>NC_135723.1:66355131-67028788 GCF_964656455.1 Halichoerus grypus
AAATTCAGGATGTTCCTTTAGGCAAAAGAAGTGATTTATGATGGGATGGGGCTTCTAGAGTAGTTACCTATCTGTTCCTTCTTGACCTGGGCTATGTTTACCAGGGTATTCACCTTTTAATAACTGATAAAGCTATACATTTGTTTTGTGTGGCTTTCTATATTTGTTTTACCAAAAACAGGTTAAAAAATTACTCGCTGAACAATACCATATATTGTTTATGGATTCATACAAGTGAATGTGAAAGTATAAAACTTGACAAGAACAATACCCATCAAGTTCATATGAGTGGTTCCCTCTAAGGAGATGGGAGGAGAATGGAACTGGGGGTGAGGGGAAGCCACATTCTAATTTCATAAAAGAAAGATGATGTAAATATGTCAAAACCTTAGCAATGGTCAATCTGGGACATCGTAAACACATGTGTTAGTGTAATATTCTCTCTTGATCCTTAGTTTAAATTCCAAGAAATTTAGCTTGTGAATGCATATTGTTACTGAATGCAATAAATCATCCGAAAATGCTTAGGCGCTGTTGGCACAGGATGCTCTGTAAACCCAAGACACAACTGCCATTAGTCTAGCTTCCTTACTTTGAAAAAATTCATCCTTGGTGAATTTGTTTTTTAACATTAAATGAATGACAATTTGACTCTCAAGGAAGTTTACCCATTGTGACTGTTCACCTAATAGTGTTCTATAAGGGAAATAGAATCAATATTTTCTCAATTTTGTTGAGATTGAAAGAGAAAAACACAACTTGTGTATTTTTTGTACTTAATCATTTTTATTCATTCTAGAACATAGAGATAATTTTAAATTATGATTTAATCATCAAACATAATACTTATTCCACCCCAATCTGTAAATTTGCTAAGTATGCTTTCTATTTCTTAATTTAAATTTTAGGTAGTTAACATATAATGCATATTGATTTCTGGAGTAGAATGCAGTGATTCATCACTTACATACAACACCCAGTGCTCATCATAACAAGTGCCCTCCTTAATACCCATCACCCATCTGTCCCATCCCCCACCCACCTCCTTCCATCAGCCCTCAGTTTGTTCTCTTATCAATGGTCTCTTATGGCTTGTTTCCCTCTCTTCTTTTTTTCTTTTCTCCCTTCCCATATGTTCATCTGTTTTCTTTCTTAAATTCCACATAGTGAATGAGAGCATATGGTATTTGTTTTTCTCTGACTTATTTCACTTAGCATAATACACTCTAACTCTATCTGTGTCATTGTAAATGGCAAGATTTCATTCTTTTTGATGGCTGAGGAGTATTCCATTTTATACATACATACATATATATATATATATATACACATATACACACCACATCTTCTTTATCCATTCATCAGTTGATGGATATTTGGGCTCTCTCCATAGTTTGGCTATTGTTGATAATGCTGCTATAAACATTGGGGTGCATGTATCCCTTCGAATCTGTACTTGTGTATCCTTTGGGTAAATAGGAGTGCAATTGCTGGATCATAGGGTAGTTGTATTTTTAACATTTTGAGGAACCTCCATACTGTTCTCCAGAGTGGCTGCACCAGCTTGTATTCCCACCAACAGTGCAAGAGGGTTCCCGTTCTCTTCATCCTTGCCAACATCTGTTGTTTCTTGCGTTATTAAGTTCAGCCGTCCTGAGAGGTGTAAGATGGTATCTCATCATGGTTTTGATTTGTATTTCTCTGATGATGAGTGATGCTGAGCATCTTTTCATGTGTTTGTTAGCCATCTGGTTGCCTTTTTTGGAAAAGTGTCTATTCATGTCTTCTGCCCATTTCTTAACTGGGTTATTTGTTTTTTGGGTGTTGAGTTTGACAAGTTCTTTATAGATTTTGGATACTAAACCTTTATTAGATATGTCATTTGCAAATATCTTCTCCTATTCCCTAGGCTACCTTTTAGTTTTGTTGATTGTTTCCTTCACTGTGCAGAAGCTTTTTATCTTGATGAAGTCCCAATAGTTCATTTTTGCTTTTGTTTCCCTTGCCTGTGGTGATGTGTCTAGTAAGAAGTTGCTACAGCCGAGGTCAAAGAGGTTGCTCCCTGTGTTCTCTGGGATTTTGGTGGTTTCCAGTCTCACATTTAGGTCTTTCATCCATTTTGAATTTATTTTTGTATATGGTGTAAGAAAGTCGTCCAGTTTCATTCTTCTGCGTGTTGCTGTCCAGTTCTCCCAGCACCATTTGTTGAAAAGACCATCTTTTTTCCATTGGATATTCTTTCCTGCTTTGTTGAAGATTAGTTGACCATAGAGTTGAGGGTCATTTCTGGGTTCTCTATGCTGTTCCATTGATCTATGTGTCTGTTTTTGTGCCAGTACTATACTGTCTTGATGACTACAGCTTTGTAGTATAGCTTGAAATCGAGAGCTGTGATGCCTCCAGTTTTTTCTTTTTCAGAATTGCTTTGGCTATTCGAGGTCTTTTGTGGTTCCATCCAAATTTTAAGATTGTTCTATCTCTGTGAAAAATACTGGTCGTATTTTGATGGGGATTGCATTAAATGCATAGATTGCTTTGGGTATTATAGACATTTTAACAATATTTGTTCTTCCAATCTAAATGCGTAGATTGCTTTGGGTATTATAGACATTTTAACAATGTTTGTTCTTCCAATCCATGAGCATGGAATGCTTTTCCGTTTCTTTGTGTCCTCTTCAATTTCTCTCATAAGTATTCTATAGTTTTCGGAGTATAGATCTTTCACTTCTTTAGTTAGAGTTATTCCTAGGTATCTTATTGTTTTGGATGCAATTGCAAATGGAATTGATTCCTTGATTTCTTTTTCTGCTGCTTCATTATTGGTATATAGAAATGCAACAGATTTTTGTACACTGATTTTATATCCTGTGACATTGCTCAATTCATGTATGAGTTCTAGTAATTTTTTGGTGGAGTCTTTCAGATTTTCTACATAGAGTATCATGCTGTCTGCAAATAGTGAAAGTCTGACTTCTTCCTTGCCCATTTGGATGCCTTTTATTTCTTTTTGTTATCTGATCGCTGAGGCTAAGATTTCCAGTACTATGTTAAATAGTAATGGTGGGAGTGGACATCCTTGTCTTGTTCCTGACTGTAGGGGAAAGACTCTCAGTTTTTCCCCACTGAGGATAATGTTAGCTGTGGGTCTTTCATATATGATGTGGAGGTATGTTCCATCTATCCCTACTTTGTTGAGGTTTTTTTTTTGTTGTTTTTGTTTTGTTTTGTTTTTTAATCAGGAAAGGATGTTTGTATTTTGTCAAATGCTTTTTCTGCATCCATTGACAGGATCATTTGGTTCTTTTCTTTTCCTTTATTAATATGGTGTATCACATTCATTTATTTGCAAATATTAAACCACCCCTGCAGCCCAGGAATAAATCCCACTTGATCATGGTGAATAATGCTTTTAATGTACTGTTGAATCTTATTTGCTAGTATTTTATTGAGAATTTTTGCATCCATGTTCATCAGGGATATTGGCCTATAATTCTCCTTTTTAGTGGGGTCTTTGTCTGGTTTTGGAATCAAGGTAATGCCGGCTTTGTAGAATGAGTTTGGAAGTTTTCCTTCCATTTCTATTTTTTGGAACAGTTTGCAAAGAATAGGTATTAACTCTTCTTTAAATGTCTGGTAGAATTCCCCTGGGAAGCCATCCAGCCCAGGACTTTTGTTCTTTTGGGAGATTTTTGATTACTGATTCAATTTCTTTGCTGATTATGGGTCTGTTCACATTTTCCATTTCTTCCTGTTTCAGTTTTGGTAGTTTGTAAGTTTCTAGGAATTTGTCCATTTTCTCCAGGTTGCCCAGTTTGTTGGCATATAATTTTTCACAGTATTCTTATAATTGTTTCTATTTCTGTGGTATTGGTTGTGATCTCTCCTCTATCATTTGTGATTTTATCTTTCTCTCTCTTTTTAAGTATGGCTTAATTTTATTAATTCTTTAATTTTATTAATTCTTTCGAAGAACTAGCTCTTAGTTTCATTAATCCATTCTGCTGAGGTTTTTTTTGTTTCTATATCATTTATTTCTGCTCCAATCTTTATTATTTCCTTTCTGCTGGCTTTAGGCTTTATTTGCTGTTCCTTTTCTAGCTCCTTTAGGCGTAAGCTTAGGTTGTGTATTTGAGACTTTTTTTGCTTCTTGAGGTAGGCCTGTACTGCAATATACTTCCCTCTTAGGATTGCTTTGGCTGCATCCCAGATATTTTGGGCTGTCGTGCTTTCATTTTCATTTGCTTCCATGTATTTTTAAAATTCTTTAATTTCCTGGTTAACCCATTCATTCTTTAGTAGGTGTTCTTTAACCTCCATGTATCTGAGGTCTTTCCAAATTTTTCTTGTGGTTGATTTCCAGTTTCATAACATTGTGTCCTGAAAATACGTATAGTATGATCTTGATCTTTTTATACTTGTTGAGGGCTGATTTGTGACCCAGTATGTGATTTATTCTGGAGAATGTTCCATGCACACTAGAGAAGAATATGTATTCTGCTGCTTTAGGATGAAATGTTCTGAATATATCTGTTAATTCCATCTGGTCCAGTGTGTCACTCAAAGCCATTGTTTCCTTATTGATTTTCTGCTTAGATGATCTATCCATTGCTGTAAGTGTGGTGTTAAAGTCCCCTAATATTATTGTATGATGATCAACAGGTTTCTTCATGTTTATTATTAATTTATTTATATATTTTAGTGCTCCCAAGTTGGGGACATAAATATTTACAATTGTTAGATCGTTTTGAGGGACAGACCCATTAGTTATGATATAATGCCTTCCTTCATCTCTTATTACAGTCTTTATTTTAAAATCTAGTTTGCTGATATAAATATGGCTACACTGGCTTTCTTTTGCCATCCATTAGCATGATAGATGGTTCTCCATCCCCTCACTTTCAATCTGCAGGTCTAAAATGTGTCTCTTATAAGCAGCATGTAGATAGATCTTGTTTTTTCATCCATTCTGATTCCCTATGTCTTTTGATTGGAGGACCTAATCCAGTTACATTCAGAGTGATTATTGAGAGAGATGAATTTAGTGCCAGTGTGTAACCTGTAGAGTTGGTGTTTCTGGTGATTCTCTCTGGTCCTTTCTAGTCTTTGTTGCTTTTGGCCTTTTTTTTCCTCCACTCAAAGAGTCTCTCTTAAAATTTTTTACAGGGCTTGTTTAGTGGTCACGAACTCCTTTAGTTTTTGTTTGTCTGGAAAACAAACTCTCCTTCTATTCTGAATGACAGCCTTGCTGGATAAAGAATTCTTGGATGCATATTTTTCCCATTCAGCACATTGAATATTTCCTTCCACTCCTTTCTGGTTTGCCAAGTTTCTGTGCGAACTCGATCTGTCTTCCTCCCTTGTAGGTTAAAGACCTTTTTCCCTTGTTGCTTTCGGGATTCTTTCCTTGTCTGTGTATTTTGTCAATTTGGCCATGATATGCCTTGGTGATGGCTGGCTTTTGTTGAATTTAATGGGAATTCTCTGTGCTTTTTGGATTTTGATGTCTGTGTCCATCCCCAGATTAGAGAAGTTTTCAGCTATAATTTGTTCAAATAAACCTTCTGCCCCTTTATCTCTCTTTTCATCATCTGGGACTCCCATGATACAAATGCCATTACGTTTTACTTAGTCACTGAATTCTCTAAGTCTACCTTCATGGTCCATTACCGTTCTTTCCCTCTTCTTTTTGGCTTCATTATTTTCCATAATTCTATCTTCTACATCACTGATTCACTCCCCTGCTTTGCCCATCCTCCTTTTTATGGCTTCTATTTGTGTTTGCATCTTGGTTGTAGCATTTTTAATTTCGGCCTGACTAGATTTTAGTTCTTTTATCTCTGTAGTAAGGGATTCTCTAGTGTCTTTTATGCTTTGTTCAAAACTCAGTAGTATCCTCATAATCATTGTTTTAAATTCTAGTGCAGACATTTTATTTATATCTGTATTGATTAAATCCCTGGCCATGAGTTCTACTTCGTGTTCTTTCTTTTGGGGTAAATTCCTCCATCTTGTCATTTTGTCCAGAAAAGAAAAGAGGAAAGAGAAAAAAGAACAAAAAAAAAAAAAAAAAAAAAAAATAAACAAAAACAGAGAAAAAGAAAACAAGAAAAAAACCCCACAGAACAAGAAAACAAAACAAAAACAAAAACAATAACCACAAAAAAAATCCCCCCAAACCAAACTAGATCCTGGGTGTGCTTTGTTCCGCTTCTTAAAAGAATCTAGATCCCAAAATAAAAAAATAAAATGAAATGACAGTAGACAAAAAAATAAATATATGAAAGGTATAGATATAAAAATTTAAAAAATAATAAAACATTAAAAAAAGGAATTGGAAAGTATAAGAAAATAAATGAAAAAATAATAAGAATAAAAGAAATAGAGAATACAAGTAAAAAGGAAGCTCGATCCCATTTCCCCTAGAGCTGAAGCTATGCAGCACTCTATGATCAATAAACTTGGTGGGAACTAGTTGGTTATGCTGGTCTTCTGCGGGAGGGCCCTGCTGCATTGATTCTCAGGCCGACCTGTCTCAGCGGAAACACCTCCCCAGGACGCAGTGGGGTGAGGCTTGGTGTATGGGGCTCCGGCCTCCACTAGATGGCGCTGTTTTTGCTCCCCGAATTTCAGCGCTGCTGGGCAGGATGAATACGGCGGTGCCCTGCCCTCTAGCCTCAGAGCTGAAAGTTCACACCCCCTACTCTTCTGTGAACCCTCACAGAAAAGCAAACAATCACCCTATTTGTGTCCCTGGTTTCTGTCAGAACCCTGCATTCACCCTGCCTGTGTTCGAGCCTTTTTTATCTCAGGTGGGTAACTAAGTTTCAAAACCAGATTTCAGGGTCGCCCGCCACTCAGACCACACTGTTCCTCTCGGGGAGGTTCTCCCCACGCTTGCCTGCCCCTCCCAGGAAAGCGGTGCCCAGACCGCCCGGCGGCTCACAGTTTATAGCAGGAAGCCGGCGCCAAGACCTGCTGCTCTCTGCAGGCCTCTCCGCTCCTATGCCTGGGAACAGCGCCGCACCTTGCGCCACCCGTTCTTCCTGCGACCCAGGGGATCCTCAGACCACCCTGTCACTCCTGGGGTTCTGCCCCTCTTCGCCACCTGAGCACCTTTAATCCAGGCTCGTCTCCCACAGTAGGGAACTTCAAAGTTCCGATTTTGTGTTCCGCGGCTTCCAATACTTCGCAGTAGCCTCGGCAAGCTGGCTCCCTCCCCGCCACCGCTTCCACAGCTCTGTCTCTCCCCAGTGAATTTCCGCACCCCCTACCTTCCAGAAGGTGGTCGCTTTTCTACTTGTAGACTTGCAGTTTTGTTCTCTTAGACCTCCCATTGACTTCCTGGGTGTTCGGAATAACTTGATAACTATCTAGCTGTGTTTGAGGGACAAGACGAGCTCAGGGTCCTCCTGCTCCGCCACCAACTTAACTCCTCCCCTCCACAACTTGTTTAAATCATCAATCAGTTCCTTTTTTTTTTTTTTTGGAGGATGGATAAGATGATTTTATTGAGATCCGGTTCAAATCGGTGGAATGTTCCCAGATTATTTTCCCAGTTGGGGTTTTAAGATCATTTGTCTTCTCAGCCTAAACAAAGCTCTGTGTTGGTAGGGCTGTGAGTGCATCTGGGAATGTGCATGTGGTTAAATTAACATAAATCATTGAAAATTATCCATTTTTTTCATTATTTTGACCTTCTTGGTACTTAAGGCAATGAACCCCAGTTGGGCAAATCCTTATAAATGTAACACATGAAAAAAAATTAGCCATTCTGCATATCATTCCCTAAATGTCCACAGCAATCTCATCCTGCCATGATGGACAATGAACGTCGGGAAACAAAACTGCCTTGAGTGGTTTTGTGTATCTATGTGTTTGTTTTAATTTCTATGAGCCTCATAAGAATATCAACTCACATAAATAACTCAATCACATTCTTCTCCATAAGCAGGTGTAGGGTATAAACTCACTCAGGATGACTCAAGAATCAAACGAAGAAGCAGACCCACAGCTGCATGTCCCTTTCTGTATTTACCAGGCAGGTAGCTGCAGAGTCTCTCCATTGAGGCCTCCACCGTGGAGTTGTGAACTTGAGCAAGCTGTTCAATCACGGATACCACCATCACACAGGCTACAAAGGCGGGCAGAAGAACACATCAGCAGTGTCATAAAGAAAACCCTGCTGGAGGGCCAGGGGGAAGGAAGGGATACGTGTGTGTCCTTAGGAACACCAACCTTTCCACAACACACAACTTTTGTTTGCTAAGCCTTTTAAAATCTGCCGTGTGCATTCAGGCACTGTGAGTTGTAGTGAAGTGTGAAGTATGCTAAGATGGTGTGTTTGAGGATCAGAAAGATTGGTTGTCAGTTCAGTTTTGCTACTTGGAAGCTATGTGACTTTGGGGAGGTAACTGAATCCTTGTTTATTTCTATTTTGATCACATGGGAGAAAGACATGGTATTTAAAGGAGATAGTGCAGAAATAAACCAGCCAGCACAGAGTAGAAGCTCAATAGACATTGGCTTCTTTCCTCTGTCCTTTTCTTCCTTTTTGCAGTAGATGGCTTCATTGTGAATAGGATCATTCCCACCCCATACATGCTCAGCTGGGACCTAGGGTCAGTTTTTTAATTTTAGAAAAGTGGTGGAAATTGCTCAGCATTTGGAGTCAGAAGACCTGGTATTGAGTCCTGTCCTTGAATCTTGGACTCAACGTCCAGGCTTTCTAAGACTTGGTCTCCTCACTGCAAAGTAGGTAATAAGTTTCCTATAGGGCTGTTGTAACGATTAAGGGAGATAACAGTGCACCTGAATGTGCTTTTGAAATCGTAACACTATTGTAAAATACCATTTACCTCCCGGCTATAAAGCACTCTGCTTGAAAGCATGTAACACAATATAATACGTGTTTAGAAGGAACCTCAGATTAAATTAGAAATATATTCCTTCAGCTACCTTGATATATAAGTGCATAGGCCCAGAAATACTAGGCTGATACCCCTTAGAAATTTCTATCACCAGCCTTGATCTCCTGAATGCTCGGGGAAGCCCAAACCTCCTTTTTCCAAAGGGAGGGGACTCTTTCTTCTATACACAAAGGGTTGGTTGGCCAAAGATCAGTAAGTCTGTGAGAGGAAATTTTTAGGCCTCCTTGAGATAAGAAGAGTGGCATTTATTAGCAGAGGTTGGTTTCTAAGGAGGCAAAATAAGGCTTATATCCCAAATGAAGTAGTTCCAGGGTGCCTGGCCCAGTAGTAATCTTGCTATTATCCATCTGCTCAAGGAGTTGGGAACCCAAATTTACATGCAGTGTCATTAAAACCAGATTTCTACCAGGACCCCTTGAGGGAAGGTGGCTGATAACAGATGTGATAGTACAATTGAACATTTCTAGACAGATAAAGCTGGACAAAGCTGGACTCATCTAATCTGAGACAGTGTGATCTTGAAAACCAGTCTTACTGTTCTGAGAGCACCGGGCACATTTATCAACATCAACTATCAAGGTTGATTAGATGTGCTTTTAACGTAATCCATGCATTGAGGATTTTATTACAATGAATTTAGTAGCTAATACTTATTAGCACTTTATGGTCTAAAAAGCATTTTCATATGTATTTTATTTTAAAAACATTTCAAAAATACAGATGCAATGCAATCTCAGTTTAGAAAACAAAAAATACAGAATAAACAAGATAAACATCCTTTAAATCACCCAGAGATAAACCAATTTCATTTTTATTTTAAATATATAAAATATATTTAACGTATGTGAATATATTCAACATTTATAATACACTCTTATACCTTAATTTATGTCTCAGCCAATCACCTCTTAGGTGGAACCAAATAAATTTTAATAACCACAATTGAAAAACAATTATAAATAATTATATTGCAATGTGGTAAGAGGATGCAGTGTGGTATAGTTGAAAAGGGAGAGGAATTAAAAAATAAACTTGGATTCAAATAGTGGATCAGTTAGTTACAAAAGTGCAACTTGGAACAAGTTACCTACTCTTCTGGAACTTCATTTCTAAGAGTTTAGAGTTGGACCATAAGTTCATTGAGGGTGGGAATGGGGTCTTAACTCTGACTTTGAGAGCCTGATACAGGGCCTGGTTTGGAGTCAGATGACAGAGAGGTTTGCTGACTTGAAGTAAGCTGACTGGAATGACATTTCAGTTGTCAGTTGCTGGGGGTCTCCATAGGAAAAGCATAACGGCTGCACCTGAAGTTGTGTTCTGACTCGGTCATTCTCCCCAACAACGTTGCTTACTCTTTGTCCTGTTGCAGGGCATAGTGCCTGGCTATACTCATTCTGGCGTGAGACAACCAGTGCTAGCTCGAGTCAAATAGCAGATTCTGTAGCGAATAGTCATGACTTGCAGCTCAGGATCAAAGAAGGCGGTGGAGGGGTACCTGGGTGGCTCAGTCAGTTGAGCGTCTCACTCTTGGCTTTGGCTCAGGTCATGATCTCAGAGTTGTGGGATCGAGCCCTGAGTCAGGCTCCAAGCTCAGCGGGAAGTCTGTTTGGGAGTCTCTTTCTCCCTCTCCCTCTGGCCCTCCCCCCACTTGCGTGGAAATGCATGCACTCTCTCTCCCTCTTAAATAAATAAATCAATCTTAAAAAAAAAAAACAAGGCAGTGGAGATTGGGTTGAAATCTTGCATAACAATCACTTCATCTGGTACTTCATCAATGAGCGGCTTCACCCAGAGTGGACTTGAAATACAAGTATGCCTTTGTTTTAATCCAGGGCTTGGAAGGATCAATGCAAAGCAAATTGTGCTGCTCAAAACCAACCTGCTTCTTTGTATGTATAGATATGGGTTTTTCTTTTACGCAGAGGAATCCCATCAAGGACTCTTAAGACTTTGGTGGTTCCTTAGCACTGCTTGCTAAAATTGGAAATCATTAGATAAAAAGGAGCCAAAAAAAAAAAAAAATCAACTGTCTCTGAAGATCGGGTGGATCTTGCCATTACCCTCACTCTGCATGGTGAAGAGTTATGATCAAAAGGGCTCTGCAGAAAAGTGGGTTATGGGGTTTGAAATATGTGAACGCCGAGGTTGGACTCCACTTTGCTTTGAGTCCTGCCCACTTGGGCATCCCCGCCCATTTCCAGCAGGCTCGACTCCCCTTCCAGCTGGATTGTTAATTTAGGGTCTGCAGTGAGATGTGTTCTGAATCCTTCAGTTGGCAAGAATGGAGAAATTGACTTTGCTTTAGTTTCTAATAAGAGGTTCCACAGGCTTGACAAGCTAAAGAATGTTTTCCCTGGGACAGATGCATGAGCAGAGTAATTCCTTCCATTACAGGCCATTCTCTGGCTGCTAATAAAAGGCCTGGCTCTGCTAAAGTGAGTTTGTCCAAGCTACTGTTCATTTAAGAAGTGATGAGAGCCGGTGAGTGCTGTGCATTTTGCTCAGTGGTCACCATCTGAAACCTCACATATGGCAAATCTCTTCTCACATGGCATCTGAGACTAGTGAGTATAATCGAAACAGACACTCCTGATATTGTAGGAAAAGACATGAATGGGCCCAAATAAAAACACCTGCCACAGGGATCTGCTTCTGGATGCATACCTCAGGTAGGCTGCAGACTATACCCAGAATCCTTTTGAAATGAAACAGGACTCTTGCACGTCTAATTATAATCATATCTGTGCTGGCTGGAAATGCAGCCACGGCAGAGAGCAGGCGAAAAGATTTCCCATTTGTCTGAAGCCCACACTTCATGGAAAAGCCTGGAAAGCACTTGGCACTCCTCAGAGCCAGGGTCAGCATGACAATACTTCCTTTATGACCCTAAGTGGGGGCATAAATAATTCATCACATGGCTAGAGTGTGCCCTACAGTTTTCTTTTTCTTTTTTCTTTTTTAAGATTTTATTTATTTATTTAAGAGAGAGAGAGAGAGAGAGAGAGCACGAGTCCGGTGAGAGGCAAAGAGAGAAGCAGACTCTCCACGGAGCAGGGAGCTGACGTGGGGCTTCGATCCCAGGACTCCGGGATCATGACCTGAGTTGAAGGCAGATGCTTAACCAACTGAGCCACCCAGGTGCCCCTGCCCTACAGTTTTCAAAGTGTTTTGCATACATTATCATCTCATTCAAACTTCACAACAACTCCTAGATGTAGGAATTATTGATCTCATTTTACGGACCAGAAACAGACTCAGAGAGGTTCGGTATGTTGCCAAGTATATGGCTAGTACGCAGGAGAGCTGGGACTGGAACAGCGTATGTACTGAGTTCCTTCCAGATGCAGGCACTGTGCTGGGCTCTGAGCACATGCTGAAAACAAACCGATAGAGCTCCTGCCCTCTTAGAGATTATACTCTATTAGAGAAAAGTGATCGTAAATGAGTAAACAAAGAATTATAAATAATTCAGGTGCTATAAAGAAAAGGAACAGGGTGAAGTAGCAGAGGGTAATGAGGATGGGGGTGTTATAAACCTTAGCTAGAGCCAATAAAGAAGGCTTCTCTGTAGAATACACACAAAAAATAACTAATATAATGGAAAGGATCATGAGGAGCTGGGGCAAGTTTTGTAAGAGGTGGGGGCTGCTGACACCCACTTCATGGCATAAAACTAGGAAAGCCTGGCACCAGAACCCAGTGGTGAAAGATGAGGTGGGGGGAAAGGAAGAGGCCAGGTTTGAGGGATTTGTAGATTGCAAAAGAGCCAGGGATTTTTCCAGAGAGTGATGGGGAGCCATGACTGGGTTTTGTTGGAAGGAGCTACTGCTATCTGATCTATGTCTTTAAGTTACCATGCTGGCTGTCATGGGGAGGAAGGCCCTTAGGGGACAAAGGTGGGAGCAGAGAGAGGAAGTAGGAGGCTATTTTGTTCCTGGAGAGAGGTGATGGTGGATCGCAGAGAATAACGAGTGGCAGGGGGAACAGAGGAAAAACAGACTGTTTTGGGATCTATTGTGGAGGTTCACCCGATACAATTTATTAATGAAGTGATGTGTGAAGGAAAGAAGTATGAGGAAAAGTGAGAATCAAAACTGACTCCTTTGTTCCTGGTTTGGGCCCAGGGAGGGGCAGAGCACAGGTCTGGGAGCCACGCCACACCGGGGTCCCTGAATCCCTGTTGGACCCACGTGACTTAGTATGTCCCACCTGCCTCCATAGTGCCCCTCAATTCTGTTCTCCTCAGATTTCTCTGCTTGGCTGGGAGCAGAGGACATGGCTTTACATGTTTACATTATTTCTCATGTTGGTGAAAAGAAAGGAAAATAGAAATGTATGAAAATGATCACTTATAATTATCCTACTCTCAGTCTAGTTTCCCTAAGCTATTAGTTACTAAGCCAAAGATGGTAGCACACACCCCAGGGGGGAAGAGGTGGGTGGGAGAAGAAGAAAAAAATGCAAGGGAGGGAAGAGAAGGAAGAAGCTACATTCCAGGAGAGAGTAGAAGAATGTGGGGGTCAGACAGACCTGGGCTCACTTCCTCCTATGACTTACGAGCTGATGTATTCAGTAGGACAGTTAATCTTTCTGAACCCAGATTTTGGCACTCATCAAACAGAATAATAATGCCCACTTGCACGGTACACTAAACATGGCCACGACTGTTTTGCACTTCTTCCCGTGAAGAGGGATGACCCACTTCCCAGTCTTCTGAATGAACCTGGCTTTGTAACCTGTGCACTGGGGAGGAAATGACAGCATGTCGGGTCTGAACCCAGACCTCAAGAAGCCTTGCAGCTTCCACTTTTGCCCTCTTAGAACTTTATAGCTGTGAGCTTGAGCCAGCCTGCTGGAGAGGCCATGTGAAGGGAAATCAAGGTGCCCAGCCAACAGCCTGCCAACGAGGAGATTTGTGAATGAGGGTATTCTAGATCACCCAGCCCCTGTCATTCCACCATCTACCAGCTGAATACAGCAGCAGGAGTGAGCTCAGGAGATACCAGCGGGAGGACCCTCCCAACTGTGCCCAGCCCCAAATTGCCAGCCCACAGGATTGTAAGCTGATGAATGACTGTTGTAGAAGTGTGGAGTGGTTTGTAACTCAGCACAGGCTATCTGACACACTCGGCAAAATTGTTGTGAGGCTTAAGTGATCCAACACATAAAAATGCACATACTGTCTAGCAGAGTCGGCATTTAACAAATGCCTACTGTCAGTTTCTATTCCAACTGCTGAGACCATGGGGTGAAGACATATTCTCCGTGACTCTTTTTAAAATAGAAACTTGTCTTTGAAAAACATATTGTGGTATCAATAGTGTTTTTACTTTTCTATGGCCGAATTTGCTTTTATTGCCGATAGCTAGTATTTTCACTCCATTTGGGCAGATTAGGCTCTGTGGCCTAACCCGACCATCACCTAGAACACCGTCTTTATGAGAAAATGCTCAGTGTGTTCCAAACTTCCAACTTTCGCAAGAACACTGGCAACGAGAGAGGGCAATTTCCTGGTGAGAGGCTGAGCACATTCAAGGCTGAGCAGAGCGCCAAGTAATGGCGGTGAGAAGAAATAAGCAAACTGTGCTGAGAGATGCAGGATGGTTGGCTTGGCTAATTTAGAAATATATAAAAAGCTAATAATAAAGAAATGAGAGTACAGACACAGGAGCCATCCCATCCTGTTATTAATTCAATGCATACTTATAAGCACCTGCTATGTGCTCAGAGGCTTAGGATACAGACGTGAATAAGTGAAGTCACAGACCAGGAGGGAAGCCTGATGACTAGAGAAACAGTCTAGTCCCGGCAGCCTGTAAGCACTATGGTACAGGGACCTGTTAATGTTTTGGAAGCACAGACGAGGAAGAAACGAACTCTGCTTCGAGTAACCGGTGACAGTTTCCTGGAGAATTTGAGTGTTAGAGAATGGGGGGACCTCATTCAACAGAAAAATGCAGGAAGGCCTTCAAGAAGAGAGGCGTAGCATTTTTAAAGACTTGGATATGAGAAAGAGAAGAGTTGGCCAAGGCCCCAGGGTCTGTGGGAAAGACAGAGTGAGAGAGATAGGAAGAGACCCCATCTTGAGGACCCCTGAAGGGCAGACCACAGTGCATGGGCTCCAAATGCTCTAGAGTCTAGAGTATACACCAATGGTTTCAAATATTTTGCTTTGTACCCTGTAAAGGAAATTTGAAAATCTATGTACCCCTTCCACATTTAATGGATGTTAAAGTATTATTAATGGATATCAATTTAAATAGTTGCAAAGAGTATAATTCTAGGCAGACTGTAAATATTAGAGTAGAAATCATACATTAATCTCTATGTATCCAAAGGAATCTAAATACTATAGTGATTTATACCTACTCTCATCCACTGAAAAAAAATAAGCTCAAACTCTTCTTTCACAGTGAGAAATTTATATTGATAATCCCTCTCCTTGAATTCATATTTCAATAAAAGTCTACTTCCTTGAATTTTTCTTCCACTATAGAATTTTATCCCAATGTAATATATTTTTATGGTTGAAAGTATTTTATTGATTGCACTGTTATACTTCTTAACACTAAAAATATGAGTAAAATTTAAATGAAAATTTTAATTTCCTGTGACTATAACTCTAAGTATTAAAAAATTCTTCTGGATAGAGTTGTCATTATTAGTAAAATTAACTTTTCTAAGCAGTATGTATTGCCAATTTGATGAACAATTCCTAAATAATAAAAGTAAAATTTTATTGGAATTGCACTTCTTAATGAGATGACTGGCCTTTTTGATTAGTACTTACATCTGTTGAAGAATAATACTTATTCATGTAAACAGGCAAGGCTCAGTATCATGTCTGTTCCTACTTTTCATTTTTAAAGAGGTAGGTGCTGAGAAAACATGTTTACTTAAGTAAATGGAAATGCAAGGACTTTTGATAGAGTGATGTCACTCAATTCTTTTACTCCTTCTGAGGCAAATGTCAAAAACCTTAAGGTGATCTATCATTGGAAATTATTCCAAATGGTCCATCACCTGACAACTCCATTAAGTGCCCCTTCAATTGTGTTGAAAGCAAAGAACTAGAAACCACCCGACTTGCAAAAACATTTGTTATCTAATCAATGGAGTCTTTCTCAATTTCTGGGAAGTATATTAAAATAAGAAAAAAGTTTTACTAAGACTTCTCTTTTAATTATACCTATTACAATTCACCTAGAGAGACCCTGTTAGAACTTAATATACTCAGAAAGGATTAGGATGTTGAAATATTGTTCTTTTCAATACACTTTTGCCTATATAATATTTTAAGTAAAATCTTTTATCTTAATGCATACTTCATATATATTTTTGTCAAAGTTGGAGCTGCAGATTTAGTTCATCAGGGTATGAGAAATATCCTCTGTATAATCCGAAATAGCAAAGTCAGACCTTATCATTAAAGGCATTAACTAATCAGATTATCTTTCAGAAAATGTATGGCTTCATTTTTCCTTTCACGTCTATATTTGAATTCTAAAAGAGATACTTAGAAATAGAAGATAGATGGATAGACAAACGGATGAATGGGTGAGTGGGTGGGTAGGTGGATGGATGGATGGATGGATGAATAGAAAGAAGGATAGACTGATGATGGGTGGAGGGATAGATAGGTAGATAGATGACAGTTGGATAGATAGAAATAATAGATGATCTTTGACTATGCCCAACAGTTTTTATGTACAAACCTACTTAACTTGAAAAATTTCCACCTGCTGGCAAAGACTTACTACTACCAAAGTTCTTACAAATGTTTTGTTGAAAAAAAAAAAAGTGTTCGATTTTAGATTGTCGTCTTAGCCAACCAGATTTAGAAATCAAACAAAACAATAAAACAAGATCCAAACCCCATAAATACATACCTAGACAATTTTGAAAGCAAATATAGCAAAATATCAATAGTGTTCATCTGGGTTTTGGGTTTACAGTTGATTTTATTCCTTTTTTTTTTTTTTTAAGATTTTATTTATTTGAGAGAGAGCGAGCTTGAGAAGGGGGAGGGACAAAGGGACAAGTAGACTCCCTGCTGAGCACAGAGCCCAATTAGGGCTCAACACAGGGCTGGATCCCAGGACCCTGATATCATGACCTGAGCCCAAGTCAGATGTTTAACCAACTGAGTCACCCATGCACCCCACAGTTGTTTTATTCTTTAAAAATCTTCTTCAGTATTTTCTAAAATCTCTATGAAAGGCACATACTCCTTTATAATTAGAAAAAAACAATAAATTGTATTTTATCAAATAATCTCTCATTGAATAAGCTTTTTAATAGCTGCCCTTTACCTTACTAAGCTCTAGGAAAATGTGAAATGACATTTTCTAGAATACCTTCGTTTCAGCTCTCTGCTGAGTGTTTTTGCAAATGGTGTCTCATTTAATCCTCCTCCTCATAAGATTACTACTTCCTATTTTATGGATGAGAAATATGAGGCTCAGAGAAGTTAAACAACATATCTAAGGCCTTTTAAACAAGCAGTGATTCTACTGCTAACTGGCTAAGAGATTCTAATCCAGATCAGTTGAACCTTGAAATCTATATGCTTCTAAGTGTTACACTGAATATATTAAAATATGGGATCTTGAAAGTGAACATTGTCAATAACATTAATTAAAATAATCATTGCTATATTGAAATTTATATGATTTGTGCATATTTTCTCACAATATTCCTTTCACTTTCTAATGACATTTCCTGGAGAGCAAAAATGTTTAAATTTAATGAGGCAATTTATAAATTTTTTCTGTTTATATAGCCCTTTTGATGTCGTATTTAAGAATCTTTGAATCCAAAGTCACAAAGATTTTCTTCTACATTTTCTTCTAGAAGTTTCATAGCTTTAGCTCTTACCTTGAGACCTATGATCTATTTTGAGTTAATAATTGTGTGTGATTTGAAATAAGCAATCAGATAATGTCACTTCTCCAACAATGGTTTTCAAAATTTTTGACTATTCTAGTTTCTTTGTATTTTCATTAAATTTTAGGATCAGTTTACCAATTCTTAACAAAAAAAGATGTTAGGATTTTGATTGGAGTTGTGTTTAGTTCATAGGTCAATTTGGGGAGCACTGCTATCTTAACACCACTGAGTCTTCCAATCCATTAGCATGATGCTTCTCTCCATTTCTGTAAAGCATGCTTTCATTTCTCTCAACAATGGTTTCTAGTTTTCAGTATAGAGTAATTTAATTCCTTTTGTTAAATTTATTCCTAGGTATTTTTTTATTATATTGTGAATGGAATTGTTTCCTTAATTTCAATTCTTGAAAATTTATTGCTAATATAAACAAATATAATTGGTTTTTATATTAATCTTGAATCCTGCAATCTTATTAAACTTTCCTACTCATTATAGTCATTTTATTGTAGATACCTCAGGATTTTCTATTCAGGATCATGCTGTCTGAAAATAAAGACAGTTTTACTTATAAAGGCAGTTTTACTTATTCCTTTCCAATTTGCTGGGTTCTCTTATTTATTAAACTGAATAGAATTTTCAATAAAAATTGAAAGTAGTGAGAGTGGACATCCTTCCTATGTTCCTGATCTTAGGAGGAAAGCATTCAGTCTTCCATCATTAAATATGAAGCTTGCAGTAGGGTTCTCATATATGTCCTTTATCAGGTTAAGAAAGCTCCTTTTTATTTCATTATTTATTGAGTGTTTTTGACATGGATGGGTGATAGATTTTGTCAAATCATGTTTCTCTTTCTTTTGGGATGCTAATGTAGTTATAGCTTCTACTAATTCACTATATTCCATTAATTGATTTTCAGATGTTAAAATAACTGTGCATATCTAGGATAAATCCCACTTGGTCATGGTGTATAATTCATTTTATATGTTGCTGAATTCAGTTTGTTAATATTTTGTCAAGGATTTTTGCCAATTTTGGATTTTTCTTGTAGCATAAGTGTTTAAAGTTTTAAATTTTCCTCTAAGCACTGATTTAGCTACATTCCATAAAATTTGACATATTGTATTTTCATTTTCATTTAAGCCAAACTATTTTCTAATTTCCCTATGATTTCCTCTTTTATCTATTTTTTTAAAAGAAGTGTGTTGTCTTATTTGCACACATTGCTTTTTTTTTCCAGATTTCTTCCTATTGTTTTCTAATTTCACTGCAAAAATGTTTGTATGATTTCAGATTTTAAAAATGGATTGATACTTGTCTTATTGTCAAGTATATGGTCTATAATGGACAATGTGCCATGTATAGTTAAAAAATGTGTACTTTGCTGTAGGTGAATGGAGTGTTCTATAGATGTTAGTTGGGTCAAGTTAGTTGTTAGTGTTGTTCAGGTCTTCTATAACCTTACTTACTTTTTGTCCCCTTGTTCTATCAGTTACAGAGGGAGGAACATAGACATTTTGAACTGTATTGTTGAACTATCTTTCTTTTGAAATTTTTAATTTTTAAATTTTTGTGTTTTGGGGCTCTGTTATTAAGTGTATGTACATTTACAATTGTCACTTCTTTCTTGATATATTGACCTCTTTATCATTATGGAAGATACTTCTTTGTCTTAGGATTATTTCATTTTTTTTTTTTTTAAGAGAGAGAGAGAGCATGAGCAGGGGAGGGATGGAGGGAGAGAGAGAATCCCAAGCAGGCTCCACACTCAGTATGGAGCTGGATGTGGGGCTTGATCCCATGACCCTGAGATCATGACCTGAGCTGAAATCAAAAGTTGGACACCCAACTGAATGAGCCCCCAGGCACCTCAGGATTATTTCATATCTTAAAGTATATTTTGTCTGATAATAATTTATTTATTCCAACTATCTTACATTAAACCCATTTGTCTTTGAATCTAAAGTGTGTCTCTAGGAGACAGAATATAGTTAGATCTTGCCTTGTTTATCTATTTGATCATCTTGTCTTTTGATTGGCATGTGTTGTTCATTTACATAGGTCAGAGCTATATAAATAGCTACATAAATAGACAGATGGAAACATCATAACTTTACAGGGATTTTACTCTGCTTAATGCTTTGTAACATTCTTTTCTTTCCTCTTTCCCATAGTACATTTGATCTATGTTCTAGTTTCACCCTCCTCCCCAGAATGTATTCATATTCTTCCTGAAGAAAAGCATACTGTTAACTTGAGTTCTTTTGGTTTTGCTCACTTTGTGACCTTTCCCCAAAGTTGTGGTTCTCTCTCTCTGGAGTGTCTTTGGGGTCTTTCTCTTCAGAGTTGTGAGCCCAGAACAATCCAGGAAAAAAAGGCAAATGTAGATGTAGTGAAAGTTGAGATATCGGAAACCTACCATTGTGCTAAGGTTGGGGTTAAAGTCTATGATCATTTAAAAATAAAAGTAGGGGAATTGAGGAGAGGAGGAGGTGTGAAAAGTGGGGGACAAAGTGCAGGGGGCTGAGCTGGGAACCAGGGGGTGACCCTCTAGAGCAGTTCGGTCTGCAGGACCCGGAAAGTGGACGTGAGCCGCGGGTCCTCCGTGAGTGACCGCGTTGCTGAGATAAGTCCCAGAGCTACACCAGCCGTGACACCCCACTTGGGAGCTCTGGGGGCTGGGGACAGAGGCGCACCCTCAGAGGCCGAGAACTTAAATGGCAGAGGGGTACATAAGCCCTTCTGTAGAACAGAGACCAACCCTCAGGAAGGAAAGAAGAGAACCCTGAAGGGGTGGGGAGGATAAATTTAAACACAGAAGGGCTAAGATGAAGTGTTTTCTGCTGTCAGCAGCAGTGGTGGCTTAGGAACAAGTGTTCAGTTACAGAGAAAAAGAGAAAATGAAATTTCTGGATATAAAATTGTGATCATAAATTTTCAAACTTCTCTGCCAGCTCTGTCTAAATCCTTCCTAGTTTTGTCAGTGACACTGTCATCTTACCACTCAACACTTTCTCTTTATCATTCAAACTATAAAGTCATCTCTGACCACTCTGTGTGGGATGCCAGGGCTGGGGGGTGGGGAGAGGGGGATTTAACAGGCTCTCAAGCTGTTTTGTAAATTTAACCAAACATGAATGAGGGGGGAGAAAGGTGGTTTTTTTTTTTTTTTTAAACCTTTTAGAAGGCTTCCTGAGCACCACATAGTGCTTTAAATAAATAAATAAATAAATCCCCTCAAAACTCAACGAATTAATTTAAAATGTCAATGATTTAAAAACATAAAGATTACTTTGTCCCTAAATCACCCATGTAAAGAAAACGATGTTTTGCAGAAATGAACGTGGCTTATTATTGATTCCATAACATTTGGAAAGTGGCAGAAAGAGGCAGAAAGAGGCACTGCTTGTTCACGGACAGTGGAATCAGCGTTTGCTTAGTGATCAGATGGGATGTACAGTTCCATGCAAACAAATTATGGTAAATTGGGAGAGGGGCCACTGGGGCTTTGCACAGCTGGATTTTGGAATCTGTTTAAGACCATGCCCTCCAGGTCTGCCGGTTGGTCCCTACTACAAAGACTCCTTTTGGGTCTGAAGCTGAAGGTGTTTGTTTACACAGGGATGTTGGTTCACTCACTCAGTAACTTCTGTGGTGGTTTCTCTTAGAGTATCTCTCCAGTCACAGCAATCCCCACTTCCGTGAGAGGTGTCTTCTCTGACAAACACATCTGTGCAGTAAGCTCTCCTCACTGCCACCTGCCCCTTGCTCAGTGGTCTAAAGATTTGACCCAGATTCTTGGATTAACAACGAGAAGGAGAGTCCCTCTCTGCGTGTGCTGAATGACTGCAGGCAAACTCTGGACCGCGGGAGCCCATAATCGGCCAAAGGGCCTAGAGCAAGAAAACCAGCTGGTCTGTAGGGTCAGAGATGAAGGCAGTACCACGAGGCCAGAGAGAACTCCCTGGGGCCCTGGCAGCCAACCTTTTTTGGATCCTGGCTCACTGTTTAGAAAAACAGAGTCAGCTCTGTTTTTCTGCCTTTTGGTTCTAAAATTCATTCTTGGGATTCTCATAAGAAAATGTCTTCCTTTTTCTTTTTGCTTACCCTAGCTCAACTCAAGTTAATTCCTGTTACTTACAACCCCAAGAGTTATACTCGGAGTTACCAAAACCCAATGTCTGGGAAACAAGGTAAGGGGATGGGCACATGACAAAAGGAAGACAATAGTTAAAACAACAATTCTTTAAAATATGGGATTTAGATATGACACAAAATGCACAACAGACAAAATAGAAAAAATAGATAAATTGGACTTCATCAAGATGTAAAACTTTTGCACTTCCAAGGATACCATCAAGAAAGGGAAGAAACCCCTTCAGAATGGGAGAAAATATTTACAAATCGTATATTTGATAAGGGATATATATCTAGATTATATAAAGAACTTTTACAATTCAACAATAAAAAGACAGTAACCCAATTTAAAAATGGGCAAATGAGGGGTGCCTGGGTGGCTCATTCAGTTAGGCGTTTGACTTTTGATTTCCGCTCAGGTCATGATCTCAGGGTCTTGGGATCGAGCCCTGCGTCAGGCTCCAGCTCCACGCTCAGCGTCGAGTCCCCTAGAGATTCTCTCTCTCCCGCTCCCTCTCCCCCTCCCCGCCTCGTGCTCTCTAAATAAATAGAATCTTAAAAATAAAAGGGCAAATGACTTAAATAGACATTTTGTCAAAGAAGATATGTAAATGGTCAATAATCATGCAGAAAGATGTTCAACATCATTATCATTTTGGGAAATTCACATCAAAACTAGAATGAGGTATCCATCCATATCCACTAGGATGACTATAATAAGAGAGCTGGGTAATAACAAGGGATCGGTGAGGTTGTGGGGAAATCGTACCCTCATGCACTGAGGGTAGAGATGTAAAACAGTGCAGCAGCTCTAGAAAACAGTCTGACAGGTCCTCAAAATGTTAAACATAGAATTACCATATGACCTGGAAATTCCACTCCTAGGTATATACCCAAGAGAAAAGAAAACAAATGTCCACACAAAAACCTCGTACATGGATATTTGCAGCAGAATTATTCAGAATCGCTAAGAACTGCAAACAACCCCTATGTCCATCAACAATGACTAGATAAACCATGTGGGGCATATCCAGACAATGAACTATTATTCATTCATAAGAAGAAATGAAGTTGGTACATGCTACAGCCTGGATGAACCTTGAAAACATTATGCTAAGTCAAAGAAGTCTATAACAAAAGACCATGTATCATATTATTCCATTTATATGAAGTGTTCATTGAGACCCCCTTTAGGGGCTGAAGGAAGGAGATGGGGAGCGACTGCTAATAAATATTGGGTTTCTTTTTAGCCTGATAAAAGTGTTTGAAGTAAATATTGATGATCAATACACAGCTTATGAATATACTTAATAAACATTATACTTTAAAGGGGGTAAACTTTATAGTATGTGAATTATATCTCAACAATGCTAGAAAATAAAATTTTATTTAAAAAAATGTGGGGAAGAAATATATTGCCCCAACCTAATCCCTTAAAAAAAACGTAATCACACTTATAGTGAAATCTAAGGCAAGTTTTAACTGGCTGTGTAAACTTGGCCAAGTTGCTTATTTCTCTAAGTCTCAATTGTTTCTTCTGCCAAGTGGGAATAATGATGATATATATCCCATAGGGTCATTTTAATGATTAAATGAGGTAGTTCATATAAATCTCTTGGAAGACTGTTAATTATACAATATGTGCTCAATTAATGTTAGCAGTTTCATAGTTACTAACTTATAAATGTAATTGCTACGGCTGAAGAACCCTTCCTTTCTCCATGCACCACTCCAATTAGCTCAGATGCAACTCAGAGAAAAGATGGAGGGCAGCATGGAGAAATGCCGGGAAGCTGCAAGAATGGCTGCAGACCAGACCAAAAATTTTCATTAGTAAGAAACAAATATGATCGCTAAAAGCGCATTGTAATATGGATGGAACGCAATTAATTCAATTGAACTCCATGAAAAATGGGGAAGCAGAACTACTTCCATGTGTTGAGAAGGTGACTATAAATATTTTATTTTATTATGATTTTATAAATCATGGCTAGTGTATACTTTTATGAACAAGGTAAAACTTCATTTTGGAATGGTGATTAGGAAGATCACTGGTGCCTCACAAAGACAATTCCCTACCGCTCAGTTGGATGATCAGAAATCCAACTGGCTGATCCACTTTTCTCAAGGAGATTTTTGTTGCCCAGCACCTTTCAAGAGGGAGGTAATGGCAATGGGATCTTTGAGACCCCTGCAGCTTCCTTCTTTGACTGGCAACACTTGGGTAGAAACATTTCTAAAATTCTAACACTTTACCCCACTCCTCCTCTTTTTCACCCAGCTTATACTTTCACCTTCCTCTGGCTGACTTTATGAATATGATGAGGTTCTTGCAGTCAGCAGTTGTTTGCTTTGAAATGACCAGCCTTTGCTCTGTGCTTCTTGGCTTTCTGCTGGCTCTCCCATGGACACTGCGGTTTATAGGGTTCCTGGGAAGTGGGGTATTACCGCGTGCACTAAGCACCCAGTTTGTCTTTCACTTTAAAGAACTGTAATCAGAACTGTAATGAGAACGGATTCTCATTTTTTCCCCCTAAACTGGACAGTCAATTCCTGAGGACAGAGGCATTTTAGAAATTATTGTTATTCACCTTTGTATCCCTAGCTCGGAGTGCAGACCCTGGCATGTGGTGACCATTCGGTGACCATGAGGCGAGTGGACACGGAGGAAAGTGCCTTTGTGCCAGTGGATTTGAAGTCATCATCCTGCTTTTCATCAGAAAGGAGCAGAAGCCCAGCCAGCATCCCTTCTCTTCTCCTGCCTCCTCCACAGTGTTCTTCCTCTTACTACCAGCTGTGAATGAGCTTCCCTCACTGCTTCCTAAGACACACCCCGCGTTTGGACCTGTAAACCAGAGCACCCCCAGATTCCCTTTTAGGAGATAGCCCCTCCCCCTGTTGCTGGGACTGTTGGTGTTAAGGGCTCACGCCAAGTGCCTCTGCAGGCATTGCCCCCACGCGAGGGAGCTCCCCACTGGGCTCAGTTCATAGCAATGCCTGTTCGGTGTGGCAGTTCCAGGGTCTAGACCCACCTCAGACCACTCTGAAGAGCCATTTGGTTCCAGAATTCTCTGTGGGATTGAGAGAGAGAGAGAGAGAGAGAGAGAGAGAGAGAGAGAGAGAGAGAGGCTATAGCATAGCCCATATTTTCCTCCTACCTATTCCCGCTGCTTCACCCTCTTCATGGTGTTTTCCCCAAGAGCACACCTCTATAAACTCCCCTGTGCACAAATTTCTGAGTCTGTTTCCCGAAGGAACCAATCCCAACAGTGAGACCCCAGCTGGAACCGCCTGTAGCCCCTGGCTCAGCACAGTCAGTGCCGAGTCCATGTTGATCACATGCCGGCCTCGTCCTGCACTCGCCTTTCTTCTTACTGTGAGGACAGGTCAACACCTCGAGGCAGAGTTAGCCAGAAGTCGTGACCTGGGGAAATGGGTGCTAAACCATCATCAAACCTAACCAGCAACAGACTCCCTGAGCTCTTGGGGCCATGGAATATTTGCATAAGAAACCAAATGAACCCCCATGGCTAGCGAGAAGGGCCACAAATTCCTCGACACTCCCCACGAAAAGGAGGGAACAATGTCCCCTACCATTGAGTCTGAGTGGAGAGATCAGGACCACCTGAGCAATAGAAAAGGGCAGAAGTGATGCTGTCTGAGGTCAAAGGCCATCTTCTTTCTACTGTGTGATGGTGCCCACTGTCCTTCTGAAAGGGGTAAGAATTTCAGACTCTTACAAGGGTTGCCCATCCAAGAGAAAAAAAATTCCAATCACCAACGAGGTGGAGGGCTTTTACAACTAATTCAAACGAGTAACTGTGTAGAGTACTCATGTGCCGTCGTGTGAGTGCTCACTCTCGGGCTCAAAGGTTTTCTGTGTTGGTGAGGTTACTGGCACCCGACTTGGAATTCACAGCTATTGATGTCATTAAATAGGTGATTTACTACGCAAAGTATTTGACCCCATTGTTGTGTCCGCCTGAAAAATACACAAAACGCTTACTTACCTACACAGGTGTGGCCGCTGGAGTGTCTGGCGCCGGGCTGGTCGTCAGAGGCTGGAGAGGCCGACGTGCGAAGGGGCAGGAGTAAGAACAGCGTTGTCGCCAAAAGGATATTCCAGAGGGACGTCATCTCAGACCCGTGCACCAGGAGAGACCAGCCTGGCTAGAGGCTGCCCACCGAGGGACACTGAAGCCGGGGCCACGGAAGCTTCTCTTCCGCTCTTTGACCCCCCCACACACACTCCCCACGCTCTCACATATACACACTTTTCATACGTGTGAAGGGACTAGAAAAACATACAAACACTCACAGACCCACTCCTTCCTCTTGCAGAACCGAGAGAGAGAGAGAGAGAAAGAGAGAGAGAGAGAGAGAGAGGGAGAGAGCGTGCCAGACGCCTGCGCCCGGAAAGAGCTTCAACAAGTCCCTGGGAGGCAGGTTTTTTGAGTTAAAAAGTGCTTCGAAAGGACAAACCCAGGTGGCAGCAGCAGCAACAACGTGCCCTTGTGTGCTCGCCAGCTGAAGTCAGTAAGAAGCCAGGGGAACCTCGAGGCTTGCTGGAATCCTCCTGGGGGTGGTTAGGAGGCCCTTCCCCTTTCGCTCTTGCAAAACGAAACAAAACTAAAACTGAAGAAAAAAAAAAAACAAACCACAAACACACAACCTGTAGCAATGTGACCAGCAACGTCTACACGTTATAGAAATTATAATTTGCTCTATTCAGAAGTTATCTAGTTTTGCTCTAAATAATTTTGTATGGTAAGATTGAGCTCCTTATTCTGTTGCTAAAGAATATTCTGGTCAGGTAGTTCTTTTCCCCTGGAGAAGTTGGGTTATTCCTCCGAGGGTCAAGTTTTCTCACGGCCTTCAGTCTGGTGTGCAGGAAATAAGGAATAGAGACAGTAATGTGCAGTCAGCACGGCTGGATTTTAAATCTAATGAGAAGAAGGATGTGCTGGAATTAACCTGTTCATATTTACTTGGCTGTGTGTGATGCATCTCTTTCCTCCAGAATTTCAAAACATGTTTATATTCCCCACCTGTAGATGATTTGTTCATTTTTTTTTAAGAGACTGACTTTCTGTTTTGAAGATGAGAACAGAATACTGTTTTTCTGGGGGTTTGGGGGGAACTGAACCAGATCTTAGATAGAGAAAAGACATATAACCTAAGTGCTTTGTTCTGAAACAGGATACAGCAAAGTCATATGCCATTCTCAGACAAGATAAGGGGATTGCGCCAAAGTACCACAATCTAGATAAGCCTGGGAGATCCTGCAATTTTTACTCTCCTTGTTGAGGCTCTGAGGAAAGCTTATTATAAAATTCACGAAATATTGTGAAAGCTATCAGACTTGGTAGAGAGCTCTCCTTCTCCTCCTCCTGCTTTTATTCAAGGAATGGCATTGAAAATAGCAGGCAGAATTTTAGAGTTGTATTCTTTCCAGGATGTAGGAAATCCCAGTTTTTATGGTTTAAAGATTTCTTTGTAAGCATTAGCTTAATAAATGCCAATTTGTCAAATTTCTGAATCTGCGGCAGAGATACCACATGCCAGAGTGTTTCCCTGCTTATGTCCCGGGACAGGGTGGACCAACAGACGCCATGGAGGACCTTGGTCACCATGGGCCTGTGACTTCCTTTGAGGCTGGCCCTCAAGGTCCCTGACCCTGTGATCAAGGAAAGCTCTGGAGGTCACCAGGACCACCACAGGGGGCAGGGCCTAGAGAAGTTCTAGAGACTTCCTGGAGAAGCAGGATAATGGAATGATTAAGAGCTCATACTGCAAAGACAAAAAGACCTATGTCCAAATATCACACCTATTGTTTACTTCTGAGTAATATATTATAGTAGTCATATAACCTTTAAATGCTTCCATTTCCTCATTTATATGGGGATAATAATATTTGTCCTACAGGGTGCCGGAAGGACTAAAATAGATGATGTAACCAAGCTATAAAGCCGGGTACCTGGCAAGAAGAGAGTGCTTAGTAAATCAAATCTTTGGTTATTATTCCAGCAGGAGTGTGATGAAATCTGCACGCCAGGCCAGCCTTGGAAAGAAGGATGAGACACCCGCGCTAGGTGTAGGCCAAGGTGTGGGGAAACGGCATGGATTGGAGGAGGCAGCCTCTATTGAATGCTTTCTGTGTGCTAGGCAGCACTCCAGGAAGACACCGTCTCGTTTGCTAACCCATAGGTCGGTGAGGAATCTTCAGGCAGCTTCCAGAAGAGAACTTGGCACAGGCTCTGGGCTTCCTGAGGTTCTTTTGGTCTAGATTTATAGCTGTGAGCAGGCTGTAAGCAGGCCTCTCGGGGTGAGAGGAATTTCTCAGCCTAACGCTGAATGCAAGTTTTCAGCCTTGGTCAATGTGTGTGTGACACAGGCCATTCTGCCTACAAAACCGACCCCCACCCAGGAACAGTGAGCCCAGAGGCAACCTGGGGTGCTCAGGCTTGTGGCCTGGCCAAACTGGGAATTCCTGGCTTAGCTGAGCAGCGCCAAGCAAGTCCCTTACCATTTCCAGCGATGAGATTCCTCGGCTGTGTGGGTATGTCAGTCATCCCTGACACGTGGTAGGTTTTCCACAGACTGATTGTCATGCTTGAAGGTCAAGTTCTTACTAGGCAGGGTCAAAAGAGGAAAACAGAAATCAGGAAGTGATTTTTGCTAATTAATGCTAAAGTAAATGCATGTGCAGACTCCCCCAACAAAACCTTTCTGTCACCAAGTGGGGGGTTCCTCAAGGCATCCCTCAGACTGGCTGCTTTCATGTCCCCCCGCAGGGCTGCCTTTGTCCGTTGAGCATCGAAAGCACAAGACCTAGGATCTCTGCACAACTTGCTGAAGGGCCCTGGATCTGCCCGTGGCTTATAATAACTAGCTGGACCCTGGACAATGTCTCTAGGGGACTCCTGCTATCAGATGCTCCAATTCGGGTTTTCTCAATATCTGCTTTGGGGAATGAGATTTCTTCCTTGCAGCATTTTGTTACTTTACTTGGGGAGTTTCAAACCACAGTCCCTGTAGCAGAAGGCTGAGGGTTTATAATTCCCAAATGCTACACCTGTGGTTCTGGTTTGTTCTGTCTGAATATGCTTCCTGATTATTTTTTGACCTGCATTGGCCTCCACCATCTCATTCACAGCAAGTCCCTTAATCAGGAAAAAAAAATGACCTAGATGGCAGGAGATACTGTAAAAGCTGGTGCTGTCACAAAAGCATACCTTTCCTTTGACTTTCTCCTCTTCCTGACACCAAGGATCCCTCTCTTGGCTTTTGGCTTCCCAGGATTCTCTGCGGTGGTGCTCGGTTCAGACCCACCAACCCCAGATGCTTTGCTGACCCGCTCCTCCCCAGTCAGAGCTTATTTATTCTAGCTTTAGCCCATCCTCTTTCTGTTCTGTGCTAGGAAAATAGTAAATTAATCCACAACAAGGCTGCCCATCTGCTAATTAAAAGAGTTATGAATTTAGGAGGGGGGACCTACATTTTCATTGTGGCTTCACGATTTCCTAGCTGGGTGCCTTTGGACAAGTGGGTCCACCTCTCTGGGATTAGTTGCTGTCACTGCAAAATGGGTCATATGATGCCAATATTATAGAAAAATTCCTAGGATTAAAGAGACAATGAGAGCGAAAAAAACCTACCACTAAATGTTGGAGAAATTTAAAGCTAACAATCAATTAACATTATCCTTCTCAAGTAATATTGGAATTTTAACATGCTTTGTACATTTTCTGAGGGCATTTAAAGGGATTTCCATTTTAGTAATGCACGTAAGTAGGTGCAAAGTTGGAATTCAGAAAGCCCCAGGGGAGTGGCCAGCCACAGGTCCTGGTTGGAGGGGGGAGACTTGTGATGTAATGTGAGTAGTAAGCACACAGTGGGCACTGGGTGAGAGTGTGGAGACCAGTAACGCCTCTCCGAGATGTATGCTGGTAGCTTCCAGCAGGAAGAGCCATGCACCAGGAGATAAACCCATGATCCTTAAGCGATGGGTGGCCCAGCAACGGTGCAAAGCAACCTAGACACGCAACAGGATGTGTACTCTGACACTCCCCACAAACCCCACCCACTCATTCACACACTTCCAGGGTCTTGAGATTTTTAGAGATATGTATCTGGCAGGGGTATGCCATTTATAACCACAGCCTTCTAAGGAGGGTGCATTCTATTAGATATCACTTGTTTTATCTGTTGGGCACCTGATAAAAGTTCGGGAAAAGGAGCTGTGGTTAGTGAACTACTTTTCATAAGCAAGGCAGAAGAATTTGGACATAATCCAGAAGGAAGAGGGTAGGAACAGAGAAATGAGAGTGAAGGGAGAAGTGGGACAGATGAGACGCTAGCATCTTTCTGGCTAGAAAACCAAGAGAGAAGTGCTGGAAAGTGGGGTGGCAAAAGACTGAGCTAATAGAAAGGTCTGATGTAGATTTGCAAGTTGTTTACTATGCCATGTGTGAAATGATACTTTGCCCAGATCCTGAATGGATTTTTGTGGGAATCAATGAGAACAGCTTTCCTGTTTGGATCAGAGCAAGGCAGAGCTATGAAGGCACACGTAGAAGAAAGTGCAGAGGCAGAAGGACCAAGAGAATACAAGCTCAGGAATTCACAAGTATCTTGGGGAGGGCTTTGGACTCTCATGTGCTATAGATTGGGGAGGAGGTAGTCGTCAGTCACTTTGACCTGCATCTCCAAAGTGTAAAGTTTGAATGCACAGAGAATAAAATCAAATAAACATCCTCAAAATAAGCTTGAAGTTCATCCATTCATTCTTTCATTCATTTTTAGATAAAAGAAGTCTGAGGTTAGGCAGTTCAGGGGGATTTTGGCCATCCCATGATGTCTTCAGGGACTTAAGCCCCTCATTTTCTTATTTTTTATTTTTTTTTAAGATTTTTGTTTAGTTATTTGACAGAGAGAGAGAGAGAGAGCACAAGCAGGGGGAGTGGGAGAGGGAGAAGCAGGCTCCCCACTGAGCAGGGAGCCCAATGTGGGGCTCGATCCCAGGACCCTGGGATCATGACCCGAGCTGAAGGCAGATGCTCAACTGACCGAGCCACCCAGGCGCCCCTCCTCATTTTCTGTCCCACTATCCTAGAACTGATTTTGATCCACAAGATCAGCAGAAGTCTAAAATGGCTGCTAGCACTCCAGCTATTGCGTCTACCTTCCAATAGTAGAAGAAAGAAGAAGTCTAGTGGAACTCACACCTTCCCTTATAAAGGTGTTTCTTCCCAAACCTCCCTCAACACTTTGCTTACATCTCACATAAGCAAAAGCCATACCTGGCTACAAGGGATGCTGGGAAATAGAGTCATATAACCACTCCTAACTGCAAGGGAAGCTGAAGCAGGTCGTCTTTATTCTGCTGGCAATGTGCTCAGCTAAAAACCAGGGTTCTAAAAAGAAGGAGAAATTGAATTGGAGGCACTTGCCCACCATGTATATTACACATAAATGCATATAAACATTTTTTCTTTCTGAATTGAATATGTTTGATTAGGTTGTGTGGGTTTTTGGAAGATAGAATGAGCAGGCATACTGGCTTGTCCTATTCTTCTCCGTGGGGTTTTCTTTGAACGCTGGGCAGACCGATGCTCCCCAAAGGCACTTTCCACTCCAGCTCTTGTCCTAGAGAGCTCATGGAAAAATGAGCTGGCAAAAGCCTCATGAAAATCACAGCTGAGGCTGAGACGAGACGGGCCAACCTGTGGTCGGGGGACCATCATGAGTAAGACAGGCTCCCACTGTACTGGGAGTTCGCCACTACATAAAACATGGACTACATCTCTTCTGGAAATACTTTCTGGAAGGGACCCCAAGGAAAATGCAGTAAGGTGCAAATGAAATGTAAACAAAATGCTAAAAGCAGCTTCAAGTTTCATGGTATAGGGCATACAGGACACTGTACTTGCAGAAGGCCCTTAGATTATGGGGTTGACCAGAGGGCTCATGGCCAAACGTTCTGGAAGATTAAGCGGCTAGAGAAATGGCAACCCTGTGAACTTGCCTCAGCCTGAGGGGATACTATTTCATGGCATGGGCCGCAGATGCACACAGCAAGCTCAGACCAGTCTGTCTCTTGCAGGCTTCTTCAGAGCTCCCGCATCAAGACTGAAGGTCTCTCGCTCACTCGCTAAGTCATTGCATCGGGAATCAGTGGAAGAGCGAAGGGGGATTGCTTTGCTAGTGCTTGGCACAGAGCGGTGTGTCAAGGAACGTCTCCAAACTCCTGCCAGTGTTTCCATTGGGAGGGTGGAGGGAGGAAGAGGGGGTGGGGATGAACATAGATTCGGGGAAATAAAGAAGCAGAATAAGTATATCCCTGAATGCCATTATGTTAAGATAATATGGGCCTTCAGGAAAAAGAGAAAGATAATGGGGAGCTCAATTAAGTATAAAATTAGGGTTTAAGAAAAGTAGTAATCTTAGTCAAAACACAATAGATCATATTACCCTGTTGCTTATAACTGCTCAAAACTCCCCAGACCCACCAAATGGAAGGATGAATTCCTCAGAAAGTTCATAGGGCTGATATCTACTGTTATCTCCCCAGCCAAGTGTCTAGACACTTTGCTAAGTGGCCTGTGTTCTGGTGACACCAAATTACCGGTGATGTCCCCAGACATGCCCAGCTCTTTATGCCTCAGTGCCTTTGCATGAGCTTTCTCTCTGCCTAGAATGTTCTCCTCCTTATCTTCCAGGACAACTCCTCCTTTTCCTTCAAGGCCACCTCTCAGAAGCCTTCCCTGTCCCCTGCCAAGTACAAGTGTTTGCTCTGTCCTCAGTGCTCCCAGGACACTATGGGCAAGCCTCCCCTAGCCCTTGCTTCTGTGGCATGGCCACGAGGGTAGGCATCTGACTCCCCCACCAGCGGGTGGTTCCTAGATGGCACGTTATTTAGCACTGTCCCCAAAGAACATGCACCTGACTCAAGGCAGGTACTCAATCAATGTTCATGGGGGAAAAAAGGAGTGAGCCAAAAGAGAAAATATGTTAGCTATTATAGCAGAACAGTGGAGCCGATGAGGATATTTTTAAAAAATGTTCTCAGGAGCGTTATGTGAAAGGAAGACACATTAAAGGCAGGCAGTATATTTAGGGTTCAGAACTAAACCCTAGTGCAAATGCTTCTGAGTCAGTTCAGGAAAGGGCCGAGCATCCAAGGAGGATTTGAGTGGCGGTCCTAAGACTGGGTAGAGAGAAAACAAGAAGTGAGAGAGTCATGCTGTCAGGGGTAAAATCTAGAGTCATGCAATTTCCTCCTGGTTTTTCACAGTTTTTGTAATAAGGTGGTAAAGTTGATTTCCCAGGCGACCATGGACCTGAGCCCAGCGAGACGAGTGGGGAAGGGAAGCAGTGGGAGGGAAGGCGTCGTCTTGCTGAGTGCCGGAATGAGCAGCTCGGAGGAGCCGTGAGGAAGGGCTCAGCTGACCACACTCGCCTCCCAGAGAAGGAAGCACACGATAGCAGGTCCTCTTTGCCTCTTGGAGATGCCTGAACCCCCTTTACAAATTACTTCTTGCCATGATCTGGGGTGGGAGGAAGATGGCCGATGTAAATGGAGACCACAGAGGAGCAAAGTGAAGCGAGGGCGGTGGGCCTGGGTGCCCTGCCGCAGGGACTGGCACCTCGAGGGTCAGTCTGAATTGAGCTGCAGTTTTCTCCTCATCCCACATCCTAAATAATGCTTTTAAAAGTCACCGTCTCATCAATTTTTTTTTTTTTTTATTTTGCGGAGTTTTAGTGTATGTGTGTGCATCCATGTGGGTATATGTTTGAAGATGGTCCCAAATTCTTTGACACTCCCACTGTTGAGAGATGGGGGGGGGTCCACTTGCCCTCCTCCTGAATCTGGGCTGGTTCGTGACTGCTGACCAATGCAGTCTGGAAGGACTGTTTCTGGGCTAGAGCCAGGCCCAGACTTCCAGAGGACTGGCAACCCCTGCTTTGGTTTCTCGGAGCTCTTCTTCCAGGTAAGAAGTCTGATTGTGCTGCTCCAGAGACCACGCGCAGACCCTGAGACCGTGTGGAGAGGCAGAAGTCCCCTTCTGACTCGGGCTCCCAGCTGTCACTCCAAAGGCACCAGACATGGGAGTGAGACCAACTTTGACCTTCCAAACAAGAGTGAAGCTGTCTTGGACCCTCCAGACTAGCCCAACTGCCAGCTCAATGCCAACAAAGCCCCACCACCACCCCCAGTTGATATTACTTGAAGCAGAAAAATGTACCAGTGGAACCCTGCCAGGAAAAGAGATAATAAAATAGTTGTTGTTTTAAGCCCCTATATTTGGGGTCATTTGTTATGTAATAGTAGATCATCAGAACAGTGTGTGAGATTGGAGACTGAGGTATGGTTGGCCAGTCTGCATCATCCAAGTGTTAAGGGTTTGGGCATATCTGCCCCCATCTCTTTTGGTGCTGTGCTTTTCAGAACACTAAGGTCCTTCATTTGAGAGCAAACCAGTCCAAAAGCACTGGACTTTTCTAGTGATCAGAGGTGGTTGCTGCATGTCCCAAAAGGACAGTAACCCAGACTCAGAAGATGAAAGGACCATGTAAGACTTTCAAGGGCAAATATCTTCAAATTTAGAGCAAAGGTCATATTTTCTGGCTCACACCTTTTAAGTCCCCTGAGAATACTTATATTGCTTGTTTGGTATATCGGTTTTTATTGCAATGAAGATAAGGAGAAGAGAGCGAGGTGACGAAAAGAGGCTGTCTGCCTGGGGTTTGTTAATATGTTGCAACTGGAGTAAGGACTTAGGTTGTAGAATCCTTTGTTAACATTTGCTACCTTTGAACTAGGTTGAAATAACACATTACCTGTTCTCAAGCACCATAAGGTTGATAGAAATCTCAGAGCCAGAAAACAAGGAGGAACTTTGCCTTAATTTCATTCTCCCCAGAACTCAAGGGAGGCCGTGTCTCCTGAATCAGGTTAGGAGCAGGTAACACATGCAGAACATTACTGAAACTGAGGCCCAGAGAGGTCAAGATGACTTTTTTGGAATCAAAGCCCAGAATGGAAACCCCAATACTGATTCTGAATCCAGAATCCTTTCTGCTTCTTCCTTCCATATCCTTTCAAAGACTTGTTTCTTCTATTCTGCTTTCAGGGGCCATTATTTTTATTTTATTTTATTTTATTTTATTTTATTTTATTTTATTTCACTATTTATTTATTTGAGAGAGAGACAGAAAATTCACAGGGGGGTGGGGCAGAGGGAGAGAGTCTTAAGCAGACTCCATGCTGAGCACAGAGCCCGATGTGGGACTCCATCTCACGACCCTGAGATCATGACCTGAACCGAAACTAAGAGTTGGACGCTTAACCAACTGTGCCACCCAGGTGCCCCTATTTTATTCTATTTTATTTTAGTAAATGTTTTACAGAGGATGTAAAAGGTTAAATATATACTTAATATATATTTAAATATATATACACACATATACATAAAATTGTTAAATAGGAACCAAATGTCATAATATAATCAGGATAAAATAAATTTATTCTAGTATAACCACATAATTTTTAAATTCAACATTGAAGAAATCATTGATGCCATACGTTTTGCTAAAACAATATCTCCTCTCTTTTACTCCATGTGTTTAGGCAGCGAGTCCCAGACAAGGCCATTGCCACTGGGCAAACATTCAGGTGCAGGTGCGGCTTGTTTCAACCTCCTTGTCCCTTCTCTTAGACAGTCCGGATCTGTCTGAGACCTTGGGGGACACACAGACCCAGGTGAGTTGCTCCAGGTTGATGGGGATGTGCATTCCCTCCAAGTGTGTCAAATTTGCTTTCCCTGAAAGGGCAGTCCTCCCAGACCCTCATCTAATTTATCCCAGAGCAGGAAGATAGTTAGCTGTAGCTAGAGAGGTCTGAAATTAGGGACTAGTATATGTCAAGGCTTTGTGTTTTGGGGTGATCCCTAGTGCCACCGGTTCTCCAGGCTGCCTGCTGGCTCAGTGTCTGGGCCTGACATTGCTTCCATTCCCACTAAGCTCTCCAGGAGCCAAGCTGACCTGAATTTCCATTAGGCTCCTGACACCAGTTGAGCTCTTGCCCCTCCTCATGGAGCTAGAAGGCCTCATTTCCCCACCTTACAGATAGTTGCTAGAGTCTCACTGCCTGTGGCCTCTCAAACCACATCCCCTTTGCTCACATGACTATATGTGTTATCTGTTGCCTGCATTTCAGTTATGCTTTGCCTCCTGGACTATACCTCTTCTGGGTTCTTGGTGTCTGCCTAAAATAAGCTCGGGCTTTCTTTACCCATTAGATCCTGAGCTCTGGCCCCAATATCTACCTTGATAAGAGCCAGCCTCATCAGTAGTGGTGGGGCCACCTCAACTTTGTCTGTCTTGGTCTTGCAAGTTTTTCCATTCTCACTGGGCTGCAAGGCTAAAGTCCAGTTGGTTTTGTATCCGAGGCCATCTGAGATACCTGAATCCTAGGCTTGAAGTCACTCTAGGGTAGAACCAGAATTTTGAACAATTCAAATACCTCCTCCCCCACCCTTCCCCAGAAAAGTTGTAAATGCTTATGATGGTGGTCAGCCGACAAGTCAGCCAACATCTCAGATATGACTAATTGCCCTTATGCCGAGTACATTTGCCAGTTTGCCTTGACCTACCAAGAGTTACCTGCAGACCCTCATCCCTCCATCTCCTGGGACTAGACTCTTGAAGGCCATTCATTAGACCACCCACTCTCCCTGGAATTCACTGCTTTGCTGGAATATGTTTCAGGAGTGATTTAGTTCCTTCAAAGCTACCCTGTCCTCACTGCTCTGTGGCATCAACATCTCTACTTTCCCAGAATTCAAGCCAAAAGAGAACAAGACCATCTAACCAGGTATTCCTTGTAATCGGGCTCATTTGAAGTCATCTCCTTGCAAACTGACCAGTTCAGGTAAAGCACCCAGCCAGCACCTTGCTTCAAAAGCTCTGGTGAGGCATCTGTCCTGGAGGGTCCAAACACCTCTTGGCTGCAAGCCATGATATAAGAAATCTACTTAATTTCTGATTCAGAAATGTTCCTTCTACTCTTTGATGTGAGAAAGTGATCAGACTTCAACACAGACCTGTGGGTTTAGAAGACTGCTATTTGGTGGATCTGACATAAGATACCCATGTGGAAGTGATCCATACTTGGCTCAACCAGCTCTGCCAAAGACAATCTAATTAGCACAGGACAGCGTGAATAATGCCTTTGAGTTCCACCATGCAGGGAAAGAGTTCATTTTCAACCAACAACAACAGAAATCTTTCATCCTATCTCTGTTAGCTCTGAAATTTAGGTCTTTTATTTCCACGGGGTCAAAAGTCCTATATTATATGATTCTGAATGGAAAGAATCAGTGAGTGGCCTTGCCTCCCCATTTTCTTTCATATGGAAATTTTTAATATAAATATAAGAAAATACTGCATTGATGAAAATCAAAATGTTTCAGGGGACAGCTTTCAGACTTTCAGCATGAAAACAATTATAAAGTATTAAAATTTTCTATTCAATGCCAATATGTGGCTTTTAAATAAAATCAAATGAATTTCTTATTAGTGATAGAGTACATTAAAAAAACAGCCTAATTTTGTTGGACCCATAGTCTTTATAGATTTTTAGAAACTCTTTGTTGATTGATTCATTCAGTGCATATTTATTGATCACTTACTATTGATCTCCTTACAGTCAGACATTGTTGTAGGTGTGAGAGTGAAGAAAACTTACAAGACTTCTGCCCTCATTGAGTTTACATTGTTTGGACTCTTAGTTGACTTGCTGTGCCCCTCTAGCAAATAAATTTATTTAAATATGGTTAAATTGCTTTTGCTTTTGGTCATTATTAATCCACATGATCAGAGCACAGCCGCTCCTTGGGAAACTCAAAACCCCACAATTTCCCCAGAGCAGAAAGCCAGTTTCCTTTGTATTATTTTGACCTTTGAGGGGATACTGAGGATGGGCTCTAGGGCTTACATATAGATTGGTTCCCATGTTTAACTCTGAGCACATTTCATAGATAAAATGAAACAGCTTCTTATATCAGGAAATGAATGACACAAACACTTTTTATCTTTTCCTAATTGATCACCTTATCGAAATCTTATATTTTATAGAATCACAGACCCCTTCGACAATCTGATGAATGCTGTGGATCCTTTTCCTGGAAAAGAAGTACCTAACAAAAACACACTCAATTTTATACCTGAACTTAAAATATTATGGACTCCTGAAACCCATTTATTTTCTAGGGGTTCTTGGATCTGAGGTCAAGAACCTCTGGTCTGGAAAGTCTTACTTTTCTCAACTTCTTATTCTGTTTTCCACATATGTGAAATTCCCATGAACTGGAGTTTTGCTCTTTAAATTTAGCCACTTGGGTTGAGAAATTGTGCAAAGTTTGGGCAAACCTATTTCCATATTAGTGCTATGATGTAAACTCTTCCTATCGAGCAAGGGCACGAGAGCAGACACTCCCTGTCCTCTGAGACAGACACTGTTGTCATGAGGCAATGTGTGGGGGACCTCAGCCCAAGACCTGGTCTCCTTTTCCCAAACCAGACACCATACACTGGCCTTCATTTCTTCTTTCCAGTGTATGGCAGTGAAACCAAAGTTCCTTTGCATATTTACTTTGCATATTTGAGCGAGCTCTTTTATTTCAGTTTGTATTCCCCTTTTTGCCTTTTGCAAAATCTGCTGAGCACCCCACCTTAGCTGATCAGAGAATGAACAGGTGGACGCCCACCAGTGCGGGTTGTCTCCCTCCATGCTGCCGTGAGGGAATGCTTTCAGAGGATAGAATGCGGACATGAATTTAGAATTGGTTATGAAGTTCATTTGTCAATGTGGTAGCCTGGATAATGGCCCTCCAACGATGTTCATGTCTTAATCCTGGAATCTGTGAAAAAGGATTTGCTTTCATCTGATTAGAGATCTTGAACAAGGGAAATTACCCTCGACTATCTAGGTGGGCCCAACATAATCACGAGGGGTCTTAAAAGAGAGACAAAAGAGGGACACCTGGATGGCTCAGTCAGTTAAGCATCTGACTCTTGATTTTGGCTCAGGTGATGATCTCAGAGTCATGAGATCAAGCCTCAGGAACTTGCTTAAGATTCTCTCTCTCCCTCTCCCTCTGCCCCTAACACCCGTACCCACTCACATAGTCTTTCAAAAAGATCAGGCAAAAAGATCAAACTAGGAGCAGGAGATCTGACAGTGGAAGGAGAGATTGGAATACAAAGAAGGGGCCATGAGCCAAGAAATCCAGGCAGCCTCTTAAAGCTGAGAAATCAAGGAAATGGATTCTTCCCTAGAGAATCCAGAAGGAATGAAGTTTCGTCAACACCTTGAGTTTAGTCTGTAAGACCCAGTTTGGGTTGTAAGAACTTGTAAGATAATAGATTGTGTGGTTTAAGCTACTAAGTTTGTTTAATTTGTTGCAGTACTAATAGGGAACTGATACAGTTATTAACTATTTTATTAAAAACAAACAAAGGGTCAAAGTAGAGAGGCAAGAGCTACCTTCCTTGGGAGCTCACTTGTGCTCTGTCCCCTAGAATGTCTATAACATAAGATGCTCTGGAGTTCATTCAGGTGTATGTGGTTGGTTCTCCTCACTGACTGACTCTGGATGCCATCACACATTTCAGAATGGCTAAAATCAAAAGGACAAAGAAATAAGTGTTGGTGAGAATGTGGAGAAAAAGGAACCCTCGTGCACTGTTGGTGGGAATGTAAATTGGTGTAGCCACTGTGAAAAAGAATGTAGAGTTTCCTCAAAAAAATTAAAAATAGAAATACCATATGATCCAGTAATTCCACTATTTGGTACTTACCCAAAGAAAATGAAAACACTAACTCAAGAAGATACATGCAGCATTATTAACATGTTCATTGTAGCATTATTTATAATGGCCAAGGTATAGAAGCAACTTAAGTGTCCATCAACAAGGAAGATGTGGGATATATCTATATCTATATCTATCTATCTATCTATCTATCTATCTATCTATCTATCTATCTATCTATCATCTATCTAGAGATTTTAAATATACATAATGGAATATTACACAGCCATAAAAAGATGAGATTGTGTCATTTATGACAACATGGATGAACCCAGAGGGTATTATGCTAAGTGAAATAAGTCAGACTGAGTAAGACAAAGACCATATGATTTCATTCATAAGTGGAATCTAAAACAAAACAAAAAATGAATAAACAAAAAGCAAAACTAGACCTATAAATACAGAGAGTAATCTGGTGGTTGTCAGAGGGGAGGGGAGCGGGGGTGGGCAAGATGAGTGCAGGGGAGTTGGAGGCACAGGCTTCCAGTTTTGGAATGACTAAGTCACAGGAATAAAAGGCACAGCATAGGGTACATAATCAATGATATTTTAATTGCCAAATATGGGGACAGGTGGGAGCTATCGTAAACATAGCATAATGTATAAACTTGTCAAATCACTATGTGGTACACCTGAAACTAATGTAACATTGTGTGTCAACTCTACTAAAAAAAAGATGCAAATATTAAAAAAAATAAAGGATCACCTTTATGTGCATTATTCACAGGATGAAAGGAAGATTCCATCATTAGTAGAAAACAGGGAAGCTGCATCTTTTTCACATAAACTGGCAGTGTGTACAGTTTTGGACCTCAGTCAACATGGCAATGATAATGAGGAAGGAGGGGCTTGTAAGGGGGTGACCCAGCCCTTGCCCTTGAATAAGATGTCTTAGTCCAGGCTTCTGAGTGGCCACAGAATGAAGAGCTAAAGGCCATGACAGAATCATGTCAGGAGAATTGGGGAGCACAGAGCCAAGAGTGGCTAACTCAGCTCAAGGGGCCGAAGGACCTCACCAAGGGAGGTGGTGCAGTTACTAAGGCGGGGGGGGGGGGGTGGTGCGAATGTGCTCACTTCTCCCAATGAGAGAGGCCCTCCTACACCAGGAAACTGGCACCTTCCTCAGGCTCTTTTGGTTGTAAGTTATAGGGACCCATGGGAGCTGCCTGAGCAAAACCTAAATTCCAATGGAAGGATACTACAGAAGCTAGTGGATGCCAAGAATAGAAAAGCCATGGGAGGGGCGCCTGGGTGGCTCAGTCAGGTTAAGTGTCTGCCTATGGCTCGGGTCATGATCCCAAGGTCCTGGGATCAAGCTCAGCGGGGAGCCTGCTTCTCCCTCTCCCACTACCCCTGCTTGGGTTCTCTCTCTCACTGTCTCTGTCTCTGTCAAATAAATAAATAAAAATCTTAAAAAAAATGTTAAAAAAAAAAAGAACAGAAAAGCCATGGGGCCTCAGGAAGCACAGGATCCCTGAACTCCATAAGGAATCTGAATGGATATCTTTACTGTTTTTCTCTGAGCCTCCACCTCTTTCTTCCCTTTGGCTTTGGATTATCTTCCCCTATTTCCAGCCTGGAAAGGCCACCAATAGCTCCTGAGTTTATATGTAGCAGGGCCAAGTTTCTCTCTGTCTCAGGTGAAACTCTTCATGAAGGGACTCATTTACCTCCTCTAGACCCATCTACTCTGGCTAGGAGAGAGGGAGGTCAGGTGTGCAAAACTGCTCCCAAAGCCACGTTGTGTGTGGAATGGGAGGGGCCGGGTATGAATAAGGAGTCTAGGCTCCTCTCACCAGGCCACTAGGAAGGGTCTGGTCCTCTCTCCACTGAGTTAAGCAAGTTCTAGAGAGCAGGGAGAATGGCTTGAGGGAGGGGAGTGGGAGTGGGCAGAGGAGAGCCCCTTCCAACTTGCCCTGGGCTTGGGAAAGCAGAGTCAGCACTCTCCCGGCCAGAAGTTGGGCAGCAAAAGTGTAGAGGGTGTGGCTATAGGACCACTGGGCATTTTATTTCATTTTTGCATGATGTCACCTTAAAGAAATTAAATGAAACTTTCAGTAAGGGAAAAGAAAATTAATGGTGAGGAAGTTATCCAAAGGCAGAAAATGTGTTAAGCATTACCCCGGGATTTCACAAGAGGTTGGTGTACTGATTTTCTCATAGCACCTTATTGAGTCTTAGGGAAAAATCATGATATAACTTTAATGTGATTTTGATTGCTTTATTCTTAGGTCAACCTGCTAAGTTTCTCATGATGCTAAATTATTCATTTTTATAAGAAGCTTGTGTAAATAGAAGCATAAGGCCTGGGGTGTGCAGGAGTTAGGAGAAAGAGGACGGAGATAAGTGTGGGGAGAAAGTGAGAGGTAGCCAGAAAGAGGGGCTTTGCTCTTTTCCAGAATTGAAGCATCACAGAGAGCTGGCTTTAGGCATTGTCTACAGTCTGACTTTGAGCATTGCCCTGCAGCCCAAGACCACTGGAGTACACATGTAGTCAACAAAATTAGGCGTACTAATTTTGCAGCAAGGGACAATACATACCATGGGGACCTTAGGAGCCTCTCAAAAGGGAGGATTGGGAGGCAGCAAGGGGCACTTAACAAGGTTTTAGGGGCTGAAGGTAGTGATAGGAAGGTCTTGGCAGGATCTGATGGGATTTTGTAAACTCAGGAGTTCCTGGAAAAACCAGCGAGCGGTCTTCTCTTTGGGACCCATGAGTCTGTGTGGAGTTACTGTTAGGTCAGTCTCTTCATGGACTTAGTGCACACGGGTCTGAGGGAGCTGGTGTTTCAAGACTTTGAGCTCCAGTGGTCTGTGCTGCACACACGAGACAATCTGGCACGACTGATCTGTTCTGTGAAGAAGGCTTATGTTTCACAAGTGTAGTTTCTGTTTTCCTTCTCAGGCCTCCCCACTCCGCTCTAGTCTGGCTGTTGGCAGGGTCTGGTTTCATTTTCTCCCTATTTTTCTGTGCCAGAGCCACAGTTGTCCCACTGCCATGCTACGTGTCTGAGGGAAAGAGATCTTGAGCTGCCTAACCTCCTGCCGGATGTCTCCTTTCATCTGCAGTGGGGAACTGGCAACAGTGCTCACCTCCTGAAATCGAGTACTCAGCAAATCGTCTTGTTTGATCACTCCCCCCACCACACACAGGTCTACACCTTCACTGTGCGTGACAGACGTAGTGTGTCTTAGAGTTAACAAACAATTCAGCTCAACAAATGACCAGATCGGGAACTAACTATGAGTTCTTTTTTTTTTTTTTTTAATTTTATTTATTTATTTGACAGAGAGAGACACGGCGAGAGAGCGAACACAAGCAGGGGGAGTGGAGAGGGAGAAGCAGGCTTCCTGCTGAGCAGGGAGCCCGATGCAAGGCTCGATCCCAGGATCCTGGGATCAAGACCTGAGCCGAAGGCAGACGCTTAACGACTGAGCCACCCAGGCGCCCCCTAACTGTGAGTTCTAAGAAGTGTTCTCTCTCCCTCTCTGTTCAGACTCTTCCTTAGGAGGCCTGGCCAGGAAGTCAGCATGGCAGGCCATTTCCTGGGGCTGGGTCTTATGGTGGGTGCCCTGGTCAAGAAGTCCAGCAGAACCGGGTGCCTGGGTGGCTCAGTTGGTTAAGCAACTGCCTTCGGCTCAGGTCATGATCCTGGAGTCCCGGGATCGAGTCCCGCATCGGGCTCCCTGCTCGGCAGGGAGTCTGCTTCTCCCTCTGACCCTCCTCCCTCTCATGCTCTCTGTCTCTCATTCTCTCTCTCTCAAATAAATAAATAAATAAATAAAAAATCTTTAAAAAAAAAAAAAAAAAAAGAAGTCCAGCAGAACCACAAAGAAATACCACCTCATACCCACTAGGGCCATTACTATCAAAAAAAAAAAAAAAAAAGAAAGAAAGAAAGAAAGAAAGAAAAAGAAAAAGAAAAGAAAAGAACAAGTGTGGCAAGGATGTGGAGAAATTAGAACCTTTGTGCACTGTTGGTGGGAATGAAAAATGGTGCAGCTCCTGTGGAAAACAGCATGGCAGCTCCTTGAAAAGTTAAAAATACAATTACTATATGATCCAGCAATTTGACTTCTCAGTATATACCACCCAAAAGGATTTCAAGCAGGGTCTCAAAGAGTTATTTGTATACCCATGTTCATAGCAGCATGATCCACAGTAGCCAAAAGGTAGAAACAACCCCAAATGTTCATTGACAGATGAACGGATAAACAAAATAGGGTAGACACATACAATGGAGTATTAGCCTTAAAAAGGAAGGAAATTCTGATACAGGCTACAGGGCGGATGAACCTCGAAGACATTGTTCTACACGAAAGAGGTCAGTCACAAGAGGACAAATACCGAATGATCCCACTTACAGGGTACCTAGAGTAGTCAAATTCATAGAATGAGGAGTTGTTCAATGAATACAGAGTTTGGGCCACAAAGGAGGCTTCTGGAATGCAAATGTTCTTAATCTGGGTTGGAAGTACATGAGTGCATTCACTTTTTAAAAATTCAGGTCAAGACTTATGGACTTCATGATAAGCATATTACACATTAAGCTTCAAAAAAAAAAAAAAAAGTGAAATAAACACAGACTGTTCCGAGGGACCACCCACATTCCAAGCCATGCACCAACACTGTCTATACTTGGCTTATCTGTGGTTTTCAGATGCACTAGGTCCCTCTTGATCATGAGTGAAATGAATGTGAGTGAGGGGCACACTTGTCTCTGCCCTCTGTTTACCCACCTGTCATTGCAGTCATTGTTCTAAGTCCAGAGTCAGTCTAGATTTCAGCTCAGGCATTGCTATTTTGATGCCCACCCTAACCCTTCTGAGTGAAGCATATGGTATATACCTAAAATGGGAATGACCAATATTATTAATAAAATTCTCTACTAGGAACAGCAGTGGGCCAATCTTTTAAGCCAGGTTTATGCTTGGAACATATCCACCAAACCCACATATACAGGTACCGTATTAGGAAGTAGAACCGCCTGGATGTAAAAACTACCCAGTCTGATCTCGAGGAGACGACACATATATCTCAAAGGACGCGCATTTGCTAGCCATGGGAACAAAATAAGGCTCAACAATGGAATGCATTCAACTTGTCTTTATTTGGGTGGTAAAGAAATTGCTTTTCACTTTTCTTCATATGCAGTGTATACTCAGATGAGGTATGGATGTTCAGATAATGAACATAAGCCAACCTACTTCCTTTCAGTGACCAACCAATACTCTTAGTATGGTCTGACTGTAAATCAGACCTTCAAGAACATCAGCTCCGGAAAGGGCTTAAAATACTTGCCTCACATGGGCCCATGCTCCTACGGTATTAGTGGCTCGTCTGTTTCCTCCTGGATTGGCCTGGGCTCTGAATGCCTGAGTGCTCCGAGCTAGGTACACACAATGAGCAGCCTCATGGCTCTTAAAAATTGCTAATAGTGTCCTTCCTAGGGCATCTTCAGATGCTCCTGAGCTAACGTCACTGTTGGCAATGTCTAATTGCTCAAAAAGGACCCAGCATCATCAGCTTGTGTCTAATCCATGTTATAAATTACTGGTGGCAAATGGACTCCTAGCCCGTCTGCCCCGTGCCTCAGTCCTGGATTTGTGTCCATCTCTCTCTGCTTCTCTAGATCCTCTGGGAGTAAGTCTACAGTCATGTCATCTGTGAATAGTGACACTTTTACATCTTTCTTCCGAGTCTTCCTATTTCTAACCTTTCCTTTTTTTTTTTTTTTTGCATTGGCTAGGACTTCCAGTTCAATGATAAAAAGAAGTGGTGAAAGCAGATATTCTCTTCTTATTCCCAGTCTCAGGAGAAGGCTTTCAGTATTTGCTGGCAGCTGTAATGTTTGCTCTGTGTTTGTTTTTTTGTTGTTGTTGTTTGTTTTGTTTTATTTTCCGGATTCCATAATTTCTGTTTAAAAAGTAGACTTAAGACTTTTTGTAGGTAGTGTATCTTTTTTCTCTGACTGCTTAGAGGATTTTTGCCTTGTCTTTGGTTTTCAGCAATTTAATTATCTGTGCCTAGGCATGGTTTCCTTTGTATTTATCCTACTTAGGGCTCACTGAGTTTCTTGAACCTAACTTTTCTTCTTCTTCTTCTTCTTTTTTAAATCAGTTTTGGATATTTCTTTGCCAGTCTCTTCAAATATTGTGTCTTATTTATTCTCACTCTTTTTAAAAAAGATTTTATTTATTTATTTGAGAGAGAGAGTGAGCGAGAGAGACAGCACCAGCAGGGGGAGGGGCGGAGGGAGAGGGAGAAGCAGATTCCCTGCTGAGCAGGGAGCCTGAAGCTCAGCTGGATTCCAGGACACTGAGATCATGACCTGAGGTGAAGGCAGATGCTTAAGCGACTGAGCCACCCAGGCACCCCTATTCTCATTCTTTTTTTTCCCATTTTTGAACATCAGTTATATACTCCTTGAGTCTCTTTTGCTCTTTTCTATATTCTTATTTTCCATCTTTTTATGCTCTCAGTTGTTTTCTGTTGGTGGTTCAATCCAGATATTTTTTTTGTTGGCCAACTTTCTGTTAAACTAGTTCATTGTTCTTTGATATCTAACATGCTGCTAAACCCATCTGTTGAATACTTAATATCATTTACTACATTTTCCAATTCTAGGATTTCCATTTGAATTTTTTTCATAGATTCCAATTATCTGGTAAAATTCTTCATTTTCCATTAGTTTTCTTTTTGTATGTATTATAGTTATCTTAAAGTTAGTATTTGATAACTCAAATATCTACGTGATTCTGGGTGTCATTCAATTTTCTGGGATTTTTGTCTTTTATTTTTCAATGATTTCTTTCTATTTCCTGTTATGCCTACCAATTTTTTATTGAATACCAAAATGTATGGAAAAGAGTGGAAGCTCCAGATGATGTTATTTTCTTCAGGAAGAAGATGTTGTTTACTTCTAGAAGGCAGACAGAGTATTGGCAGATTATCTGGGTCCACTGGAGTCAGGTCTACTTCTGGTTTCCCGTACTTATAAGTTGTGTCCTTCAAGAGTTTCAACAAAACTTAGAAGTTTATCAGGGCTCCTTCTTCTTTGTGTGTTCTCAATTCATTTCTCTCTCTCTCTCTCTCTCTCTCTCTAGCATTTGCAGAAATCAAAATATCTGCTTAGTTTTTACCCTCTCAAAAGTTTCTTTCTTCTTTGATTCTCAGTATCGAGCCCCATGCAAGCACAACACAGGGGACAGAAAGTGCCTGAAGAGGTGTTTGTGCACAGAATGTCAGGCTCATGTCAATGCATTCCCTTCTCTATAGGATTTTCACTTTGTGAGAACCATGCCTTGTTAAGGAAACGTGGCTTCCTTGGTTTTTCCTTGATGCCCTCAAATGGTTGTTGTTATTGTATCCAGCTTCTGTAGTTGCTTTCAGTGGGAGGTTTGTCTGACACTGACTACTCCATCAGTCAGAAGTGGAAGTACTCTTGTGTTCAGCTTCTAACTGATTCAATGTTAGAGACTCATTAAAAGCTCAAGACAAAAAACGTGCAATATTTTATGTCATTTTTTATGAATGTTTTTATTTTTCTGCCTTCACGTTTTTGAGGTATGCTTGCATACAGCAAAATGTGCCGATCTTAAATGTGTGGTTCCATTGGTCTTGACACGTGTAGACTCATATAACTGTGTCATTTAAGTTTTAAATGCATTTTCTTTATATCACCTAACTTAATCAACACTGAAATAGCTTCGGCATCGTAGTCAACATTCATAAATCAAACAAATTTTCATAATTTGGAATTTAACAAGGTCTATTTAAGCAACTGTGTGAATTACCATTTTAATTCATTGCTCCCCACACCCACGTACAACCATGCCCAGCTCTTAGATGAGTAAATGTCTTCTGGATTGAAGTAATTTGCTGACTTTATTTTAAAAATTAAGTTGCTCAAGTCTTTGCCTTCAATAATAAATAACTCTAAGTTTGGCAATTTTGTTTGAGTTACTTTTAAACCACGTTTTATTATAAAGATAAATCATTTTTACTGTTCAAAGATGGAAAAATGTAGAAAGGTTTCCCCAAATTTCCTCACCAGCAAGTCTATTCTAGATATAACCAGTATTTGTAGTTTGGTATATACTCTCCCTGGCATTTTTTTAAAAATATTTTTTATTTATTTGGAAAAAGAGAGTGTGTGGGAGAGAGAGAGAGATCTCCCTGACATTTTATGCATGTACATTTTCTTAAAATAGAAAGTACTGTCATATTTTTATAAACTCTTTTCTCTTAAGAATTTACCAATAAGGGGCGCCTGGGTGGCTCAGTTGGTTAAGCGACTGCCTTCGGCTCAGGTCATGATCCTGGAGTCCCGGGATCGAGTCCCGCATCGGGCTCCCTGCTCAGCAGGGAGTCTGCTTCTCCCTCTGACCCTCCTCCCTCTCATGCTGTCTCTCATTCTCTCTCTCAAATAAATCTTTAAAAAAAAAAAAAGAATTTACCAATAAATATCTGTCTCAGGTTAATAATTATACTTCCATGCTTCCCTTTTAAATAGATGCATACAGTGTATTACATGAAATTCACTTTAAAAATACCCAATTGTTGGAACTTTGGATAATTTCCATATATTCTCCATTAAAAACCACACTGTTATACATTACCAAAATGAAAAAAAATTCTCAATCTACTAATTATTTCCTTAGGATAAATTTGTACCAGCGGAATTGCTTTGTCACTGTTATACACATTTTTTAAAGACTTTTTTCACAAAGCGAAGTTTCCCATGAGAAATCTTTGCCAATTTGCATTTCATCAGCTGCATAGGAGAGATCTTCATTCTCCTCTTACTTCACCTACAGAGGCAGAAAATATGTCATTGTTGTTTTAATTTGTATTTCTTCTGTTACTATTGAGGCTGGGCTTTTTTCCCTTATGTTTATTCCGCCTACATATATTATATTTTTCTTTTTTAGAATGCCTGTTTATATATTTTTTTCTTTTTGGACAGTTCATGCTTTGCTTACTGATCTGTAATAGCTGTTTGTGTATATCACATGCATGAGAACCGTCGGCTTTTCATATATGTTACAGGTATCATCCCATTTGCCACTTGTCTCTGCTTACATTCCCTGCTGCAGTTCTCCCAGAGCCCCACACGGCAGCCGGCTGGCCCCAAGCACTAGATGCCAAGTCGGATGGGGGTGCGAGAGGGCTGAGGCCAGAGTGCTAGGCACAGGCCAGGTCGCCCAGGGCTGGCTGGTCGCACATCAGAACTGGAAAGTTCCACCGAAGAGGGAAGGATTTAAAAATATCTAGGGAGTGAAATCTTGAGGTTTTGAGGGAAGTGAGAGAGGCAAAGGTGACAGGGAGGATACTCCAACTTCTGGGCTGGGCAGTGAGACAGAGAGCAGTGCCTTGAAGTGGGTGAGGGTCGCCAGGTGCAAGCATGCCTGGAAGGAAGGAGATGAGCATTGGAGTTACTGCCCCCCAGTGTCTGGGACACTCAGGTATTAGTGGCCTTCGGGGCCCCACAGCTGAGTACAGTCCCTGCACATAGTGGATTGCTCCCTGGTTCGAGTTTATTTTTTTTAAGATTTTATTTATTTGAGAGTGAGAGAATGCACGAGTGAGGGGGGAGGGGACAGAGGAAGAAGCAGACTTCCCGCTGAGCAGAGAGCCTGACAACGTGGGGCTCAATCCCAGGTCCTTGAGATCATGACCTGAGCCGAAGGCAGATGCTTAACCGACTGAGCCACCCAGGTGCCCCTGGGTCAAGTTTAATTAAGAGGAATTCATTGTCAGCCTCCATCAAGTATGATCTGCTCCTCTTTGGTGCCTCTTGACCTCTGTGCCCGGTGCCAGCAAACTCACAACTAAATTTAATAATCTCGGTTCTGCTTCTTTGGAACCCACAGATCCCAAAGAGAATAAAGGCCACAGATGACTTTCCCTTCATATTCAGCTGAGGGCCAGCACCTTCCTAGGGACCTTATTTATTTTCTTTCTCTACTCCGGGATTTATGTGGCTAAGGTAAATATTTCTAGAGTTCTGCATGGATTTCCTGATGGAAGTCAACACACCGTTCGCCCATTTTCCATCTTTAGCAACTTCTTGGGCTCCGGTGGGGCAGCTCCTGTGGACTCTCTTTCAGCCTCTGGTGACTCCGTCTCTAGAGAAGGCATAGCTCTGAGCAACAGTGGCGTGATGCCTTTGCCACACAGACAAGTCTGAGGGGCTGCAGGTCATCCCGGTGGGCTGGGGGTGAGAGAAGCGGGGTTCTCGTTCTGGGGCAAAGGCAAGGGGGTTGTTGGATGCATGGTGTGGGGTGGATTGGGGGTGTGTAAGAGAGTGGGATCTAAACAGAAAAGCTTGCAGGAGGTTCAGAACAAAAGTCCTTAATTCAACAGTTCTCAATATTCACAGCTATTATAAAACTGGCATTTGGGCTCATTCTACAAGTCCTTAATCAGCCACCACTAGGGGTACTACACCTGTGGTCACATTAGAGTTCAAGGGGCATTGCAAGCTTCTTGCTTGCGTGCAGAATGGCCCCACAGTAAATCCGAGGAGGGTTAGTCGGTGCAGAAAAGGCAGCTACATCAACTCTGTGCCCAAGATACTTGGAATGCGTGTGTGCATCTGATCTCCATTCCACAAACAGGTCTGAAGATTCTGCAGCCTGCTGAGCAGCTTTGTCTTGGGTGCTAGAGAGGGATTGGAGACAGGGGGAGAAAGGAATATGGGGTATCCCCTAAGAAAAGTGTGCATCCCTCTGATATTTCATACCACCTCTTCTTTTTCATTTATACTTAAAACACGATCAGCACCTACTTTGAGCCACACCATGCCAGGCATGGAAAATTCAAAGATAAATAAAACACAGCCCTTGCCCTGGAGAAGCCAATGGGCAGGGGGAGGCGATAGACATATCAAAATTTACAATTCGAGGGCGGGGGGGGGGTCACTGTTTTTGCACAGCTGCACGAACAGAGTTCCAGGGGGCTGTGAAAATTAATGCAAGTAGCTCCCTGTGTGCGGGCTTCAGAGACGTCCATGCAACATGGACTTTGCACGTAAGACGGATTTCGGCACGAGGAAAGCATGGAGGGAGAAGCTGGGAAGCAGAGGGAGCAACAGTGTTTGCAGAGGCATGAGGATTCCTGGAAGTGGCAGGAGCAGAGACCAGCAAGGGGGGACAGAGCCGAGAGAGGAAATGTGGGAAGGCTATGGCTGGGGAAGACGTCGGAGCCACGGCTGTACATGTTCTGCTGAAGAAGGGAGAAGAACTGCCCTTTGGGTCATCCTAGGTGGTGTGTAGAGAGGGCTCTGGAAGACCATACAGAAGTGGACATGGCATTGAGGGCTACTTCCAATCCTTTAATAGATAGTGGCAGTAGAAACTGGAGAGTTTATCCTATTAGCTTTTCATTTCATTTCATTATCAACATCAAATATTTATGCAGCCTCTGTAGGGAAATGAGTCCCACAGACAGTAAGGGGTAGAAGATATAGAGGTTAATCAAAAGATGCAGTCCTTGGGTCCTTATGTTTGCAATTTAAAATGGATACCCTGGGGTGGAAACGCCTGAGAAGAATTAATAGCGGGACAGATACAACATTTTTGCTAATCAAATGTTAGCTCTAACACTTTGCTATGTTCTTTTATTTTGTTAGCACCTCAGCACTGTGGCTTGCAAACATTTCTGACCATGGCCCAAAGGAAGAAATACATTTTATGCTGTGACCCAGAACCCATACAAAAATTTCACCAAGTACTATTGCAATGTGCTCTGATATTTTATATCGTCTTTTACTTTACTATTTTTTAAATGCTGGTCACTGACCCTCTAAATCAATTTCATGACCCATTGCTGGATTATAACTTGCCGCTTAAAAATTGCCATCTTCCCATGTCTGTGAGGGGAAGAGAATGAGATCGGCTGGGGGGTGGGTGAAAGAGTGAGCACGTCCCTAGTGAGGGAAGGGGTGACATGCACAATTGTTCCAGTAAATTCATGTGTCCAAAAAGGGGAGTGGATGAGCAAGGGCGCGGCACTAGGAAGGGGGACTGATTTGCTCCAAATTAGAAGGGAATTGCTTGCTACCTGGTAAAGATGTGGAGTAGCAGTGATGAGCCTACGCCATGTGAAACACTTGGAAATAATAATAATACTCCTTAAAATAAATTATTGAGTGGTGGAACAAGTTTGGGAAATGCTAAAATTTATCTCCCCAATTTAGATGGCTGCAAAGCATATTTAAAGAACTGAGAACATTTCCAGTAGCAAAATCATTTTATCCTTTTTTTTTTTAAACCCAGGATTTGATTTACTTCAGAACCTTCTCTGTTCCGTGCAACACCTACTGCCACCTCACAGAGCAGTCTGGGAAAGCTGTAGATAGCCTGGCATCATCGCAGAAGACAAAACAGAGGGTGCAGAGTCGAACGGGAGAGGGTTTGTGTCAGTGGGAGCCACCCCGCTCGTGAAGGTTCTAAGCCAGGCAAGCATTTTCTGTAAAGGGCCAGAAAGATGTTAGGCTTTGTAGGCCACTGTTCTTTGTTGTAACTTCTCAGCTCTGCCATTGTACTGTGAAAGCGGCCGTACATGATACATAAGGGAGTGGCTAGGCTGTGTTTCAATTCAACTGTATTCATAAACACTGAAATTTGAATTTCATATGATTTTCCTGTGTCAAGACATTTTATTCTTCTTTTTTCTGTTTTTCTCCCACCATTTAAATATAAACACCATTGCATAGCTCACAATAGATTTGGTCTACCAGCCACTGGTCTTATCTTTGGTACTTGCCTCTTTGCAATTGCAAGAGAGAGTCCAAGATAGGTAGAATGTTCCCTTTCTCTCTGCTGAAGTAGCCTTAATCCTGGGAGAAAAAAAGTCCCCACATGCCTAATCTGTTTGTGCCCTAAGGATTTCTATTGTCAGTTTTAAACTTGTTTCTCTCTCACACACTGGTAAGAAACTGTGCGGGTTAGCCTAGGGAGACTTTGGAAGCTTCTTTGACCCCAGAGCTGTTTGAGAGCCCTTCATCTGTCTCCCATTCACCATGGGCATGTCTCTCTCTCCCCTCTTGCCCTGCACCCCCATCTCTGATGGCTTCTCCTGACCAGCAGCTACTCAGGACTGCTCCTTCTCAAAAATTTCCACCAGAGCCAGAGGAAAAATGATGTGGAGTCTCAAATCTTGAGAAAAATAAATTTCAATTTTGCATTCTACTCCATGACACTTCCTCTAATCTAAAAAATAATGTGTTTTCCTGCCAGGAAAGTATTCTAGTAAAACCAATGCTCCATGAAGGGCCTTGCTTACCTGGTTTGAATATCAACTCCTGGCATAGTGCCACTTACTCTATGTTTGGAAGCCTAGGCTTATGTGGTAGATTTCAAAATCCTGGCACTTACCACCTGACCAAATCTGGCCCCAGCCTATCTTTGCAGACTCTCTTCCCACAAAATTTCTCCTGCTTACAGATGCCAGCCCAGGTGGAACCCTTTCAGAAAATGTTCATGATCTTGTGAGCTGATGTGATTGCTGTTACCTATGGATCATAACATTCCTATTTGATGTATTATTACATATTTTACATCTCATTTGTTCAATTCAATGGTAAACTCCTTGAAGCCAGAAACTATAATTTGTAACCTTTATATTATAATCTCCCCTGGGAATAGATTCCAATGTGTTCTCCCATAATCCTTGACTCCTGACGTACATCCTTTTGTGCAATCCCTCCCCTCAAGTGTAGACTCAAGCTGTGACTTGCTTCCAACCAACAGAATATAGCAAAGGTGATGAGGTATCCTAACTCCTATGATTACCTAAGATGTTGTCATGCTAGTAGACTCACCCTAGAGATGTTCCTTCTGGCTTGTTGAAGTAAGAGGCCATATTGCGGGGGGGGCGGGGTCTAGGTGGCAAAGACTGCAGGTGACCTCCATCTGACACCTGGGAGAAAGCCAGTGCCCCTAATCCTACATCTACAAGGTAATGATCTCTGCCAACAATCAGAGTGAACTTGGAAGAGGGTTCCCCCCAGAGCCTCTAGAAAGGACTGCAAACCACTGACACCTTGATGGTAGCCCTGGGAGACCACAAGCAGAGGACCTAGCAAAGATGTGCTCAGATTCCCCTCAGAAACTGTGAAATGATATATGCATGCCATTTTAAGCAGTTAAATCGATGGTAATTTGTTATATAGCAATAGAAATGTAAGACACCTCCCTCCCCCACTGGCCCGCCGTGACAGCTGTGCCTTGACTGGAGTACATGCTCATTGAAGACTCACACCATGAATCCTTCACAAATTAGCTTCTAGCACTCCACACACATATGAGGGACAACCAAGGTAATGTTTGAGGCAGAAACTTTTTTGTTAGTTTCTTTTCCTGCCTCACCATCCTCATCCTCATGTACACAAACAATATAGTTGCAGAAATAAAAGTAGGAAATCAAATCACTAGAGGAATAAAGGAACACCAGGGCTAGTTCAGTTATTATGATCAACCATCTCACTTAAACCTGAGAATCCTGGGGCGCCTGGGTGACTCAGTCAGTTAAGCTTCTGACTCTTGATTTTGGCTCAGGTCATGATCTCAGGGTCGTGGGATGGAGCCCCGTGTCAGGTGCCGAGCTCTGGAGCTCTGCACCGAGTTGGCTTAAGAGATTCTCTCTCCTCTGCCCTCTGCCTCCCACATGCATGTGCTCTCTCTCTCTCTCTCTCTCCCCCTTTCTCTCAAATAAATAAATAAATCTTAAAGAAAAAAGTACCTGAGGGTCCTGGCAGCTCGGTGAGGAAGGAGAAACATGATGAATTACATGGCTCACAGCTGTGGGATGGGAGGGCCATAGCAGCTCTTCAGGGGAGACAATATTTTGTACTAGATCTGCATTTTTTCCCTATTGTCCTTTGTGGGTAGAGTACAGCCTGTAAAATTGGACTTCCTCCAGGCAGAGCTGCCTCATGCCTGAGGTATGAGCATATTTGGAAGTTCCCTGAAAAAGACTACATGTGTGTGTTTGTGTGTATATGTACATGTGTATGTCTGTGTACATGTATATGTTAAGAGCTGCAGAACTACTCTGACACATCATGACTCCATCCAAACTTCTCCCTTCACTAAGAGATGGCCAAACTCTGGCCGGGCTTCTAGCAACATAAGGCCACGTCCCTAGGATGACCCCAGTTCTCCCTTAAATGTTTTTTTGAGAAAGTTCAATGCTGCTAATGTAGTCAAGCACTGGATGGAACAATGCTTTGCTCATGTAGAAAGAGGAGAGACAGAGTAGACCAGCTCCAATAATGTGTGTTGGACCCCACGGCTAGTGGAGTTCGCTGGCAGTCTACGCAAGGCCATTGGCCTGTGCTCACCCCTCTGGTGCGGCAGCAGAAGGACCTCCACTCTTGCCCCAGGAGCTGGAAACACGGCAAGTTGAAGGGGTGCCTGAGAACGGCTGACACCCGTGCTTAAGCAGAACAAAGGAGCACCTTAGGCCCGGAACAGGGAAGGATATTCCCACACAAGGTGGTAAGCCCAGTGCAGACTGCATAGCCTCCTTATCTCCTGGTAAGGAATGTTCCAGGCCCAGGACCCTTTCTTATGTGGCTGAGGAGTCTGTACACATGAGATGCCTTTCTCAGCAATTTACTACAAAGGGCTTACAATTGAGAATATGCATCTCCTCCAACTCAGAGGCATCCTTTTCAAGGACCTGAAAGCCATTCCTGTGAAATGTAATCAACAGGAAGGATAGGGTCTCTGTCCCTCAGTTTCGCCGGGAGGACAGAATCCTGATTTGGGTAATTACCAGCCAGCAGACACAGCTGACCTGATCGCATTGAACTGACCACCCCTTTGTAATTTTTCACTTCCCTGACTACTGAGTCCCTGCTCACCCCACTCCCTACTCCCTCTACTCCCTTTTTAAATGTTCAGTCACTTGCACTACTGGGTATTTACCCCAAAGATACAAAAGTAGGGACCCGAAAGGCTACGTGCACCCTGATGTTTATAGCAGCAATGTCCACAATAGCCAAACTGTAGAAAGAGCCAAGATGTCCATCAACAGATGAATGGATAAAGAAGATGTGGTATATATATACAATGGAATATTATGCAGCCATCAAAAGGAATAAGATCTTGCCATTTGCAACGACGTGGATGGAACTGGAGGGTATTATGCTGAGCGAAATAAGTCAAACAGAGAAAGACATGTATCAGATGACCTCACTGATATGAGGAATTCTTTATCTCAGGAAACAAACTGAGGGTTGCTGGAGTGGGGGGTGGGGTGGGAGGGATGGGGTGACTGGGTGATGGACACTGGGGAGGGTATGTGTTCTGGTAAACGCTGTGAATTGTGCAAGACTGTTGAATCTCAGATCTGTACCTCTGAAACAAATAATGCAATAGATGTTAAGAAAGAAAAAAAGAAGAAGAAGAATGTAGCAGGAGGGGAAGAATGAAGGGGAGGAAATCGGAGGGGGAGAAGAACCATGAGAGACGATGGACTCTGAAAAACAAACTGAGGGTTCTAGAGGGGAGGGGGTTGGGAGGATGGGTTAGCCTGGTGATGGGTATTGAGGAGGGCACGTTCTGCATGGAGCACTGGGTGTTATGCACAAACAATGAATCATGGAACACTATATCTAAAACTAATGATGTAATGTATGGGGATTAACATAACAATAAAAAAATTAAAAAAAAAATAAATGTTCAGTCACCTCTGCACTGATTGGAAGGGAGCTCAGCCTTTTCCCAGCTTTCAATAGTTACTGAATAAAATCTGTTTTCGCATTTGAATGCCTGGCTTTGTTGGTGTTTGACTCTATGTATGTGTAGTATATGTAATATAAATGTATCTGCATGGATATCTGTGAGATATGCACAGATTTTATAGGAGACCAAAGGAAGAGGCTCTGCACCCACCTGGGGAGGCAGGGAGGGATTTCTGAGGATTTTAAAACCATGTCAAGAAGGTCTGTTACTGGAGTATTTAGGAAAAAAATAATTATGTAAATACTGGCAGCCAGATTCTTAAAGGACATAAGCCACATTTTTGCTTGTTGTTTTGTTTCTGTTTTCTTAAACAATTAACTTGGTAGGATAATTTGGCCTACCAGGTCAGGATCAATCAGAAGTAGAAATCACTGCTCTGCAAAAAAACCAGAAAACTTTTGCATTTCCAAAGGCAATGGTGGGGTGGGGAGTACTGAATGGAGTGGGGAGAGAGTGAGGACCCTGAGGACCCAGAGAGGCCAGGAGGTGGGACTTGGGAGAGTCCATGCCAGAGAAAAGCTGCCAGTGGCAGGTCGGGCAAAGGATGTCAAAGAACAGGGATAAATTATTCAATTAAAGTTGTTTGTCGTGTGCTCATCCCCAGCCCCAAATCTGTAGATGTAGCCTGTGACCAGTGCCCCATCTTTTGGTTATACTTTTGTTCCACGAGAGGCCTGAAGCATGACGCAGCACTCAATTACATTCCCCAAAGGAAAATCCACTTCACAAATAACATCACCGATGATTTCAGTAGAAGAGTCAGGAAAGGGTTTTACATCATGCAGTCTGTGTCAGGTCCCCACTGATCTGTCACTTCTTCCCCAGACCTCATTCACCCGCTCTGCCAGCCAGGGAGAGGAAGGGCAGAAGAGGTGCCGTGCTCCAAGGCTAGATTCATAAGCCCGTGCCCTGTGCCCAAGAGCAAAGAGGCCCTTACGAGATTTAATGCTCTGCTTTTGTCCTCTGAAAATGGTTAATATTTTATCTGTGAACCTCTGTTTTGTAAGTGGTCTCATAGGACAACAGAGCCTGTGCCTAAGCATAGGAGGTAGGTGTAATGCATACATCCACTACCTCCCCCTTCACAATCAGTATTTGCAATACCCCATCAGTACAGAATTTCGGGGCACCCTGGTGCATGAGACTTCAGGAGGACTCAAAGAGAGAACAAGCCAACAAGTCCCACACCTTCCACTCAAAGTAGAACACGCTTGGAATACAGAAGGAAGACAATGGTCCTCTAAGAAACATGAAAGACCAAAGAACCTCATCATGTCCTTTCTTACTCATGTGATTTCAGAGCCAGATGTGATCAGGAGAAAAGTAAGCCTTTCAGGAAACCCAGGAGATGTTGGTAGGGATGGAGGTGGGAGGAAGAGAGTCATGATTTCCTCCCAAATTGAAGAAATTTCAGCCTTTTAAATTAAATATCAAAGACTAGAGAGTTTCCAGCCAGCTGGAGGACATCTGAGCAGTTAACATCTGAGCTACAACTGTGGCTAAATCCCCAGGAGGAGGGAGACTATTTTGGAAGTCAGTTGTTATTGGTTATGGTAGCCCCAGCTGCTGAAACAACCCCTAAATATAATAAAAGTTCATTTCTCCTTTTCCAAAATAGGTATTCCCAATGATCAGCAGGTCTGATCCTCCAAGGGCTGTCCTCCAAGTGGAGATTAAAGGACCAGATCCTTTCTTTCTTATGGCCCCACCACCTTCATCACTCAGCTCTCCTGGTGCTGTGGTCCCTGCATTAGTCTGTACTGGGGAAAGAGGTCCTTTGGGTCAGGCTTGGAAGTGATACAGATGACTTCTGTTCTCATTCTATTGGCTAAAACCCAGCCATGGGGCTATAACTAACAGCAAAAGAGGCTGGGAAATGTAGTCTTCTCTGTGTAGTTAGGAAGAAGAGAAAATGGATGAACACTAGTCAATGAAGAAGTAGGGAAGGCATTATGGTAAATAAAGGCATGGAGGGCAAAATGCTGTGGTGAAGCAGGGAACTCCGAGCCACTGTGGTTGTCAGAAGAATATGAGTATTTGTAGAGGATGGTTGGGAGGCTCTCTCTCCTCTTTTCTTCCATGCCTGCAAAGCAGTAAAATCAGTAATAACAGTCTGCTAAGGTCCCAAGGTTATGTGCTTCTTGACAACCCACCATCCCAGTCCATCAGACAGAGACTGGAAGTCAATGCTCCAAGTAGAAAGAACTCATGTTTGGTTGGTGTGTTCTTTGTCTTCTCTCCCCCATGAGCCTCAGCTGCCCCGGTGGATGACTGGACACAGGAACTGGAGGCAGGATCAGATTTCCACGGAACTACTGGCCGGCACATCACCAAGCTATCTGTTCTCCCAGGCACACCCACCTTATGCTAATGGCTCTCTCAGGCTTGTGCTGTGCAGTGCTATCTCCTCATCCAAATGCCTAGAGGAAGAGCCCAGAGCCTTCCAGGGAGACCGTGACATCCTCTCCGGAACATTATCCATGGCCAGGGTGAGGTGTGTTAAAGGGTGAAGGAGGTGGCCATCTGCATTAACTAAGTCTAGCCAAGGAAATTGTTTCTGTCTGCCGGGGCTTGACAAATCAATTGATCTATCATGCTGTTCGCTGGGTTTCCTGAGAGCAAGGGCTCAGCTTTGCTGCACAAATACATCCTGGTATTGAGCTCGGGTAATAGATAGAAGGTTATCAGCGATCATATGAGAAAAGAGCCTTTCTCTCACATCACTTCTCAGCACTAAATTGCAGAGAAATCCGTGCAATTTAAAGGGATGACCTGCCTCTTTACACTAAGCATCTTTCTTTAGTGATGTTGTCCCTGTCATTCCTGGAAGGCTGCACAAGGGGCAGTGCTAAAGGACACTGGTTGATGCCACTATGCCCCTTCCAGACCCCTTTCTCCCTGCGTCCCCTCAGTGATGTTTGTGCAGCTTCTCAGCCTCACCCCTGCCTCCATCAAGTTACAACCAAATCGTCCCGAAGCCACTTGAATTGATGGCCCATGCAATCACAGGCAGGGCTGGCTACATAATTTGCAGGGCCCCGTACAAAATGAAAAAAATGGGACCTCTTGTTCAAAAAAGCAGGTAAAACGTACCATTAAAGGTCCTAAAATACAGACCTTGTTCTTTCCTCCAGAGTTTCTTTCTTACCTTGTCATGGTGTTTTTAATTTTTTTGTTTAGTATTAGAAGTAAAGAAAAATTAATATTTTATGTTATTAGTTTGAATTTACCATTTGTATTCATATTGTGCAATACTAAGGTTAAATGCAAATATGAGAGCATTTAACTCTTATGTAAAATCACCAAAATTATATAATTCTTATTTCATATCTCATACATGCATATATGTTTCATTTTTACAAAACACTGGATATGCTGCACAAGAAACCCCTCACTATTTCATTTCATTTCATATGTGCAATTCTACGAACATTCTCCACCTTTGACTCCCTGAGTTGGGAGAAAGGAGTGAAAGGAAAGGAACTATAGGGTGCCATATCTTTTCCTTTTGTTCTAGGTGATCATTTTCGTACGTGGTTGGCTACTGGAGGGAAGGAAGAAGGGGAAGAAAGAATATGACAGGATTCCTTGGTCGTTCATGTTTTTTAGAATGCTGTTGCCTTCTTTTTGTGCTTAACACAACTTCTGGTTTGACCAGAAAGCCTGGGCTCTCAGGGCTGTCAGCCCCTCCGCTCACTCCATCGTAGACACAACAGGCGTCCTTGTATTTGCTTTGAGTCTTGCTGAGCTCCATGCATGTGGATCCTCTGGGATTCTCTGCTCATGTGCATCTCAAAGGCTAAATGCAAATGGAGCAGCAGGAGCCAGAAGACCTGCATACAGCACCAGTCACCTCTGCTCATTCCCGTGGCCCACTGGACTTCACTTACAAAATCCAACTCAAAGATTAAATCATTAAGAATTTCAGAATGGGGGCATCTGGGTGGCTCAGTCGGTTGAGCATCTGACTCTTGATTTCGGCTCAGATCATGATCTCAGGGTTGTGAGATCAAGCCCAGTGTGGGGCTCCGTGCTCAGCACTGAGTCTGCTTGAGATTCTCTCTCCCTCTGCCCCTCCCTCCTGCTCTCTATCAATCAATCAATCAATCTTAAAAAAAAAAAAAGGCATTTCAGAATGACTCCAGCAGAACATTAAACCAGGCTCAGGTTCTTCTGAACTTACCCTGTGTGGTTGCACAGCTCACGCATCTGTACAACGAGCCCTCATGATGAAGTATAGCCAGACAGAGCCAAGCTGTATTCTAATCGCCAGTCCTGCTTAATTTCCCCACCAGATATTGATGACAATAGTCAAGGAAGGCTTGGATATTTACATCTTACTTTACATGCGTAGATTTTAAAAATTCTTGGATCTTGCAGAGATAATAAAATATGAGGACTAAAAATCCTACACAGTTATGATTGTGTTAACTTAGATGTCTTTACAATCAACACTCCCTAAAGAGTTCTAGCATTAATTTCACCAAAAGACTGGTAAAAAGCTTTAGCCTGGTATCACCAAGAGAACAGTCTGGTCTGTCCCAGACTGTAGTTTGGTGTCTAATGCCTACTGCATTTTTGTTCCACAGCAATCCTTGCTCTGATGTCCACAGAGGGCTTTAGACTCAGCTTCTGCTTATAAACATGTGCAATGTCCTTATTTAAGTGGTCTTGTTATCCCAGAATGAACATATTTTTTCTGCTTTTTTCAGTTATAAAAATAAAACATATTTGTGGTTAAAAATTAAAATGACACAGAAGGTATGGAGAAGGAGTTAGAAATTTCCCATCTAGTAATCTGCAAACATAACCACCATTAACATTTTTGTGAAGTTCTTTCCTTACTTTTTCTATTCACACACACACACGCACTCCTATAATTCTGGGAACACACACACACACACACACACACACATTTTTGTTTATTGTTTTTCCAAAATGGTAGCATTCTCTACATACCATTAGTAGCTTCTGCTTTTCATTTTGATATTGTGATCGTTTTCCCATAGATCTACAGATCTCCCTATTAATGAATAATTGTAATGCTGTTTCTTTATCTAACTATATTGATAGATATTTAGGTTGTTTTAAGTTTGTTGCTGTTGTTTTGTTTTGTTTTTACATCTACAAAGTGAAATAAGCACATTTCAGGGGTATAAAAAGAAGGAATGAGGGGCATCTGGGTGGCTCAGTCCATTAAGCATCTGCCTTCGGCTCAGGTCATGATCGCAGGGTTCTGGGATTGAGCCCGTGTCGGGCTTCCTGCAGGGAGCCCACTTCTCCCTCTCCTCCCTGTTCGTGCTCTGTCTCTCTCTCTCTCTCTCATAAATAAATAAAATCTTTTTTTTTTTTTTTTTTTTTAAAGAAGGAATGAACTATGTCCTTGCTTGTCTTAGTTAGATGCCCATGATGTCTGAATTATCCTTCCAGTAACCATATGACCTGATGGCAAACATTTCAGTCATCCACCCGGTGCACACTTGGAGTCCCTCCCTGGCCTTGCCCTACTTGGGTGTCTTCTCCTACTTGGACCCTGCAGCAAACTCCAGTCTGGTTCCTCCTCCAGTCTACCTCTCCTTCATCCTGTAGCCAGAGTAATCCTTCTAAAAATAGTTCTGCTTGTCTCACCTCTACTTAAAAATCTTTGCACAAGCACAAGCTGGAGGGGCCATGCTCAGAAGCTTTTGGTGTCTTTCTTTCATCAGAGTCTAGTCCAACCTCTTTCTACTCACTCTGTTGTTGATGTGAGTGGACTTGACTTATAAACTTCATGTCTTATTTTATAAATCATTGGAAGGTGAAGTTCAGATCATTTTGTTTCCCTTGTCTTTTCTTTTGGCATATTGGCTCATCTTCCAGGATCCATCACTTGAAACATGCTCTATCTATGGAAATTGAGTTTGAATGTGAACATTAAGTGGAATTAATTCTTGGCCAGGAGTTAGATTTTGGGAGAAACATTTTCCATTTTTTGGCCACTTGAGAATTACATGTTAATTATTGTTGGTATTACAGATGGCTCTGGTTAATTTAAGCAAAAAAAAAAAAAAAAAAAAAAAGGATCACAACAGGAGGCAGGTAGCTCAATGAATTGAGGAAAAGGCTGACCACCTTGAGTTTGGAAAACAGGAGAACTCAAGCATGGTCAGTTTTGGACAGCGCCATTGCACTGTCTGCTACACTGTCTCTCCTTCCAGAATTAAGATTTCCTGAAGAGAGAGAGAATTGGTCTAACCGGGATAGGAAGCCTGTTGGCTTGGAGGTCATGGCTTGGGAATGGCAGGTGTTGATTTTGTCATGCCATGAAAAAGGGGGAAGTGTAGTCCCCTATTTTAGTCTGCTAGGGTGGCTATAACAAGGTATCAGAGACTGGGTGGCTTAAATAAAGGAAATTTATCCTTTCACAGTTCTAGAGGCTGAAAGTCCAACATCAAGGTGCTGGCAAGTTTGGTTGCTCCTAAGTCATCTCTCCTTGACTTGTAGAGAGCCCCCTTCTCACTGTGTCCCCACATGGCCTTTTCTCTGTGTATGTGCCTATCTGGTGTCTCTCCCTCTTCTTTTAAGGATGCCAGTCTTATAGGATTGGGGTTCCCACCCTTATGACCTTATTTAATCTTAATTTTCTCTTTAAAGACCCTGTCTCCAAATACAGTCACATTGTAAGGCACTGGGCAATAGGGCTGCACCCCAGGAATTCTGGGAGGACAGAGTTTAGTCTATACCAGTGCTCAAGATAACATATGACACTGTCACCAAATGAAAGGGAAAGTGCTGCTGGGCAGGCAAGAACAGCAGATGGCCTCAACCTTGCTCCTCTGGATCCTCATCATACACACAAACATGCTTGTCTGATCCATACTTTTTTTTTTTTTTTAACTGGTGCAATTTTGTTTTTTAATGGTATAAATACATTGGAGTTCAGGGGAGGAGATTTAGGAGTCTTGAGGAGTGAAGGTTCTTCTCAGTTAACCACAGCTCCATTCATCCCCTCCTTTGCTATAATACTGCAGTGCCAGAGAAGGAAGGGGAGATGCTGAGTAAGGTGGGGAACAAAGGGATCTTGGAGGAGACTCAGGATAATTAACCAGATTAGGTGGGCCCATTTCAAACGCTGGTCACTTTCTCTTAAAAATCTTCAAGTTAAATAATATGTCGATACTTCTATGAGATGAACTAAAAACAACAATCAAACACATTCCTCATAAGCTTTATCTTCTTTTCTGACATAAATTAAATCTCTTCTGCCTCCCTCTTTCTCTCTTCTTTCTATACCTTAGCTTTTTTCCATCTCCTCTCTTTAAGACATCTGGAAGATTAGAGGTTCATCACTGGTATATCAGCTCTTATGTTTGCCTTGTTCTCTGTTAGCTCTTTCTTGTTATGCACAATTCATTGTTTTTATTCATCAATATATATATACATACAATGCCTGGTATATCTACTGTATACCAGGCATTGTTCTGGGTAATTTGGAAGCATCAGGGAACAAAACAGATAAAGATGCCTGGGCTAGGAGAACTTACTTCCTACTAGAGAGATAAAGAATGTGCTGTAAATATAATAAATAGGTAAATTACATATGGTAGATGATAATGGTGCCATGAAAAAAGAAAAAGCAGGGCATGGTAAGGAGGATGGGGAATTCAAGGACCTGGGGACATATTGATACACTAGAGAGCTCAGGGTGGGTTTCTTGGTGGAGATGATATTCTGATAGTCCCTGTTAGCCCCTCCAAGTCTACTCTTTGCCCTTCATCCTGCTCCCTGCTGTGGTGGATGACCTATATGGGCTGCATCAACAGGCTTTCTTGCTCTTTGGCTTCACATTGGGTTCTAGGCCTATCAATGACACTGGCAGGACATTGAGGGAAGTAGCACATTGAGGTCAGGGTATTAATCACTCTGGCTCCCTCCTTGCTAGGTCACAGTTTAGCAGTGGCTGTAATCCTTACTGGAGGTTACAGCTCTTTCTGGGTCTCCATAATTATTCTCTCTTCTTGAGTTCTAGTGGTTACTCCCTGATGTTGCTAACCCCTTTGTGCTTCTCTATCCCTTATTCTATTAAATCTACCCATACCTTTGTAAAATGTCCCTTGATTATACTCTCTACCCTAATTTGGATGTATTACTTGTTCCCTGCCAGAATCTTGAGTTACATAATAATTAGTACTGGGAGAAGTGGGCCCATGACACGGTCTCTCAAAAAAATAAGATTCTATGATTGGACTGTTCAAATTTGAGGAGTGCATAGATAACTTCCTCTATGGGAGGAGAGGGAAAGCAATAAGATACCGGTAATCTTTGGCAAGCAGAAGTGTCTTCTCTGGTTATTTTTCCACTTCCAAAAAGTATAGTGAGAACTGATATACTTAACTGGCAGAATACTCACATTAGTTCTCTACTATGGGGAATGAAGATTATATTGATAGGAAGAGCCAAATGGAAGCCTTAAAATAATAAGCTCAAAGCAATGTGGCATTCCCTGGAGGAACTGCAAAGATTAATGGCACCATCAGAGACTTGGGAGACACAGGGGTGATTATTCTTACCTAACTAGTCTTGTTTGGCAGGTGCAAAAGCCAGATGGGTCTTAGAGAATAATGGTAGGTCGTTCCAGCCTTAATAAGGCGGTTACGGCAATCACAGCTGAGGTTTTGGATATGGTACCTTTATTAGAAAAAAATCGATAAGTATTCCTGGCACCTGGTTTCCAGCTATTGGCATGCAAATGCTCTCAAGAAACAGGTGGGAAAGGCGGCTGTCAGTCACTCTCCTTCCTTGGCTACATTGGTACTAATTCAATTAGCCCATGTAGAAAGTGGCAATAGAGACAAGGATGGAGGCTTACCATGGATTTCTCACCCCCAAGGCTTATTTGGCCAGAGCCATTGATGATTGCCCAACTTTTCAGCAGCCATGGTCAACTCTTGAGTCCCTAATAAGGCACAGAGTGAGCAGTGATTTGTCCTCACAGGAACAGATTCATATCTCAGATACACGTTTGCCTTTCTTTTCAGAATTCTCCTGCTGGCATTCCTATTTGTGGACCTATGAAGGCCTTATCCATTGACATGGTATCTCACAAAATGTCACAGCAAACTAAGGCACTTATTTGATGGCAAAGGAGGTATGGTGATGGGCTTTTTCATATTTACTACTCTACTGTAACTTAGAAGCAGATGGCTTGATATATTATTGGAATGGCCTGATGAAGAAAATCCTTTATAAGCAGGTGCCTTAAACCAGTGGCCAATATCTGGTGCCATCTTCTCTGTAGGCAGAATGCATGGGCCTAGGAACCAAGAGAGATGAGAGTAGCTGGGGTAATGTTTGGTGTTATCCCCAGAATCTTAAGATCTGTACTCTAAGGAGGAATGTCCTAGCAGAAAACAGTGTCATAGTTCAACTTAATTGGGAGCTGAGGCTATTCCAAAGTCACTTTTGAGCTCTTCATGCTACTGAACTAACAAAGAAGGTGGAGAGTGGTCACTGTACTGACTGGGGTAATTGATACAGTGAACTTGTCAAACCAACTTCTGAAAATACTGGAATAAATTCACAACCAACTGAAATAAATGTTTAAACAAACTGTACCACCAAAGGAAGTGGATAAATGTAAAATATTCATCAAGAACTCCCTCTGAGAAGCAGAAAGTAAAGTCCCAAGAGTCAGTAGTAATTACCCTATTCCCTCTTTTCCATGGGAAGTATCTGCCAAGATATTCTGCCATCCTGGCACTTATGCCTTTGGATTCTGCAAGCCTGCTTCCATGGCCATCTTTGTAATTTGTTTTTCATATTCTACATAATCCTTATTCATAACCACATCAGGATTTGAAGATTGGCCCATAAAGAAAATACTGAGCCAAAAATGTACAGGCTTTAGCCAAGACTAAAATAATTGTCAAAAATTTTTGTTTGAGAAGAAGGCAATTTTTTCTTATTGGCATCAATGTTATATTGCTCTCTATTGCAGGAAGCTTTAAGAACCATGATTCTGCAAAAACACTACACTGACTTGATATCAGAGGGAATGATCACTAAATCCCCTTGCCTGTTGGCTGTTGGCCTGCCAGATATAGTTTGACTGGGATTCAGTGGTGTCAAGGTCATGGATCAGGAGTGGTAAAGCAATATCAGTGAGACAATAGTATGGTCTGACAGCTAGGTTGTTGTCCATCATTGGAAACAGCTTCCTAAGGGAAAGATCTGGCTGTCCTTTGTTGGAGGGCATACAATGGCATTCAGGGAATTTGCAAAGCTGCATTAGGAACCATGGGCAAAGAACTCTTCTGATTATACCAGCTAGATGAGACTCACGGCTATACTGGTTTCAATAGTTGCCTGAGGGCTACCGCCAACTTTTAAGATGAAGCTACCTGCTCAGCTCTGCCATGCTTGGCTAGATCATACAAATTTAAATGTCCTTTGATTATGCCCTCACTGTCCATATCTTCTGATAAAGGCAATATTGCCAGTTGTTTGGAACTTGGGTTAAGGGTATAAATCCTGACTCTGACATCTACTGGCTTTGGGTCCCAAAGCCAGTTACATAACATTTCCCAAATTCTCAGGTTTCTCATAAGACAAATGGGAATCATATTTCATAGAACTAGAAAAAATAATACTAAAATGTGTAAGAAAAGAAAGGGAATCATAACACTGACTTCATAAGGATGTTGTAAGGATTAGATGAGATCATGTTTGTAAAGCACCTTCAGTAGTGTCTAGCGCATATCAAGGCTCAATAAATGGTAAAGGTGTTTATCAGCATTATCAAAACCATGAAGGCAGTTTCTCCAGAGTCCAGAGGTGAAGGAGATTCAAACAGACTTGGAACTGGTCTTCTTTTTGATGCATCTTTCATGAACTGTGCTGGGCAAGAGTTACACTAATAAAGATTCTGAGATGGTGAAAATGAGAGGAATATATTTGAGTCATCAATATTAAGTATAATCAAACCATGAGGATTGAAGGCCACCTGTATGAGAGAAGGAAGAGATATAATATATGGCAAGAATACTCTTAGGAAAATGACCAAAGTTAGAGGAACAAGAGGAACCAGAATAGGAGAGAGAGAGAGATAGACTGGGAAGAGAGCCTCAATGGTATTTCTAAAACCAAAGGAGAAGAAATCTAAAGAGGAGATGTTACTGAAGGCATCATGCAAAATGAGGACTAAGAATGCCATTAAATTTGGCAGGAAGGAGGTCTCAGTCTCATCAAATGAGCAGTTTCCATGAAGTGGCGCATGAATCAGTCAGGGTTCAATTAGGTAAAAGCAGTAGGATACATATGTTGAATATAAACATTATGAATTATTATAATATTTATTATCAATTATATACATTATAAATATTAATATAGATGTATTAATTATTGATTGATAATAAATATTAAAGATAAATATAATATGTTCATTCTTATTAATATATTATGGTATTTATCACAAGAAGTTGACTTCACAATAGTGGAGACTGGCTTAGCTACCCTAAAGTCCATCGGGCAGGCAGGTGGGAAGAAAAGACCACGTGCCAGCTAGAACCCCATGGGCCCAAGCTGAAACTTACTGTCCACAGGCAGGCAGGCAGGCAGGAAGATACAGTGTAAAAGGAGAATCATTGCAAAGCTAGCTGCTGTCTGCCATCTCTAGCTCAGGAAAGGCCTAAGCTCTCTTTTTAAAAGGTTTCCATTTGATTAAGTAAGGCCCATCCAGGATAATCTCCTTTTCGATGAACTGAAAGTCAACTGATTAGGCAGTTTACAGTTTACAGTTTACATTTGTAAAATTCCTTCACAGTAGCCTCTAGAATGGTATTTGTTTAACTAGGAGAACAGGAGAAAACAGCTGCTTCTGCCCTTCTGTCCTTCAACTCACACAAGGGAATATCCCTTGTAGCCTACCCTAACTAGAAATACCAGAAAGATAATTCTCTGGTAACTCAGCCTAGCTGAGTTGACACATCATAAAGACATCACACAGGGGCTAACTGGTGGAGGCACAAAGACAGTGTTTCTTTTTTTTTTTTCTTTAATATTTTATTTATCTATTTGAGAGAGGGAGAGCACGAGAGAGAGAGAGCGCGTCAGCAAGAGGAAGGGCAGAGGGAGAAAGAGAAGCAGACTCCTCACTGAGCAGGGAGCCTGATGCTGGGGCTCAATCCCAGGACCCTGGGATCATGACCTGAGCTGAAGGCAGATACTTAACCAAGTGAGCCACCCAGGCACCCAAAGACAGTGTTTCTAAGAACTTTGGGAATAAAGTGGGAGACATCTGCAACAAGAAAGAGAAGGAGCTAGAAGAGATATGTGTAAGGGATGATTCCAATGGAGAGCAAAAGAATGAAACTGCAGTTGTTGTCTAGAGAAGGACTCAGTGCTGGAAGGGACAACTCACCATGGGCCCTTAGACTCCCTATATATTCTTGCTGAGTATGCCTACAATGCAAGACCCCCTCCGCTCCTTACCTAGGCCATTTCTCATAGTTGTGTTTGCAAGTAGGCAATCTTGAGGGATGAAGTAACATCTTCCCCAAAGAACAGGCTTGTCTTCACTTGCTATAAAAGAAATAAATCCCCAATTTTAGTGTTCTTCTCCTGTAATGCAACCCATAGCATGTGTGGGCACTCATCATGGGCTCTCTTTGTCACCCTCATGGGCCTTAGTGGTCCATGGGGATTGGGAACGGACGAACATAAACCAACATAAAGCTCTGGCTACTACTTTTGCTGTGAATAATAAAGCCCTTTGTCTCTGACCAAGAGTGTTATGTCTTCTGCTAGCATCCACAAAACAGTAACAGGCTAGTTAATTCATGTCTAAGCAGGGTAAAATCCCAGACCCTTCACAATTCTTGACACACAGATAAGGAGACACAAATTTCTAGTAACTACTGAAAGCACTAGACTTTAAATCTAGCAGAAAACCATTCACAACGAAAATTTTAAAATTTAAATAAATTCTAGACTTCTTTAAAATATTGGTTGATTCGTCCTTATAATCTGGAAAGAAAACTAAGCATATTCTCATCAAAGCCCCAAAGTCTAGCTTCAAATATATTATCTGGACAGTGGCATAGTCTAGTAACCCAGTTGTAGGATCTTAAGACCTGGGCTTTGAGCCTTATTTTCCTCAAATATAAACTGGGGACATTAATGCCTGACATTTGCGGTATTCCTTCGTGGGTTACGTCAGAGCCTGTGTGGTATACAGCGAGCCACTGTGGATGCCTCACAAATGTTGGTTCTCCTTTCTTCCCTGGCTTCCCACACCTATTGCACACACGGCCTTAGAATTGTTTTCTAGTTTTTGTATAGATTTTGCATATGTTTTTACTCAGGCCAGTGACAGTCAGTATTGTGTGTCCTTTAGATGCCTTATAGAAGATCCAATCATTAACTGGTTGGTTTCCCCATTCCTCTCTCAAGAGTTCAGCTACTTACAGCCTAACTTTTCCTTTTTGGTCTCTGTTTCAGTCCAAAGTCTTTTTTACTGTGCTGCTTTCTATGTAGTAAGTGCCATTTGCAAGCACTTAACATTTACAAAGAGTGCTCGCATTTATCATCTCAGGTGAGCCTCCCCCAGCGCATCGTGTTATATATGGCAGCGATATGATAGTAGTCCACTCTGCAGACCATTAAGTGGAAATGTTATGCTGTCACCCAAGGTTGCGCCTTACCAAGGTCATTGGTAAATGGCAGAGCTGGAATATAAACCCTAGTGTTCTGACGCTAAGTCTCATGTTCTTCCCTGCCTTATTGCCTGCTATAGCCACTCTTTGTTCTTCCTGTCCCTGTTTCGCCCACCTCTGGGTTGGTTTTTTCTGAGGTCTTGACAGTGTTTTTGCAATGACCCTGAGTATTAGCCAGGGCTCTTTCAATTTCAAGTCGCAGAAATCCCACTTAAAAAAGATTTATTGGCTCATGTACAGAGAAGGATGGGGAGTAAGTGGTGTCAGGCACTGCTGGGTCTGAGGGCTCAGAGATGTCATTAGGGTTTTTTTCTCCTCTCCATTTCTCAGTCCTGCCTCTTTCTGGTTTTTGGCCTCATTTACTTCCTGCAGATGTGTTTCCTTTCTGTGGTAGAAAGTATGGCAGGCAACAGCTCCAATATACATCTCCACCAATTGTTACTCTAGCAGAAAGAAAGTCATGTTCTTCATCTGTCTGTATGAAATTAGCTCCATTTGATCATGTGCCTATTCATGGGACCAGTCATTGGCCAGGTGAAGGGCTGTTGTGATTGGCTGGGCCAGTGTCACATGTCTATTCCAGCACCCGGAAGTTGGGGTTCTTGGTCTGGCAGTTCACCAGGGTCACCTGATGAGAAGAGGCAGCATGACTCAGAGGGAAAGAGTAGTGGAAGGGAACATTTGAGAACAGAGGAAAACAAAACAAAACAGAAGCAAAACCCTCCCGGTGGCTACCAAACCTTACGTTCTAGATTGTCACGGATAATTCAAATTTCAAATATTATAAAAACTAATACATGTTTTCCCTGAAGTTTTACTTGAGATTTGATTCTTCGCAGTAAAGATTATCCACCAAATTTCATGTGATTTAATTTAATACCTGTGAAAACCTTTTCATAACGCTAAATTAAAACTCAGGAGCAACTGTGCTTGTCAGACCACACATCCTGATTTGGAGCTCATAAAATGTGGTTCTGCTAAGTAAGGACAGCAGAGTTTATGGGCGGCGGGGGGTGGGGTGGTGGTGTCTGTCGTTCCCCCACCTGCCCACCTACAGGACTCCATTTCTTGGCAGGGAAGCCAGCCTGCTCCAGCACTCATTGAATATATATTTAATGGTGCGACATTTACACGATGCCAAGGAGACTTTGAAATGACTAAATTTAAAATAGATTTTAATACCTAAAGCAAGAGAGAGAAAGCCGAAGGAAATGAAGCACATTCTGTGAGGTAAGAAGACACATTACAGAAGAGCTAAAACCAAATATGCCTGCAGATTTCCAAAATAGACTTTTATTTTGTTATTGCCCATCTTTTTTTCTCTGTCTCTTCCTTCCCCTCCACCCCAAATGCATTAGGGAAATTAGTGAACAACAACAATGATGATATTAAATTATACTATTTGTGGAGCACTTATTCTGTGCCAAGCACTTTACCAAGATTTTTAGATATAATATCTCATTTAATCCTCACAAGCACACAATGAGTATGATCCCTATTTACAAGATGTGACAGGAGGCTTAGGGAGATGAAATGTCTTGTCCAAGTTCATTCAGTTGATAATACTTCTATTAGTTTCCTATTTCTATTGCAACAAATGACCACAGATTCAGTGTCTTAAAACAACACGTGTGTATTATCTTACAGTTCTGGAGGTCAGAAGTCTGAAATGGGTCTCACTCGGCTAAAATCAAGGTGTTAGCAGGCCTGTCTTCCTTTCTGGAGGCTCTAGGGGAGAACCCACTTTCTTGCCTTTTCTAGCCTCTAGAGGCTGTCCTCATTCCTTGGCTCATGGCCTCTCTTCACCACCAAAGCCAACAAGATTAGACTGAGTCCTTCTTACATGGCCGTCTCTCTGCTTCTCCATCTTTTGCCCCAATCTGCCACTTTCAAAGACCCTTGTGATTACATTGGGCCCACTAGAATAATCCAGGATAATCTTATTTTAAGATCAATTGATTAGCAGCCTAATGCCATCTGCATCACGTGTTCCCCTTTTCCATGTAGCCAAACATATTCACAGGTTCAGGGATTTGGGACATGGAATCTGTAAGGGCCATTATCTTGCTTTCTGCAATACAGTTCTGGTTACTCCACTCCTGATCTCCCTTGCTCCTGATCCTTGGACTTGGCATTTGAATGCTTAGCCCCAGCTTGCTCCTTCAACAGTCTCTAAAGATGCTGGCTACACTCCCAGCCTCTGGCTGTTAGGCTCCCGGTACTTCTGTTAAGATGGTTCAATCCTAGACACATGTATATATAGTCACAGATACACACAGACTTCCTCTAGGGAAACTTGGAAGATATTAAGTTCTCCGACTCTTCACTTAGTACACATTTGCTGAGCCCCAGCTATATGCCAGAGATACAAGACAGCTCCTGCCAGCAAGACGCTCACAATCAGAAGACACACAGGTAAACCAGGGATCACAAGACCTTATGGTAGAATGTGCAGAATGCTGTGGGGGCAGAGGAGGGGTGGGGAGCATATTAGGGAAAAATTCAAATGGGAGCTGACACTTGACCGAAGTTGTAAGTCGTGAATAGGAATACTGAGGTAGAGATAAAAAGGGGCAGACTTTAGACAGAGGGAACAGCATGGACATAAACATGGAGAATAAGAGAAATGGACCATTTGGAAATGCAACTAGCCTGGTTTAGATGGAACGTAGAATCCAATTCGAGATGAGAACCACAATGGCATGAGATAAAGAGGGCAGTTTAACTAGTTCAGGTAAAGACTAGGGTAGAGTAATAAAGAACCCCAAAGTACAGCACCCCGAATAAAATAGATTTTTATTTCCCTCTCACAGAACTATCTTGCTGGCCTAGGCTGGTGAATAGCTTTGCTACATGAGGATGTTCTGAAGCCACATTGTTCCTCTACTTTTGCACAGTTGAGGACAAGTCACTGCAATGTCTGGTTCCAGCTTCAGGGAGTAGAAAGTGAAGAAGTCTGGGGCAAGCAATTTCCTTTTAAGCAAATAAGGCAGGGCTGGATTAAGACAATGCTATCGACCATGTGACAACATTTAAACTTTATCCTGAAAGCATTAGGACATGGGTAAGGGGTGAAAGATTTCATTTCAAAAATGCAAATTCTAGCACTAGGCAAGGATAGTAGACTGGACAAAGGCACAAAGAAGTAGGAAGTCCATTTAAGATGCATTTAGCAGGAACCCAGGGAAGAGTTGATAAGAAAAGAGTAGATGGGGATGCCTGGGTGGCTCAGTCGGTTGGGTGTCTGCCTTCGACTCAGGTCATGGTCTTAGGGTCCTGGGATCAAGTCCTGCATCGGGCTCCCTGCTCAGTGGGGAGCCTGCTTCTCCCTCTCCCTCTGCTTGTGCTCTCTCTGTCAAATAAATAAAATCTTTAAAAAAAAAAAAAACAGAAAAGAGTAGATAGAATTGAGTTCGTGGAAGCAGATATAGGAGAGTTTTAAAAGTGAGAATGTATTCAATTGTTAAATATTACAAAGATGTCAAGCAAAATAGGACTGGATTGGGCATGAGGGGGTCATTGGTCAGCTTGCTGAGAGGACTTTCAGTGCAGGGGTGGCACAGAAGGGCGTGGAGAATTGGAAATAAGGAATAGAGAAAATTGTCCAAGATGTTTGGCTATGACATAGGCATATATGGTGGTAGCATTTTTTTTTTTTTAAATATAGAAGAGCCTGGAGAGGGAAGGGTTGAAGATAAATGTGAGCAAGGAGTAATTAATGAAACAGTGGTTAGAAGGAGTGAAAGAACAGGATCCAGGGCCCCAGGGAGGAAGTAAATTCAGTGGCAGAGGATAGATCCAGAGTCATAAAAAAGCCCATTTTTCCCTTCAACTGAGACATTTAGAGAAAATGCCAGAGAGGCTGCCAACCGTCAGCATAAAGATGGAAGACAGTAAGCCAAGGGCAGTAAGGTCCATCTGTGGTCTAAGGGTTTACCTCTGCTTCAGAAAGTTAGGACTAGGTGCAGGACAATTTTCAGCAATTAGTAAATTTGACCACAATGCAAAGATTACATATGAGTTGAGTCTAAGTATTACTATGAGATGTAATTAAGTCCCTGCAGGTGACAACCAGAATTATCTTAACAGTCACAAAGAGATGCATTGGAAAGACAATTCCCTTCCCACTCCTCTTCTTCTCCCCATATCCCCAAGTGTTTTCCCCGTACGTAGATTCTGCACTAACTCATCTTAATGATGGGCCCTCCTTAACTTGGTTTGTTCTGCCTGTGGCATCCTTTTCTGCCTTCCTAACTCACTGAATTCCACTTTGTTATCTCAGCATTTCCCTGGGGATCTTTTAGGCGTCGACATCCTAGTTTCATTTTATATCTTCACTGTGTCTTTTGCATTACATCAACAGTCTGTTAGTTTCAGACTTTGCCTTCTGGTACCAAGTCGATTAATACACGATTTTGAAAATGTAAATATGCACACATGCAGCAAAGTGCATCAGAGTCAAAAGAACAAAGAAGCAGTCTGTGTTGGCCTACGGGCTGCAAAACCATGCAGTGTAATAAACCCTGAACCTATAAAGAGGAATTGGGCTTGGTTCCTACCCATCCAAATGATGTATGTGAATTTCCAGTGGGGATCATTGCACGTATTCAAACGCTGGTTTTCTTTCTCCGTTCACTCTCTCACAGAGTTCACTTTCAATTAGGGGAGGCATAACTATGGCATAGGTAATTATTTATAAAAGGAGGGGAAGGGAGGGGCTCCTGGTTGGCTCAGTGGGTGGGTAGAGCATCGAACTCAACTCTTGATTTCTGCTCAGGTCATCATCTCAGGGTTGTGAGATGAAACCCCGCATCAGGCTCCACTGAGCTTGGAGCCTGCTTGGGATTCTCTCTCTCCCTCTCCGTCTCCCTCTGACCCTCCCACCCCACTTGTGTGTGTGTGTGTGTGTGTGTGTGTGTGTGTGTGTGTATGTGCGCACACATGCACACTCTCTCTCTTTCTCGCTCTCTCTTAAAAAAAAAAAAAGGAAAAGGGAGGGGGGAAAGGAACTATAGAGAGATAAGATTCCATCCATGAAGGAACAGAGGCATGAAAAAACACATAGCACACAAAGAAAAATAAGTAAAAACAAGTCCACCTGCAGTATTCTCCAGGACCTTGTTAACAACTACATTTAGATTTTGATAAATCTACTGGAAGCACGGAGGGCTTACAACAATGGCAACAATGGATTGAACATCTCTTTAAAACCAAGCTGATTCTATGATTATTGTATTTTTCTGTAACCACAGCCATACCCCTGAGGTAAGAAGGGTAAGCAAAGCCCTTTGCCATTACTCTAAAATATCCAGAAAATAACAATAACCCTGCTATTGAAATAGAAAACAATCATAAGGCTATCTTTTATAGCATGGTTAAAAGTGGGGAACATGGGAAAGAATTTAAATTTCCAACAATTGGGTAAACAAATGATGACAAATTCATACAATAGAATATTTTTCAGCTGTAAAATAATGCTCTAGAAGCATAGGCAATAACTGGGAAATATATTAAAATGCATTGTTAAGTGAAAACAACAAGTTATAAAACATGTACATTAGGTTACTTTTTGCTTGGAAATACCCACCTATCATTTATTCACCTAGCTTGCCATCAATCACTCACCTATTGAAGTCTGTGCACCAAACTGCAAAAACCAGTTATCTCAGTATGGAAAGATTACTGGTCATTTTATGTTTTATTTTCTTTTTGCTTATCTTTATTTCTATGGTATTTTTTCTATGTTGACTATTTCTTGCTTTCTAGAATAAGAAAAACAAACACTATATACTATAATGAGAGAGTGAAGAGCAAAAGAGAACAAGCGGGGTGTGCTAAGGAGTGTGTCTATGGGAGAAGAAAGAGAACCTTCATTCAGAGACAGACTGGTGTCTCCAGGCCTGAAACTCTGATTCTGGCTTTCAAACTGCCTTCTACATTAAAGTAATTCAAGCCTTATTTCCTAATGGATAAATAGTCCTTTTGACTATGAGGTGTCTCCCTATGGCTCATACCCATAACCTGAAACTAACTCAAGCCTACGTCTGAGCCCCATTTGGACCCTGCCTCCTTAAATCTATGTATTTAGTTATAATATAAGAAGATTTTGCTCTGAGTTGGAAGTTGGACCATGGATGATATACCAGGCTATGTCAATTTTGTGATTGGTTGGGACTATTTACAATACATATACATATATACATGTAGTAAACTTCCAGTCTACAATGGAGGTATAAACTAATTGCCAATTGTCATTTATAATTGCCAATTGTCATTTATTAATGCTCTTAGCACTTTTTTTCTTGACACCTAGATCAATTTTCTCAATTATATTACCTTCCTCTGATCCCTGGCATATATTATATAAACATGAGTGTAAATTTTGTATATTAAAACTTATTTTTAGGTAAAATTTCAATAATTGAAATTTCAATATATTGGGAAGTGATTTTAATATTTATAGTTTTATTCCTTAATGTTAAAAATTATTCATTCATTTACTTTAAAGCTGATTTTTCTAAATCTTTTCATTTATCTATTTCATTTATTCACCATAATAGGATGATGAAGCACAAAATTCAACTCATCTGGTTCAACTGAAGAATTTAGTGAAGGGATGGAACTATGGGCTGAATGGGTCCCCCTAAAATTCATATGTTGAAACCCTAACCCTCAAGATAGTGGCACCAGGAGGCAGGCTTTTGGATGTGATTAGATCATGGAGGCAAAGCCCTCCTGAATGGGATTAGCGACCTTACCACTAAGAGGGAGCTCTCATCCCTTCCACCATATAAGGTTAGAGCAAAAAACCAACTCCCTAGTAAGTGGGTTCTCACCACAGAATCAGCCTACACCTTCACCTTAGACTTCCCAGACTCCAGAACTGTGAGTTAAGCCACCCAATTTATGGTATTTTGTTATAGCAGCCCAAGCTTACTAAGACAAACGGTTTGCTGAGATGTGGGCAGGAATGAAGGAACCAACAAGCATGTGGAGACATCCAGGAACTAGCAGTGTAGGAAGCTGTTATCGGCCTCAGACCTAAACGGGCGAGAGGAGAAAGTAGTGTTTCTAGAGCCCAGGAAGGGTTGGCACCATGGAGGAGGGGCCACCCTGTGGGAGCTGTGGTCGTTGACACAGCCATCCCAGAAGCAGAGTGCAGGAGAGGGGCAAGGGAAGACGTAATTACTGTGTCTCTCTTTCCACCTTCTACCTTCCCATTGCCTGTAGCCAATGGGCAGCCACTTGGCAAGAAAGCCTGGATGATGCAGTCTACAAGGGTCAGGACAGGGACCAAAAGAAGGTGGAGAACAGAGAACGAATGGCAAAAGGGGAAATAAAAATAGTATATTCACGCAACAACTCTTTTTTTTTTTAACTGATTGCTATCTTCCAGACATTGGGCTAAGTGTACTTGATTCCCTAAGTTTCATTTGGGGTTTGTAAGTCGATTAGTTGGTCACAGCTTTAGAGGAAATCTCTGTTTTCCTGAATATTATTTCTATTTACAGGATTTCAATAAGGACAGCATTTCATGGATTAGACTTCCAATGAGCTTCGCTACCTTTTGCTTCTGTTTGCTGTTCTACATAATGGCGCCATTTGAAAAGCCGTTAAGTATAGAACAGGCACGACTTCTTATAATTAAGCTCAGGAGTAAAATACACAGTTGAATTTTGGAATTTTACATAAGGGATGTTTCCAGGCTCTTTGTTGGCTTTTAAGAAAAAGGACAAATAAGGACACAGAACACAGGAGATAGGAGGCAGGAACAAAAGCAAATAACTTAATGAGCTATTCAAAGGGGAATTCACAAACTGCTTCTTGAGCCTTAATGAGAAATATGGAGGCATTTGGGCAAGGAGCTCATATTTATTACTGGAAACATGTTGTATGGAGAAAGGTAGTGGATTCTCAAAAAAGAAGCGTTCTAATAAAAGTCAAAAATTACAGAACATGCCTCTTCATTCAGAGCTACAGAATCCAGTCTGTGGAGTACTGAATGGGCTTGCATTTCTTTCTTCTACCCTCTGGCAATTTTGGAGTCCTGGTTCCTTGCTTCATAAGCACTACCCTCTCCTCTCCTTTCATAGAGGCCAAGCAGAAGAATTTGGATAGTACGAGTAGATCTTATATCACACAGATTAGTTTCTTTGCTATTTTATATAGATTAGTATTTCCTCATGAGTGTATAAGTTTTGAAATTTAGACTATCCACCTTCCGATTCAGGTTCTGACACTGTCAAACTCGGACAAGTCACTTGGTTTCACAGGGCCTCAATTTCCTCATCTGCAGAGATCACCTGGAAAACCGAGGGTTTACCTGCCCTTTAGGAAGTCATTAAGTGCGTGCAGCGTAAAGGCAACTGTACCTGTATGTATCTGTGTATACCTGTTCCCACTCGTGAATCGGGGATCAGAACCAGTCACCAGGTTCTCCAAGAACTTTGTTCCCTAAAAACAATTACACAAATCTAAACTAAAAATTAATTAGGCCCACCCTACTTTAAACTAAGAAATTCTACAACTTCATAAAAATCTTTGGTTTAGATTGCAATTTCCGAGCTGTTGAGTCCTTTTCTTGAGCTTCCAATTGATAGCGGCTCTGCCAATTTAAGTTTCTACTCTCCTCCCAGTTTTAATGATCTGTAACCAAATAAATCAGACTTTTAACAAGGAGATAAGCCATCAAATATATTAGAAACATTCACATTTAAAAGATCATCTTTATAATATAAATAAATACGCCCTATTTTATCTGCTTTTAAAATCATTTTAATATTTGGTTTCTCATGACATGCAAGGAACTGGAGCTTGAGATATTTAATAGAATTTCAGAGTAAAAGAAGATCTTGCAACAGCACTATCCAAAAGAACTTTCTGAGAAAATGGAATGTTCTATAAATTTGTACTGTCTGACACAGTGGCTACTAGTCATATCTGGCCATTGAACACTTGAAATGTGGCTAGTGTGACTGAAGAATTAAACTTTTGATTTAATTTAATTTAATTTTAATAGTCACACATGGCAAGTGACTACCGTATTGGATAACACAATCTTGGAGAATGCCCCATGTAACCCTTATCAGGAGCTAAAAATTTCACAGCACCTCCTATAAAGCAGGATTTCTCAACAGCAACACTATTGAGTGGGGCCAGATAATTCTTTGTGGGGAGCTTTTCCTGTGCACTGGAAGGTATTCAGCAACATCCTTGGCCTCTCCCCACTAGATGCCATTAGTACTTAATCCCCATTTGTGACAATGTCTTCAGACATTGCCAGTTGTCCTCTGGAGGTTATAGTCATCCCAGGTTGAAAACCACTGCCCTTAAGTAAGTTGTCCTTGAGCTTTTCCTCAAAAGTATGCAGGGACCAAGTACCTTACCAGATGGACCAACTCTATATGAAATTATTAGGAGGTTATTCCATATATATGGATGTCCATAAATTCTCTTCTCTAGTCTTTGTATTTGTTGGCAATGCTGATAAACTGTTTTTGAGAAGGAAGCCAGAACTAAACAAGCTATTTGAAATGTGTATTATTAACAGGAAGCTCAACACATGGTGGTTAAGAGTGTTAGCTCTAGAACTAGAGATGGGCTCAATGTCTGGTTTTGTCAGGAACTAGTTATGGGTCATTTGCAAGTTACCTCAGTTCTCTGTTTCTTAGTTTTCTCACTTATAAAATAGGAATGATAATAGTAACCAGAGTTGTTTTAGAATTAAATGAAATACTGCCAATAATATGTTTGGTTATTATTATTGTAAGTAATGACAATAATATTCTACTTTCTTGTGCTACTTGTTATTAAATATTTTATCATGTGATCTTCTGAATGATTTTATAGGTATTGGTATTCCCATTTGATAAATGAAAAATGTGGAAGCTCCCATAATTTAAGTGGTGTGCTCAAGCACATGCTTGGTGAGTTCAGAAAGCTGGATTCAAATACAGTTCATCCAGTTCCAACGTTGGTGTTCTTTCTGCCATACACAAAGAATTCTGCCTGATCTCACCATCTTACATTCCGTGTCTGTGAAGAATTAGCCTATGTGTACCAGGTATGGAGAATTTTACAGAGTCATCAGGGATGTGTGTAAATGTTGGAAGGGCCAAGGTGTGAAAGTCAGAGAAGCCACCTGCCATGATCTCAGCCTGAAACACTAAACCAGAGAGGTTCTCAGGAGCCGGTGGAAAGCTGCTGTGAAGCTGCCTCTGCCCGTGCATCTAGATACAATCACGTCTGCAAGATCAAGTCCTCTGCTTCTCTGCCTTCCAGATAGCTCACTGATGCTCTTACCTGGATCCTGCAGGGAATGGAATTCTGGGAAATGTAGTTCCTGCTTTGCTTCTGCAAGGCAGTGGAGACCTAGGAGGGGATGGTAGTGATTCTAAGCCAACAACCAAGAATCCAGCACATAGCCAAGGGATTCATTCAGTCACCAGCAGATTATATGAGGCAGGGTGATATGTGGGAAAGGTCATGGGTCCAAATGCTCCCTTTGGAACCTATAGTTATCAGTGAGTAATTCATTTCACCTCTCAGCCTCTTTGTCTATTAGGATTAAGTAAAATAACATGCTGAATGATTCTCACAGTCTGGAACACAGTGAATGTTCAGTTAGTGTTGGTTCTTGCCTCTCCCGGCTATACACAGACACGTGTATGCTGAAGCCTATTTGCCCTAAGTGCTCTTACATAGTTTAAGGCAAATGCTCTTTGGGCAGAGATTACTGGTTGCCCCAATATCCACTTTTCCTTTCTTCCATAGTGATAGAGACCCCTTGATGGCCTGGATGAAGATCATATTTCTGTCCTCTTTTGAACCAAGTGTGGCCACATTCTCACCTGCAGCTGTGAGGGGGAGGTGCTGATGCATCTTCCAGGTCTGGCCTTTGAAAGGAACTGGACCTACACTGCTCTTCCTCTCCCTCTTTCTGCAGGCTAGGATGCCACTATGTTGATGAGAAACAACGGTGGGCCAACAGCCATGGATCGAAGGCAGCAGAGCAACAAGCCAGAAGGAACTGGGCTCCTTGTCCCTCTGGGACTGCGTGTCAGCCAAGACAGCTCGGGCTCAGGCTACTATGTGAGTGAGAAATAAACTTCTGTCTTGTTGCCACCACTGAGCCTTCTTTGATGTAGCAGCTTGGCCTGTCTTCTAACTATACACCATTGAATGCAGACACTCCTACATAATTCCTCAATTATTACATGAAGGCAGCTTTCTGTAAGGGTGTGAATGCTCACTTGAGACAGATTTCAAGCCAGAATGGCCAATATCTCACTTAGCCAACTAACTTTATTTGAAAGACAGATCCTGAAAGTGGTGGGTGAACAACAGAAGTTCAAAAATGGGGAGAGGCAGAGAAGCATCTGGAACCAACGCTGAGGGAGCTCAGATACCTAGCAGGGGAAACAGGGTGCCACAAGGTGTATGGTCCAAGATGATGGGGGGGGCTGATAAAAGATGCTCTCAATGCAGAAGTCATTGACATTTCTTGGCTTTTACGAATAGTGCTGGTATTAAAAACAAACAAACTTGACAAATAGAGCAATGCTTCCCTCAGCTGAATGATTGGGTGATCATCTGTGCTTAGCAGAGCAGCACACATGCTTCCAATAATTATAATTTAAAGATTCCAAGTGATAAAAGCATCACATTAAAATATCTGCTGCCTTCGTGCTGGCCTGGCTACACAGACACAAAGAACTGGAAGGTACTGCTAAGTCACTGGGATCGTGGCTGACACATTGACTATGGCATTTACTACATCGTAACTTCATCAGTTGTATAGATGTCCTTTCTCTAGACTGCGAGCCCTCTATGAATTATTTGCCTTTGTACCTTCTGCTCCTAGAATGGTCAATAAATATTTAAATGGATGAATCTGTTCAACCTCTTTACTTTGCAGTGACTCATTCAAAGTCAAAATTAATAATAGAAAAAATCTGATTGCTTTTTTCCTTCTATGTGAAGAGTTCTATTTTTTTTCCAGGGCATGAATGGCTAATACAAATCCGTTATTAGGCATTCTATAACCCAGATCCACATATACACACAAACACAAAAAACACACATGCATGAGCATACACACAAACACAAAGGCACATAAGCAAACACAAAACACACATAAACACAGAGACCCACACAACACACATGCAAATACACACACAAACACATGGGTTTTATATTTGAATTTCAGGCAAATAATAAGTAATATTTTAGGATAAATAAGTTTTAAATATTGTATACACAAACACAGGCATGGGACATACTTATCTTAGGAGAATTATTTGCCTGTTTACTTGAAATTCAAATTTAACTGTGTGCCCTGTATTTTTATTTGCTAAATCTGGCAATTCTACCACAAACACACATACAAGTGTATGTGCAGAAACACATACAAAAACACATAAGCAAGTACACACACAGACACATACACCTCAAAGATTTAGTTCCTACTAATATCCTGCCACTGCCAGATTGCTCATCAGATTACCTGTCCTAGCTTTTCTTAGAGAGCTAGGGAGATATCAGAGTGTCTTGGGAGGGAAGCAGAAGGCTGATGATTCTCCACTCATAGTGATCCTGTGTAAAGGAGGGAAAGGGGAGCCTTATTCTTCAGTGATATGACCAGCTCCTTTAGAAAGGGCACACCTCCCTCCAAAGATTCTCTCTCTCTCTCTCTCTCTCTCTCTCTCTCACACACACACACACACTCCAATCACCAGAGTCACCACTAGCAATTCCTTCTACGTGATTTTGTAACGAAATTCAAGCTCCAGAGAGAAGCTTTTATTCCCCAGAAATCTATGATGCTGAGTTTACAAATATGCTTGGCAGTGAATGATAGGGTGGGTTTGTTTGAAATTCTAGGTCTGTTTAGGGTGCTACCATGTACCTTAACTTAGAGACCCTATGGGTAATTCTTGACACCAGTTCCCTTATTGCCCCCCTGTCCCATATCCCTTCACCACTACACACCTACTAATGTCCATCCATCTCAGAAATGTCTTGGATATGATTTTTGCCCTCCATTTCCATGGCCACTGGCCATCCTTTGCCTCTTACCATCTCTCACCTGGATGTTGACTTCAGCCCCTACTGCCTCCCCGCAGCTTGCCAACTAATTCATCTTCCGAGAAAATACCAGAATGGAGCTCCCAAAGTGTAAGTTTGACCATGATCCTCCCTTCCTTGAAATCCTTTGATGGAGCTCCATTTTCTTCACCATGAATCCTGACCTCTCAGCATGGCCTGAAAGGCCCTTCTCTGTCAGAACCCATTCCAACCTCAGTTTCTACTCTCACCTCAGATATTCAGCCTGGCTCCACCAAAATGAATGATTTTCCCTACCATGACTTCCACTGCTCAGCCTTTCTCCCATCATTCTCTGTGCATGAAGAGTTCTTCACCTCCTTCTCTGCCTACTGAATTAATTATCCTTCAGATCACATTACATATCCTCTCCAAACCCATTCCACACTGCCTTCTACTCCTGTAGAATTAATTACTCCCTTCTCTGTGTACCCATGGTCTTCTACATATACTTCCCATTTACCATTATAGTTATTTATTAACAATAAGCCTCTCCTCCCTACCCCCAACTACCATTATAGTTATTTATTAACTATAAGCCACTCTCCTCCCTACCCCCAAGCTTGTGAGGTGAACTCTTAATCATATATGAACCACCAGTGTCCGGGATAGTGCTTGCCATAGAAGAGGGTCTTAGGAAATGACATTGTTAGTAGAATGTTACTGGGCAGCAGTGTGGGGTTGGGCTTACTAGCAGAGGTTTTGGAATCAAGAGAATAAGATTTGAATCAAGAAAATACCATTTATTACCTCCATGACCTGTAGCAAGTTATGTAATATCTCTGTGGCAAACAGAATAATGGCCACCCCCAAAAGGGCCACATTGTCATCCTCAGAACCTGTAAAAATGTTGCATTCAGAGCAGAGGGAAATTAAGATGGCTAATCAGCTGACCTTAAGAAGGGAGAGTATCCTGGATTATCCGAGTGGCCCCAATGTAATCACAAGTGTCCTTAAAAGTGAGAAAGCAGAAGAGCGATCAGAGTGATGTAATGTGAGAAGGGCTTAACTCACCATTGCTGGCTTTGAAAATGGAAGTGGATTAGGAACCAAGGAACACGGGCACCCTCTAGAATGCTGGAAAGATAAGGAAACATAGTCTCCCCTGGAGTCTCCAGAGGGCATACAAGTCTGCCAAGACCTTGGTTTTAGCCCACTGCATCCCATTTCAGACTTCTGACCTTCGGAACTATAAGGTAATGACTTTGTGTTGTTTTAAGTCACTAAGTTTGAGGTAATTGTTACAGCAGCACTAGGAAACTCATACAAGCTCTAAGCCTGTTCCTTTTTTGGAAAATGAGGACAATAATAATCCCGATCACACAGGGTGGTGGAGAGAACCAAAGAAGTTAATTATGTAATGCACTGGCACGGTGCTTTGCACGGAATGGGTGTTAAAGAAAGGTGGTAGTCAAAGCAATAGCTACAGTACTAGTACTCCCACTAATATACTATGGTCGTCATTTAAAGCAGGGAGGGAGGTAAGTTGGGAGTTAGAAGAGATACCCAGGGAGCAGCAGTCTCATCAAGTTGTTCATAAGAGGGTAATGAGAAGGGGCTGAATCTGCTGCCCTGGAGATCCCCCAGGACCCTCTGCAATGACAAAAAATGGAAATTGCCACCCCCCCATTCCCATTTGAAGTTCTACAATTATGACTGTGCATTTGTAGGATGTCATTAGCTACACAGCTCTTCATATCAGCCTGTAGCCCACCAGATAGAAAGGCATCTTTATTTCTCAATGATTCTTCTTGCATGATCATTTTACTGCAGAAATTTCTCACCTTTGTCTTTTAAGAAAGCTCAGAATTTTACATATAATGTTTCAGGGCTGTCATAAAGGTAGAAGAGCTGAAGCCTACATTCATTTGAGGATACTGTGGAAGTTGAATAATAATGAATACATTATTATTATTATTATTATTGCTATTATTATTATTCAGTAGAGAAAGAACTGTCTATACAGGGAAATAAGCCAGATTCCATTAGCCAGGTTATCCATTATGTATTTGATATGAACTTAGTGTGTATTGTTTTTAATATGACTTTCGAGATTAGAGGCCTGTGTCAAAGTCAACGCCAGAAGACAACAAAGACTAAATATACAACTCTTTAAGGATCTATTCTCATTAGAGATTGCACAAAAACTTAGGTGACTTTTATTTTTGTTCTAATCCTGGCTCTACTGTAACTCAGAAATGCATGATGTGTCAACCCTCAGGCAAAATTTCACTGATGGGCAGAGATGTTTATAATCAGGAGAAATCCATAGATAACCCTTAGCTGAATTGTTAGCAGACTAATTAGCTCCCAGTCTCACCAGCACTTTAGTCTTCTTAGCTATAGAAATCTTTGTTAATGTGGATTTCCTGCCTTTTCCCATCTCAGTCCCCAGTCTCTTTGAGGGGCTACTGAGCAACAGAGTGGGGTAAAGAGAGGGGGAATCATTGAGCCCCACTCTATATCAGGCTCATAGTTTGCAGATGTTAAACCCATTGAAACTTCCTTCGGTCCTGCAAGGTAGCCCCCTTCTCACATACAGGATCTTTCTGGACTGTAAGCTTCATGACTGTATCATCATTGTATCTCCAGGGATTAGTATGTGCATTAATACCTGTTGGGGGGAATTGAATGACTTGCTAGAGGTTGTACAGCCCGTAGTGAAACCAAATTTTGATCCCAAGCCTCTCTGTCTGCATATCAGCCCACACTGACCACCTGAGCTTCCCAGCCAGGACTACATGGAGCAGTCATGGGCACCTCTCTTGCAGTGTGAAGAGTTATATAAAGCATGAGATGTTCCATCTGACCTGCAACGTCTTCACTCACAGTGTGAGTGTGTCTGTGTGTGCTTGCACGTAGGGAGGCTGCCTGATCCTGGGAAAGGATGGAGATATATGGGAAATGGAATCATGAGCCCCACCCCTGCCGAGCTGCCTCCTTCCCCCGGGCACACATCTATCCTACAGTGTGTAGCTCTGTCACTGTAAAAGCGTGTGACCTTTCAGGACAATATTACCCAAATTGCTTTAATCCCTCTGCTAAGAAGGAAAAAGAACTGGTTTTTCCTATTTACATGCAGTCCCAAACTTCCATGTTAGCCTAGTTCCCTTTTATAAAAGGGGGACACAAGGAGTTTACCTCGACACAGGAGTCAATGTTGATGGGCTCTACTGGGTGGCTGGTTCAAAGAAGTTGGAGTTATGTCCCCTTTTATTATTTCTCCTGGGGTGAAATTAGAGGGCCTAAGGATGACACCAAATCTTAATGCTATTAGATTTCAAACGCTAAGGGACCATCTTTGTTCACTTTTCTTTTTCTCTAATAGAAGGCTTAAACAGCAAGTATCATTTCTAGACTTGGAGTGAGTACTCAAAGGAATTTTGCAAAGATTGCACAGTCTCTCTGGGAAGGAATATGGAGCTTGGAAAAACTGCCACAGTTTATTAATTCCATTTGTTTTCGAAGAAAAGGATGGTTTTTCACATGGCAATGCTAAAGAGCCTTAGCCCATAAAAAGAGATTTTTTTCCAAGGGTTTTCCTATACATATCTCAATTGTGATCTTTTGTTTTTCATGTCTTTTTATCTATTGCTGGGCTGTGTTATTTGACATGGAAAAGCACATACCGGCTGTTTTGCCATTGCAATTGTACTCTTATCCATTACAAAGAAGCTACTTTGCTTTATTTAATCCCTTGCTGTAGAGTCTACATTGTCAGATGATATTACCACCTCAAATTTTTGTGTGTTTGTATTTATTTGGTAGCTCTCTGCCTCCCTCTTTCATTTAAAATTTTCTGATTGTTTGTTTTAGTTGTATCTTTTTTGTTTTTAATTCTTGTACAATGTGAAGACCTTTGTCTTAAGGAAAGTAATCTATTTGTATTCATTGTTTGATCTCTTTCCTGTCATCTCTAAGAATTTAATGTTTTTCTGTTTCTACAGTAATATATGCTTTTCCATACTTAATGCTATATATTTTTGTTCTTTCTCCTTTGTTTGCTTGGCTAGCCTGCTCAGAATTAAATCTACTTTATCAATTCCATTTCAAATTTATGATTTTCAGTTTATATGTTTATTAGTCTTTTGTCTTGGGTCCATATTTGGTAAAAGCATAAGTCACATATTTTTTTTTTTTTTTAAGAGAGAGAGTATACGTGGATGTGCGTGCATGCCCATGGATGGGGGTGGGGTGGGGGAGAGGGAGAAGAAAAGAGAAGCTTAAGCAGACTGCAAACCCAGTGCAGTGCCCAACTCTAGACTCCATCTCATGACCCTGAGATCATGATCCGAGCCAAAATCAAGAGTTAGATGCTCAACCCACTAAACTACCCAGGCGCCTCCTTACTCTTTGCGAACTGTCTTTGAGATAGCTTTGGTCATACCCCATTAAAATGAATTTATTCTAGTCATTATAATCACTTTCTAAATCATCCCTAATTGCAATTTTGATTTCTTCTTTGACTCCAGTAGAATTTTTTTTAAAAGATTTTATTTATTTATTTGAGAACAAGAGAGCACAAGCAGAGGGAGGGACAGAGGGAGAAGCAGGCTCTCCACTGAGCAGGGAGCCCTATTCCGGGCTGGATCCGAGGACCCTGGGATCATGACCTGAGCCGAAGGCAGACGCTTAACTGACTGAGCCACCCAGATGCCTCTCCAAGTAGAATTTTTAAAAACCATTTGCCATTAACTTTCAGTTTTATTGCATAGTGCTAAAAAATCAGCTAGAATAATGTTGCTTTTGGAATTATTAAGATTTGCTTTGTGACCCAAGATACCAATTTTTATAAATGTACAAGGAATAATTATAAGTGTAATTTATGATAAATAAACAAAAATAGAGATACAAACTTATTAATTATATTAGTTTTGTAAATCCTTAGTAATTTATTACTCTCAAGATTCATGGACAGGCACACTGAAATTTCCTATTGTATATATTTTTTGTCAATTTCTCCTAATATATTTTTTAACATTTTAATGCTATGTGATTCAATGAATAGATTTAGTCATCATTTGTGACCATTAATTCTTTATTGTAGATATTATTCAAAAACATAAAACTATCCCCTTTGTCCCATTTAGCAATGGTTTCTCTTTATCTCAACCTTATTTGATATTAATTATTGTCATCCCTACATTCTTTTTTGTCCATTGTGTCTTTATCCACCTTATTATTTTTAATCTTTCTTAATTAATTGCAGTCGAGTCTCTGGAAAATCCTATATAATTGAACTTTTTTTAAAAAAAGATTCTATTTATTTGAGAGAGAACAAGAGAGGGAGAGAGCACAGTGGAAGTGGGGAGGGAGAAGCAGGCCTCTTGAAGAGCAGGGAGCCCGATGCGGGGCTTGATGTGGGGCTCGATCCCAGGACACTGGGATCATGACCTGAGGGGAAGGCAGACGCTTAACCTACTAAGCCACCCAGGTACCCCTATAATTGAATTTTTTAACTAAGTTTAAATATTTTGTTTTTAATACTTCTACTTAATATATTCATATTCATTTTAATAATTAATTTCTTTCTGATTTTGTCATCTTATTTTGTACTTTTTTTTTAAGATTTTATTTATTTGTCAGAGGGAGAGAGAGCACAAGCAGGGGGAGTGGCAGGCAGAGGGAGACGCAGGCTCTCCACTGAGCTGGGAGCCCCATGAGGGACTCGATCCCAGGACACTGGGATCATGACCTGAGCCTAAGGCAGACGCTTAACTGACTGAGCTATCAAGGCACCCTTTATTTTGTACTTTTAAATATATTTTCCTTATCTATTGCTTTTTTTTCTTTTCCTATTTTTTTCTCACATAGGCCAAATTTTCCTAATTTTTTCCCTATTTCTTTAGAAATTAAAAGTTGTAATTTTGGTCTACTTATTGTTAGTCTTTAAACTGAAAAAACATATTTCTCAATTAGTACCAAGGATAAAAATAACGTCTTTTTGAGATCTGTATAAACATGGGAGATTTAGTGCCATCACACTCTCTTTCCTTTCTCCCTTCTTGCCTAGCACCTTTCCTTAGGTTTTGTCAATAAATAGTGGGCTTCCCATTCAGATTAATAATAATAGTAATGATTTTTTTATGTTATGAACATTAAATACTCTTGACATTTGCAGTTTTTTTATTTTTTATAATTTAGATTATTTCAAAATTCTACTTACTTTATTGTCATCACCATTAATTTCCTATCCAACCTCCAGATTCAAGTTCTCGGTTTGGAGCATTTATACATCAATACTTCTTCAAGTAGTTTTTATTCAGGAAAATATGTGGATGCTATGCTTCTTTAGTTCTTACATGTATGAGACTCTCTTCTGATGCTCTTGCACATGTTAAATATCACTTTACTAGATGCAAAACCCTTAGGTCACAATATTTCCCTCTCAAATGCTGTGGTTATTCTCTGTTGACTTTCAGCATTTGGTATTTTTAAGCAGTCTGGTGCCAACTGAACTATTTTTATATTTGGAAGACAACCTGTTTTTAATCCCTGAATTCCTGTAAGAGGTTTCTCTTTGTCATTTGAGTTTAAAAATTCTACCACATAGGTGTGCATTCCTTTTCAGATATTTTGCCTGGAGACCCTTTTGTATTTCTCTTCAGATATTTGTACTTTAGAGACCCTTTTGCTCTGAAGCCCCCAGTCTTTTGAAATCAGTGCATTTTTCTTCTATTATCTGTTTAATGATTACTTCTGCTCCTTGGCTCTGCCTTGCTTCTGGAATCTCTCTTTCAGATGAAACACACATACTCACATAATCCTCTGGGTCTACTTTTCATCTCTTTTATATTTCTGTACATTGTACATTAGCTTTTGTTTCCTTTTTTTTTTTTTTTTGGCCTCGGTTTTGGGAGCCTTAATCTCATCTTCTTATGCACTCACATGTGTCTATAGTTCCTCATCTGCTGAAGGCAGCTTCTATTGCAGGTTTTTAAAAAGAACAAACTGTTGACTTACTTGTAGTAATACAAATAACAGATGAATTCATCTTATTGATAAAGGTTAAAGCGATTCAAGTAAAATGAAAAACTGCCCTTAACACCTTCCCAACGCATTTCCCTTCACCAAATTAGAAAGATACATATGTAGGTGGGTGTGAATTTCCTTACATTTTTTCTGTATATTTACATCCATATAGAAATGTATGCTTTTCAATTTTTTTTTTTATTATTATTTGCAAAGACACTTTCTATTCATACTGTTTTGCAATTCGTGCTTTTTATTCAGTAACAGTTAGTGGAGGTCGCTCCACGCTGGCTTAGGTCAGGTTTCCTGGGCAACAGAAGATGAGGGGGTGAGCTGCGTGTAGGGGGTTGATTGGCTACTGCTCTTAGGAATAACACCTGTGGGAGAGGAAAGGGACTGGATTGAACAGAGGAGAAGTTAAACTGCAATGCAACCACAACAAAGCTCTCAGCCATCTCATGGAGGGCTTTAGAACTTTTCAGACTTGTCTCAAATTGGGGTAAGGGGGCCAAAGGCACCAGAAATTGCAGGGGGCCATGACCTGGCATGAGGCAGATCCCCTTGACAGCTGCTGGGGAGGGATTCGGCTTTCAGACATTGGCAGGGAGCCCTCGGGGCAGCTGAGGAAACCGTCTCTCTATCCAGAAGGCGGACATCGACACAGCACCCACCACACACACATACCTACACCTCTAATATTACACAATTCATGTGTGGTGACTTTTGGAGTAAATAGAGCATTCAAAACATCCTCTGTTCCAGAGGCTGCTCTTTGTGAATAATGGATCAAATGATGAACACATTGTCCATTTTGACTAAAATGTCACTGATATAATAAAAAAACTTAATACGAACATTTTCAAACACACCAAAAGGTAGCAAGAACAACATAACAAACCCTCATATTAGCAGCACCCAGATTCAACCAATATCAAGATATTGCAATATTTTCTTTATTCTTGTTTTTGAAGGATTTAAAAAAGAATCCCATCTCATGTACAGCCTGGTGACTTTAATAAACAATACTGTATTATATTGTTGAAAATTGTTAAGGGAGCAGATTGTAAAAGCTATCACCATAAAAAATGATGATTAGGTGGGGGGATGAAGATGTTAATTAACCTTAATTTGGTAATCATTTCACTATATGTTCATGTGTCAGATCACCATGTTCCAGACTATTCCTTAATCATTTTTATCTTGGAAATTAGGGAAGGAAGAGAGTTGAATATGGGATCTCCCATAGACCTCATCAAACCTACCAATTAAAATGAGAAAACATTATTTATTTACACAAAGGCAACGGATTAGTGAGCCATAACTTTTGCTTAAAAGCCATACAATACTCCATTAGAATATGTGTCAAGACTGTTGGTGGGAATGCAAGCTGGTGCAGCCACTCTGGAAAACAGTATGGAGGTTCCTCAAAAAGTTGAAAATAGAGCTACCATATGATCCAGCAATTGCACTCCTGGGTATTTACCCCAAAGATACAAAAGTAGGGACCCGAAAGGGTACGTGCACCCCGATGTTTATAGCAGCAATGTCCACAATAGCCAAACTGTGGAAAGAGCCAAGATGTCCATCAACAGATGAATGGATAAAGAAGATGTGGTATATATATACAATGGAATATTATGCAGCCATCAAAAGGAATGAGATCTTGCCATTTGCAACGACGTGGATGGAACTGGAGGGTATTATGCTGAGCGAAATAAGTCAAACAGAGAAAGACATGTATCATATGACCTCACTGATATGAGGAATTCTTAATCTCAGGAAACAAACTGAGGGTTGCTGGAGTGGGGGGTGGGGTGGGAGGGATGGGGTGACTGGGTGATGGACACTGGGGAGGGTATGTGTTCTGGTAAGCGCTGTGAATTGTGCAAGACTGTTGAATCTCAGATCTGTACCTCTGAAACAAATAATGCAATATATGTTAAGAAAGAAAAAAAGAAGAAGAAGAATGTAGCAGGAGGGGAAGAATGAAGGGGGGGAAATCGGAGGGGGAGAAGAACCATGAGAGACGATGGACTCTGAAAAACAAACTGAGGGTTCTAGAGGGGAGGGGGTTGGGAGGATGGGTTAGCCTGGTGATGGGTATTGAGGAGGGCACGTTGTGCATGGAGCACTGGGTGTTATGCACAAACAATGAATCATGGAACACTATATCTAAAACTAATGATGTAATGTATGGGGATTAACGTAACAATAAAAAAATTAAAAAAAAAAAGAATATGTGTCAAGAGAGTATAATTACCTCCTGTGGACTCTAAGTTTCATTATTAACTTAGCTGTTGAAGCTTTCCTTTAACATATTTGCTTATTCACCTTTCTCCCACATTTGGGCTTCCCAGGGCTATTTCACAACTTTTCGTTTCCTATAACAAAATGCACTCTCACTGTGAAATAGAGGTGTTCGTTATCTCCCTTACTCATTTTTATTCTTCATGTTGCTCCAAGTCATCAAACGGTTCTTCCTTTTTTTCCTAAGAAACGAGCATCACCTGAAGCTAGAAGTCTCATCTCTCTGGAGACTTTCCTGTCTTTTCCTCTGTTGCCTTTAAACAGCCTTTAATACGGTAATGCACAATGTCTATCTTCAAATGCTCCTTATTTAGGTTCTTCATCTAAGTAATTGATATAATCTGTCAATACAAAAGTCAGACCGATTATCTATCTATCTATCTATCATCTATCTATCTATCTACCATTTATCTAAGTACCTGGCACTGTCTATCTTAATATTTTGAAAATATTCATGGAAATAAAACACAGATGTCACCGATTAATTTGGTTTCCTAACTCATATCCAATCATCACTGTGCCAGGGGCTGGGAAATACTTTGTTCTGGGTCTTGCTCTCTAGAGGATGAATCTAAACCATTTAACTTCATCCCAGTGACAACTTTACCTTTTCAGAAAGTCCAGTCATAATATTACTGCATGATATAAATCTGATTGTTGGAGTCCTAAATCGGGGAGTCATGCAACCTACACACTCTTTTCTCATACGGAGGCCAAGATTACGCAAACCCCTAAGAGGTAGACATCTCCAAGAGAAACATCTAAAAAAAAATCGTTATGAAGGTGAGCATGAGAAGTGGAAATAACACGGTTTTAGGAATTTGACTTCTTCCTCAAATTTCAGCATTGCTGGGTCTCAGATTCCTCTTCCATAGAAAAGGAATAACAATATTGCCCAGGACAGGTCAGAGAGGAGCCTCAACTAAATATCTGCCCAAATCCCCCATCCCTCAGCAGTTCTTAAATTGTTTCATGTGCAAATAATTTATTCGAATCTGCCTTACCACTTTCCATTGTGAAATTAATAATAAAAAAAACCCCCAATTTTTGTGAGCCCTGAATATGTGCCAGGTTCTGCTTTAAGCCCTTTACCTGCATTGCTTACATTTATCCTCATGGCCATCCTACAGAACTGGTGCTATTGTTACCCCTGCGGAAATAAATAAAGACTGCCCAAACGAGAGCAAACAGAGGCTGTTCAAGATTTGCCATAGGAAGGGAGTCAGCCGCCAGCACTTGCATTTGGTCGACTCAGAAGCTTTCAGAAGGGGCCGTCTTCAGGTTTTCTCTGATGGGAGGCTGTGCGCATGCAGAAGCAGCAGGTGGGCTAACTTGAAGTGGGGCATCTGATGGGATTTGTTTGGAGAGAACATATTTGGCTTTCTCTGCTTGGTTCTGACTTGGAAGGAAGGGCAACAAAACTAGAGAAGCAGTCATTGGTCATATCCGCATAGTTCTGGAGGCATTGGTGGCTTGGCTCCCCGGGCTGGTTGCTGCAGAGGGAGAGGGCCAGGGTTCTACCGTCACACACGGTCTGACCGTTGTCCATTTGTATATTCAGTCTCTCATTCCTACCTTACGGTTGAGGACCCTGAGGCACCGAGAGCTTAAGTGACTCGCTCCAGGCATCACAGCCAGTAAGGGCCGAGCTGGGCTTTGGACCCGGCAAGGGGGTTACAGAGCCTGAACTCAGCTCAGCAGACCCCATCCGCCCCAGCTTCTACCTGCCAGCCCGGGGCCTCCCCCAGCTCTCCCCCTTGCCCGGGTGTGACCCCGAGCGGCTCTCTTCTTCGCTCTCTCTGCCTCTCTTTCCTCATCTGGAAGATACTTAGAAAAAAAATAAAAGCCAACCCTTTCACAGGGTTTTTATGAGAATTCAAGGAGATAGCCGCCTTAAAGTCGTGGCATATGGTAGATGCTCGAAATGTGTGTCTTACTTTTGAAAGAACAAGGATGCACTTGGTAAATATAGGTTAGTTTCTAAGTCCAATGGATAATTATCTATATCTTCACATCTTTCTGTTCGTTTGTGACAAGGAGGTTGGGGAAGTTTATTTGAAACCTAGTTCAGACAGCTTTCCGCTGGAAAGAAGGGGTTCTGGCTATACACGCCCACTACTACTTTTAATAAAATAAAATGTCTAACAGCTTCCCCATCATTTCTTCAAATCCTTTTCATTGAAGCTGTCCCAGCCTACAGCCATGTCTATTTTCCTTCCTCTGGCGGCCCCCACAGCAGCATCTGCTTTCTATTTACAGAGCCAAACCCACAGCCCTGAGCCTGTGTGATTAATTAGAAATTACCACAGGGGTTGCACGCACTCCCCTCCTGCCCCCCTCCCCCAAACACAACAGTGAAGCTTTTTTGATCCTCTCAATAACCAGCTCATATCCCCCAACTTAAAGTGTTTGGCCCTCACAGTTGTCTTGTTTCAGGCCCAATCAGAGGCCAGGGATTGGCTGGACCACATTCCTGCTGACCAGAGGGGCTGCCTGAGCTACTTTGGGGGATGAATGGCTCCAACCAGACTTCTGAGAATCTCAGGCACGTGGGAGAACTGATATACAGGAAGGTCGGTCTTCTCATGGAGGTAGTACTGAGCTCATAGGGCCAGCAAGTGCAGGGGAATAAAGGTTGAATGAGACCCAGAGAGTTATTTAGAACTGACACCTCCTCCTGGTTCTGCACACACTCTCTGTGTAACCTGTGCGTGGATCACGACCCTATAGAGAACAGCCCTCACCCTCCAGGGTCGCCAGGAGGTTTCCATGGACTAACAGACACAAGTGCAGAGATAAACAACACCCAGCCCAGTAACGGCATGGTATTTTTCCAAGTAAGCCATCTTACCAAATGGTAAAAGATTCTACGGTTATAATTCACCAGTGCAGACTGATGTGGTTTGGAGCGGTGGGGTTCGGAGCCGACGGCCAAGGAAGAGTTCAGCGCAAAAAGGTGGTTTTATTAAAACACCAGGACAGGACCCTTGCGCAGAAAGGGCCGCTGCCCCAGGATTGTGAGGAGCAACTGATTATATACTATGGAGCTGGGGGAGGTAAAGGCAGGGGGAAGCTTCCAAAAAGATTTTCATATGCTAAAAAGACCCATCGGACACTAGAGGCCTTGCTATCCTCAAGCTAAGATTTTTTTCCCTCTAGCAAGGTATTAACATTGAGGTAGTCGGGAATTCCCTGGAGGAACATTCTGCCTGCCTCAAGTATTTGTCAATGGGCTGCAGGTTATAAGGAAGTTTAATTCTATCTACATTTCCTTCTGCCTTTATCCCCCACATCACAGACCACAGCCAGTGGCACAGATTTGGCTAAGGTATTGTCAAAAGACTCTTGGATTTTCTAGAAAAGAAAAATGAGAATCTGGTCCTTTAACTTGGATGATTTAACGCTCAGCCGCTTTCCACCGTGCCCCATCTCCCTAAGAAACCCGGAGGCGCTGGATGGAGACTGGAAGCAAGATGAGGGGACTCGGAGTTTGCGCCTGACTGTGCCTGACACGATACACATTTTGACATTGTCTCACTGGACACAGCAACCCAAGGGTTTTAAAACCTACGCACTGCGGAAGGGACAACGGACGTTCATAGCGATTGAGTGAATTGCTTACGTTTACACAGGTAGTAAATTTCAACTTGAACTCACAACAAATTCCTCAAGCCCATGAGCTAGGACATACTGGTTCAGAGGGAAATGATCTGACCGACCTGCCTAAGCACCAGGAATGATAAGATTAGCAACCTGTTTTTGTTTTTAAATTTTCTCTGTTCCTAGTCTATTCCATACCTTTTCTCTAATCCTCAGCATGACCCTACCCTCAATTAAGATATGCTGCCGAGAGGGACTGACTTTCCCAGGGTTACACAATTAAATGGGAGAGACAGGATTTGAAGCCAGGTCTGTCTGCTTCCAAAGGAACTGCACCTTTCCACTACCTCGCATGAAACAAGAAAGACTGAAAAGTGATACTCACTCTGCTCTCAGCCAATGAATGTCCTTTGAAAACCTTTCTCAGGGCTTGAACTCTTGGCAAGGGTGGCTCCAGGTCAGGAGGAGAGGGGCTGGCGGGGCAGAGGGGTTGGCAGAGTCTCTTGTCTTTGGTCCTTTGTCATACTACCTTGTTTCCCTTCTGCTCTGTCATTCTTTCTTGCTATCCACTTTGCACATATCATTGTCCTTCTGAGTCTGTAAGCTCACGAGCTCAGGAGTTTACTTTTACTTCTCTGAGAATTTTTAATTCATGGTCAAATGCACATAAAGAGTTCTTGGTGCAGATATTCAGACAGCAGTGCAAAGAGGCCTGCCCCCTGAGGGAGGCCTGCAGGCTGTCCCCTAAAAGGGCTCCCAGGGATGGGGGAGATGCTGGGAAGTTGGGGATTGAGGCTAGTCCTCAGTGCCAGTGGCCCAGAAACCTGACCTAGTCAACACACAGTGAGTGTGGCTTCATTCCTCAGAAGCTGAGTCACATTCATCACACTCCTGAGCCTAATGTATTGATATATAACTACCAATTTATTGACTTAAATGAGAACTCCCTGTTACATTTCAGAAACACTTGATGCTTATTAAGGTTTTCTGTCCCCTGGATTGAACCAACGTCTACTGGAGATGTCCCTTGCAATGCTTCCTTGCCAATTCATTCCCATCTTTGGATCTATGAATATGCTTTGCCAAGTAATTTTCAAGTCTTGCTGACCAGGGAACTATGGTTTTTTTTTATAACTTTAAAATTACTCTGTATATCTCCCATAGATCAATTAGGTGTTGATTTTATGGTTTATTTATTTTTTATTTGAGGGGGACAGAGAGGCGGGGGGAGGGGGAGGGAGGGAGAGAATCTTAAGCTCAGAGCCCGACTCGGGGTTCAATCTCAGGAGCCTGAGATCATGACCTGAGCCAAAATCAAGAGTCAGGCTTAACCGACTGAGCCACACAGGTGCCCCTGATTTTATAGTTTAAATCTAAAAGTAATATTCCTTTCATTTATAAATGGGGGAAAGGGCATCAAACCACAAGTTTTAGCTACTGACAACACTGAGTACTTGTTGCATAAATAAATGAATCAGATTCTAAATAGGTATTCATTCCCAACATTCCAATGAAGCTATTCTTGTCAATGTAGCCAATGACCACCACACTGCTAAAATATTGGTTAATTCTCCATCCTAAACTTGACTGAACAGCATTTCACACAGCTGATCTCTTTTGTCCTTGATTTGGTCTCCTCACCTGGTTTATATCAATGGTTATCCCTCCATAGCCTCTTTTACTGATTCTTTCTCTTTTTTCCACTCTACATGGAATGCCCCAGAACTAAGTCTTGGGTTCTGTGTTCCTCTCCGTATAAGGGAATCTCATAGTCTTATGGCTTATAAATATCATCTATACGTGGGCACTCCCACATTTGTATCTCCAGCCTAGACTTCATTCCTGAACACAAGGTTCATATATCCATCTAATTATTTGACATTTCTATTTGGATACTTAATGAACATCTCAAACATACATATCCAAAACTAAATTTCTTATCTTGTGGCTATGTAACTGAGTTTTGGCCTGTGGCATGTGAGTGGAAGTATACAATTTTCTGGGTCTAGGCCACAAAAATCTTCTGTGTAATCCTCTGTCCATTTTCTCTCTGTCTTCTGGCTGGAAGTTGATTCCATGGGCAATCTTGAATGAAAATGGATCCATACCAATGCACATCATAATAAAATGTCAGAACACTGAGTATAAATGGAAATTTTTTCCTGAGAGGAGAAAATAGATGGCCTTTCTGTGAATTCTATCAAATATTTAAAGAATTAACATGACTTATTTGAAATGTCTTCCAAAAAATAGAATAAGGAACACTCCTTAGTTTATTCTAAGAGGCCAGTATTTGATACCAAAGCCAAAGACATCACAAGAAAAAGTAAAACTACAAGCCAATGTCCTTAAAAACATAGATGCAAAATTCTTAACCAAATGCTAGCAAACCAGCAGCATATTGAAAAGATTATACACCATGACTTAGGGGAATTTTCCCAGGAATACAATAGTAATTAAACATACAAAAATCAACCAATATAATATACCACACTGACAGAAGAAAAGAAAAAAAGACCTATATGATTATCGTAATATACACAGAAAAAAGCATTTGACAAAATCCAATCACCTTTAATAATAAAACACTCAACAAACTAGAAATAAAAGAGAACTTCACCACCCAATAAAGGGAATTTATGAAAAACCCACAGTTAACATCATTTTTAAGGGTGAAAGACTGAAAGCTTCCCATCAGAAATAAGACAAGGATGTCCACTTTTGCCACTTCAACTCAACAATGTGCTAGAAATTCTTGCCTCTGCAATTAGCAAGACATAGAAATAAAGGGCATATAGATTGGAAAAGAAGAATTAAAACTGTTTCTAACCATAAAGGATATGTTCTTATACATAGGAAACCCTAAAAAATCCATTAAAAGTGTTTCACATTAAGGGAGGGGTTCCTCACAGTTGCAGAATAGAAAATCAATATACAAAGATCAGTTGTATTTCTAAGTACCAGCAACGAACACTCTGAAATGAAATTAAGAAAACAATCTGATGCACAATAGTATCAAAAAGATTAAAATACCTGTGCATAAATTTAACCAAGGAACTGCAAGACTTGTACACTAAAACTGTAAAATATTGTTGAAGGAAATTATAGAAGCCCAAAATAAATCGAAAGACATCATGTGTTCATGGATCAGAAGACTTAATATTGTTAAATGCAATACTCTCTGAAGCAATCTACACATTCAGTGTGTTTGTTCCCTCTCCGAGGGCCTTTTTAGAGAAGTGGAAAAGCTCATCTTAAATTCATATGCAAGTGTAAGGGACCCTGAATAGCCAAACAATCTCAAAAAAGAACAAAGGAGAACTCACACTTCCTGATTTCAAAACATGCTCTAAAGCTTTGTTTTCAAAGCTAACACACACAGTATGTTACCAGCCTGAAGACAGACATACAGATGAGTGGGATCGAACTGGGAATCCAGAAACAAGCCCATGCATATATGGTCAATTGATTTTTAACAAGCAGGCCAAGAACTTTCAGTGGAGAAGGGATAGTCTTTTCAACAAATGGTGCACAAGCAACTAGATATTCATGTGCAAAAGAATGAATTTGAGCCTCTACCTCATACTCAACACAAAAATTAACTTGAAAAGAAGACCTAAATATGAGAGCAAAAACTGTAAAACTCTTTGAAGGAACTGTAGATGTAAAGCTTTGCAACCTCAGATTAGGCAACAGTTTCTTAAATATGACATCACAAGTACAAACAATAAAAGAAAAAATAATAAAATGGGCTTCATCAAAATTTGTAAAAATTGTACATCAGAGGATATTATCATGAAGTGAAAATATTTATAAATCATATATCTGATAAGGGTCTGGTGTGAGAAACATATAAATAAGTCAAACTTGGGTGCCTGGGTGGCTCAGTTGGTTAAGGGTCTGCCTTTGGCTCAGGTCATGATCCTCGTGTCCTGGGATCGAGTCCCGCATCAGGCTCCCTGCTCCGTGGGGAGCCTACTTCTCCCTCTGCCCCCCCTTCTGTCTCTCATGAATAAATAAATAAAATCTTTAAAAAAAAAAAAAGAAGTCAAACTCAACAACACAAAGACAAACAACTTATTTTAAACCTGGACAAAGGACTTGAGTAGACATTTCTCCAAAGAAGATACACAAATGTGCACCATCATTGCCCAGTAGAGGAATGCAAATCAGAATCATTTCACATCCATTAGAATAATAACAACAATGGCAGTAATAATAAAATAAAATGGAAAATTACAAGTGTTGATAAGGATATAGAGAAATCGGACCCCTTGTGTGTTGCTGATGAGAATGTAAAATGTTGCAGCTTCTGTGGAAAGTAGCTTGGCAGTTCTTCAAAAGGGTAAACATAGAGTTGCCCTATGATGAGCAATTCTTCACCTGGAAATACAGCCAAGAGAACTAAAGACGGATGTTTACACAAAAAGTTGCACATGAATATTGACAACAGCATTACTTATAATGACTCAAAGTAGAAACAACTCAAATGTCCCTCAACTGATAAATAGCTAAAGAAATGTGGTGTGTTTTTACAATGGAATAGTGTTCATCCATAAAAAGAATAAAGTACTGCCATGTGCTACAACGTGGAAGAACATTGAAAACACTATGCTAAATGAAAGAAGCCAGCAACAAAAAGCTACCTGGTTCCATGTATATGAAATGTCCAGAAAAGGCAAACCCATAGAGACAGAAGGTAGATTAGTGGTTGGCAGAACTGGGAGTAGGGCAGAATGTGGAGTGATCCCTTAAATGGTAAGGAGGTATTTTGGTGGGGGAAGTGATGAAAATATTCTAGAATTAAATAATGATGAAGGTTGCACAGCATCATAAATACACTTAACAATACCAAATTTTACACTTTGATACGGTTAAAATGATAAATGTTATGTGAACTTTATCTCAATAAAAAACAATTCTAAAATGAGGGTGTAAACCAAGAAAGCAGAAGATTTGGGATCCAGGAATCCAAAGATGCACCTGGAGAATCCTCTGGATGACCGTGAAGGGAGATCCTAGATGACCACCTTGCATGGAGATTGAGAGAGCAGGCTCTGAGAGAATCCGTGAGAAGATGAAATTGGCATTATTCCCGATGTGTTCTAAAGTACTGGGGGGGATTTACAGGATTGAGTCTGGGCAAATAGAAACAAAACTAAGTTAAAAAACAAGCCTGCCATTAATTTCAGAGAAAACAAATAGTTGTGCGTATTCGAGGTGGCTCAACTGAGAATAGTGTTTATATAGTTATAATGTCAATATTAAACACTGAATTAATAAAAATTTTGGTGTAAGTGGGATCTGAGGGAAAGGAATATGTGTGTGTGTTTGTGAGAGAAAGAGAGAGAATGCATGCAGGAGAGACGTGAGAGGAAGAGTAAAGAAGAGAGAGGAGGAAGGCAATTTATGCCGCCTAACACAGAAATGACAAACAGCGCTAAAAGCAGGATGTATTTCGTTGATGTGGGTGAAAAACAAGACTCACAGTTTCAACCGTTGTAAAAGGTGGTCCCTTAGAAACGGAAATGAGATTGTGGGTGGGGAACAGGGGAATGTTTGGTTTGGTTTGATTTTGGTGATAATTCTGGTAGAACTATTTGACCCTATATGTATACATGTATAACTTTGATAAAAATAAAAACTAAATTATAAAAATTATTGTATTTGATCTGCAGAAGATCAGTAACACCATCCATCTTATCCCTGGTAATTTATTGTTCTGTATGAACTCCAAGACTGAGTAAGGGAGACAAATTCTTTCTGCATGTGATCACACAGGTATGGGGGGTGTGTGTGTGCGTGCACATGTGTGTGTGCGTGCACATGCCCACACGTGTGTGTCCACCAGCATGCTCTGGTGTGTTTGTTCGCTTACATGTGCTGAAAGGAAGGAAGGCATATCCATCCATAGTAATGTAGACTGGCTTGTAAGCAGCACGAGAGTAAATAATGTGATGGTTATAAAAAAAGACAAGAAACAAGCTAAAATAATGGCATTCATTAAAGGAACCACAAGCAGATATTAAGTTTTTAAAAATCTAACTGAACAGTTCTTCTTCAGCATTGTGTGGATGAATTAATTGAGATATGGAAATGACTATTATTTTGTTTTGCATTCATTTTCTATAAATAAGGCAATCTGATAATTATCATTGTTAAAATAATCTGTTATTCATTAGAAAACTTATAAACATAATTAACAGTAAGTTCTTGTCAGTTTCTGAAACAAATCAACAAAAGAAGCACTGAATGAAATAAATATTTAAATGCCATCTGATATTTTTAAAAAGAAAATTTGTATTCAAAATATATAAATTTGGTTGATTAAAAATTAACGACCGTTTTACGAACTGTTTTATTTGCATCATAGCATGGTATTGGAGATTGCTGTATACTCCCAGAAAGAAACAAGTTTTGTCGAGATAGAATTCTGGAAGGGACAGCGTGCATTTGATTTGAACCTTGAAATTTTGACGCTCACTGTGTGGTTAGGAACCACCTAGTCCTAAGATTTTCTAGCTCAGACTAGATGGAGATGACCAAAGATAAATCCACCCCCTTAATGAAAACCGCATGTGGCCAACATACATGTATACATATATGCAATAAACTACCAAAAAGTAGACAATGAAGTCTGATGTTAATTCCTGGCTTCTTGTCTCTAAGAGAGTAATACAGCCATCCTTTTGCCTGTTCTTCTCTTGGGTATTATACATTGCTCTTGGCCCACAAAGGACATGTCCAATTGTTCTCTTTTGTTTCAAAACTTTATTAAGAAGTCATAGTTTGGGGTTGTGTTTCCTACAAATACCATGTTTACATTCTGAGTCTTCCTCACTGATTTCTAGCATGGTCATCACCTGCCTCCAATGCACTTGACTGGTGCTAGTTGTGGGTGTAGATTCTGTGATTCTCTGTCCTGGCTGTTACACCCGGTGCCCTTAGCTCTGATGACCATGTGCTTGGCATACTGTAACAAGCTGAAGGATGTTTTACACTCCTTTTGGAGGGGAAAGTCATTTCTGGCTTGAGCTGGAGCTGAAGTCATCTCTTGTTAAAAAACACAGGCACCAAGATATTTTCTAAGCAACACCAGGATATCCTCCCAGGAACAGAGATTCAGCATGACATCATTCAAACATTTTCAAACTTGGTATCATCCAACTTGCAGAAGGGGCTTGAAGAAGTAGTGTAACCTGTTGTCTTTTCCTCCTTCCAAGCTGGATTACACTACTAAAAGCCACACACTGAACAGATGCTTGTATAATACCAGCAACTTCTCCGTGGTGTGTGTCTTCACGGGCTTACCCTGTTTTCCTTTTCCCCATCTTCTGGTAATAAACCCCCTTTACAGTGGAGAACTCATTCCATGAGATTTGAGAGGGTCTGATTTCCTATTTTAGGGTCTGATTTTCATTTTCACCTATCCCAGCTGTTTCCAAACTTGTTTGATCATCACACTTACCTGAGGAGCTTTAAAGACGAGGAAGATTAAAAAATGAACCCCAAAATTTGGGAATGGGATGTAGGAAATGGATATTTTGCAGAAGCCGCCCACGAGCTTCTTAATAAGAGCCAACTTTGGAATTCATGGGCTTGCTTAAGTTGCGATAGCCATTAATTAAACCACTAGGTAGAGGACCAAATTTCTGATTGCTGCAGAAAGGCAGACATTTGCCAGGGTCACATGATGTTTCACAGTACCCATGTGTTTGCCCGTTGCAGGGCCTGCCCTCAGCTCAGACAAAAGGAAGCAGAAAAACCTCTACTTCCCCCCTACAGAGCAGGCTGAACTCAGGACAGACCTTGAAGTTACAGAATAGAGATGCTTCAACCACAGAGCAGAGAGGCCATATCTTACAACAGAACCCACTTGTGGATAAAAGTAATTCGTGGCCAATGTTTTGCAGGCTGCATTGGAGGGCAGTAAAATCTCTTTATCACTGAAAATGGAAATAATTAAAGTGAAAAGTGAACTAGTTTATAAGTTGAGGATGAGGAATCTTGCTTCAAAGCACAGACATCCCAAGGTGGATAACATGGAGCAAGAGTACAACAGGACTTACACAGATGGTCAGCAGCTCTTAGACTATCCAAAGAGGAGAGGGAGACAGACGGGATCAGAAGGAAGAGCACTCTCTTTGCTACATAGAGTGCCCAGCCTCCAAGATGGCCCCCAGTGATCCCTGCCTCCTGGTATTCACACTCTGGTAGAGTCCCCTCCCACATTGTACCCATTTGGTCTGTGTGACCAAGAGCATATGGCATAAGCGATGATATGTCATTTATGAGATTAGGTTGTGAAAGGCCACAGCTTCTATCTTGGGCACTGTCTCCTTTGCCTGTGTGCACTCTCCCTCTCTCTCGGATCACTTGCTCCAGCATGAGCCATGTTGGGGGTAGTCCTATGGAGAGACCCACATGGGGAGGAACAGATGCCTTCTGCCAGGAGCCATGTGAGGAGGCTTGGAAATGGATGGTTAAGCCTCAGTCAATTCTTCAGAGACTGTAGCCCCAAATTATAACCTCATGTGAGACCTTGAGCAGGAGCCACCTAGCTAAGCCACTTCTAGATTCCTGACCCCAGAAATGAAAATATTACAAATGCTTATTGTTTTCACCCAATAAGCAAGTTCAAGGGCTATTTCCTGCAAAGAAAGGGATAATACACCATGACAGCTCTATAGTGAGGAGGTCTATATACACTTAGTATCCGATACTGCTCTCTGTCTTTGCAACTTGTAATATATTGATGCTTTTGCCAACTTAAAGCATATTATTTATATTCCAGAATATGGCCAGTAATTCTCAACTAATCTTTTTGTCACTCTGATTCATTAGTTCAACAAATATTTAGTCACCTATAATGCCAGATTCTGTTTCCGGCCCCATGAATAAAGTATGAACAAAAGTGACAAAGTCCCTATCCTTGTGGAGGGTTCATTTTACTGGTGACAGACCTTAAAAAGTAAACGAAGAACAGAAAAGGTCATTTCATATAGTGATAGTTTTCATGAAGAAATAAACAGGTGAGCTGAACGAGAGTAACCAGCTGCAGGGCTGCAGGAAGGCAACTTCTCTTGATAGGCTGGGCAGGACCATCTCGCTGGGGAGTGGCATTCAAGCTGAGACCTGGAGGTGAAAAAGAGAGTAGGTCTGGGAAGAGAAGCCTGTGGGTTCAAACCCTCCTCCAGAGTTCCCAGGAGTGATCTGAAACCAGCTCCCTTTGTGAAGGGCAAAGTGAGACCCAAGAAAGAGGCAGGCCACTCTAGATTGGTAGGTGGTAGGTTTAATTAGCAAGGGAACTTACTGGCATGGCTTGTCTTGGGTAGCTGTAAGACAAGTAGATCTCTGCACCCACCTGCCAGAATCTTCAAAGTTATATGGAGGTCTCAGCACCACATCACTCTCTTCTGGGAGTGGGGAAGGCAAGCAGAATGCAGATTCCAAGGAAAGGGGAGGGATGAGGAGCCCAGGTCCTCAATTGCCCAGGTCCAGCTCACAGGTCAACCGGGGTCATGTCCTGTTGATGACCACCCCCAACAGGCCGTAAGGTAGTGAAGTGGACCAGAAAGCAATCCTTCCTTCAGATTTCCTATCTGAACTCAAGGGCTCCCACCTAATGAAGGCTCCCTAGGTGTTGATGCCCAAGGGAGCAGCATTCCCTTTAGCATGTTGCTAATTCACAGCAGAGCATCCACCTTGGGCTTTGGCAGATTGCTAATTACAATTTCCTCTCTCTTCCAACATCCCTGGAGCTTTTTGGAGAACAGTAGGAGATATTCTTATAGATTATTTTATTGGAATGTTGTCTTACAGGCTAGAATAGAGATAATATTATCCACTTTACTAAAGAGTATTTGAGAAATCTCTGGCTCCCCAACACGGCAGTTTTTAATACGCATTCTGTTATACTCTTAACTTCTTACCTGTTTCTCCAAAACTTTGAGGAAATCATGAGTTTGGAGACAAGAGCAAGTATATTTTGTCGCATCTTCTTGAGCCATTCACTTGCCCAGCCTCTGGGGAAGCAATCCCATGGCCCTCAGTGTTAGCACCCCACACCTGCTGTGTCACCTGGGGAGTGCTACCGGAATGGAGACATGTCATCCTGACCATGCATTTCATTGCCTTGCTGCCACTAATTCTCCCATGGTCCCATTTTGTGAGTCTTGCCTTTCTTCTTGATGCTTGGAAAGCTTAAAATAGCTTATCATCACTGTGAGATGCAGCTGCTGTGCTCTGTGAGGGCATGAGATCCTCCGATGCATTGGCTAGCTGTTCTGAACACCCAGTGAATCACTCCTTCTTCAGCAATCTGGTTGTGCCACTCTGTCCAATCATATTATTTAGCAGCAGTTAATTTGGAGGAAGGGTATGTTTTGCATTTGCAGTGTGATGCAGTCTACCATCACTGTTTGCTTGATGCAAATACTGTGTGGAGCAGGGTGAGCCTGGGAAGGCACCATGACCCTTGAAGAGAAGCTGGCCTGTGCACAATTTTTCTGTTTCATGTGACGGTGCAATGTCATTGAAAATCTGGCTAATTTCTCTTTCTTGCCCCCTAGACTCCCTGTGACATAAATTATAGTGATGCTCAACATGTCACCAGATTGGTAATTGAAAGAACACTTGGCATCCTCAAGAAGGGTTCAGCGGGAGAGATAAATCTATTGGAACATGGTTGAGCTGTCCTTTCCACAAATTTCCTTTCTCCTGTCTGGATGGTTAGAAACTGACTAATGGAGTCATGAAGTATGGTTTATATTTAGATAAAAAGACAAAGATTCATGAATCAAAGTTAATTGTTGCTACAAATGATGATGATGCATAAGTTGGAAAGGAATTAGAGATACAACAGGAAACACTAAGTTGAAAGAAACCCTGGATCATTTTCCTTTAAAGGTTAACAGAGAGAGGTATGTTATCTCTGCTGGGTGTTGGCAGATTGCATGCTATGATTTGTTCCTTTGTTCTTATTTCCATTCAGAACATCTCTCACTCCTACTTCCATCTTACTTGCCCCCTACCAAACCCACAAGGCAGAGTAATCCCAACCCCTCTGGGGGCTCACTTATTCTTTATCTGGTCTCCTTTCCCACTGTCTATGGGAAACAAAGTGTGTGTACCATAAAATGGGTTCTCAATAAATAATTGTTGAATAAAAAAAAGGACATCTCTAATACATTGTGTGCCCCTCCTGATGGGGCCATAACAGAGATATATTCACAATTTAGTATGAAGTTGATAATTAATAAACATTTCAATAGAAAGCACATCAATATCAAACAAATCAAAACACAATCTCATGCCCTTGGGGTAGGAAAATTTTTCCTAAACATGATATATAAAAATATTACTAACCATAAAAAATTTTGTAATTGGGACTACATTAAAATTTAAATTGTTTATCAAAGGCACCATTAAGAGGATGAAAAGACAGGTCACAGAGCAGATTTTATTGGTAATACCTATAACCAACAAAAGATCCAAATCCAGAATATAAAGAATTCCTACAAATTAATCAGAAAAAAGCAGACAAACCAATAGAAACATGGGGAAAAGCACTGAGCAGACACTTCAAAAAAGAGGGCTTTAACCGGCCAATAACTATATGAAATTGTCTTGAACTTCACTAATCTATAGGGAAATAGTTTTAACCTACAACGTGATACCAACATACCTCCACCAGAATGGCTAAAATGAACAAGACAGATATACCCTGTGTTGGCAAGGATGTGAAGCAACCATAACACCCATCCATACACTGAAGGTGAGATGGTACCTTGGTATAATTACTTGGGACAACGCTTCTGTAGTATCTGTTAAAAGTGAATATAGGCATACCCTATGAATCAGCAACTCCACTCCTCAGTGGAGTCTTTAGTTTATTGATTAGCTAACACAATGTGCCCGGCTCAATTGAACTACAGATTCCACATCAGTTTGAATTCCTGGACCAGGAATCCGAAACTTCTCTTTTACACAGATGGTGGCACTGCCATCAGAAGCTTTGTGGACCACCAAACAATTCGAAATATTTAAAGCCAAACCAGTAGATTGGGGGAAGTGAAGTGTTATGTACACTGAAGGGCCTTAAAGCTTTACTATTTCTAATTTGTAACTCAAGTGCCCATAAACACATATCTGTTACAGAATATTTGTCTATAGTAGGTCAACACTTGCCCAATGAACGGAAACGAATCAATGTTCTCAAAGTTGTTTGCACTTTTTGACCTAGTAATCCTACTTCGAGGAATCTATCCTAAAGAGATAATTCGAGATGCTTACTCAGATTAACTGCCCAAACAATAAAGGAAGATCAAAGAGGGATGGAGCCAAGGCCTTCCAACACAGAATAGTGATTGTGGGTACTATTGAGTCTGAGGGAATCAGCCTGCCCACCCCATCCCACCCCTGCACACTTACTGGGGAATGGAGAAGTGTTGACAATGGGATCTCACAAATACCAAGCCAGATACGTCCAAGGCATAATTCAAGTGGTCCTCCTTCTTCCCTCTCCTCTCCAGTCTTGTTACCCTTACCCCAGTTGCTCAGGGCCTGATGTTTCCTAAAATCCCCCAGAAAGAACACAGATAAGCTTTTGGCTTCGACCAGTTAAATTAATCTGGGGAGCTTTGACCTGAAAATATCTCTAGGAGGCTGTGTAAATAAATGTTTGGAAATAGGACAGTGAAAGCAGTTGAAGTGTTAAAACAAGGACATTCTCATTCCCTCGCACCAATGCATTCTCTGCCAAAATGTTGATCTCTATTCTGTGGACACATAGAAGCTAAGTGAAAAGAATGGAAAGGAAGAGAAACTGGGCCACCTTGTCCCTCTTAGATTGGCTTCCAATTCTTTGAAGAGGAACATAGCAGGGCCAGAGCGGGTGAATTCCCTTTAGTGGTACTCCATGGATTCTAACTTCTGTCTTAATAGCAGGAGACAATGTCAGTATTTAGAGGCTATGTTCTTGTAACTTGGTCTACTTTCTATCTTTTTTTTTTTTTTTTTGAGAGAGAGAAAGAGAAAGAGACAGCACATGAGTGGGGCAGGGCAGAGGGAGAGGGAAAGAGAGAATCTCAGGCAGGCTCCATGTCCAGCACAGAGCCAGACTCGGGGCTTGATCTCATGACCCTGAGCTGAAACCAAGAGTTGGAGGCTTAACTGACTGAACCACCCAGGTGCCCCAATCAAATAATTTTTAAAATGTTATTAGACAACCCTTTGGATGTTGTCTGATCTCTTTTGACTTTAATATAGAATGTAGAGGGGTGCCCAGGCATGCACACACTCTATCTCTAAAAAAAGAAGGAAAAAAAAGAGAAAAAAACCCACTTCATATCATTTTATTTATTATTGGCAAGTATTGAACATCTGCTATTAAAGGAATTCCTAGCTTCTGTGACTTCTACTGAAAAATAAGGATATAATCTGCCTACCAATTTATACACTTTGTAGAGGGAGAGCCCACATCTTCATTCTTTCACCACTGACTTCTTAACCCTTACAGAGTGTCTGGCACACAAAAGAGACTCAAAAAATATTTGTTGATTCTCTGATTGCTAGTGTATAAAGAATGTTCCAATGCAGATAACCTACCTCAGCTCCCACCCAAGCCTGTGGCCACAGTAGTAAATCAAATGCCAATAACAAAACCTGGGCCTGATATTTTAAAAATAGTGAGTTTGGTTCCTCCTCTTACCAGCTGAAAGTGTTGGAATTTATTATTTTTAAAAAGATTTTATTTATTAGAGAGAGAGCATGAGCTCACGAGCAGAGAGAGGGACAGAGGGATAAGCAGACTTCCCACTGACCAGGGTACTGATGCAGGGCTCAATCCCAGGACCCCAAGGTCATGACCTGAGCCTAAGGCAGACACAACCAATCGAGCCACCCAGGAGCTCCATGAAAGTATAGGAGTGTAATTCATCTCTCTGACCTTCAGTCCCCTCATCTTAAAACGGGGATAATAATGTTTACCTAGTGAAAGAATAGTAAGAGTTGGAGATAATGAAAGTAAATTACATAGCATAGGGGTTGCTAATAAATAGTGAGGTATTTATGTAGATGTACTTGGGTCTATCACTGACATAAAAACAAAAAACCACACACACAACCTCTTGAGGGTCTTGAGATCTATGTCTAACTTGAGCCAGAGAACTACAGTATTGTTAACTAAAGCAGGAAAGATCATCTTAAGTGTTCATGTTTAGTACCGGTAACATTTGGAAACAAAATAATTTACATCTATGAAAACTTTAGCTTCCATAATGTTGAGTATTCACCTGTCACTGAACATCACCTGTGGCATAAAATATAGGATGCAAAATATGTAACTGTTTTTAGTTATCTATTTCTTTGTAATGAATGACCACAAAACTTAGTGGCTTATAATCACAAACATTTATCATTTCCCACAGCTTCTGTGGATTAGGAAGGAGTTCGGGGGCGGGGGGCGGGTGAGCTGGCTGATTCCGGCGAGGTTCTCTCCTGAGGCCGCTGTCAAGATGTTGGCTTGGGGCCATGTTCACTGAAGGCGTGACTGGAGCTGGAGGACCAGCTTCCCAGGTGGCTCACTCGAATGCTTGGCAAGTTGGTGCCGGCTGTTGGGAGGCCTCCATTCCCTGCCCCAAGGACTTCATAATGCTGCTTGACTGTCCTCAGGGTACAGCATCTGCTTCCTCCAAAGTGAGTGAGCCAAGCATGCAAGGTGGGCGCTCCAACACCTTGAGCTATGGAAGGCACACTTGATTGTATCTGCAATGATCTACTGGTCACAGAAGTCAGCCCTGTTCACTATGGGAGGGCAATCGCAGGGCCCGGATACCAGGAGTTGTAAATGATGGGGGGGCCATCACAGAGGCTGTCGGGCAGACCACCTACATCAAAATCACCCAGGTGATTTGGGGCCCCATCTTCATTTTAAACAAGCTTCCCAGATGATTGTATCATTCACATCAAAATTTGAGAAGGATAGCTTTATTGTACTAAAACATGTCTATCTATATCTATATAGATATATCCAAAAACATTGAGGTTATTATGAATAATTGTTACTTCTGGGGAGTAAGACAGGGTGGCTGGGGCAAATATCACTTTTTAAATGATAAACATGTGCTAATTTATAATAATAGTTTTAATTAAATTTAATTAATACTTATTTTTGAGAGAGAGAGCACAAGCTGGTGTGGGGGGTAAGGGGCAAAGGGAGAGGCAGAGAGAATCTTTAGCAGGGTCCACACCCAGCATGGAGCCCGACTCGGGGCTCAATCTCACGACCCTGAGATCATGATCTAAGCCAAAATTAAGAGTCCAACACTTAACCAACTGAGCCATCTAGGTGCCCCTGAAGTGTTTTTTAATAGCATCAATGGTACTCAGAACACATCTAGTCCAACCATTTTGTTTGTAAAAGAGCCTGAGGTTGAGAGAGGGCACATAGCTAATGGAACAAAGTCAAAGCTACATCTGCTTGTGAGACTGAGTGCAGAGCTTCTTCTGCTGAGATCCAGCGGCCCCCAATCTGCAGGTTATGACATAAAGCCCCTTCAGTCATCTAACTTGTGAGGACACTGGAGGCTGGCTGGTATCTCACCTCCAACACCTTCCACACAGATTCTCAGCCTTGCCTGTGGGTTTGCCTCAGCTGAGAAGCTTTTAAAACCCCAAAGCCCAGGTTGCACCCAAACCAGTTCAATGAGAATTTCTAGGGGTGGGGCCAGGTGGCAGGATTGGTCAAAGCAGTCCTGGTCATTCCACGGTGCCACCAGGTTGAAAGGTCCCAGACTCATATTTTGGTGATAAAGTGTTGCAAGCTTTTATAGGTTGTTTATGCTGCTTTCCTTGTCACCTTATAAGAGTTGGATAGCACCTCCCCAAAACATAAGTTCTTCCCAGAACCTCAAAATGTGGCCTTATTTGGATATTGGGTTATTGCAGATGTAACTAATGAATTTAAGATGAAGTCATACTGGAGCGCAGCAGCCTCTTAATCCAATATGACTGGTGTCCTGCTAAGAAGAGGAGGAGAGACACAGAGACAGACACACAGGGAGGACAATGTCGTGTGAACACACAGACACAGTGGGGGACAGCCCGGTGATGACAGACAGAGATTGGAGTTATGTGGCTGAAGCCAAGAAACACCAAGCATTGCTGGTAATCCCCAGAAGCCTGCTGACACCTTGATGTCAGACTCCTAGAAGAGAATACATCTCTGTTGTTTGAGGTCACCCAGTTTTTGGGAGTTTGTTATGACAGACCTAGGAAACCCCACACACCTCCAGACCACTATGGGCTTGTCGGCACAGCAGATCCCATTGGCATGGTGCAATCCCAGCAGACCAGGCCCTCCCTCAGTCCCACTCTTACCGCCCTTCCTCCACTCGTGTGGCTTTGTCAGGTCTGCTATTCATGTGTTGGTCCTCTTCCTTCCATTCACCTCCAGATCATCCCAGCTGCTGAAGCACCTAGTGGACCTCCTCTGTCCCTGACTTATAAGACCCCTCAGTGTTCCAAAATTGCTCCAGATTATGGGCCTGGAGAACATTTCCTAAATTCTACTTTTTGCTCCGCAATCTTTTGCTCTTTCATCTTTACTAAGGGAAGGAGAGGGGATGGTCTTTAGGACACAGATGCTAGAACTAGGGAGAACTTGTTCATTCTCTGGCTCCATCATTTAGAATCTATGTGGTCATAGAAAAATGTTTTGACCTCTGTGAGCTTCAATTTTGTAATCTGTAAAATGGTGGTAATATCTTCCATGCAGGCTTGTTATTGTAAAGATGGAAGGGGGCAATGTTTACAAAGCAGACAGGGCAGTGTCTTCAGCACCTAGCAGGGGCTCTAGAAGTCTCTCTCTCAAACTGCTCTTCCCAATCAACCCTGACTTAGCATTCCAATGATCTCTCCTAACTGGTTCTATTTCCTATTCCATGGCTCCCATGACATGTATTCTTCCTAGACGTGACTGTAGCCCCTTGAAATCCTTCTCTTCTATTGTTCTTTGAATTCTCTGGAGCCAGAGATTATAAAACGCACAGCTCCTTATAATGTGATGAAGTGATACATCATCATTCCAGCTCTTCAGATGTGTAATCTGCATGAATGACCTGAAGGAATTTCATTTTATAAGGGAAGAGGTGTGTGTGTGTGCATGCGCATGCACGCACGTGCCCACTTTATTTTAGAATTGTCTTTTCTAAAAATCTATATGGAAAAATGTACTGGGCCCAGACAGAGAGGAAGGGGATATGCTGTTAGAAGGGAAAAAACATCCAATCTCTGTTTAGCATGGGAAGTGGGGGGAATTATTTCCAGAACTTTTATGCCACAACAACAAACAGAGGGAGCAAAAATGCACTTAAAGTTAAGAATAAACAAACAAAGAAATTAGAAAGAGAAAACCTAGTAAGAAAATGACCGGGAGTAAGAGGTTAAAAATTTAAGGGTAGAGATTTTGAAAATGAATAAAAGTACAAAAAAAATTTTTAAATGAATCAGTAAATGAATTAAAGCAAAAATTTCAATAGATACCATGGGAAGGTTTAGAGATAGTAATTTAAACAATTGAAAAAAACCTGGAGCTAAAAAGCTAAAATGAAAATAAAAACAAATTCAAATGTATGTAAGGTAAGGTAGCATGTTAACAAAAATATGAAAAACTAATAAAAGAAACTGGCTCTAAAACTCAGGTTAAAGATTAAATGGGAAAGCAGGTAAATAAGATGAGAAACTTTAGAAAGGAGGATAAAAATGACAGAACAAAAAGGCATTTTAATGTTGAGATATTAATAATAGTAATACCAATAATGAAAAGCAATAAGCAGGTCAGTTGTATCTGGCGGCAGCTGCCGACTCTTCTAGGCCCAAGGTTGGGACCTTTAGGGCTGAGACTGGGGTCCTTGTGACCAGGCCTGTGGCCCAGCTGCTATTCCAGAGCCTGAAGGCCAAGTCCCTTAGACAATGCCCATTTTTGGTTGGTCTGCAAACACGAGGAAGATACCAATTGCCTTCTTCTTCTCCCTCCATTTTCCCCACCATGAAAAATCTTACACTAAGACCCTGACTTGCCATTTCCCTTTAGGTCACCTCCCCACTTATAAGAAGCCTTCCTGCCGATGGAGCCATGACTGGGCTTGCTGCAGTGATTAGGGAGAAGGAGAGGGAGCTGCTCTTCTCCCAGGGCAACAGTCCCTGGAGTGGCCCTCAGTGTTCCTACCCCATGACCTAAATTCATCCACCCCTCTTCCTGCAGATATGTTCCTCCCACACCACCCTGCCCGCCCCAAGTTCATTCTGCTATTTAATGCATACACCATTGCCCTAATCAATGAAGCAAGCAAACTCAGACTCACTCTGGACTGCTCCCTCGTGTCTACTCCCAATCCAACGGGCCACCAGGCGCTGCCTCTTCTTCTGGCTTTGTCTTCTGGCTTTGTCACCTTTGCACTTGTCAAGCCCTCACTGTTTTGTTTTTTTTCTTAAGATTTTTAATGAATTTATTTATTTTAGAGAGAGTGTGAGGGTGGGGAGGGGCAGAGGGTGAGGGAGAGGAAGAGGAAAATAATCTCAAGCAGATTCTGCCCTGAGCACGGAGCCCAACTTGGGGCTCGATCTTATGACCCTGAGATCATGACCTGAGCTGAAACCAGGAGTCGGTGGTTTAACCAACTGAGCCAGCCAGGTGCCCCGTCAAGCCCTCATTGTAAATGAGAGGAGTCCGAAGAGATAAGCAAGGGCCCGGACACAAAGGGCTTTAGATTCCTTGTTTTGCCGCCAGGAACTTGAGAAGACAATAGTTTACAGGGAAGTGTATTATCTCCAAGGCAGAGGATAGGAAGGAGCTGGGAAAATCGAGAGTCAGGGAAAGGATGATTAGCCCTGGAGTCAGGTCGATGGGTGGAATCCAGAATTGATTCCATAGCATGGGTGTGCTGGGTGCTACCCCACCTGACGCACTTGCATGGACGTGGGGTCATCTCAAGCATCAGAAGTAGAATGTCAGTTTCTCCGTTGGTTGAAGAGGGTCTGGAGAGACAGTCTTCAGAGTTCCTGTCTTGCTTATGTTTTATTCAAAGAAAGACCAGAAGACCTGAGAGACAGTGGAAGCCTCTGGGGCCAAGAGACTTTTTAAGGATCCGATCAATCCACCTCTGCGTTTATCCGTCCACAACAGAGCAGAGGGCTGCACAAGTCCCCTCTGACTGTTACTAATACAGGAGGATCCAAGGCAAGGGACCTTGGGACATGGCCCAGAGCCTTTTGCCTCACGAATCTGATTAGGCACACACTCTCCCGTTGCTATCTGATTCAGGCCAACATTTAGGCACCAAGGCATTTCTGGGCTCTGGAGAGAAGCATGGTCAGACACTTTCCTCGCATGGAGGCACTTTGAACTTAACATGCTGTGAACTGGCCACATCCGGAGGGGGCTACCGGGGTGGGAGAGGAAGATGCAGCTGCAGAGACTTCTGGAGACAAACTCTGACACTGGCATCCCCAGGCAAATCGCTGCCACTTGTTTGAAAAACAGCTTCACGTAGATGTCGTGCTGACGGTAATCAGATTTAAAATTAGCCTTAACGTGCCTTCATCAAAGGAGGCTTAATTGCAGGGCCCAATCAGTAGACAAAATACTACAACCACAGTTTTGCTGACAAAATAAATCTAAACAAACCAGACGATTTTGAAGGGGTAATATCTTCTCTGAGGGATCACTCAGTGTTTGGTGTTGCTAAAGGCTGCCCCTGGTCAGACCCATTTCCTTACGCTCCAGGTCTTCTGATTTAAAATGTATAAATTCAGAATTTATAAGGTTTCCATTGCCCAAACTGTAGGAACTCTTACTTTTTGGCTGGGTACACCTTTGCAGGGCAGGGAACCCGCTGTTTAGCAGCTCTCTGGTCCCTGGCAAGTTACTTATCCCCTCTAGACCTCTTGCAAACTGAGGGAAATAAGGTGTACCTTGAAGGACTATTGAGAGGTTTAAAATAAATAAGATATATGAATCGGTTTTATTTCCTTTATTCTTCCCAAACGCAAATGGCCATGGGTGTTTTCAACCCTGATGTCCCCAGGGACATTGCTGCTGACATTTTTTCATGATTTGTAAATAGGATCATTCTGTTTGATGTCAGCAGGCAGTTGGAGTATCTCCCTGTCCCTATCCCTACACCTAGTTTGGTGGTTTACAATTGGGGGGTCCCTAGTTGTAAACCAAGAGACATTTGCCCCCAAGGGACATTTGGTAAAATCTGGAGACATTTTTGGTTGTTACCACGCACTGAGGTGGAGGGGTAGGTACTATTGGAATCTAGTGCGTAGGGTCCAGGGAGGCCATGAAACATTCTACAAAGCACAGGATGGCCCCCCACAACAAAGGATTATATGACCTTATATGTCATTAGTGCCAACGTGGAGAACCTGACCCTAGAGGATGGTATATATTCTTATCCCTGAGCTCCTGGAAGGGAAGGAATGTGTCTTACACAGCTTCCTTTCTCATGAAGAAGGTTTGAAAGAGCGTTGGGGAAAATACTCAAATGGAATTGCTCTAATCATTGAGTATAATGGTGGGAGATCACCATTCAGTCTGACTTGGCTTGTATTTCTTTCCTCTTTGGTCTTCAAGTTGCGCTCTGTTAACATTTCTCTAATATCCCGATTCAGCTCATTTCCTTTGACTTTTCCCCATTTGATTTATGGGGATTGACTTGTTTGTTATCCTCATTTGTTAGTACCAGACACGGAGAGATATCCTGGTGTATGACGTTGAGGGTGCTCAGACGGGCCAGGGGACTTTTCCAGAAGTCGTGGGGGATTGGTCACATGAAACAGATGCCAAACACTAGAAAAAGATGAAGAGAATCTCTGGATGAGACCCCAAGGAAACTTGGCTAAACTGAGGGCAGAGTGATAGGAACAGATACATTTTCCCTGGCTGCTTCCATTCAGTTGGTGATACAAATAAATACATCGCATATTCTCAATAATACACTATATCTATCTATCTATCTATCATCTATCTATCATCTATCTATCTATCTATCTATCTATCTATCTATCTACCTATTTATCATGTTTATCTATCTGTTAATATACATAAAAATGCCTGGAAGGGGAATATATTTAAATATTAATGATGGTTATCTTGATTAGATCATTTTTCTCTGTGTACATGCTTCTGAAGTTTCCAAATTTTCCAAAAGTAGTTTATAAATTGAAAAACAGTAGATATTATTTTTAAAAGAATTGAAAGAGTCATTTCAACACATCTGCCCGAACCTTATATTCTGAGGATTTCTCCTTCTCTGTAAATTGCAAGTTAGATGTTGGCAAGCTGCTGCTAAGAGATAAATTGCTCTCCCACCGCCCCAGCTAGGAGTCATGTCTGGGTAACAGCTGCTTCGATAATGACTTTATTTGGTGATAGATGAATTCATGGTTGCTTTACAGATGCTAAAATGACTTTGGGCCAAACAAAACTGCACGTATGACTCTTTACTGCTCCTCATTTTGCTCATAGTAGGTGCAGAAAAGAGACAGCTCCACGATGGGGCAGAAGGAATGACAGGACACAGCCTTCCTCTTCGCTGAGGCAGGGTCAGCCCCGGGCGCTGTGTGCACCTGCCCAATGTGCCGGTATGGGAATGCGGCCCCACGGCAGGCTCGGCTGGGGCCCGGAGCACCACTCGCGTTCTGGCTCTTACTCCCTCTTCTGCTTTGCATTCTGCAGTGACAGCGTATCGCTCTTTTCCAAATGTAAACAGGAAAATGCAAAATCCAGTCTTGAGAAGGAATGGTCTCCTTTCTCAAAGAGCCACTAGTCTGTAAGGGGGGAAGTGCTGGAAAGCTGATTATAGGAAAAGCTATGGATGTTCTTTGTCACAAGGGAATGACCAATGGCACCCACTGATAGGGGAAGGGTCTTTCTTTTTTTTTTGCTTTTGTATTTGAAGCACCTTCTCACAAGTTTCTGGGCATATATTGTGGAATCTGATCTTCATATGAAGCTATCCTGGCGACTTTCAAGGATCATGATGACCCCAAAGAAAATGGGGAGGTAGCTAAAGAAGTTATCTAGGAGCAAATATAAAAGAGAGAGATGGGCCAAAAGGAGAAAAGTTGATGGAATCCAGGATAAATAAATCAAGGTTTGTGGGGGAATTTTGAGGATAGTGAGGAAGTTCTGTTACCACTAATGACCAGGATAAGGCATTAGAGACACCTGGTGAAAGATCTAGAACTGATGCAGCTGTGGAGACTTGCTCAGATGTGAGGCTGAACAGGTGATGCATGGTGTGAGGGACCAGGGACTGCAGGATCCCAGGCAGGCTAGGGGACAGCACGCAGTTCATGGGGCTTCTAGAGAAGCCTAGTGTTTTGGAGGTAAGGGATTCCATTAGCAAAATCCAATGGCCTGAGAGAACTGAAAGTTAAACTTAGAATAAAAAAATAGCATGAGTATCAGGGGATGAAGGTCCACCATAATTGTCCTTTGGACTGAGTAGAGCCCATGGAATCAGAGAAAACCTGATTCAGCTCGATTCACCTCCTTCCTTACTGTGTGACCTTGGAGAGTGACCTAAATTCTCAGAGCTTTGGACGTCTCATCTGGGAAATAAGTAACACTACCAGCCTCCTGGAGAGGGAGATGATATAATGAATGGAAAGCCTTTAGCACAATGCGTGCCATTGGGTGGTCAGTAAATGGCAGCCAGAACCACACGGGCACCACATTTCTCTTGTCCAATAAAGACAAGGTACAGAGATTACCCCATCATTCCTGGCACCTCTTGGAATACCCCTTAGCTCCTTACCTTGCTTCCACTGCCTGCCCATTCTGCTTGACTCCTGCATGTTGACTCAGTTTCCACTTTTAGCTCTACTCCTGCAGGTTGGACCACTGATCCTGGGTCTGGTCCACGTATTCAGCATCCGCCACTACCGCACAGGAAGGTGGGTGTAAGATTTGATTAGCGAAAATGAGGTTTAATAGTAATTCATGAGGAAAAGTGTGAAAGTTATAGTTAACTATGAGATCCATGCGGTCAGCAGCTAGCCTGGGAGGAGGAGTGGAGTGTGACCTGATTCTCAAACTCAAAGGGACCCAGTGTAGACGAGTTTGACTGTGGGTATCTGAAATGTCTGCTATGGGTATTTATTATTTACTATTTTTGAGTATTTACTATAGTCTAGATACTTTCTTATAAAATTTATAAATATGAATTAATATAATCCTTCAACAGTTGTTATAAAAGGATTTTATAGAGACCGTTTTACAAACCAGGAAATCACTTACCTTAAGTCACACAATCAGCATGCATTAGAACTGGAATTGGTACACAGGATTTCAAAGCTTATATTTTCTTAACAGCTTTACAACCATGACATTGCACAAGAATTGGGCTTTTCCTCAACACACATGTACATTCTCTCTCTCTCTCTCTCTCTCAAACACACATACAATTAGCTAGAAAAGCACTCAGGAGTTATTATTTTTTGGCATCTATTTTGTGCATTTATTTTTAAAAAGTATATTTCATATCATCAGATTTTGCTAAATCTCTTAGGATCTTTGGTCAGTATTACAGGGTTCTAAAAATCAAATGAGGGTGCCTGGGTGGCCCAGTAGGTTAAGCGTCTGCCTTTGGCTCAGATCATGATCCCAGGGTCCTGGAATCGATCGAGCCCTGCATCAGGCTCCCTGCTCAGCGGGGAGCCTGCTTCTCCCTCTCTTCCCCATTTGTTCTCTCTCACTATCTCTGTCTCTCTCTCAAATAAATAAATACAGTCTTCTAAAAAATCAAATGAAATGAAAATAAAACAAAGTAAAATAAGTCGTGTTCTTAAGTTTTAATCATGAAAAACTATTCTGTGAGTTAAGTAAGGTCTTTTGTTTGCTGGGCTGTCAAACCACATTTAGAAAACTGATGGGTTTCAAGTGACATATTTTAAGTGGAACACGATCACACTAGAGTTATTTATCAATGGTGAGCTATCATCCATGTGTCTTACTCCTTTCTGGCTGTTATAACAAAATACCACATACCAGGCAGTTTGTAACAACAGAAACTTATTTCTGGCAGTTCTGGAAACTGGAAGTTCAAGATCAGGGTGCCAGCCTGGTCGAGTTCTGGGGAAAGCACTTTTCTGGGTTGCAGACTGCCAGGTTCTCACTGTATTCTCACGGGAGGGAAAGAGGTGAGCTTGCTCCCCAGGGCCTCTGTTAGAAGGATACCAATCCCCTCATGACCTAATCATGGCCCAGAGGCCCCACCTCCAAATACCATCACCTTGGGTGTTATGTTTTCAACAGATGAATTTTAGGGTACACATTCAGTCCATAGCATTATGTCACATAGGAAGGGTCAAAAGAAATAGGAAAAGACTGAAAAGGACCATAGTAGCTGCTTTCGAATATCTAAAGGTCGTCATGAAGATGGATTGAATGTACGCATATGGCCTGAAGCGGTGCTCACGGGACTGGTAGGTGAAAGTCAGTAAAGGTAATGAATGTCCTTTCATTCTTAAATGTGCAGTAGTCTCCCCTCATCCGTGGTTTCGCTTTCTGGGGTTCAGTTACCCCCACTCCACTGTGGTCCGGAAGCAGATGGCCCCCTTTCTGATGTACTGTCAGAAGGTCCGTGGTGGTCTCATGTGTCATTCACCCCCTGCCAGCACAGAGGCACTTTGTCATTTCACATCATAACAAGAAGAAGTGTGAGTACAGTACATAAGAGATCTTGAGAGAGGGAGAAAGGCCACATTCACATAACTTCCATTATACTATATTGTCATAATTGTTCTATTTCAGTATTCGTTATTGCTGTTCATCTTACTGTGCCTCATTGATGAATTAAACTTTATCATAGGTATGTCTATATAGGAAAAAAAAACACAGTGTATATAGGGTTCAGCACTATCTGCAGTTTCAGGCCTTCACTGGGGGTCTTGGAATGTACCTCCCTCAGATAAGAGAGAAGTGTTGTGTTCACATTTTTCTGCACGAGGAGGGGGCATTTTGGTGACTGGTTGGGTTCTAGGCCCTCTAGTTTCCGGGCACAGGCTTGCTTGAGGATGGGCGTCCTCCACTTGGATGGGAGGTAGGATTAATGACTATTAATGTGATTTGACCCATTAAATCTCATCCTCCAAAAAGGCAGGTATCTTCATAGTTGTTGACGGCTTTTGTAGGAATCTGGAACAGGCAGACTGGAGGGGGCGACAGGAGTGCCACTGCCCCATAGATTACAGGAGGGGCTGGTCAGAGGAGGAGTGAGATGAGCCCAGAGAAGGTAGAGCTGGTGTCAGAGACAAGGGCAGTTAAGTGAGGGTCGATAGCAGGCAACAGACAAAGGCGTGGAGGATTGGAGGAGGCGGTAGAAAGCAGGAAATGGCAATGTATGGGCAACAGGGCAACGTGGGGATAGGAGTGGATAAAATTAGTTCACGTCATTAATCTACTGGCACTGGGTTTCAAAAAGCAAAATGAAGTTGTTCTTATTTCAAAGGCAGGGTGTACGTACAACAAAAATCTGAAACACAGACTTGGCGAGAAACAAACAAGTAAACAAATTCTCAGAATTCCATCCAATACAGAAAACCTTTAAAAACACTTTGGTATATATTCTTTTAAATCCTTTTCTATGCATATTTAATACACACATTTACATTTTATCCAAAATAAAATACACATACTCCTACTATTCTATAACCTATTTTTTTTTCAGGTAACAATTTATTAACATCTTTCCTTTTAAGAGAACATTTCATATAATTTTGAGAGCCAGTCGTGAGTCATGGTGGAAATGGATGTCCCATAAGTTATTTAATCCTGAGGTTTTAAAGTTTTATTTTTAAACACCAGAATCTCTTCTTAAAACAAAATCATACACAGGAGCTTAGTGTGTAAAACAGATAAAACAAAACAAACAGAGCAGCTCTGCTTGATGAGAAGTACAAGGTCAGAGTCAGTCATATCTTGAAAACTTTAGATATATATTGCCAAATTTTTCTCCAGAAAGATTGTGAGAGCTTGTTTCATTATCCTTTTACCATCCATCATTGAATGTATAACAATTTCTTAGACAAAATTCTGTCTTAAGGTATTAACAATATGCCTTTTAAAGTTATTTGTGACCATGAACACTTTCTTTGCTCATTGTACATTCATGATTCTTTAAGGATTTACTTACTTCTCTTGCTAACCCACATTTCTTTTGGATTACTCTGCGTTAGGTTATTCTGTTTTTCTTATTGACCCATTTACACAATAAGAGAAATAACCTGTAATCATGTAGCCATTTGCCAATGTGGTAAGCCAAATAGGTATCTCATTTTAATGTGCATTTCTTCAGTTTGTGTGGTGGTGAGTATTTTTTCATTACCTGTTTGATTTCCTTTTCACAATTTTCAATTGGAGCACTCATATTTTGGGTGCTCCTCCTTTTATTTATTATTGAATTGACTTAATTTTATTACATTTTTTCTTCTCTTGATAGAGAAGTCACACATCTTTGTTTCTAGTATTTTCAGTAGTTACTCCCCAATTTTTTTTTTTTTTAAAGATTTTATTTATTTATTTGAGAGAGAGAGAATGAGAGAGAGCGAGTACATGAGAGGGGGGAGGGTCAGAGGGAGAAGCAGACTCCCCGCCGAACAGGGAGCCCGATGCGGGACTCGATCCAGGGACTCCAGGATCATGACCTGAGCCGAAGGCAGTCACCTAACCAACTGAGCCACCCAGGCGCCCAATTACTCCCCAATTTTTAACACGCAGAATTGATTTAAAGTCTAAAGATCGTATTTCTAAAATACTGAAGGTTAAAAGATTAAAACGTTTCAAGTTACATATGCCCTTTCATTGTAGGTTATATCCTTGCCCTGCAATTTAATTCCACATTGTTTTAATACACCTTAAATGAGCTATTACTACTGTTGTCTTATACATAGCCCTTTGTTGTTAGATTTGCCAATACTCTCCAATACTCTCCCAATACTTTCCATTTTCTTCCCACACTTAGAGATCATCTGTGTGTGACAAACTCCTTCGAACCCTGTTGGAAAATGACCTTATTTTTTTTTTTTCACTCTTGATTGCCATTTTAACTGGAATAGAATTCTAGTTTATAATCTTCCACTTATTCACTACAGATGGCTTCCAAGTGTTGTTTTACTTTTGATTGTAAGCCCAACTTTTTAGTGCTTTTTCTGTGGAAATCCCTCGTAAATTGCCTCGTAGGGGGTCACACCCAGAATAGCTTTTCATTTCCTTCAGCCAGGAGTCCAGCTCTGTCCAGCCCAGGACCATGTTTTATGTTAGTCTTTCAAGTGGGCATTCTAGAACATTCTAGAACATAGTATAGATGTGAACCCTGAAACCAAATGAGTCACAGGCTGAGGTCTCAAGATTTCAAGTTATCGTCCTGTACCAATGGATAGATTCTTTCCCCCTTCTAACCTGCAACCGATGCCTCTCAGGACCCTGGCTTTGACGGGGAGAGCCCAGGTCCACCTCTCATCTGGCTTGCACACAATGCCTGGTATCCATCCCCACCTGGGCATGAGAACCCGCACCCCTGTCAAGGTGCCAACACCCTCAGCCACAGCTTAGTGCTTCCGACTTTCTTCATTGTGGGCACCTGTGGGTTTCACTGTCTTTATTACAAGCTCAGGTAAAATCATTTAAAATCATTTTTATTGTACTTAAATGTTTTGTTGCATTTAAAGTAATTTTTGGGAGAGGATGTTTTCTGTATTGTCATGGAGCCAGAACTCCTTTATATTTACTTTCTATCTTACGGTATAAGGATTTTCTTTGCAGACGACTACACAATTGATTCTGAACATATTCCAAAGATCTTTGAATAGCGTACCTTTATTGTAGATTATATCTATTGAAATATCTATTGAATCCAGTTAATCGTGTTAGTTAAAGCCTGATGCCATTATTTAAGGTCTCTACATAAAGTATGGCATTCATCAGTTTCTCTTGTATTTATAATAGTCTTAGTTTATGTTTTTCAGGGCCATTTTATTTGGCATTAGACATTCTTGTCAGTGATGTCAACATGGTAAATTGTACCAATGTCAAAGAGAATTAGAAAATAACTTTTCTTTTCCACAGCCTTTTATCTTCTATTTTACTTGTCTGACATTTATTTTCTCCTCTCCTGCCGCCTCCCTCCTGGGTGCACCACCGTGACTCAGTATTTGCTGGTATATCTTACCCATCTCTGTATTTGCAATGACTCCCTATCTTTTTTGTAACCAGCATTGGTCCAGATATTGCTTTCACAGGCAGTTTGAGGAAGATTTGGTCTTATCTCTATTTTTGTATTTATATATTAGGCTTCAAAAAATATACTCTTTCGCCCTTTTTCCCCCGTCTTTTCAATGATGGTCAAGTCTCACCTTTCTGACAGCACCTGCGCATGAACTCTGTCGGACGCGATACGACCCCAGCCGTCTGACGGACTGGCACGTTCAGCCTTCCTACAAGTGAAGCACCTTTGTTTCACACAGGTTCAGCCCGACCTGCCTGCCTCCAGAGCCCCTCTTCTCCAAACTGTCTTTTGTGCTGCGGCCAGGGAGCAAGGGGAGATATTAAAATGCAACTCTGGTCATGTCGGTCACCTGCGTGTGTGTCAGTGGCCCCAGGTGACGGAAAGAATACACTTCCAGCTGCCATTCACGGCTCTCACTCTGCCCCAAGCTCGTCTCCTCCTGTTCTCTCTCCCATGCTCGTCTCTGTCCCAGCCGTAACACGTTTCCTCTTTCTAAGGCCTCACGGCTCTTACCTCTTCCTGGAATGCCCTTTACCGATTCTAGAAAGTACTGCTGCAGTCCAGTTCAGTGCCTGGCACTGTGGTAAAGGTAGTGCACGAGCGTGGTGAGAACCATCAGCCCGGTTCCTCCCCTCACAGAGCTACGGGCTCCTGGGGAAGACAGTGGAAGACTCAGTTACAACAGGGTAAGTAGAGGTGGCTGTGGGAGCACAGAGGAGTCTCCAGCCTTGACTTTGATATCCAGGGACTGCTTTCCAAGGAAAGTGATGACCAGAGTGAGACCCAAAGGACAAGCAGGGAGCGAGCTTGGCCTTCTTCCCCGTATCACCTGGTGGCTTCCCATTCCCCCTCCAAGTCTGTCCAGGCAGCGGAGGTCACCTCCTGCTCTGAGTGCTAGCTCAGTAGGTTGTACATTATGGTCTTCTTAGCCATGGATTGCATTTATTTGCCGCTCTGTCCTGTCTTAGACTATGAGCCTGTTGAACACAGAGTCCACTTATTTTTTATATCCTTGTGCGATGTGTTTGGTGCATAGCAAGTGCCTGCTTAAATTTCAGTGGAATTTGGTTCCCAGACCCTGCTCTCCTGCACAACACCTTTTCTGGTCCTGGCCTCGCTCCATGCTTTCCCAACCTCCTTCTCCGGCCAAGCCTTCTTCAGTTGCTCTGCTCCCAGAATCCTCTTCTGATTCTTCTATCACTCGGTCCCTACACCCTCGTCAGCACTCAGATGGCCTCGACTCCTGTGTACTTTCATCTTTTCAGGGGCTACCAGGACAACCCCTTTCATTCTGCAAAACAGAATGACAGACAAATAGCACCTGCTAAGAGGTGTCTATTGAAGGTGATAAGTGCTCTGAATAGCATATCTCTTCCAAAATGTGGTGCCTCGGACAGGTGGTTTTCTTACGGTGGAATAAAATTTTTACTAAGAAAATGAGAACTGTACATCCCAGTTGGCTTTCTTATTTACACTGGCTTCCAGGAGGAAATTTGGATTTAAGTTCAAGTTGGCAACTCCCTTTACATATGTTTCTGGTAGAATTATTTCCTTCCTTCACCTGGATGTGTTCTAACTATTCCTCTGAATTAAAAAAGCTCACTTAACTTGAAGTGTTCATTAAATGTCAGAAAACATGTAATTACATTAGAAGAAAAATATAGCGTATAACTATATTTTCATATGGGATTATACTCCTTTTCCCTCAAGTTTAAATTATGGTTCTATTGCAAGTTATCAAAATCCTTATTTCAAGAAGTATGTTAACAACTTCAGTTTTTCCTTTCTTCCTCTCCTTTGCTTATTTTTCTTTCTCATAAAGGAGGCTGCATTGGTTGAAACATGCCATTTAGTTTGAGCTGTACTAGAGATGGTTCACTCAAACCAAAAGAAAGGAAGGGGTGGGAGGAAAGAGGAGGCCATGGTTGGGGAAGGGAGGGGACTTAACTTCCTGAACACTGATGGTTCTAGCCACCCCATCCACAGTATTCTCAAGTAATGAGATTTCGATTTTATTAACGAGGTAAGAAGCTCACAGTGGTTAAACGACTTGCCCAAGATTTTATTTCTTTGTTTGGAGAAGTCCAACAAATTCAGTTTATGATCTCATTTCATTGTCATTTCCTAAAATCTCCTGTTCCTCCTCTCTTCCTGATTTTAGTGAAAAACAGCTCTGTTATCTGCTTACTCATTCCAGAAACTCAGGAGCCATGTGCATTCTCAAACTGTCACTTGAGAGGCTGCTAATCCTGCCTCTTTAATACCTTTCCTCTCCTTCTCTTTCCCATTGCTTGTACCAGAGTGTGGGCTCCGTGGTTCTGGCTTGGGACCATTTCCATCACCTAATATCTTCGCTTTCAGCTTCTCCCACTCCAGTCTTTCCCCGACGTGGGTGTTTTGTCGTTGTGATATTTCCAAGTGGCAAATCTGACATCCCTCGTCTGAGTGCATTCTCTTGCCCTCAAGTAAAAAAGTCCCTTGCCAGCTATGCCAGGATTTTCAGCATCTGTGCCCTGCCTCCTCTGCAGTCCTCTCTCCCTTATGCATCCTACAGACCAGCCACACCGAGTGACTTACAGGTCTGTGAAGAGTCAGTCACGGGTCTTCATGCGTCCACGCCCTCTACACTTTGCTCTGCATGGAGGGTTCATCTCTTGCCTGGTGAACATCTGCTGTCTTTTGAGACCCACCTCAAAGTTCTAGTCCTTTCTTGTTTTCCTTTATCCCATTATCAAACGTGTTGAGCACGACACGTTTCTAGTTCTCTACACTGTACATATTTATATACTGTTTACCACACTGTGCTGCAATTATTTGGTTTTATGTTTCACTAACTTATTTGATTATAACTTTCCTGATTTCATAGATCTTGTTCATCATTTTGCACAATTTAGATTTACATATTTTTTTCTTGTTGCATTCCTAGTGTTTAGCGGTGAGCACGTTTTTGATTATGGTGTGGGTATTTTATTTCCTTCAAGTTAAAGGTTTATGTTAATTGCAAAATATTGCATAACAACAACAAAATAGAGGAAAGGTATGTATGTCATTGGGACACCTGCTGAGTTCATTGTGAGAGCAGGGGGCAGGACATGCCTTATTTGAGAATTGGAAGATGGTTTAGGATGGATGTGCAAATAGACTCAAGAAACATTCAACCTGGCACTTTTTCCTCTGTAATGACTGGTAGGTTTTCTTACCCTTACAAGTAGTTGAGTATGAGGGGGCCAATTAATTACCTTTCCTCCTATAGGTTCTGAATAAAAAACCAGACAGGATTAAAATATCAGCAGATTCAAATGCAATGCTCAGTTTTGTTTCAGGTAAAGCCAAACTGGAGAACGCAGCATAGATCTGGTGACAAAATCGACTTCCTACGTCACTGCTCCCCTGGCTCTCCGGATTGGACCAGCTGGGAAACCAGAGGCAGCAGGAGCTGAGCTGGAGGGTAAGGCCCGCTATCTGGGAAGCCTTGGCAGCTGGGACACACGAGATGAGCTGTCCAAATCTGGATAGCAAGCCAGTACCACACTGCTGCAAAATGAAGGAGTGATGTCACACTCTCCAGATGTCACCCGTCCATAGAGGGGGGGTCCAGGGAGAGGGAGGAGAAGGCTGTCTTCATCGTCTGGAAAGGGTTAGTTTCTATTTAATGCACCAAAGCACGAGTGCCAAAAGAGAGAGTGGCTGGTTCTTCCCAGTGAGTGTTATAGGACAGATCAGTCTCTTAAACCCAGAGTCCCAGGACCTCAGATACTTTGACCCAAAGAATTTCCCTTTCAAGAACAGATCTGGAACTCTGAAGTATAAAGAACAGTATGATTCTGTCTACTCTCTTTTACCTAATATTTGTCATTTTATCATGATGATGGCTAGATCAATAAGTGCTCCCAACAAGAAGAACATATGGGTTAATGTCATTAAATCTTAATGATAAAGGACGCATTGACTCGACAGTCAGGTGTGAGTGCTCTGATGGGAAGCATAATCGCCTGTGAATTACTACGGATTATAAAGGATTTTTTTTTCCTGTAATTTATGGAGGGCTCTGGACCATGTCATCTCAACTCAAAAGTCAGTCGGTAACTGCACATCTTGATGATGGTCCAGAGCAGTGACCTCAAGGCATCAAACACTTCTGCGGCGAGTCCAGAGTAGCTTGTGCCGCATTTGCATGCCTGGACCTTTCTGACTTCCCTCGCAGCCTTCCAAGTTTATGATCCAGATACGCCTCCAGTGGAACTGACCTCAGAAACATCCTTTGCTGGGCTCTGACCCGTATCTTATTAATTCGTAGTTAGATTCATTTTGTTTTTGACTGAATTTATTTCTGCTCCACGGGCCTGCATTCTTTTCCGTGGCTAAATGTGCTCTCTCAAAGTATAATGTGTTTAATTTGGTCAGTTCTGTACATCATATAATGGCAAGGGAGAAGAAAAGAAAAGGGGAACGTCCAAGTCAGGAGGCAACAGTGCAAAATAAATAGTCATATTTTCACGTAGTGGGTCTGATTTTCTCCGTGAGTTGAGATGGTCTTCTTAGAAATAACATGCTTTACTGATGCTCAGAGTCTCTGGTGACCTAGCAGTGGTTGAGTCCCCTAAGCCAGGGCTCTTGAAAAGCTACTGTGCACGCCAATCCCGATCCTGCAGGGCTGGGGTGGGGTCAAAGACGTTTCTGACAAGCTCACTAGTGATGCTAAGGACCGAGCAACAAGCACCTAAGTCACCAAATCAAAACACCAGCTCTCCAACTCATCACAATTCATTTTATTCCACAGCATGTATAAGGGAATGTTATTCTCAGGAAGATGTTTAGGATTAAAATAATTAAAAAAAAACCTTGAAAGTACACACATTTATGTATCTCTTCTTTTCATTAAATATATATCTGTTTGGCAAAAAAATGTTAGACTCTTTTGTACAAAAACAAAGCAAAAAAAAAACAAAAAACAAAAAAACAACCAACCCCCAAACCCTTGCAAATTGTCAATACTTGTAATAATTACAATGATGTAAACTTGGATGTCTGACAGCTTGACCATCCTGCGGGGCCTGTGTTATAGCAGAACCCCCAGGAGAAGGTAACACCAAACCCGTCGAGAGGGGCCGCCTGCCACAGAGGCGTTTCGGTTTAGTATATTAGAGATGGGGATGACGACTGATTTCACCATTTGTGCTTTCAGCTAAGGGGCTGGAAGGGTGTGAGGCGTGAAGAAGGCAGGTGTGGGCTGGGGCAGAGAGAGGACACCCAAGACTAGCTGGCGAGGAAAGAAGGTTGGGGACGCTCACAGTGCAGACGTGAAATGGCATTGGACCTGGGACTGGGTCCGGAGACCCGGTGCGGTCCACGGCTAGAACGAGGTTTCTGCTGCTGCCCTTGGAACCAGAGAGGACCAGCACAAGGCAAAGGCCTGCACGGAGGACGGAAAAGACCTGAAAGCAGATTTTGAGTCACAGGGAACTGGTGGTGTGAGCGGACTCTGGAGAGAAGGGGAATGAGGAGGCGGTGTTTGGTCTTCTCCAGCAGCTAGGCTGTTTCTTCCAGACACAAGCACTGGGGCAGTCCCTTCGGTCTGACGGGCAGGTTTTGGGGCAGTCTGGTGCTGCCGGCTTGCACCCTCCAGGGAGGGAGGACGGGCCTGCTGGGGAGGGGGGTGAGGATGGAAGGGCCCTTTGGCTCTCTTATTGGCGGTGGGTTTTGCTCTGCTCCCATCGGTAGACTGCAGCAGTGGGAAGTGACCTAAAGCAATGGAGTCTAGAAACAGAATCAGGGCAGTGAGCAAGACGCCAGGTAGGGGTAGAAGAATGCTGGGGCTAGAGGCGAGGCCAAAGACAGTGTTGACCCACAGCTTCTCTGCACCGCGAGAGGGTTCCGAGGCGTGGGTGTGTTTTCATTCTTCTCTCCTGTTAGCTAGATTTTCCAGTTTTGGAGGGGGCGCTTCTGGGCCCGGCCACTTCAGTTACAGTCATAGACGAAGTCATAGTTGCTGGGCTCCTTGGGGATGGGGGGAGGTGCGTCAGGGATCTGAATGTTTTCCAGGTCGAGGAGGCGGAGCTTGATTTCCATGCTGAGCAGGGTGTCCAAGTCATTCCGGGTCAGCTCACTCATCATGTCTTTCCCCAGCAGTGCATTCAGCCCGTCCGTCCAGATACAGTACTGGTGGAAAAAGAGGTGACAAGGGTAATTACTGATGACAATGACAAGAGTAGTGACAGTGGTTAACAATGACCACGCAACGTGTGCTGGGCTCTGTGCTAAGTGCTCTGCCTACATCACCATTTAATAAAGTTGACACTGCTGGTATCATCTCTGTTTTGCCGATGAGAGAACCGAGGTGCTGAGAGGCTGAGGAACTTGGTAGTGTGTGGAGTGGGTGGGACTGGAACTCAGGCAATCTAACTCTAGTGCACCTGCACTCTTCTGTGCAAATAATGCCTTCTTATTTAACAGCAGGAGGATCTGAGTTCTGCATGGCCTTGCAACGTCATACCTTCAACATCCTACCAGTGAGTCTGCTTTTAAGCTATTGGTAGTATATATCCCAACATGCCCAGACTCAGCATTAGGTCGAGGCTGCTTCTTTCCTGACTCCAAGCACGGTTCCTAGTCTAGTGGCTAATCTCTGCCTCTCCTCTCTGATTCCTAACACTCACAACGTTAGCCCACTCTTACCCGGGAACCAATGATAGTCCCACCTTGGCATTTCTCAGCAAAGGGCTAGGAAATAACGTTCTGCTGCCCAGTGTCTGGTGGACAAAATGGCTACAACTGTTGGCTGATCTTCATGGGAGGTGGGCTGGCTGCCTGTCTCTTCTCCTTGAGTCTCTAGTTTCCAGGTTTTTTCTCCTTCGGGTCTGGGAAGCCTGGTTCCTGGGGACAGAGCCGATCTTGGAAAGCCTTCCAGAGCAGCCAACTAAGAATTTGGTTCTTCCTTTCTCATTAAAATTGACCATGCCTTTTGTTTCTCCAGTAGACTGTGAACTCCTTGAAGAAAGAAACTCTACCTTGTTTATCTGAGGACCTGATTTGCTCTTGTCATCCTCCCTCCCAGAGGCTGTAGCCCTGGGACTTGTATTAGAGCCAAGATACCCGGTGGCTGAACTAGCTTCTGATGTCAGCATCTGAGAAAACTGTCTGCATTCTGGAAGCTGTGCTCCGCTCGCCTTTTAGTATATCCTAGTCCTCTGTAGGACCTCTGTGATAGCAATTGCTCTGTTCTTACTGTCAGACTAGTCTTCCTTCTCGAATGGGCTCTAGATTACCCCCTCTTCTGCCCTCACTGGGTCAAGTTACAATTCCAGACCCTATACTTAGCCTGTCCTTTGCACTGTGCTTACCTGGAATATAACAGCAGATCTCAACATAAAATGTACTATAGGACTGCAAGCACTTTACAAATCTTAAGCCACAGTGATCTGGAAATCTCACCCTGATGCACATCTCAGGCACCCCTTTTTAAGCTGAGGAGATGCACCATGGGTGTATTATGAGGGTGTATGTCTGGGTAGTGCGGCCCTGAAGTATAGAACTTTGCCTTGGCTGTGTGATCTCTGCCAAAGTGTCTGACCCATCTAAACACCAGCTGAGTGCTAAGAGACATCTGGAAGTATTCATGTCCTCATGAATCCCTCAGACAGATTCTGAACTCATTGAAACATTCCTTTCCACATAAATAACCTTCATAAAAATAGATACAAAGGTCCTACCCTGGAGATCCTGATCTTGTAGATCCTGGGTGAGTAAATTTTACTTAGAAAAGCTTCCAGTTAATTCTGATATACTTCCAGATATGGGGGCCACTGAACTCCATGTGCTCTGAGGCCCCTTCCAGCTCTAACACTGTTTGACTGTAAATCCCTAAGCCCTGGGCTTACTGCTTCTTGTACAACCATCCCGGTTCTGGCCAGCTTCCTAATACGGATTAATCTGACCCACAGGAACACTTCTGTGGTGCCTTTCTTTTGAGAAGCAGCAGGTACAGAAAATTTTATTAAAGAGTGCATCAACCAATAAATAAAAACTCAGTAGGACTGAATCTGAGTGGAAAGTATCAAAATGAACTTACAGTGTATTTTATCTTTAAAGAAATAATGTAACTCCTAGTCTGCCCATAAAAAGGCCGAAAAATAATGACCAACCAAGTAATAGCAAGCACACCTAATGCCCAGATTCTGGTTGCTAAATACCATTTTCTACCAGAAGGGACCATGGCTCCACAGAGAAAAGGCAGGAAACATGCAAGATGAGCCAGACATATTTTGTCATAGCAGAATGACTGAAGGTTGTCAAAGACATCTGGGGTCATGTCAATAGGACTCAGAAACCAACCAGAAGGTGTTCCTACTTTCTCTAGATAGGATAATATGGACACTGATAATGACAATCGCTGCAACCCATTAAAACACAAATATGTTTAAATCCATTACTTCATAATGATACTCCAACACCAAAACCACCTCGTTGTTCTCATTTGGAAGATGCGCATTATTTGGAAGACTGACAAGAAAAGTCAAGTATTTAGCCTGCTTGTTACATATAAACTGTGTAACCTCAAATATGAGGCCCGTTTCCCGCTAATAAATGAAGAAGGAATGACTGAATTGAGATACCAACCTTTCCAATGTCTAACAGGTCCAAGGATCCAGGCAAAAATCATCAATGGCTGCTAACATCCCCCAGAGAGACAACCAGACACCACGGAAGAATACAACACCACTGTTGCTTAAAGTTGAGCCTCAATTAGATGAATCCTCTAACTGCCACGTAATACAAAATACGGGAGACAGATAACCATGTGAAATAACAGCACATGTTATGGTAGGCAGAAGAATACCCTCCTTTTAAGGGAGATCACGTCCTGGAGCCTGTGAGTATGTTAGGGTGCACGGCAAAGGGAATTAAAATTGCTGATCAGCTGACCTGCAAATAGGAAGGTCCTCTGGGATTGTCCAGGTGGGGGTAATGTAATCACCAGGGTCCTTAAAAGTGGAAGAGGGAAACAGGATAGGAGTGAGCAAGAGAAGGGAGAAAGAAGGTGAGTTTTGACTACGGAGGAGGAGGTCAGAATGAGGCAGTGTGGAGACTCAACCACCACGGTTGTGGGTGAATGGAGGCTGTGGCCAAGGGATGCCGGTGGCCTCCAGAAGTGCAAAGGGGGAGGAAACAGATTTTCCCCTAGAACCTCCAGAAAGGAATTCAGCCCTGCCAGTACTTTGATTTTAGCCCAGAAAAGACCTGCATCAGACTTCTGACCTCCGGAATTCATGTTGTTTTAAGCCACTAAATGTGTGGTAATTTGTGGAAGCAGCCACAGTAAACTAATACAGATAATTATAATCAGCAAAATCTAGACTCTCAGCAAGGTTATCAGACAGATGACCTGGGTTTTTCAATGAATAAATTGCAAGGAAAAAAAAGCATAAGGAGATGCTCCCATGAGAGGGAGGGAGAGAGAGAGAGAGAGGGAGAAAGGGAGGAACCTATAGATTCAAGGAAACTGAAGAAACATGTTGACCAATTGCTATGCATGGATCTTATTTGGATTCTGATCTGAACAAAGTATAAAAGAAATAAAACACACAATGGAGACAAGTGGAGAAGTCTGAAAACTGACTACAGATGGTAGTATCAAAATGTTAAAAAATCGGCTGTGATAATGGTATTGTAGTTGGTTTCAAAATGGATGCTATTATTTAGAGATGCACACAGGAATATTTACAAATACACGATGTATCTGGATTTGCCTTGCTAGGAATCTGGAGGGGGGCAACTGGGCATGGGTGTGGGTGTGGGTATAGATGGGTCCACTTTGGCCCTGAGGTGATTAACTGCTGACATTGGGGGATGGGCACAGGCAGGAAGCTGGGAGGTCGGGTCCTGCTTCCTGCCTCCCTAGCAACACAGTGCAGGGGTCAAGGAGACAGGGTTCCTGGAGCAAGGCTCCGTGGTTTCAGTTCCAGCTCTGTTACTACTGGTTTGACCTTGGACAGGCTTCTTAACCTCTTTGTGACTCATTTCCCTCCTTTATCAAATGGGCATAATAGTTTGTTTCTCTCAGAGGTATAATGAAGATTAAGTGAGGTGAAGTACATAAGACACGGGATGGTGCCTGGCACAGAGAAATCCAGGCTAGTTGCAATTACTATTATCTTTGCAAATGTTGAGGTATTCGATTTTGAGAGGCCTCTCTCCTTCATTTGATGAAGATATCTGTAATAGGACTTCCTATTTTATTGAGTGATTATGCAAATAAAATGAGGTAATACATATGAAAGAGATCTGAAGAAATTAAGTGTTCACAAGTGTATGGCATTTTTCTCCTCACCGTATCAATAAAAGGTGGCAGTTGCAAATAAAAATTTGGCAGTCTGAGAACATTGGTCCTTATCTGGAATGAATGCACCCTGGGAAAATACAGCCTTGCATAGACTTAAATAACATCCACAGTTCTATTTTCTAAAGTAGTTTTCCATACAGCTGTATACTTCTTAAATACGATGGCCTGCCTGTGTATAACCACAATTTTATTTAAAAAGAGAAGCAGTAGGCCTCAGTATCTATTTTCAGAAAGATGAAGACAAAGTCATACCCTTTTGCAAACTAAATGTCAAGTTACACAGAATTACACTTAAGCACCATTCTAAATGCAGGATTTGCATCTAATCTTTCCTCTCTCTTTGGGATGTACAATTTTATTCAAAAGCTTTAAACCAGTGAAAAGCAGATACTGAATAACTTCTAAATGAGCAGAGTCTCCTAGGGGAAACGGGAAACAAAAGTCAGATTCTATTAAAATGTTCCCTTCCTTTCTAAAAGCTGTTTATGCAACCACACGTAAAACAAAAATTTGAATGGTATCGTCTAAAAATAACAGTTTCGAGCGTAATGTTGGGCTCCTGTTTACAAGAGAACGAGTTACATCAACCATAGCTGCTATTTCACCTTACAAATACATTTTCCTAGATCTATGCTAAATATTTTAAATATAGCTGACAAGCGTGCTTCAAGAAGAAAAACAAATTATACATATAACAAGATGTCAAAAAGGAATAAAATCACCTCAAAAATAAAATTACAACAGCAGAGACAGCCCTAAATCTCTTAAAATAACTTAAGGAAACATGGTAGAAAACCTACTTCATCAAGTGTTTTAAAGAATAGAGACAAGTTTATCTTCAGAAGACTGTGACTAAAAATTCAATACTCAATGAAAACCAAAGCTTCATCAGGGCTGATTCTTCCTCGGGGTTCACAATTATGCCCTTGTTGAGTATGAAGCATCTGTTCATTCTCTTTCATTACCATGAACTCTTGGTCAAGCTAGTAAGAGGCTGAATCTGTGATAACTGGTGGTTTTTAAAAAAGTTTCCATTCTATACCAAATCAACGAGATGTTCCTTTGTTCATGATTTTTCTTAGGCAGGCGCTTTTTTTTTAAAATGAAATTTCTTTCCAATATTTCTCTCTTGCTTGTTTTTCTAGGGAAAAAAAAAGTGACATTGTCTCACAAATTAACCCCACTGAGACCCTTACCTCGTGCTTGTCAGGAGCTATGAAGTTCAGCTGGCAGTTTGAGTCATACAAGATGGAGAAAGCAAGTTCAAGCACCTCCTACAAGGGATCAGAGAAAACACCACAGTGAGGAAAAAGGGGCACATTCGCTCTGCAGTTATAAATGGCTGTGGACTGAACATGGAGTGAGTGCAGACATGGGGGCAGCAGTGAGGTTGATGGGAGGAAGGGGCGTTTTTTTTTTTTAATCAAGGTTCACAGCACATATCCTTCTGTTTAGGGGAGGGTCTGCATGAACCAACTCATTTAATTCTCAAGATAGTCCTTGTAGCAAGTGTGCTCATTCCTCTTTTAGGGGAAGGAGCTTGGAGAAGTTAAATCATTGTCCAAAGCCATATAACCCCAAAGCCATGATACTCTTCTTTCTTCAGCTCCTCCCTTCCAGGTCCAGGGAGACCTGAGAAATCGTAAACTTTTCCCCAACCAGCAGATTAAGGGCTGCTCTATCTTTGATCACCCCCAAACAGACAGATGTCCATAGAGGTATGAACTTCCTAAAATATGGAAGCTACATGGGAGCCAACGAGGCTTGTGGATGAACTCATTATCTTTAGGTCCTTTAATCTTTGAAGTACTGTAGAGCAAAGGCTACATAAAACTTAGGTGTTATCCAGAGGCTGCAGAGTATAAAGGAGAAGCAAGGGCCCAATGTTAGAATACGTGGGTTCATTCATTGGTGAGCGTCTACTGAGTGCAGGCTATGAGCCAGACCCAAAGGGCCAAGGTTTAAGTGACACTGTCATTGCACTGTAGCTGTATGACCTTGGCTGAGACACTCAATGTCATGTCTAATATGTATGTTAAAATACACTTCTCAAATTATATGTGCTATACATTATTGGGTACAATGATTATTCTATTGGTTTGAGCAGTTAGTGGGATACAAACTTTAGAAGACAGTCATGGCACTTCTCAACACCTTAAAAGCTCCTAATCTGGAGGGAAAGGGCCAAGTGTACCCATATTGGTGCTCTGCATTGTTACAACACACACATACTGCATAATTTCCTAGGAGGGCAGATCTTTCCACATCATTCTCTGCTTACTATTTGTCAGAGGATTTGCCTTTGGCCAGTAACTCACAGCAAGAATGCCCCAGAAAGAAGATGGAAGGCAAACAGATGAGGTCAGTGCCTCCAGATTTCAGAATTTCAAATGGGTTAAAGAATTCTTGCCAAGTGAACTCTTGAAGGCCTAGCATTAGCTGGATGTCTCTCCTGACACAGTCAACCATCCGGCTATTTGGGCTCTCGTGGGGTTCGTCTGTGTCTGACTTGCCTCCAGCTGTCGCCTCATTAAGAGGGAGCAGCTCTTATTCTGGGCCTAGACCTACTGGTGTCTCAAACTCTTACAGCCTCCTCACCCTGCCAGAAATAGGAGCAAGTGAAGGAAAGAATGCTGAGTCAGGAATGGGAGCTATTCTGCAAACTACCTCTCTCCTCATTTTCATTACTTCTTCCTTGGGCCTCTACTAAAAAAAGAGTTCACCAAAACAAACAAAAACATTTTTTTTCTATTAAGTTTAGCATCTCTCTTGGGTCTTTTAGTTTGTCATGGGCCCTACTAGTGGCATCATAAATTGGTGTCATCTTTAAAAAAAAGCAAAAACAGTCAGGCAATCCATATCAAGAACCAGGGATCCCATTACTGGGATTATTCCTTAAAAATCAAAAAGCAAGCAAATGCCATATACATTGTTACCTATAAGAATATAACATGAGAACTAAATAAATGGCTTCCCCAATTTGGGTAAACCATTAAAGAAATCACAAATTAGCAGAGAAATATATTCAGCCAGCCATTGAGTATGATAGTTATGAAGATCTGATCTTAAGTGAAAAGAAGCAGGAGAAATGAACATTATTTACATACTGATCACAATTATGAACAATGTCTACCTGTGGACAGAGACTGGAGGCAAATAAGGTGAAATGAAAATAATTATGTTAAGAGGCTGGGATCAGAGGTGATTATTTTTTTCTTTTAAAAAATGTAAAACTTTTTTCAATAAAATGTTAAGCTCTGATCTCATTAATTCATAAAGATTGTTTTTAGATTAGGAACATTGATATAAATGATGATTTCATACTAATCTCAGTGTCATTCATTAGGAAAACTAACTCCTGCTTGAGAGATTGGGGAGAAAGGAGAGGATGGGCTTTGCTGTGAATGACCAGTCAGTATATGGTGACAGCCCTAGGTGACTTTTGGAGGTCACTAGGAAAAGGTGAAATTCATGAACGGATTTCTGGGCTGACGCTGGACAACTGGCACTCTGCTGAGGCGGTCACATGGCTCATCCCCTGGTTAACGACAGCTAGGGTGAACACCACCAGAGCCCAGACGCAGCCTCTTGACTAGGTGCTGAGGTCACCTGAGGCCAGAGTGTCAATGTGGCTGTCCTTGTGACACTTTCTCTTCTGCAGAGGCACAGAGAAGGAAGAGAAAGGAGGGAGCCTGCCAACTTTGGGTTTTGCCCTCCTAAGGCACAAACCAATGAGGACGTGAAGGAGCGGAGTCGTCATGACCTAGATTCCTGATAAACACAGGCAGGAAATGGGAAATTCGTGAGAATGTCAATCCCCACTTTCATTTCACCAAAGCTGCCTGGGAGGGGTGGGAGGAATTAATTCTCTGATCCACATGCCTGCATTAAAGGCTGCTATCGCCTATAATGAGTTTTATTGACATCCCTGGCTTGTTGTCATTGAGTCACTGGTGGAGGTCAGCTCTTCAAGGCTACAGAGCTGGGAGCGATGGCACCTCTCGGACTAACACTCCAGAAGCTGCCACCTGTCCAAACCGTCTGTGAGGGATAGAGGTGCCAGGAGGTGGTAGAGGAGGGGTCATGGATCTGGGGCAGTGTCCCCCTCAGGGGCTTCATCATACTCCACAGCATTCAGACATCTGATGCTCTGGGGCTTTGCTACTCACGACCTAAGGTCCTTTATTCCCTCTGGATTTAATTCCGTGAAAAATAATGTTCAGGAGCTCTTATTTTCATTCTCTATTCCATTAATTTACATCTCTCAGCATGTGGAGGAAGGCCCGGGATGGGAGAATTCTGGGGATAGAGGAGGCAGGAGAATCTGAACATCCCACCCCTCAACCATGCCCTGGGGCCTCTGACCCCATCCTCAACTCTTGGGCCTGCATGCAGTGACAAGGCATGCTGGGTCAGGAGAGGCTCAGAGAAACTCTAGACATGGATGGCACTTTGTTTTGGGGACTGCCATTTTCCAGCAGGCAAATGTCAGACTGAATACAAGAGTAGAGTTTTATGCAACATATTTTCAGTATTCAGCGCTGGCTGCCATTCCTTATATTGTTTTGGGGTGACACGTCTCATTTGGCCATTTTTTCCAGCATTCCCTTGAACTATATTGGTTCTCCACCATCTATTCAGGTCGTCTGGAGGGCAAAGACACAGGATATAACTTGGCATGTGAGTGTGCTGAATATGGCCATAGGCATAGCAGTAGATTTCATAGCTAAAATACACTGCTGCTCATCTATAGATCTATGAGTTTGAATTTCTATTTTAGAAGGCAAAAATTACTCATTCATGTAGTACATAATAATAGAGGATACTGCCTTCTTCGGGCAGCTATAACTTTCTGGCCCCAATCTGTCTTAACATTATCAGCCAATAGTTCTCCAACCCATTTTCTTCTCTCGGTCCTCTGTCTCTCTTGTCTTTTGTCTCTCAGTCCTGTACTCTGAATTCAATGTTTCTCAATCAGAGGATGTTCTTTCATATGTTGGAAGGACCCTGTGCCTTTTCACATACTCTCTCCTCTTTCTAGAAAGTCTTCCTCTCGCTTAGCAATTCCTTTTCAAAACCCAGCTCAGACATCATTTCCCCTGGGAGTCGTTCTCAAGTCTCCTGGGCTCTCCCTGTATTTAAATGTCCCCGAGTTTTGTAGTGAAAAGAAGAAAAAAAGAAAAAATAAGAAAAAAAGAAAAAAGAGCCATATGTAGTGAAAAGAAGAGCCATATGCACCCCAATGTTCATAGCAGCAATGTCCGCAATAGCCAAACTGTGGAAGGAGCTGAGATGCCCTTCAACAGACGAATAGATAAAGAAGATGTGGTCCATATATACAATGGAATATTATTCAGCCATCAGAAAGGATGAATACCCAACCTTTACATCAATATGGATGGGACTGGAGGAGATTATGCTAAGGGAAATAAGTCAAGCAGAGAAAGTCAATTATCATATGGTTTCACTTATTTGTGGAACATAAGGAATAGCATGGAGGACATTAGGAGACGGAAGGGAAAAATGAAGGGGAGGAAATCAGAGGGGGAGATGAACCATGAGAGACTATGGACTCCGAGGAACAGACTGAAGGTTTTGGAGGGGAGGAGGGTAGGGGGATGGGTTGGCCCAGTGATGGGTATTAAGGAGGGCACGTACTGCATGGAGCACTGGTTGTTATATGAAAACAATGAATTATGGATCACTACATCAAAAACTAATGATGTATTGTATGGTGACTAACATAACATAATCAAATTAAATTAAATTAAAAAAATAAATGTCCCAGAGTATAGACAACATTGGATTATCATTGCATGTTGGCACATAAGTCTTATATCTACTAGACACCCAGGGCCAGGGGCCAGGTTGTATTTATCTTTGAATTCCTAGTTCCTGGCACAGATCTGATAGAAAGAAGATACTCAATCTCATATGAGTATGAATGATGAATGAAGTAAATCTCAACAAAAGGCTTTTGGGTTAAGACCAGAGTTTTCAAGATGATGCTAGAACATCAGCTCCTAGTATAATCTGCTTCTTATTTCAGGTTCATGAATCACACTGGAAAAATAAAAGCTGGATTCTAGGACATGGTGAGATGGAAGCTTCTGATATGTCAAATACATTCCTATCTATATCAGTGAAATCTGGTCAGATTGGTTCCTTTCCTTTTTCTATTCCCAGGATCTTGGACAGTGCCCTGCATGTCAGATGCTGAATGAGTGAGAAGTCCTGTCATTTACCAATGTATTGCTATTAACAAAGTGTCTCCCTTATGGATGCTAATGTCAGTTTGCCTTGCTCAGCGATTAAACTAACCAAAGTCCCATGGCACAAAATGTCAGAACCTACCCTCCAGTTGGAAAAACTGTCTGAAGAGCCAGCAACACACATTGGTTACTGTAACCAATTTGGTTACTGCCCACTACCATGTACCAACAGACCTCCTGTGGACATATTTTGGTCAATTCTCCCTTCAAGCTGCAGATATCCCCTTTTCTACCAGAAGTCCCAGAGGTGGGGAGCAGCAGGCCTGTGGAGTACTAGGAGAAGGGGTGTGGGTACGGGGGACTGAGGAAGGAAATTCTTAGAACCATGGGTTTCCTTTCTGCCTTTTGATGTTTTGCCTGATGAACCAGGTGTATGAACACTCAAAATATTGCAAAACAAACAATTTTCATGTGTATGCAATGAAAGCACCAGGCTGGTGGAGATACTGCCTGTCTCAGCCCCCAAGGTAGCCTGGAAGAGCTGGGGGTGACTGGAACATCTTAACCAGGGGATACCCGGGACTAGCCTCCACTTGCTATCATATCTCTGTGTTTATAGCAGTGTGCCCCATCCATCCATCCATCCATCCATCCATCCATCCATCCATCCAATTTTCCATGAGTGCCATGACAAAAAAAATAGATTGAAAAATGTCATTTACTCTGTTTTGTTGGTCTCTACGGGGAGAGGAGTCTGACACAGGAAGGCCACAATCCACCCACACATATCATATGCTCAAATGAGATCATCATCTCCGCCCCTGTTTCAGTATTGGTCACTTGTGTCTTCTCTCATTTTTTTTTTTTTTTTTTGGTTAGTCAGGCTGGAAGTTTATCAGTTTTATTAATCTCTTCCAAAAACCAAGTCTTGCTTTTGTTGATTTTCCCTGTTTTCAGTTTCACTGATCTCAACTCTAATACTGATTATTTCTTCTGTTTGCTTTAGGCTTAAATTGCTCTTCTCCAGCTTTGTAAGGTGGAAAATTTATTGATTTTTAAGTCTTCCTTCTTTTCTAATATATATGTGTTTAATGTTGTAAGTTTCCCTCTAAGCACTGCTTTTGCCCCATCCTGCACATTTTTTTTTTTTTAAAGATTTTATTTATTTATCTGACAGAGAGAGACACAGCGAGAGAGAGAGCACAAGCAGGGGGAGTGGGAGAGGGAGAAGCAGGCTTTCCACTGAGCAGGGAGCCCAATGTGGGGGTCGATCCCAGGACCTTGGGATCATGACCTGAGCCGAAGGCAGACGCTTAACGACTGAGCCACCCAGGCGCCCATCCTGCACATTTTGATGTTACATTTTAACTCTATTTATAGTTTATTTTGTAATTTCTCTTGAGACTTCTTTTAACTATGGGTTATGTAGAAGTGTATTCTTAAATTTCCAAATATTTGGGGAGATTTCCCAGCTATCTTTCTATTACTGATTTCTAGCTTAACTCCACTCTGGCCTGAGAACATACTTTGTATGATTGCTATTCTTTTAAATTTGTTAGGATATATTTTATGGCCCAGAATGTGGTCTGTCTTGGTCAATGTCTCTTGTGAGCTTCAGAAGAATGTGTATTCTGCTGTTGTCAGGTGGATTTTCTATTAATGGTAATTAGATCAAGTTGACTGATGGTGTTGTTCTAAGTCATCAATATCTTTACTGATTTTCTGTCTGCTTCATCTATCAATTACTGACAGAGGGGTGTTGAAATCCCTATATAATAATGGATTTGGGAATGTCTCCTTTTATTTCTTTGTTTTTGGTTTTCTGCAGTTGGAATATGATATGCCTAAGTGTTGTGGGTGGGTTTTTTTTTTTTTTTTTTTTTGTATATTTATCTTGCTTAGTGTTCTCTAAACTTCCTGGATTTGTGGTTTTATGTCTGTCATTAATTTTGGACTGTCCTTAGCCATTCTTGATTTAATATTTCTTTTGCACCATTCTTTTTTTGGTCTGGTATTCTAATTATACGTATGTTATACCTTTTGCAACTGTCTCTCTGTTCTTTGGGGTTTTCATTTTTTTCCCTCTTTATGTTTCAGTTTAGAAGTTTCTGTTGACTCATCTTTAAGCCACTAATCCTTTCCTTGGCCACGCCAAGTCTACTGATAAACCTAGTAGAAGCATTCTTCACTTCTGTGACAATGTTTTTATTTATAGCCTTTCCTTTTGATTCATTTCTAGAGTTTCTGTCTCTTTGCTTACATTACCCATCTCTTCTTTCAGGTTGTCTCCTTTTTCCATTAGAGCCTAAAACACTTATAATCTGTTATTTTAAATTCTCTGTCTGATAATCCCAGCATCTGTGTCATAATGGAGTCTGGTTCTGATGATTGCTTTGTTTCTTCAGGCTGTTTTTTCTTGCTTTATGGCATGCCTATAATTTTTGTTGAGATTCAGACATGTTGTGTCAGGCAATAGGAAGTGAGATATGTAGACCCTTATGGTGATGATTTATGTTAATCTGGCAAGGAATTGGGATATGTTTAATATTTGCTGTAGCTATAAGTGTCAGAGGCTTCAAATTCCTCTAGTGTCCCTGTTTTTGTCTCCTCTATTGACTTTGGGCTTCCCTAAGTATTCTTCCTCAGAGAGAGTTTATGTCTTGCAGAACTTTCAGCCCTAATCGATTGTTATATTATCTTGGAGTCTTATTAGTGTGGTGGTAGGATATGGGTGATGAATAGCATTTAATTTGCCAATTAAGTCTTCATCTTTTAGGGGCTCTGTATCTTCTGGCTGTCACCTTCTCAAATGGTATAGCCTTCCCCTTCCCCTCCCACCCTCTCTCCTTTTTCCTGGCTGCAGAGTTTCCTACCAATTTCCTTGAGGCTCTGACTGCTATTGACTATGTCTCCCTCAACCCCCAACCCCACAGTTGAGACAGAAAGGCTAAAATGAGATAAAATGAGAGAAATTCTCTTCCTCTAGATAGTAAAAAGGTCTGGAGAACAGGAATTTGTTATGGAGAAGGCTCTGGCATATTTCATGATTACTCTTCCTTTTCTCCTGCCAGAGACACGAGGGGTGGTCCTTTTCAGTTCTTCACTGTAAGAATCCGCTAGGGTTACTGGAGGTAAAGCCCATGAAAGTATGCAACCCCTTAGAAGACTGAAACCCTAAGTTTTTCACCCTCACACTAGCCCACACTCAGCCTACAGCAATTAATCAGAATTGTCATTTAAGTGATCCTACGATTTATAGCTCCAGTGGATTCTGCCCCAGGTGGGCAGATCTGGCTGTGGCTCTCTGGATGCACTTGACTCTCCAGATTCCACGGTGGCAGTTTGCCTTGCAACCTCAGTTCCCTGGTAGGTCCAAGAAAACTGTTGACTTTCACTTTATTCAGTTTCTTCTTACTACAAGGATAGGAGTGACAATTCCCAAGCGCCTCCCATGTTGGGACTGAAACCAGTCTCTCCACATGCATTTTACCTAATTCTCTCTATCCCTACTCAGAGCGCATGAGTCTTGGCAGTCTGTTTTGCTGCAAACTACACCCTTCCTGGCCTTCTCTGGGTTATAAACTCTTGTTGCTGCTAATTTCCTGCTCAGCTCCAAGTGTTATATAACCACGGGGCTGAGCTGAGCCAGTGCTGGAACTGAGCAGAGCCAGTGCTCCCTGAGACTGTGCTCTGCATATCAGGTGGTAGAGGAGGCAAACCATGAAGACTGGGAACTTGCTGGTGTAGTTAAGGATGCTCATCTGAAATCTGATGAGCGGTACCATCCCTGTTTCCCCATATCATAAAGGAGAGAGAAATGCTGTGTAACAGGTGACCCACAGACTCTGAGGCATGCCCAGAGTGGTCAGTTAAGTGCATTATATGATGGTGCTGTGACAGGCTTGACAAAGAAGGAGTTCACACAGAGTTGAGGTGAGTTATACTTATGTGACTTAGGAAGCAATGATTTTGCTATCAGCCTTCTCGGCTGTATCTGCTCCCCTTTATCTTCCTAAATAGTACTTTTACAGTACAACAGATCTATGGGATATTTTTGGTACCAAAGTGGCTGCAGCACCCAGATCAATCTAGATAATTTTGTTCATGGAGGGGTACTATGTATCACAAGCTGCCGAGAGGTAGAAACAACGAACTGGCTCCCTGGTGGCCCTTCCAAAGGCAAATACCTGCAAAGTGGGGGCAAAGGAAATTCTTTCATCTTTTCAGCTAGTGTCTCCTCCCACACCCTCTAGTATGGAACCCGGGCTGTTATGATGAACAGCTGGTTGGTAAACTAGGAGGGGAGGGTGAAAACTATTATGATATGAAGAGGATTTAAGCAATATTCACCTCTGGGGAAATTTTCCCCTTGAAGCTGGGTTTGAGTTATTTCACAGTACTTTCCATGACACTGAAGGCTATCAGGCCCTTAAGTTTTCTAAAATGTTTTGAATCCTCTGGTCTCTGCCTTTCCCAGGCTTCACAGAGACTCCAGAGAGGCTACCGAGGAGGTAAGGACAGCAGGAGAAAATGGAAGAGATTGAGGTGGAAGTCAGGGAAGGGAGAACACGAACATAAATGGGCGGCTAGGAGAGGCCCAGAGAAGGGATGGAGATGAAGGGAGAAGGCTTGAGGGTGGCTTGGGTGACAACAGTGGGGAGGCAATTCCTAGCGTTGTCAGGAGACAGGAAGGGAGAGAATGGAAGAGGTGGGGGAGGCAGGGATTTGAAAGTGATCAGTGAAAGCCTAAGTCTAAGGGATATAAAAGCAGTCAGGGAAGGAAAAAGGAGAGCTGGGTAAGTGACGTGCAATAGCACATGCACGCACATGCACATGCACGCACACGCACACGCACGCACACGCATGTACACGCGCATTGCTAGTAACGCGGGGCTGGGCCCCCCATAGTCGCTGACTGCACTGTGCGGATAGCACTCTTCGCAAGAATTTGGAAATCATACCTTGTTTTGTTTAAGGGCACCTTTCTCTTTCATATGAGGGCAGTCCTTCCCCGTCACCACAGCTTTGATATCTGCCACCGGCACTGCAATTCAGAAGAGAAAATGAAAGTCACTACACCGTGGGAGAGCTGAGATGTCAGGAAAGAAGCAGGGCTGAGCGCGGAGTCTGCGAACACAGTTGTCATTCCTCAAACTACTGCAACACGAGGAAAGAAAAGAGGTAAAAAGAGAAAGAGACGTCAGGCAAAATCCCAGGACCAGACGCTAAAATGGATTCTTATATTCTGCTCAAAAGCATCCCTGGGGAGACAAATCTATGTTCACAAGCAGAATTTGGTTCACTAAAACAAATCCCTAGGAAAACCCATCATTGTTGTGTAGAAGTGATGGTATCAGAATCAGCAGTAATAATACTACGACCAGCGGTGCTAATACTGGTACTAGCTCCTGCTACCAGAAAGAACACCAGGTGCTTCGCGCACAGTGCTATCTCTTGCCACAGTACTTGCATCTATTAGCTTCTGAGTTTTGGATAATGAGGAGAAGCAAACTTACCAAAAAAAAAAAAAAAATCGATCTGGATCTGAACACTCACTCTCCAAATTCTCGCTCTCTACCATCTCGTTAATTCTCACAGCAACTCTGTGAGGTAGGTATTTTTTTTTTTTTTTTAATCCCTAGTTTACAGACAACGGAAGTAAACTCAAAGAAAGAGAACATTCTTTTCTGGTAGGGAAATCGTAACTGGTATTTATCTTGGAGATCCTGAGAATAATGCAGTCAGATTAAATGATGTTATCTCATGTCTTACTCAAGACTTGGAGGAAGATAAAAGACGAGGACAGGTTTGTGCATTTAAAACTTCTATCAAGATCATGTGAGAAAGAGAAGGCAGTAAGATGGTTTGGAACCACACTTTTAAAACTGTGAAGTCACCTGTCCCTCTCCAATCCCTAATCTTTTAGTCCCACAAGGGACTGCGAATCCTGGGGCCCACTTAGGATCTGCAGAAATTTCGAGTAATCAATGCCTTAGACTCCCTTAATGATGAAGATGATGAGAGATTTCATAATTAAGGTTCACATACTTTTACTGAAGAATTGGGTTGTGGGGGAGAGATTTAGATGAAGATGAAATTATGAAACATATAGAATATCAAAATGATACAACAGGAAGGCCCTTTAAAGCTAACATTTTCCAGGTCCCCTAAAATTGCTAAGACTTTGTTCAAATCTTGACAGCCCTAGAGCTTTCTCTAACCCTAGAGACAAGTGGGGTTGTCATGAACTCTTCCAGGAATCTTGGCACATACTCCCTGCTATCTGTTCCACCACATCTGCTCCTTCATCTTGAAGTCCTGATTCTAGATCGCGTTGGCAGGCATTACTTGTGCTGACCAATATCTGGTTTTTCCCCTCTTTCTGGGCATATGGAAGACTACACTTCCCAGCAACCTTTGCAGTGAGGTGGGGCCACGTGATTAGGTCTGGCCAGTGAAATGTGAGAGGCAATGGCATTCATGTCTCTTCTTGAAGGAAGCAGTAAAAAGTCCACGTCCATCAGCCTCTCTTCAGAAACTGAAGAGGCCACACGTTCCATCCAGATGCACAGCTGTGGGATGGCACGGCAGCCACTGGCTGTGTCCCTGAGGGACTGTGTAGAGCAGTCCTTCCACGGCCCATGCCAGTTATGTAATGTGAGTGAGAAATACACTCTTGTCATAAGCCACTGAGATCTGGGAGCCGTTTGTTCCTGCAGCATAATGCAGCAATGTGGCCTACCGTGAGCAGCGTGATCTTTTACCTTGGATGCCTTCCCTGCCCCTTTGGATTGGCATCTTCCTATAGATGGTCTCTATAATTCCTGGACCTACTTTTGACCACTCACAGCCTTCAGCTCTCCTGAAATCCATTTTTATAACCAATAATCAGTCCTGTTCCCCTCAGTGGTCAATCTGGTTGCCTAATCACTACCCCAGGAGGGCTACTTTAGGAGGTACTTTAGGAGGCACTTTAGGAAATTGGGTTGACTCCATGTTTGCTTTTTCAATTGGACCTCCACCACTGAAGTGAATTTGTGAAAGAGTTAACCTACCAATTCAAAAGCCTTCTCAAGCTTCAGATGGAGTTCGAGTCACAAGTACCTTGCAAAAAACGTCTTTTGTTGTATAATATATAACATGGTCAACGAACTAGAAAGAGTTTCTACAATCTATAAATACTAAGTTACCCTTTGGCTTTGAAAACCCATCATATGGAACGGGACAAGAGGAACACAAAAGTCGATGGTGGGAGTAGTCTTCAGAATCTCTAATGAGAAGGCTTCAGGGGAGAAAAGGCACTTTTCCGCCGTGCTCATAGCAGTACATATTCTGTTTTTTAATACGTATTGTCCCCTGTCAAGGAGACAAGCTGCTGTATTACTCACAGGATTATGGCTAAGAGGAAACACAAAATTCTAAAAATACAGTGTGGCTTTTAAAGGTTGCTCTTTGCATAGTTTTTCTCTAGATGCACTGGAAGATTAGGCATCAGAAGGGCTAGAATGCATCCTTTCTATTCCCATGAGCAGAATCAGACTCCTATCTCTTGAATCTACACTCTGAGGAGGCAGGAGAGGGCTCTTGATTGCTTCAAAGTCAGGCTGATGTTTCCATTAGGCTCTTTTTATGTGGGAGCAGTATAAAGAAGTGGTGCCCAGAGATAGGAGAAATAAAAGGGTCCCTGCTGGCGCCCTACACCCCACTCTAAATCCTTGGGGCATGGCTTCATTTCTTTCAATCCTTTTCTCAGTTTGAGCCAGATGGAGACAATCTCATTCAATACTACCATTTTACAGATGGGAAGACTGAGGCCTAAAGAGAGCAAGTAAATTATGCAATGTCATCTTGTTAGTGGGGGACAGAGTTGGGACTGTTTTTTCTTCTACTCTATATGCTGTCTTGCTTGGTCATGGCTTCTCCCTATGTTTGGAAGGTGTCAGCACCCCAAATCATGCTGAACATGTGGTGATCACTTCAGACACTCCAGGAAACTCTTCAACTGCTAGTATCTGTGGAAGGAACTGGAATTGTGATTTAAAACAAAAATACAATTGAAAAAGGAAGTGTGGCCACCAAAATAAGTTTAAGCTTTCACCACTGGGAGCCAAACTGAGGCAGAAGCCACCTCAGGAAGTAGCTAGTAAGCCATGAGCACTTGCTCCATAGACGCTCTTGTGAGTGGTGATGCAGAAGAGGGACAGGCAGGTCCCACCCCCGCACAGTTCCGTGAAGAGTCCGATCTCTAATCTGGCAGCGCAGAGCAGTGGGAGGGGCTGTGCCTTTGGAGTCACAGACTGGCTTTGAATTCTAGATCCACCACTGGATCTGTTCCACTTTGGGCTGAAGTGCTTGGAGCCTAACCATCCTCGTCTGCAATGTGGAACTCTGGCATCAGCTGCATCAGAGAGTTCCCCCAAGAATGACGTCCTAACGCTGGAGCGGGATCATTGTTGGCTTTTCAGCTAGGCAGTGCAAGGTCGTGGTTAAAAGCTGGGGGTATGGAGTTAGATGGTCGCAGAGATCTCTGCTCTACTGTTTACTAGCCATGGGTTATTAAAAGTCTTCTGTACCTCAGTTTCCTTGTCTGTAAAAGAAGGGCAATGATGTCTACCTCTCCAGGTTGGTGAGAGGGTAATTTATGTAGAGCTCTCAGCACAGTGCCTGGCATATAGTAAGCACTCAATAAATGTTGTTCGTAATTATTCTCGTTATCAATAATCAAAGTTAATTGTCTCTGTAGATCAAGGAACCTGAATTATTCATGGTGCTTCGGTGACCCAAATTGCCCACTTTGCTTTGCTCTCTCAGCTGCTCCTCTCATCCTCTGTAACAGGCTTAATCGCCTTGTGAGGGGGTGAGCCTTCTCCTCCCTAGCCCCTTTGATGTGGGAGTGAGGAGCTCTGGCCTAGATTCTTTCAAAGGGCGGCACTGAGGGGCCTGGGGCATGGCTGGAAAGCCGCGGAGTCTAGTGTCTAGTGGGGTGATGAGAGCCTGTAAACGTGGTGATTGGGATGTGAGGCCGTATCTCCTGCCAAAAAGAAGTAATACGAGAAGAGATTTTCTAAACCTTTTGGGGTGATGACAGCTAGGGAGAGGCCCTCGATTTCTACTCACCCTCTCTGTATTAAGAAGATTCAATTACACTCTTTGATTCATCAATATCTCAATATTCAGCACTGATTAACTCGAGGGGCAGAAGACAATTTCCCCCTTGGTCTCAGGAGAGGGCACTTGTACATGGCAAGAGCAATGGCACTTGATATTAATTAAAGGAACATTTCATTTTTCTAGTGGAATGAGGTTTATGACTTCTAAGGGCTCTAAGAGGATGGGCAGAATGCGGAACTGGAATTAAATGCAAACCAGTGACAGGTCTGAAGCAGTCAACTTAAGTTTCCTAAGCTGGGGCCTGCTCATCCCAGGCACATACTAGGTCCATTTTACTTCTTACATGAATACACGCCCTCCCTGGCTCATATGCGCATCCAGATACTATCTCACCAACACACACACACACACACACACACACACACACACACACCCTCCTACGTGCATACACCTGTACAGGTATGCATTCCTGATTTATCCTGCAGTGGATAACCTGGTGATGGAGCAGCTCTGTTGAACTCTGAGGTACTGGCTTTCAGAAGAAGGGGCAGGCTAGAGTCTCTGGAGCCATTGTCAGAAGGGACCGTTGTAACCCTTTCCCAGAACCAGTATCACTCCGTGGCCACTACCAAAAGCTGTTTGGAGATTTGCAGATCTGGCCTTGCTCTTCTGCGACCACCCTGGCAAGCTGGTTCTCCCTGGCTTTGGCACTCCGGGTTTATAGCTAGTTACTTTCACCTGGGCTCTTGGGGGTGCAGGCCTTGGTAGAGCTGGGGGGTATCAGCTTGCCAGCAAGCCCAGGAGCTGCCCCTACAAGGCTCAGACATTCTCTAGGAACAGGGCTACCAATCTCCTAAGCAACAGAACCAGCTAGAATGGGAGTGCTACATATAAAACCTGCAAACAATGCCAACCAAATGTCTATCTGTGGGTTGAGAAGAAGATTATATCCCTATAAAAATGGGGATAAATAATATGTCCAGTGAGTGGGAGAGCCAATTCACTGGCCCACATGGGGAAAAAAAATGAATCAAGCTGTGTGTGTGTGTGTGTGTGTGTGTGTGTGTGTGCGTGTGTGTGTGTGTGTTCGTGTTCTGCCCAGACCATTTTCCCTATTTCCTGATCAGGTTAAGAATGAGACTATGGAAGATTTTGTATAGAACTTCTGGTTGCCTTGAGCAACAGTAACTTTTAACTCCTAATTTTACCACTGCAGAGCAGTGATTCCAAATTGCTGACCTTTGGAAAGTTCTAAGTTTATGAGGGAGGTTTCACCAGTGAGTTTTTCACCAGTTAATAGCAAACAGAGGAAAATGAAGACACAGCTGTGAGTTTTTAATAAAGCTAATTTAATTTAGCAGACGGGACTGTCCTATATTCCAAGATTAGGTCTTTCAGGTCTTTCTTATTGTTTTTCATGATCAAGAGCCCTTTTTTAATGAAAGGAATGTGATATTAAATTTTAGTTAGATCTCATTTTTTAATAGACTTTTTTTTTTTGCCAAAATTAAAAGTTGGCAACCCACTGTCAATTCACATTTTTTTTTTTTTTTCTCTTCTAAAATATTTACTTACTGGTGAAGCCAACTTTGGGAAATCACCATGCAGAGCAGAGTATCAGGCAGTATCTAGCTCAGGGGCTCTCACTTTGAATGTGCATTGGAATTGCCTGAGAGTCTGTGAAGACCGAGATTGCCAGCCCCCACCCCCAGTTTCTCATTCAGCAGGACTGGAAATGAGGCTGCAAAACCTGCATTTCTAGTAAGTTTTCAGGAGATGCTGCTCATGGTCCAAGGACCACCCTCAGAACCACTGGTCCAGCTTGTCCATGGTGGAATGGGCAAGGCTTTCTGAGACCTGAAGGGAGAGTCCTCGTTACGTTGCCACAGTAGGGATGCAGACACCAGCCGACTCTGCACTCATGCCTTTCTGATTTCCTGCTCCTCCCACTAACGGGGCTGATAATGTGCGCCGGTGAAGTCGTGCTCCTATGATGGCAAACAAGATCGCTTTCTGAACTAAATGACTCTATGAAGACCAGACTGTTCCATTTTGATGCTGGAGGAAGAGAGAATGTTCCAGGCTGTCCGCCTGATAGGTCAGCCCAGAGTCTGAATGTGTCATGAGTTTCTCACTTGTGGCTACTTGTTGCCTTTGGTGGCCACGGGCTGCAAGGAAGGCAGTCCAGAGCTGACTTCCGTGGGCCCTGGGGTGATGAGCGGAAAGGCGCTGGGGCTTGCGGGTAAGGATTTGGTCTGGGATACACTTATATGACTCATGAAGGGTCAATGTGACTTTTGAAGGCTCTTCAAAAGTGTTTTTATTTGTTTTCTCACTCTTTGGGTTCTCTACCTGGGATATCCTCTGACACCATTTTATCTCATTTCTCATCTAAATTAATTCATCACCCTGGTGTATTTTAATGTTTAATGTTTCTATAATACCTGGTTTAATTTGTACACTTATTACTGTCTAAAAACCTGGAACTTGGTTTGGTGTTGGGCTAAAATAATTAGCAAATTACTGGCTCTTGGAAACATACATGTTAAAATATCATACAGAAACAGCAAATAAATACAAATAAAAAGTATTTCAGGGAATAGTTTGCTGACAATAGAATGTAACTGATCATAGATTTTTCTAAGTGTCTCAGTTACTTCTCTGCCATTAACGCTGCATTATAATGATGGGATACACTAAACTATAATGAATAAATGTGGTAGGGACTCTCGTGAAATTATTTTGGGTCACCAGAAAAAGACAATTGACAGAATCAAGTTTCTATTGTCTTTGCTCCTTGAAACAGCACCTGGAAAGTGGTGCAAGAGTGGATGTCTGAACTCCAGGTTTGTATTTTTCAGGAAAGATATGTGAGCATTCCTTCTGCACCCTCCCCTCTTCAGCCCCAAACCCCTAATCCATCAGGGTCTCGTGCATGATGGGAATGCTCGGGCTGGGACTTACAACAAGATGAGACATGCCCAGTGGATTAATTTGGGTTGGTAGTTTTCCTGCATGCTATTTTGTGACCAGGAAGCTAAACCAACCACCCAAACTCAGTCCTCCTACACAGGAGAGCCACTTACGTTTGTCCTGCAGGGAATCGTGGGGCACTTCTCCCTGGGGACTCTCTTCCAAGTCTCCATAGTGTAGGACTTTGTGGTTGGGTGAAAGTCGACAGTACCAAAATTTGTCTGAGGGGAAAAAACACATACAAATTTATAAGGTAAGTGAATCTGATTTCCAAAAATATCGACATCTTTATTTCCTAAGAGTCTTGCCTAGAAGAACAAGCAATGCATTTGATTTTAGGTCTTCAGGAAGGAATGAATTCTAGAGCCCTGGGTAATAAGTCCCCTTTTGATTTTGATATTTAGTTAGCACTGTCCTGCTAACCATTCGGGAGGTCATTAAACCCTTCAGGAATAATGGCATCAGGTTTTCTGAGGTGGCAGTTTCCAGAGGGTTTATTTCATCAGTATCTATAATGACTATGGGAATTATTCCTTGTCCACGTAGGCCTGGCAAAAGTGGGGAGGGAGATGTAGAAAAACCAGCTTTCTTGGAACTCTTCTGCTTCCACATTCTTCTCCAAGATGTTAAGACTGTTGAGATAGCTGTGTGTCATATCTTAGTTGGTGCACCAGACCCCCACCTCTGGGGCTAATACACACAAATTAATCCAAGAATGAATTATTAGGATGCTAGTGATAGATGCAAGGGGTGGAATTCATGAGAAAATCATCTAAATAATTCAGGGATTTATCCAAAGAATGAGGATAGTCACAGTTGTCTCCTCTCCGATTTCTAGAGTTTAGTTCTCTAAATAGACATGACTAGAAGGGAACTAAGAGATACAGTCTTCCAGTTATAAAATGAATAAGACATGGGGATGTAATGCATAGCATAGGGAATATAATTGGTAACCTTGTAACAACTTTGTATGGTGACAGATGGTTACTACATTTATTGTGGTGATCATTTTGTAATATATAGAAGTATAGAATCACTATGTTGTATACCTGAAACTAGACAAAATTAAAAAATTAAGACAAAAACAAAGAAATAGGCATGACCAGGGCCTTAGAGTCATTCTTACAAATAACCCCCTCAACCTAACCTGCTCTGCATTCCAATGTAATAAAAATGTTTGAATAAGCCTGTGAGGTAGGAAGGAGGAGGCAAAAAACACTTTTATAGATAAAGAGCTTAAATTATGACAGCAATCTTCGTGAAGCTCTCAAGCAAGGCTGTGCTTAGATGCCTCCTCCTCCAGGAAGCCCTCTCTGATTACTACTTCTGAAGGGACTCTCCCCATCTTCTTAGCTGCCCCAACATCTTCCTTGATTATGGGGGTCCCCATGTGAAGCATCTTGGTATTTCTCATTATTTGCCACAAACCCTAGGGAATCAACTTGCCCTAGCAGGTGTACTGTGAATAATTACTGATGGAAGAGGACTCAGGATACTCATGAGCCCAGACAGTATGGAGACGCCAGGGCTCTCTAATGACAGCCCCTGTCTTCATAATGATGCTATCCCAACCCCTTGGCACAGTGCCTGGCACATAGGAGTAGCACAGTTGGTGTTGGCTAAATTGATATATGAGGACCCAAGGGGACTTGGTCAAAACACTTAAGGCACGAAGCATGTATGACCTTGAAAGCATCCAGGACCTGTAAGCCCCTCTGTACAGTAATGCAGTTGGCAAACATGGCGGCCTTGGTCAAGTCACCTCATTACTGTGTCTACAAACGTATTGTTTTCAAACTACTCTGATTAGAAAGTACTCCATAACATTGTAAGGAAAGTGGGTTCCTATCTAAAATTACCTTCACTGCAAAACTTATGTCTTAACTAGGACTCTTTTAATAGAAAAGAAAGTGTTAAAAATGGAAGGAAAACCACACAACGAACAAAGAAAACGCCCAAACTTGATCCACAAAAGCAAAATGCCTCTGTGATTCCCATCTTCCTCATCTATAAATAGGGTTTGAGAATTCTTTAATGTAGTCAGAATATGGCAATCCATATAATTTAAAAAGAATCTGAACTCTGCTGGAAAAATTTGAGAGGAAAGGAAAAGTTATTTGATGGCTAGGGTAACACCTGGCATTGCTCAATTTTCAAAATCATGTTAAATCTACACATATAACACAGGTCATTTTCCTGGGAGACTATTTCAAAGGGAGAAAATAAAGTTACTCCCTGAATAATCTACAGTCATTTCAATTAGGCAAACATGTAATCACCAGTTCTCCATGAGGAGAACACATTTGGGAATCAGACTCATGATTCACAATAGGAATTGTGAATTCCACAGGAGCAGGTGGTGCTCTGGTCGTGAGCATCAGCAGTGCTCTTGGGGGGCCTGCGGAGACTGCACAAAGCCAGCTGGAGAGATTTACTGTGAAGCTTCCTTCCCCTGATACCTCAGTGCTGGGATTTTTAGCTAAGTGGGTAACTGAAGGGTCACAGAAAGCCGGCAAGGAAGTCAGTGAGCTGTGCACTGGGACACGCTGGTCTTATTCTGAGTAAGGGCCCAACCTGTTCTTTACAGGGACCCCTCACTTCTTAAGCTGGCATAAGCTCCAGGGGTAATGGTAGTAACCTAAAACCCAAGGGCCAATATGATGCAATCAAAGATCACTCATTCTCAGGATATTGGGGGAGCATTACAAAATTTAAGTGGATCAAGCAGATATACTGTGAAGTAAAATGCACAACTTATATTTGTTTGTAAGACTTCAAAAATTTCTGCTGCATATGCTTTCAAGGGACATTTCCTTATCCAGTGAATATTTGCAGAGTGCCCGATGCACATGGCACTCTGCTGGGTACAGCACAAATTCATCAGGGTGAAAGGCAGACATGAGAGACAGAGCCAAGAAGTTCAAGGATGAGGAGCTCCCTCGGTTCTTGGTGGCAACTGAGAGAAACATGGTGGAAACACTTGTCTCCCAGGCTTAGGAAACAGGCACAGGGACTCAGCAACTCTGAGTAGACTGCAGGGAAAAATAGGAATAGGGAAGGCCTCTTGTGCAGCGTATTCTTCCACTCAGAAACTATGAGAGGACGGTGGTTATTTATCAGGGTTCCTGGAGGCAAAGCAACCACTGTCTTCACAAAGTTGCGGTGCATGTTTACTGAAAAGAAACACCAAAGGCCTCTCGGAACCCTGCCATATCGATATCTGGGGCACAGCTGACGGAATTTCCTCCTACCTCTGGCTAACCCCTCTCCGGCCCTATATGAGTTTCTCTTTCTCAGGCTACTACTAAAATGGGAGAGAGCAAAAAGATCTGGATGTCATTAATGGAAGGGATTGCTCCGTTCCTTCCTCCCCATCAAACAGGAAGTCTTGGATGGATGACAGAACACTGGAGACAGGGGCTGGAAAGTCTTGGGGAGGCTGTTTTGACTCAAGCAAATGGGTGGATGCCATGACAGTATCTTCCTCAGGATGAGGGCTGGAGTCATTAGCTCTGGGAAGGTTAAGAGGATCATAACTTGTGTGTGTTTGTCTCAAAGGGGGAGCTGCTGTAGAGGACAGCTGAGCGGCCAGTTCCGAGCAACAAAACACGCCGGCTCGTTGCGTGAGACAGTTTCCATGTCAGAAGGCAGCAGCAGCTTGATTTGCAGTTTCTTTTATGGTAAGAAAAATGTGTATTTCTTTTCAAAACCCAGCATGACGTTACTAGTTCCTCAATCCCCCTGGGCAATGAATGAGTGGATTGTGTCACTAAAAGCAATTAGCAGGAAGCAGTGAGAACATTATTGAAGTTTGTTTACTAGCATTTAAAGAATAAACAGGAGTTAACATAGAGGTCTTCCAGTCAATTACGATTGTTAGCACGTTAATAGCCATTTCTTCATTCTCCAAATTCAAAAACTGACAAGATAGAGATAATTCTGTGCTTCACTTTCTCGGTCTGTCTCTGTATGAGTGCATGTGTGTGGGTGTGCATGTGTGTGTGTGTGTCTGTGTGTGTGTAGGATCAGAGAGAAAAGCTGGTTTCAGAGCTCACAAGCCTGGTAAGAAGTTCTCCAGGGCTGATTAAAGCTATTCCCAATGTCGCATAGATCATTACGGAGCTAATAACCACTGACAACTGTAATCCTTGCAGCACTGTTTGATAGAACTTTCTGCTATGACAGAAATACTCCATAGATACTTATCCAATAGTAAGAAAAGAAGTTTTAAATTTTATTTAAGTTCAATTAAATGAGCCATAGGTAGCTATATCCAACAGAAGACCGTTAGTCTTTAGCACCAAGGCTAGACGCACATTTGGGGCTGGCCAGTGGGACTGCAGGGGGGCCCAGCAAGCTGGATACTAGCTACCATGAGTGTGAAATGCTGGGAGGGTCAGTGAGGCACAGGGCACGGCAAGAACGGAGTCTTGATCGGCTCTGTCGGGGACTCAGGGGGCAAATGGCTACTGGCCCAGGGGGCCCTGAGAGTCCTGTGTTTGGGAAGCAGGTGGCCTTTACTAAAGTAAAATCTTAGGGCACTTCTATTAGGATATTGGAGCTTTCCTAGGTTAACCTAAAATGTGCAACATCTTTAGTGTGCTCAGGTCTTTCTCCTGCCTAGGTTTGAAGCTTTCCAAGTCATAAAACACGAGCGACGCAGCAATGTTTTTAAGGGGAAATGTCTTCTTCGAGGTGATGAGATACGTCTGATGAGATTGCTCTATTGGTCCAGTATAGGAAGACAATGAATATAGATAGAGACAGAGGCCATCCTGCCTTCCAAATCTTCCTCATTTCACTGGATAATCTTTAGAACGAGAGATGGTATTCTGATTCCGAATTCTGTCTCCCTGAAGACTGCTGCTTCCTTTCACAACAGAAGATGACTCCAGAACCCCAAATCCTTTTAAAAATAGTTTGGCCTAACTGCTGCTTTGGAGTCTTACAGACCTGGGCTCCACACCTGGCCCTCACACATCAGCTAAGTAGCCTCGGCCAAGCTGTAAGAACCTTAGAGATCCCTACTCCTCTTTTGCTATGTAATGTTAATTATTATCTAAAACATTTTGGCACCCTGCACAGAGCTGGCTCACAGCTATTAGCATCTTCCTCTTTTTCCTGTTAACGGTAACCCCTCTTGTCCACTCCTGCTCGCTCCACCTTCTGAGAACAAGGATCATCTCTTATTTTGAGCTACTGGAAAGTGATTTGTCCCTGAAAATCAACTGGATTTTCTTCCTTTGAAAATATATGTTGATTTATCCCTTTTTTTTTTTTAAATAAAAACGAGTTATGATAAGGTTTAATTAAATATTAAACAAAAATTTCAATCAACGGTAGAGGAAGAAACAGCCTGTTCCTAATGAGGGTTCATTTGGTTACTATGCCTGAATATACCACTTGGCTCTAGGTTTTCTGAGCGGAGACACCGAGGTAAGGTAGATCACCCTTGGCAGGGACATGGAAGCATGCTAGTTCCTCAGGGCACATGCTTTGCTCACATCCAAGTTCCAAATTAAGTCTGTCATGTTAGTGCTTAGAGAAGGTGGTTGTGTTAGTGCTTAGAGAAGGGATGCTGGCCAACAAAATGGACAACGTTTTCAATGGGAAGCAAAAGTTTCATGCTATCATTTCTTGTAATGACACTCCAATGTGTAGCCCTGGGCTCTTATCAAGACTATTCAACATGAAGGATTCTGAAAGACTCTAATCTCTGAAATATAAGGAAAACAGGGAGCAGTTCTTGATCCTGCAGATTCTCATGATGCAAATAATGGCCCTACCATAGACAACTTCTGGAATTTCATCTGAATTCGGTCCCACAGAAGCCCAGGGGACACAGAAGCAAGGCAATCTATCTCATTGTGAAGGAGTCGGAACAGGAGCCTTAGATACTCTGTGGTGGGAACAGAATGGAGTGAGGTTGGTATGTGACATCCATTGCCACTCTCCTACCTGTGTTTAAAAACCTATATTCTGAGGATCTACAAGCTAAAATTAATGCTAACTGTCACTAAATCATGTTTGACAATGTGCAAAGCACTCTACCCTTACTTACAACTGGCATCATTAGACAGATGAAGAAATAGGAACATAGAGAGATCTAGTAGGTTGCCCAAGGCCACCCAGCTAGCGAGTGGGGAAGCAGAGACTTGAATACCACTTGATGTGTCTCACGTGACTTACTGCCTCCAAGTTCTCCAATGTGACCAGAATTCCTAGAAACCCAGATCTGTGAATATCTCCATCAGTCTAACCAAGTAGCAGAGCTGTGCATGAGGCAGGGAGAATGATGGGTAGGTATTAACTTGGGTCTTCTGTCCAAACGTGGTGTGGTAAAGGACTCTGTCTGCTCCCCCGCTTTCCGGTTCTGTGGGACAGAAAGCTCTTTCCTATTATCCCCTGTACAGTTAATACTTAAATCGGCTCATCTGTATCTGACTCACTGTTGAACAAGTATTAACGGAGTATGGCTGCCATTCCTTCACAGAGTCCTTGCTCTTTAACCTGGGAGGGCACGTGGCTGTTCCCTTCTGAGAGCTCCTGTGGAAGTGCACCTCTTTCGAAGGGATTAAAATGATTTTACAGGGTCGCCTGGGGGACTCAGGTCATGATCTCAGTGTCCTGGGATCAAGCCCCACATCGTCAGGCTCTTTGCTCAGTGGGGAGCCTGCTTCTCCCTCTGCCCCTCCCCCTGCTCATGCTCTCTTTCACTCTCTCTCTCTCAAATAAATAAATAAAATCTTTTTAAAAAATGACTTTATGTCATGTCCTCATTAATCTGTGTAAATCTAAGTGGAATGTTTCTATGGGGTGATAGGAAATCAATTTCATCACAGTCTGCTTTGAATCCCTACTTTTATGCACGCAGATCTAGTCACCAGATTTTAAATCCATTTACCAAACACCAAAAGGTCTTCCTTTCTGCACCCAGAAGGATAATTTTATATTAAATACAGATGGCCAGGCTCCCTAGGGAGCTTAATTAATAAATTTATAATCTAGGTGCTAATATTTTTTGTTCATTAGGTAATTCGTTTTTAGAAAACGGGAAAAATTTGCAAATAATGGGCTGATACTTCTTTAGCCAAAAGACTGTCATTATTATATCTAGAAACAGGATTATTCTAGTAGAATCTTATCCATTTCAGCCTAGAAAGGGAAGAAGACTTGTAGTAAAGTAGACCAGAGGGTTAAGTTGAGTTCTTTGAATTACGTTCTGGAGGATTCTAGCTAGACATCAGTGGAGGCACTGGATGGTATAAATCCATGTGCCATCTTCTCCCTCCTCCTCCCACTTTTATGTCCTTTGCCCAATGCCAAGTAAATAAAAACTTTATAAATCATCTTATGGGAGCAGCATGTCCCGACTACTGATTTTTCCAAAGGTGATGAAGAGATCAAGCATAGAATCGACTATCTGGCTAACTGAGCTAAGAGATCATCTAGTCCAATTCTCCCACTTATTAGATGGGAAATTGTAGCCCTGAGAGATTACGTGTCTGCCTAAAGGCACTCAGTTGGTTACTTAGAGTTGTGAAGCCGAGAGTCAAGTCTACTCACTCCCAGCTCATTGCTCTTTTCCTACATAACCTCCTAGAAGAGTAGCTGCTACCTTTTGTGGTAGCTTTCTCAGAGCTACATTCATGATCACCTTCCCTCCTCACACTAACTTCAGGACACAGGCATTGTTATCCCCATTTCTTTTTCTTTTTCTTTTTTCTTTTTGAGAGAGAGAGCGAGAGCGAGCACAAGCAGGGGGAACTAGGCAGAGGAGGAAGCAGGCTCCCCTCTGAGCAGAGAGCCCAATGTGGGGCTTGATCCCAGGATCCTGGGATCATGACCTGATCCGAAGGCAGACGCTTAACCGACTGAGCCACCCAGGTGTCCTGTTATCCCCATTTTTGATGGGGAGACTGCCCACGGTCACACAGCTGGTCAGGGGGAGAGGTGGGAGTGCACCCATTTCATCCTGCCCCAGGGCTCTTGTCCTCACCATCATGCCACACTATCTTCTGGAAAAGCATTTGCCCTGATGACGATGCCCCATGCAAGGAATGCGGTGAGAAAGGAGGGAGCTCCCTCTTTGGCTGCTCTCCCAATGGAGCCTTTCTCAGTCCCAGCTGGAACTCAGCTCTTATCATCATTCTGCCCATGGTCCTTTCCCCTGAGGCCCCTTTTGAAGCTCAGTGCCATAGCTTGCCATCCTCTGGGAACAACCTATACTTTCATTTCTCAAGGAAGTTCTGCCTTTGGAAGTTCCTTAATATGATTTTTAACTGTAATATCTGAAACTGTTTGAATTTACTCAATATTCAGCACAAAGCCATTAAAGAAAATAGCCAGGGGGACGGGCTTGGCATAAACATGAAATGATATTTGTCATTAGTGGGTGAGCTCTGTGTCTGAGCAGAGCATCCACTGGTTTTCAAAAATATCTGCCAGAGTTTCTCCTGGGCCATAACTGGTGTTTTTCTTGGTAGAATTGCTACTGCTTATGCTTGCTCCTGGTTGTCCCTCAATCTCGTCACTCTCCCCAGATCTTATCTTTAGTTTTAGTTTCTGACTGTTTGTTTATAGGACAGTATGATATGAATCCTGTGACTTTGCAATCAGCAGCCTGTCAAGAGAAGAAGAAAGCAATCAAAAGACTTCACTTCCCTGACTGAGAAAGAGCAGAAAGTGCCTCCTGTCTATTGGAACTAGTCTAATGGCACCCATTCTGCCATGGTATTTTGGGATTAAAGTTCACTGAGACAATTCAGAAGTTCTTCTTGCAAGATTATGAAAACTGATTCTATCCTACCTTGGTTCACTGTTACTTAAATCTCCAGATAAAGTAATTTTCACCTAGAAGGGAATCAGTGTGGGGATTTGAGAATTAGGGCCATCCATGCTGAAATTTCCAAAATCAAATCCAGCTGTGGGTACCAGCTCTCCTGACACCAGAGGGAGTCATTAACAGTAAGGGCCATAAAAAAAAAAAAAAAAAAAATTAAGATAAAATAAAAATAAAATGAAAGTAAGGGCCATAGAGTTGCTGGAGTATGAATCCTTGCTCTTCTGCAACTTTGGGCACTTAGTTAGCTCCTCAGGGTCTCAGTTTCCTTATCTGTGAAGTGGGTATAACCACAGGGTTACCCAGGGTTACCAGGAGGAGGAAATGCATTAAAATAAGTAAAAGGAGAGCCTGGTACATGGTAAGCTCTCAATACATGTTGGCTGTTCTTGAACACCCACTAGTAGACTTGTGGTACTAAATAGCTCAGGTGGCTTTTCAATTCCATGGGTCTTCTGGTAATTCTTTGATTTTCCCTGGGTGCACATGGGGAGTCAGAACTTACCCGGACTGCTATTCCTGTTCGGAGTCCAATGCTGCAAGGCCTACCCTTAAGCCGGCACCCATGCCCCATGACTCCCCAGGGGAGCAGGCCACCGTTCACCCTCGCCGGGACACAGTGCCCCAGACACAATACCTTGCCTCCGCCGGCAGTTGAGTTTCCTAAAGCAGGTCCCTTCCACGAGGCGGTTCAGGCGTTGCTGTTTGATCAGCTCCAAGATTTCTGGTTGAATCTTCTCCTTCAGTTCCCTGTGAAGAACACACATGCATTGCACGGCATGCCTTGAGAACAGCGCCTGGTTGAAAGGGCATCGTGGGCAGATGGGGCAGCGAAGTGCAAGCCGCATCTTTCCACGACCATCCCAACACCTCCCAAGGTGGTGCTTTAGAGGATTATTTATTAAGAGTTAGTGGACAGGTTGATCTGTTAAAACAACACTATAGATTCTCTGACATTTACAGAATACCCACCAAAGCACCAGCCACTTCCGTGACGTTTTGCTATACCAAAGCCTCCCGAGAAGTTTCTTCCCTTGTTTCACAAAGCCACAGATATAAACTCATGCAGAAACTCACTTGGCTTTGCCAAGACAATAAATCTTTGGTCACACTTCCACCCCTATAGCAGGTAAACTCCCAGACTACATTTGTGATCTGACCAAAGAGCAATACTGGGCAGCCATGTAATTACTAATTCCATGGCAAACTGCAGGACCACATTTTGCTTTCCACTCTATCACTTACAAATGGGAGCAACATATCATCCCTGATTCTAGCCCACAGAGCTGGGGATAATGATAGGATAAATTAGGGATTATTTGCATCTTGAGTCAGGCTAATACAATATAACTTAGTTTTAGATGCACTATGCCTTAAAGATATCAGGACAGAGTACAATGTTTTTTAAATATCTTTTTTTCTAAGAAGATTTTATTTATTTATTTGAGAGAGAGAGAGAGAGCAGGGGGAGGAGCAGAGGGAGAGGAACAAGCTGACTCCTGGCTGAGCACGAGCCCAACTCGGGGCTCCATCCCACGACCCTGAGATCATGACCTGAGCTGAAATCAAGAGTTGGACGCTTAATCCACTGAGACATGCAGGCGCCCCAAGAGAATAGTTTTTTTTTTTTTTTAATCATGTGAAGTTTTATGGAGTGCTCTAGCATTTGCGTCTAGGAAAGCTAGAGCTGTTCTGGCTGATGCTGGACAGGGAGAGCCCTCAGGAGTGGTGAAGTACTGATTAGAACGTAGACCTAGAACTTGGAAGACTAGGGTTTCAATCTAGACTCTGCCCATGACTTGCATTTCATGTAGCTCATCTAAGTCTCAGTTTTCCCACCTGTAAAATGGGGATACGAACATTTTGTGGGAAAACGCTGTGATTCCCAAAGGAGACAGTGTAAGTGCAAGTGCTCTACGAGCCGCCTGGGCAGGAACGCGAGGTTATTACTGAATTTGCTTTGATGATACTCTCTCCTTCCCTCAGGCCAACTCTCCATACGCCCACATTTCACTGTAGTCATGGCTCACATGTCTGTCAGCTTCCACCTCAATTCTGGACCTGCTCCGACTGCAGACAGGCTGTCTTCACAGGGTGATTGGCTCATGGGTGGGGAAGGCACTCACGCTTGGGAAGTGCCTGCTTTGAGTCGGGTAGTGGGACTATCCGATTTTAGCTCAGTTAACATCCCCTTCTCGCTCCCCCTCAAAAACCTCCAAGTTTTGGGAACACGTAGTAGTGTTATTAATACGTAGGTACTATTATTTCTATTTTACAGGTGGGGAAACAGCTCATAGAGGTTAAGTGTGGAACTCAATCTTCTGCATACAAACTGCTTCTATTTACATGTGAGATAAAGAGAATTAAAAAGTCACATCAAAGGATCTGGCCCTCTAATGAGGTGTGCTAGTACTCTGCTAATACATATTTTAAACTCCAATGGCTTTAAACCTCCTGTCATTTGATACCATTGCAACTGAACATTTATAAAGCATAATATGGAGATTGAGTCCTAAGAACACAGCTTGGTACCTTTGTAAAGCTCTCCTGCGCAGACCTCCAGGGTCTCATCTCGGCCTTTCAGATGACTAAAACTATTTATTATCAGTGTTCAGCTTTTGTAAAATGGACTTAGTATACTGCAGCTTTGATGAACCCTGCTCTGAATGGGAGAAAAAGGTGGGGGGAAATGCCAGGGCAGCCACATGCAACAATAAATCACCGCTCCTGACTTCCAAGCCAGGGCGATGGGGCAGAGAGGATGAAATGGCACTAAGGGATCGAGAGGTCACTGGAGAAAGGGTTTGGGAATCTCATTGATTCTTAGGTTGCGATGTATCTTTAAATAATAGTTTTAGTAGGCTAGAGTTCAATTATTAAAATGGAGATAAAGATGCAGGGAAGAGGACCAAAAGGAGGAAATAATTGAAAGTACTTCCGAGTCATTTTAGTCGATGATTTATGACATCTTAGTGTAAGACCCAGACATGCGCATGGTGACACACTCCATTATGGAAACGTCTCCTGGGGAGATATTTCCAGAGTGAGTGAATCCACTGCAGCAAGAATTAGCCATTCCTTGTTGTGAACCCCAAAGGCCTCTAAAACATGACTGGGCAATGACAAAAAGAGGACAACTTTTCTTTTTTTCTAAGTGATTTCCTCTTCTTTTCATGCAAATGGACCCACTTGCTATAAAATTCACTCATATTAGGAAAACATATATAACACCTACATGGTGTGTCTGTGGATGAGGTTGGACCTCAGTGTAATGCATTATGGACTGCAGTTGGGGATAGAGATTCTCAGCTTGGGGTCAACGAGGCCAAGGTCATGGGTTCACTGCCCTTGTTTTGATAGATATTCTTCTAATTCTGTCTAAAGGCCTTGTAAATAAATAAAAGAAGGAAGATTAAAGGGGGTAGGGTGAATGAGTGTGTGAAGAGCAATTCCAGGTCCAGCATCGTTTCTGGGAGACAATCCCAGGTCCAAGGCCAGCAGCGAGGCCAGTGCCACATACAGAAGACAGACGGCCCCGCTAGACCAGTGAGCTGCCTCCTGGCCCTGCGGTCTGCCCCACTGAGCTGCTACTCGGTGTCCGCCTAGAACAGAGGGTGGCACGCATTTCCTGTAAGGGCCAGACAGTAAATATTTCAGGCTCTCGGGGCCATAGCTGTCTATGGCAACTACTCAGCTCTGCCGCAGGAGAGTGGAAGCAGTCAACGAACGGTATGTAAACACACGAGTGTGGCTGTGTTCCAATAAACCTCCAATTACAGAAGCAGGTAGTGAGCTGGATTTGCCTCAAGAGCCATCTATACTTTGCCGACCCCTGATCTAAAAGGGTTCTGTGAAGACTTTGGGTGTGCTGAGGGACAGTGTCTATTTCATGGAAATGGATCTGTCTTGACAACCGGAGGGCCTCCAAATTCAGTCCTTGTATTTCTTCTGTTCTTTATATTATAGACTCATGACTTTGAATATCAACTTTATGCTGACAGCTTCCCAAATTTATATTTCCAACCCGGACCTTTCAGCTGAACTCCAAATTCGTCAAACCAACTGTGAGACATGCCAAATGTGGATGTCTCACGGACACCTCAAACTTGACAGGTCCAAAGCTGAACTCCTGACCCCCTGTCTCGACCTGCTCTACTCCTTCTCGCCTTTGGCTGTTCAGCTCAAACAAAACTGTGAACTCCTCCTTGACTCCTCTCTTTCTCTTATTCAATCAATCAGGAAATATCATTGTTTCTTATCTTCAAAATCTATCTAATCTATAGTAGAGACTTGAATCACTTCGAATCATCTCTCGCTTGGGTTATTGAAATAACTTCCTTACTGATCTCCCTGCTTCCAGACTTGCCTCCCTGGAGTCTATTCCCACTACAGTAGCAAGAGGGATCATTTAGAAACCTGAGTCAGAGCACATTAATCCTCTGCTCAAAACCCTCCAATGGCTCCCCAACAAGGCCCTCCATCATCAACTCCCAGCCACTTTTCTGGACTCACCTCCTATTGCTTTCCTCCTTGCTTAGTCTTCTTCAGCCACAGTGGCCTTCTTATTTATTGAACACCCGGACCCACTCCTACCTCAGGGCCTTTGCACTGGTGTTTCTCTCTGCTGGAATACCCTTCTCTTAAATATACGCATGGCCTGCTCCCTTAGTCCCTTAAACATCTTAACTCAAATGTTACCATCCCAACTAGAGGGACCTACTCTGACCACATTACTTAAGGCTGCCAGCTCTCCATTTCCCTTATTCTGCTTTATATTTCCATTGCCATTATCCTCTTTTAACATGCTATAATCTTATTTACTATGTTTATTGTCTGTGTCTCCCCACTAAAATACAATCATTGCAGGGCGAGAATTGCATCTGTCCTCTTCACTGCTAAATCACCAATACACAGAACAGTACCTGGTACGTGGCAGGCATTTGATAAGCATTTGTCAAGTGCACTGGACACTGAAAACTGTGTAACTGACCAGACCATCCTGCTGGCATTTGCTGAGAGAAGGCCCTGCACAAAGCTTGTGGCCAATATTTAGTGAGGAGGCAGATAGGCAGGGTAGGCATTAGCCTGATTTCTGGCCCCGTTTTTACTTTTCCTTTCTCACTATACTTCCACTGTACCTTCTGAGATAAGGCGAGGCATACACAAATACAGTCATAGTGTCAGTTTTACCACTAACATATCAACAGTGTGACAACATGTCCCATTCTGGTTATCAGCTAATGATAAGAGGGACCATTTCTCTGAGTGGATATTATGTGCCAGGCATATATCCTAAGTGCTTTTCAGGCACTACATCATGGAATCTTCACAACCGTGCAATGATGTGGATACTTTAATCATTTTCTTTTTTAGACCTTAGAAAAACAGGCTTAGAATGGGTTACGTAACTTGTCTAAAGAGCCACATGTCCAAGTAGTGGCCTTGGAGTCTGAGCCCAGATTGGTTAGCTCCCTGGGTGTGGATTTTCTACCTTTTGCTACTATGCTTCACTGGTGTTTATCCTTACATCTCTCCTTCCCCACCCAGTGTAGTGTTAAATGACCTGGTTTTGGACTATTCAAGTTTTTTATATCCATTAACTTGGATTAGTTGTGTGGAGGGACTTATCTTCCCTGTAAAGTCATGCTAAGTGGAAAGTAACAAATACCTCCTCTCTGAAATAATCGGTCAAGAGCTAAGAAATACAACAAAGCTTCTTCAACCCACTGAATATTCCCCCCAAATATTTGCTCACACAGAGTGTGCATTTTTGTACTCAGGAAACATAAATGGGTTATAATAATGGGACGCATGCCTCAAAGGCTCTCTGGGGCACTTGGGTTTGCTACCAAGCTGTGTGTGGCAGGCACAGAGGGAGCCAGGCCGTGGGGGGAGCACTATGGTGGTCAAGAGGCTGGTGAGGGTATGGCCAGTAGGGTTCTGTACCAGCGGGCAAGCCCCAGCCAAGTCACTGTCCCAGTCTGCACACTGAGAAGCTGGAACCTTAAAGGTGCTTTTCAGTTCTCAATTTAGAATATCCTAACTCCCGAGCTTGGGGGAGATGTGACTCCGTGTGCTCTCATGACAACCCCCGCCTTTGTTTCCTCCACTCAAGCACAGTCTCTGTTAACCCTCCCACCCAAATTTTACAACCTGGGAGAGTGGGGTGGGGCGGGGCAAGTGTCTCTGGTTCTCTGTCCGTCCGCAGCACAGGGCCCGGCAGGCAGGAGTCACTCGAGACATATTTGTTAAATGAATGAGTGAACGAATGCAGACCATCATGCATGGGCTGTCCCTTTCTGTTGACGTGGATTTGTCCTGTGAGCCGTGTCGGCAGCCTTTAGGCTTTATCCAATCCTGCAGTGAGTTCCTGTCTAGCAGGTCATTCTAACAGACAAAACATCCCTGGACGAGCAGCTGGAGGCTGGCTCCCACCTGCCCGTTTCAGAGGCTGGGATAAGGATCAGGCTGGCCCATGGCCCCCTTAAATGCTATAGTTTCTAACAAGCCCTTATTGCAACTATGGCAAGGGCCCCAGTGAGGCATGGTGCTTTTCAGTCCCGTGGCCAAATGATGATACCAAAGGGACATACATACAGAAGATTTCCTTTATATTTGCATTGCTTCTCCTCACATAATAAATGCAAACATAAGGGCCTCTTATAATCAAGGGAAAACGCCAGAATGTCATGGGCAGAGCCTCAGGAAATAAAGGTATGAAGCCAAAACAGGAGCAAAGTGTTCACACTTCACATGCAGTTAACATTCTTGCTTAGACTAAAGTCATGGTCAAACAATAATTTGGGATCCCTCGCCCTTGACTGAAGTGGTTTCTCAAGTCTCCCTTTAGGTTTTAAGAACTGCTGTGAAAAGCATAACGAAGTCTCTGTGTGTTTGTGCATCTGCTGAAACAAACCTTAGGGAATCCAACATTTTGGTGCTGTAGGCCCTGTGATGGGACGAGGTGCTGCTGTCCCTCTCCGCAAGTAAGAAACCGTATCCCTGAGGAGGCAAGCATTTATCGGAAGGGCTTTCTGTTTGGCATTTCTAGCTGTACCTTCTGGCTGAGGACCAGCCCAAGGCCCAGCAGTGCTTGCTGCAGAGCTGGCTGGCGCTCAATGCAAGTACAAGTCAGGTCTCACCGTGACGAAAGTCAAAGACGCCCAGGAAGCATTCCCGCCCTGCTGCCCAGCTTCACCCTCACTCAAGTCTGCACTTCTGCTCCGCAGCCTCTGACTATGCCTCCCAGGGCCTGAGAGCAAGCACGCGTGAGGGAGCTGCGGACCTGTGAACTTTTTAAAACCACATCTTAGTCTTGCACTTAGCAAAGGAGCTCTGCTGGGGTGGACAAAGCATGAGCTGAGGGATCTGTGGGCTGGAGCTCAAGTCCCGGCTCCTCCCCTCTTTCTGGACTATTCCTGCTCCTTGAATGGGAATAAGACCTACCTACTTCATTCACATGGATGTGAGGAAATGAAACAGCAGGAGGGGCTGCTTTGCAAATTGCCAAGCACTAAAAATGTCAAATATATGAGAGTAATGGACAGAAAGAGGGGCAGAAAGAAAACGAATCAGAAACAGAGAGAGATGGGGTTCATGTCATAGTGACACCTGTGTTCTAAGTCAGCTTCATAACCAAAGTTCAGAAGAAGCTGTGTCTAGTCTTCTGAGGGAGGAATGAGAATACATTTCACACACTTTCCTTACCCCCACCTCTTCTCCTGTTTCCTTCCCTATAAATTATAAGGGTAACAGAACTGACCTAGCTCTTAGAAAAGGACAAGGGAAGATAAATAGGCCAGTTCTAAGAAAAGACGGAGCAAACCAAACAGTCTTCATTGGAGGTTCAGAACATCCTAAAGATGGAGGTACGCGAAATGACAACTGTTGCAAGGGGCACCTGCTGCAAAGTCCTATAAGCAGGGGCCCTGCTGCTCTCGGACTCGGGCCTATGGGCTGATAGTCATGGGGGCGATGCAAGGGGCTCCAGGGCGAGGCAAAGCTGATGGATGGGGCAGGGGCAAGTGAATCTCTCTCTTCCTCTCCATCTCCCTTCCACTCACCACTTGAACATTCATATTGCCTGAATTACCAGTGGGCTTTGTTCTGGCTGGGCAGAGCATCTTCCACTCAAAGGCACCCACCAAGAAATAGCTTCCCAGAGAAAAAATATTTGTTCCACGTGTTAGGAAAGGTCCCCCCACTTTTCAGCTACAAATTTTCAGGGGACTCATCAGTAACCAGGCCTCTTCCTGGCTTAGGTCCTGCTGCCAACAGCACCTGTCCCTGCCTTCCCCTCGGCCGCCCCTGCACCGCCTTCCTTGGGGAGCTGCTGAGACTTCATGAACCGAACTGAGGTCTTCCCGAGTGTCTTTTGTTGGCCTTCTGCAAACAGCTCACAACATGGCCCACTGCACTGTGTGTGATCGGCCTTCAGACCAGAAATGATGGGTCAGAGCTTCCGAGGAGACAGAGCTCAGGGGTTACTTACAAAATCGGGCGAGACTGGAAATCTTCCTGGTTCATCCTCTCAGACTGGCGGATTTTCAGGATCTCAGTGTAGCTCAGGTTCTGCAGTTTGCACTTGAACTGGTCCAGGGAGCTAGGCTTGGTTGTAAGAGCTCTCATAACCTGCTCCTTCACCACCTGCATTACCTGTAGATGAAAGGAAGACCGTAACTTTCCTGGGGGGTTGTCCTTGCCCATTTGGAAAGATCTTCTAGAGTGAACGGCTCCCTGCCTCCCTGCTCCCTACCCCCCTGCTTCCCTTCCCCTGCGCTCTCTGCGCAAACCTTGAGGGTACTTTTCCAAAGAGTAAACTACCATAATGTACATCTTCCACTTTCTCTTGTGCTGCTGGAACCACAAGGAAGGAGATGGATTGACGAAGTTGGAATTGGGTGGCAGGAGGCCTGGCTGGGAGGAGTGCTCCATTTGCTCAACATATTACGGGACCACTGCTGAAGCGACATTGTGCACAGTGCAAACTTCAAAAGTGAAAGGAGTCCAAGCAACAGCTAGGAGGCTGAATCACTGCTATTTTTTCCAGAAGAAGATCGCTGAGACACAATTAACTGTGGATGTCTGGTTGGCACTGGTTCAAACAAACATGAAATGATACCCACACTCGCCCCTCCGAGAATGCTTTCCCCGTGTAGTGAAGGCCTGAGTGTTCATACACATAAGGGATCTGAAACTGTGTGTGTGCTGTTGCCTTCTTGAGCCAGGCACTAAAAAGGAGGTCTATTTAATAGAACAGACATATGCCATTGGATGCCTCAAGAAAAAAAGAATATGGTAATGTGCTGCCTAAGGACAGGGTCCAGCCCACAAGGAGGCAATTAAGCATTGCCTCTATTAATGTGGATTCGTCTTCATCAGAATTTATAAAGCAGGAAAAGACCAGAAAAGACACAGAGACATCCAAGAGACGTGTAGTAATCTTCCTGCTTCTTTTTTTTTTAATCCTCCACTGCAGAGGAGAACAATTGTTATCACTGATGAGGTATCTACTATGGTGGAAGCTTTATGTATGTTCCCTCTCTTAATCTTAATCCACTCAAATCTAGGAGTTAGCTGTGGTCATCATTCTATTTACATATGAAGAAACTGAGGCTTTGAAATGTTAAGTAACTAGTTCAAAATCATAGCGCTGGTTAGTAGGTTCATGGATGAGCTGGGATTTAACACTACTCCACTGCCAATCACACCACCATTCTTGGGGTCACTCAGTAATGTTAAAATGAAAGAAAATCACAAATGCACCTCAATTATATGCTAATTCTGTGCCAGACACATGTTTAGTCATCATCTCATTTAATCTTCCCTCCAATACAGTAGAATAAGTGTTATTACCCCTATTTTAAAGATAAAGAGGCTGAGACTGAAGATTGAGGACTTACCCAAGGTCACACATATCTAGTTGAATTCTATGACACCGAGTAGCCCCACATGATGGATACTGCATGCATCTGATGTTGAAAAGCCCTGGCATGCCGCTTACCCTTTATCATTATGAATATGATCCCACTATACTCCTTATGGCTTCTAATCAGTTGTTCGTCAAATAAATCACACATGGTAGGTACTCAGCAATTGCTCATGGACTAGTCTTACACTGAGATGCCAGGGCTTTTCAACACCAAATGCATGCAGTATCCATCATGTGGGGCTACTTGATGTCATAGAATTCAACTAGATATGTGTGGCCTTGGGTAAGTCCTCAATCTTCAGTCTCAGCCTCTTTATCTTTAAAATAGGGGTAATAACACCTCTTCTACTGTATTGGAGGGAAGATTAAATGAGAGGATGACTAAACAAATGTTTCTTAAGGGGCTGTCACAGAGATGACAGTCACCAGAACACATAGGATTGGACACAATGATTACACTAGTAGGTGGGCATGTGACCTGAGCTGACCAATCAGTATCCTTTCCCAGACTTCTGACTTGTTGAAGCAGAGGTGAAGCATGCTCTTTTCCCCTAAAATTGACAACTATAACACTGTCTCTTACATGTGGAAGAGTGGAAGATATTGAGACTGATTCCATTCAAATTAGACAGAAGAAAGATTTGTGTGTGTGTGTGTGTGTGTGTGTGAGAGAGAGAGAGAGAGAGAGAGAGAGAGAGAGTTAATAATAGTTAAATTATATTCAACCATAATGTCAATTCAATGCTGACATTTGGTGGTTTTGTTACATGAACCTTTACTTCCCCAACTGAATGGAATTCCTGTCACTTGCAACTTAAGATCTCAACGAATACATACAATGAAGTCAAAGAGGAGTATCAGCTTATGGAGTGGAGTTTGCCCAGATTGGGGAAAAGTAAGAGAAGGAAGCTGGATAGAAACAACAAAGCTACTTCAATAAGAAAAACTTTAAAAAATCATCTTCATTTATATGCTCATGGCTGTACCTTTGCGTGGAAATCATGATAATCCCTTATGGTGGTATGGGAAATTCTTCAGCTCCTACTTATACCTTATGCTTAAAATCCACTGTTAAGAGTTTCAATTCCTCTAGCTTAAGACTTTTATCTTTTGCTAGATGTAAGAATCCGTAAGTGGGACAATCTTTTAAATTCCCAACAATCACTTATGCTTCCGTTTAAAAGTGAATATAGACCATTTCCTAAGAGTAGGTTGATAGGATAAGAAAGAAGAAGCCAAGGGGGCACTTGGCCCTAGGGAAAGGGATGCAAGTAGTTAGGATACAGCGCAGAATGAGGTTGGTGGAGGGAAAGACTGGCTTTGCCTGATTTAGTTCACAGTTTTGCTCTGGCCCTGAGAAGTTCTGTGGTAACTCTGTGTGCCAAGGAAAATGACCCCAGGGAAAGATGTCATTGATTTTTTTTACGAAGACAAAAGAGTTATATAAATCAAATACTTCTCTATTTCTTTGCAAAGTAGCTTCCAAAAAGGCTAGAATTAATAGTGTTAAGTGTCTATGAATGCTCTATGTGCATGATTTAAATCAAGACACTCACAACCACCATGCTTGACTCTGTCTTCTTTGGAAAATATCGAACCTTTTCTCATTGTTTGGAAAACCCACAGATGGTGTTGCAGAGGCATCAGCAAATCAGTGGACTTAAAACTTCTTAATTACAAATATGGGGATTAACATAACAATAAAAAAATTAAAAAAAAAAACTTCTTAATTACAAAATATGAATACGTTTTGTCATAGACATCAGACAAAACACGCTTTCAGAATCCGCATTCACTTACTGGTATTGACTGATTATTTTGTCAAGGTCAAACTGTGCCTGTGGTGTGTTTCTGGAATTTTTCCAGCACATATTCTCTGTAATAATGTCACATGTTACAAAAGAAGAAGTGGGAGTCCCATAACACACATGTACTTCAAATGGAGAAAACCTTTCAGCTCCTCGGAAGATTGGGTTAAAAGAGTAAGTTCTGGGGACCCCTGACAAGAATCAAGCATGCTGGTAGTCTAACTGGGCTCCTGGTTTCCCTGTTGTTCATTGAGATATGCTCCTGTGTTTTATTCCAAGATCTCCTGAGCCTCCATGTGCTCCCTAGTCTAATCACCAATTTGACCCCCACCTTCACACCCACAATCTTCATCCAGCATTATTCATCTGTTCTCAACAACTGTTTTTCAAGCACCTACAATGTGCAAGTCACTGTAAGCGAGATATTTGAAGCCTTGTGTCCTGGTCTGGGGAAGTGGATAAGCCATTACATACTTGCCTCCTCCAAGGGATGAAGTGATGTCACAGTGGAGCAAGAGCGAGACAGTCATTCCCCAAATATTTAGCCCCTCTCAAATGCTGACAGGCTGATAGCACAGCACCAGGACTTTGGCTGGGGCTTGAGGAGAGACCAGATGTGGACACGATGAGAGGCAGAGAAGGAGCCATTCTTGGAAGAAACAGCATGAGCCAAGGCTTGGAGAGAGGAGAGCCCAGCCCTGGGTGGGAAGGAGTGTATGGTGGTTTCATTTCGTTGGAAAAAATCGAGGTGGGGCTTCGAGTTAGGCTGAAAGTCGAGCTGGGCCAGACAGTGGGTGGTTTTGCTGGCCAAGATGAACAATTTAAATTTGGATTTTTTTTTTCTGTAATTAGTGGTAAGTCACCAGGGGATTTGGGGTGTGTGTGATGGAATTCAATAGTGTAAACTATGTTGGGACACATACAAAAATTGGAGAGGGGCCTGGGGAAAGGAAGACATTACAAAGGAGTCATGATCCCTGATCAACTGGGATAAGGGGGGATGTCAGGGAAGTGTGCAAGGCCAAGACTAACCTGCCTGGGACTGGAAGGACGGGTGGGAGGGTGAAGAGGGAAAGGGAGCTCAGCACAGGGACCAGCAAGAGCAAAGCCTGGAGGGAGGGAGTGCATGACTTAGGCATTAGACAAATCATGCTTTTGGAGCCCACGTTAGCAGCTTTCAGCCAGTGGGTGCTACTCGTGGCAGGATGGCTTCTCAGCCTTTAGGGCCCAACACACACAACTGTAAAGCCAGGCTGTGACCTTCCTCAAGATATTCAACCCCTCTGAGCCTCAGTTTAAGCTTCTGTAAACTGGAAGGACTAATCATTTAGAATTCATCGAGGTGTTGCTCATTAGAGAAAGCCTCATACCCTTTATGGTACCCTGTGGATATTTAGCAAACATGAATTTCCTTTCCCAAGCCTTAGTTTGCTTACTATAAAGTGGAAGTAATAGCTCAGAGTTCATAGAGTTGCTGTGAAATCCAAACTGGATTACTTGCAAAGTCCCGACACACTGAATGGAACATACTAGACACACAACCAATGTGATGTAATGTTCCCATACCTTCTGAGAATGAAATGACTTATGTCAGAGGGTTCTCCTATAAAAAATATCCTCAACAGTGTTCCCAGACCACATCTGTATCACCTGGGAACTTGCTAGAGATGCAACTTCTTGGGCTCACCCCAGACCTATTGAATCAGAAACCCTACAATCAGTGTTTCAACAGCCCCTCCAGGTGATTCCAGCACTCACGAAAATGTGAGAAGCACTGGTCTCAGCAAACGTCCAGCACCACTTCTCAGCCTTCAGTACAGTATCTGCAGCAATTTTTGTCATATCATAATAAAGCACTTAAGTCAGTTATTGGTGTACCTTTCCCCATCTAGACTGTAAATGCCTAGAGGGCAGGTCCTGTTTCTTATTTGTAATGTGGTCCCTAGTACTTAACCACGGTACCTTCCAGACTGTAATAATGATTGATAAGTTCAATGCCATAGATTCTTAGGCTACCACCTGTCATCTGTAGAATTAAACAAATACATCCTTAACAGAATTATAAGACTGTTTAACATGGTTTTCAAAGTGCACTTTTACAAAGCCTAAAAATCAAAGTCTGTGGCTTTGAGATGCTATCTTAGGGTTTGAGAGATCATTTTGGACTTCCTTCCCAGGCTGAGCTGGAAAAGGCTGGTCTGCGGTTGAGCGAAGGGTTTCTGGAGAAGCCACTACTGGGCATTGCCGCTAAAGGGGGGGGGTCAGCACTTACAAAAATGTACTATCTACCCAATCAGTAGCAACCCATTAAATGGATTTATCTTCATAACGAAGAGAAAAGGCTGTTGCGGGGAAGACAGATGTCAACACAGTCCAGCTTAAAAATGAGTCATGTGGGAGAATTTTCATTGCTGGGCTTCAGCACTGGACCATTTTTCTTCCTAAGAATGTTCCTTACACAAGACAAAATGACTGAAGACTCATAAGGACCAAAAAATGGGAAGGATTCTGCCCGGAGAGGAGTCTAGGTGCTCATCTACAGACAGGAAAACTTCCCAGAGGCCAGGGATCACTTTGAAAGGCTACTCTCCAAGCTTAGGATGTGGGGAGAAGTGGCCTTGCCCAGAGAGAGTACTAGAAGTTCGGGTAAAAACTGGTGACATATGTGGCAGGGACACGTATTGACCTAGATGCAGGTCTTTAAAATTAGGACACCTTCTGGAGACTAAAAATGGTTTTCCTTTGTACTTCTGCCACAGCTGGGGAGAGGACAGCCTAGGTCAGTCCACGCAAATGAGAGTTTTTGCTGAATGGTGTCAAGTGTATTAAATGGAGGGGAGAGAAAAAATAAAAATGCTTTCTGGACCCAAGGAGCAGCATTTAAGTTTCCTGTATTTATTCTGGGGCAGTGTGGGCAGAGAGCAGAGGTTGGCAAATTTCTATTAAGGGCCAGATCATGTCTGCTGCCAACTACTTAGCTATGCTTGGGCATCGTGAACATGGCCGCAGACAGGAAGTAAATGAATGAGTGCGGCTCTGTTCCAATACAACCTGATTACAAAAAAACAGGTGGTGAGCTAGATTTGGCCGGTGGGCAGTGATTTGGCAACTCCTGGTCTAGAGGAAAAACACCTGGCTTTAGAGTTGGGCAGAGCTCATTTCAAAGTCTGGCTCCATGACCCGCTGAACGGGTGACTCACTCAGCTTCTCTGAACCTGTTTCCTTATCTATAAAGTGGAGGTGATCACCTTCCATCAGGATTAGGAGAAGCCCAAACATTATACCCATCAGTATGAGGTTTCCTGTAAATCCCAGTCCTAAAGACAGCTTATCCAAAGGAAAAATTCCTCCTTGCGGCATGCAAGCCACCTCTTGACGACACACATGTTTATAACACATGTAGGGCAGTTCAAGATTATATTTAAGTTGCACTGCGCAGAACTGATTCTGATATTTTAAAGTTTTTATTTTTTTTAAAAACAATGTTCTCAACTGTCCCCCCTGAATGGTTTCAGGGCCTTGAAGATATTTTGGTCTGTCCTTGCTTTTCCTCCCGCCACATCTCCTGCTGGGGTTTGACCAGTGCAGTCCCGTGGTGAGGGGCCCTGTGGGGTCAGGCTTCATGGAAGTGGACAGAAACTGTTCTGAAATCAGAGAAGATCAGCCCAGCTGGTGTGCAACCCCCAGCCCCTCTCGATTTCATCATGTGTCCTCAATTATACCAGAAGAATTTGAAACATTTTGTTCATTAATAAATGCAGAAAAGCATTTTGCATTTATTGAAGCCTCCTTGGCTTCACCCCTCACACCCCATGATCTAGCCACACTGAGATCCTTTCAGTGCCTTGAACTTCACCCCTGTGCCTTCATTTGTGCTCTTCCTTCCACCTGTGACTAAAATCCTCCTAATACCGGCTCATTCTTCAAGTCGACAAAATCCTTCTCTGACCTGCTTTCCTCCCACCGAAGTCGGTGTTGTTCTCCCATTCTCCCATCACAGGATTATACCATAACGCCATGAACTGTGTCCTTTGTTGACTATCGTATATCCAGAGTCTGTACAATCCAATCGTGTAGTAGTTACTGAGAAAATATCTATTTAGTGGCATCTGAGTGGCTCAGTCTCTTAAGGCTCTGCCTTCAGCTCAGGTCATGATCCCAGGGTCCTGGGATCGAGCCCCACACTGGGCTCCCTGCTCAGCAGGAACCTGCTTCTCCCTCTGCCTACCACTCCCCCTGTTTGTCCTCTGTGTGTGTGTGTCAAATAAATAAATAAAATCTTAAAAAAAAGAAAATACCTATTCAACTTATGACCAATGGACTCATCAAGTGATTAAAAGAAAGGAATAGCTTAAAAAATCAGTAATTCTCAACCCTCAGTCTACAGTAAAATTTAAAGCATCCCTTGGCCTGGCCTCACCCCTCAGAGATTCTGACTCATTTGGTCTAGAATGGGTCCCGGACACGGGTCACATGTTACAATGCCGCACAGGGATGCTAATGTGCAGCTGGGCTTGAGGTCTACTGGTCTAAATGAGAAGGCATAAGAAGATAGGAAGGAGTGATGCCCGCTGCCCTTCCAAGGAAAAGAGAGAAGGGACAGGCTCCTCTCCCTCATTAAACTGCCCAATGCAACCTACAGATGAGGAAGCAAGCCCTCAACTTGTTATTGCCTGTAGCTCCCCCAAGGCTTGGTCTTCAGGTAGGAGCTATGGTGTGGGCAGGATGAGTGTTCCCACCTGCGACAGTCAGAGAGCTGGTCAGGGGACCATGCTGGCTCTGTGCATGCTTTGAGAAGCCACCTTTACTCAGGAGACAGACACTCTGCTTACCACAGAGGCAGCCAAAGCCACTGTGGTGTGGGCATCTGCCTGCCTGGCTCAAGCACTATGTACGGACCCCCTTTAGCAAGGCAGCCCCCGTCTTCCCAATGACCCCACAATTCCCTGGGCAGCAATTAGTGTCTGTGTTCCCCGACACAGGGCAGTAGCTTATGTGCCAATCCGAGTAGGCAACCTGCAGCCAGCAGTGTCCACATGGGCCTGGGGAACCTGACGGAGGACTAGTATTAGAGAGTATGAAAGATGATTTTTCAAACGTCCCGAGAGCAAAGCAGATGACACTGGAGCCGTTAGAAAGGGAGCTGGCTGCTCAGCACTGTTCCCTTGCTTGGGAACTTCCTCTGGTTTTAGCTGCTAATAAAATAGGAATTGGACGGCAGGAGATAGAAAGATGCTCATGCAGCTTCAAGCACCTTGAGAATCTGATCATAATCCAAACAGAGCTTTGAGGGCCTTGGCTTTAGTCCCCAAAATAACTCGTTAGACAATGCCTGACCCCGTAGTCCCATGCAGGTGCTAACTGGGTGATTTCACATTCCAAAGACTGAGACGCAAGGCACTAACAGCTGTCCTGTTCCTCATGAGAAGGCATTTAACTTAAGACTTAAGGCATTTTTATGGCCAGTAAAAAAAATAAACCTTTCAACTAGCAATTCATCTTAAAATCAATTAGCATGGGGTCTCTTGAAGAACAATGGATATGGGAGCAACACACTTCTCACTTTTCTTCAGCTGCCGCAGGAAGCCACCTCAAAAGAGGAGAAACAAAGGTGAAGTTTGGGATCACGATCTTCTCTTTGCAGCCTGCCCTTGAAGGGAGAGCAATGAAGAGGCCAGCAGTGTGACCAAACTTCCTTTCTCCACTCCAGATAGGGAGCCAAATTAATACAGTAATCAGGGCAGATTTGCTGGTCAGCTAATTGAAGACCCTGGTTGACAACAGGGAGCTATTTTCACCAGTGTCTGATGGAGTCAGCCTCAGGCAAGCAAAGTCTGAGCAAATCACATTAGTGGGTGACATTTAATCTACAGCTTTGAATAAACAACATGTCAAGTAAGTCAGTCAAAACATGTGACTATGTGTGGAGAAAGAGACAGAAACCAATGGGGCTGGTTTGCTTACAAAAGTTGAGAAACTGTTTTCCCACAGGATTGGGAGAAATGGCTAAGATTTTTTTTTAATGAGAGTTTATTTATTTATTTATTTATTTAATTTTTTAAATTATAGCTAAGATTTTTTAAATAATTATGCTACTGTTGGTTTTCTAATGCTTGTTCACCAAAGTCAGCCATACTTTGTCAAGCATGGATGTTGAAAGCAAAGTCTTTTGCAAGTCTTCTGAAAGTTACAAAGAATGACCTTCCCAATGGGAAAGGCTCCCAAACTAGAGTCACTACTGAGGTATTGTTCTCTTGCAGCTGTGGCCGCCATGACTAAGAGTGGTGGTGGATTGACTCTCCTGGGAGGTCCCCAAAAGCAGAGGAGGAATTTCTCTGGAGAAGTAACTGAGCCTCAAAGGATTTTCCTTTTTCAAGTTACATAATCATGAGGCCAAAATACATACTGCTAAATGATGAGCAATTCCCAGTTGTACTTGTTAATGGATAAATGGCAACCGCAGATATCCCTTTAAACATTATGGGCTGTTTACCAACAAATCTGGGATCGACCCGCTGTCCCTTCTTCGTTCATTCGTTGTAAGGTGTGAAGGAAAGGAATGAATGGTAATTAATGTCTACTCATGTGTTGATCTACCCTGGTGTGTCTCAACCTCTGTGGATGGTGGGATTTTACCTAATTCATCTCTGTGTGTCCAGGATCGGTTCCATAAATATTTGTAGAGTGACTGAATAGACTAAAGGAAGACGGAGATTAGGAATATCAGTGGGCACTGATAAATTAGCCTCAAACTACTCTGAAACTGCCATTACAAAATAAATGAAATGTCTACTGTCTCACATGGAGGTGAAACCAGAAGCTCTGCACATTGAGATTTCCCGGCATGTTTTGCATAACCTGTTAAATAGTGACAAATGAAATGGGACAATCTGCCCCACTGGAAGGGAGACTTAATAAACTTTTCATAAGCAGACTGCTCAGGCAAGACCACAGGGGATCCAGGGTGGGAAAAATGAGGTATGGCTCCCATAAACTAGCTCAGCCATCAGGCAAGGCTGCTGAACCCCAGGGAGATCAGAATCATTGCTCCAGTGAGTCACTCCGGAAGGACAGTGCCACCAAAATGGAAGTGTTGGTGGATGCTCCTCAGCAGACAGACGGGGCAGGGGAGTTGGCCACTCAGTGGGGCTTAAAATTTAGCAGTGCCCATTGGTCTCTACTCTGTGATATATATGGGAAAGGACTGTTCTTTTTACCCTTCTCCGAATACTCTCCCCTTTTCACTACTCATCCAACTAAGTGTGACATTTTGAGTAGACCATTCTCTGCTGGGAAATTTAAAACACCATGGTATGCATTTTAATTTCCAAATAAATTCCATCTGAATCATCAACAGAATATCTTAAGAGTAAATATATTTTGATTTTCTAAATTTTACCTAATAAGTTATCAATTCCTGGTATTACAAACTTTAGAAGTATACAGTCCTGAACTTGCTCAGCTAACATTTATTAGACACTTAATATGGGCTGATCACTGGGCGAGGTGCTGGGAATACAAAGAACCAGACCCAGTGCCCACCTTGCAAAACTCGCCCTTAGTGGGAGGTAGGTGTGTAAACAAATAATAACATTGCACTTTAGTAAGTCCTATTATAGTATAGGCTAACAATATAATTTTGGGGCAGGGAAAACAACGTGATTATTAAGCACATGACTTTTTTTGCACATACAAATATATTTCTATTGTATTTCTACCCTATTGTTTCAACAATGGCACTTCTCAGAGTGTACTGAAATTATATATTCACTACTGGTCTCCCAGTAGGACCTTGAGCCTGAAGAAAGAAGACACTATACCTCATTTATCTTTTTATCACTAGGGGCTTCTAAAATCCCTCATACCTGGAAAATTTCCCACTCAGTCCAGTAAAGCGAAGGTCAATCAGACTATATTTCTGAGTTGCATGTTTAAAAAAATGATTTCTGGTGGGTCTTTGTGAAGGCCAGGGATGAATCCCTGTGATAGTTTTAAGCAGAAGGAAAGAGAGGGTTTATAATAGTAGCAATGATAGATTAACTCTGGTTAACACACGGCTATACCAACGTCCTGCTGTATTTTTCCCAGATGGTTGTAAATTGGGACACCTCATAAATCCCCAGGCCTTTTCTTTTCCATGGCTGGTTATTACAGTGTCCCAGGGCAGAAGAGCACTTTCTAAACTAAAGTAATTGTGAGCCATTTATTATCTTTAAAGGAGAACCTGTCAACCACCACAGCACAAATTTCAGACAATTAAAACAGCCCAGACTGCTCTGATTCTGCAAAATCCCAACAGTCACTTGGTGGTTTGGAGCCAATGAGCCCAAAGAAGGTCTGAAATGGCTCCTGTGTTTCTCCACTCAATACCCCTTCCTTTTTTGCTCATTTGCTATACCTCTCACAGCTGGAGGAATATAGCTGTTCCCACAGTTTCCAAAAATCCACTGCATCTGCCACGCCTCACCTGAATGTGGTCCCTTGTCTACCGATGCGTCCTTTGGAGGAAACCCATAGAAGGTAATTGCGCGGCATATGTCAATATCTCCCATGTCAGTGGTGGGCATCACTAATCTATCAGGGCATTTTTTTTTTCTGCTGAACGAAGAATTTGCCTGCAGGTAATCACCACCAACCAGTGAATTTAGCATTCATGATGGCACCCATCCTCCATCTCTGAAGAAATCGATATTGAATACCAATAGTTAATCTTACCTAACACAGTCAACTACTCAATAACTTTGGATTAGAGTTTCTTAAAAGTCCCAAGGCCCAATTTCTTTGAGGATTGGCCCCACTCCTTCCAGGGCCTTTACCTATGTTCAATTTTACGTATTTGCCAAAGTCGTTCAATAACTACACAGTCTTTCTATCCAACTCACCATCTTGGCGATCGAAACCAATACTAACACCTCTGAAAATGGTGTACTGTCCATGGTAAGAATGTAATCATTGGTCCTAGAACAGTGCCAGACACTCAGAGCTGACACATGCTTGCTGACATGGTGAAATAGTGGGCAGACATGGGTCTCCTAGGTCAAATTATAAACCTTGCGATGTTGAACACAATCACCTTTTTCCTTCTTTTCAAATTTCCATGATTTTTATAACTCTGGAAAAAATTTCTGACTATAACCAATGTTTGACGAACTTTCCTAGAATTATAATTAAGGTGAAATTAACTGAGGATTTTGGGGAAGTAATATCTGTTTCTATAACGCAAATCCTCTTGCTACTTATTTATTAAAAACAAATGAAATGATTTCCAAGAGGATATAATTTGTATTAGAGTTCAGATATATTGAAGAGTCAATGTTCTGTTAAGTTTTGTTTTGTTTTGTTTTAAAGAAAGTGTGATAGAAGGGGGGAAAAAGGGCCTGAGTCTTGTAAAGTGGTACAAGCAAAGCAAGGTTCAAAAAACAAAAACAAAAACACCTTAGACTATACCTACAGCAGTTTTCAATTTCTCACTTAAGAAATGTATGCATGTTATGTTGGATCTCACCATACATCCCACCATGCATTCTTGAATTACAAAATATATTTTTAAACTGAAAACAAATTTAATATCCACCCTCTCCCTCACCTAATCAGGTATAGTCATAAGAGTCAAATGGGATGGGTACCCATAAAATACCTTTTCTTTATCAGAGGCAATGGAATGGTGACTCTTAGTGCTTTCTGGTGGTTTACTAAGTGGAGGTACAGTGCTTTAAGCTTGGTATCTTTTTTTTTTATGAAGTACAAACAAATTTTATTTGAGAAGATTGTGTTTACTAAAAAGTGAGATCTATAAAGAAAAAATTAATATATTTTAAAACTTTTATTTTATTATGTTAATCACCATACATTACATCATTAGTTTTTGATGTAGTGTTCCATGATTCATTGTTTGTGTATAACACCCAGTGCTCCATTCAATACGTTAAGCTTGGTATCTTCAATCTCATTGTATCTTCACGACAATCCTACCACAGAGGGACTCTCCATTTCTTTCAGTTCCAAAAACCACAGAGAATTTACACTGGTAAATGACAGGGCTCGAGAGACTTGAACCCAAGTTCTGAATTTAGAAAGCCTATGCTTTAGGGGAGCCTGGGTGGCTCAGTTGGTTACGTGTTCAACTATTGATTTCAGCTCAGGTCATGATCTCAGGGTCTTGAGATCAAGCCCCACATTGGGCTCCATGCTGGGTGTGGAGCCTGCTTAAGATTTTCTCTCTCCCTCTCTGCCCCTACCCCCACCTGCTCACGTGCTCTCTCTCTCTCTTAAAAAAATATTTAAAAAAAGAAAGCCTATGCTTTAAATTATTAAAATGGAAATACCAAGGTGCAGCTGATTTCAGAATATGAGAGTTGAATGAAAAGATGTTTGCAACTTTAACCTACAGTTAACAAATGCTACCGCACTAAGTTGGTGGAAAGATGAGCAAGTAACTCATAGGTCCTGCTAACTAGTAAGTACTCAGGTAGTAAGCAAACTCACAAAGTGTTTATAAATAAAATCCAGGTGAGAATTTTACTTTTATTATTATTGTTATAAGGGCATCTGGGAATTAGCATGAACACCTGACAAATAAAAATGGGGTCCAAGGAATTTGCTGAAGCTTTGGGTTAAGGAAAATGACACCTACTTTGCAAAATGGTGTCTGCTGATAGGATAAGCAGAACTGCCATCTGCTAAAATGAATGTCTGAGGACTTGCAGGAGCCAAACGGGACAAATGTTACTATAGGTGGCATAGAAGATGATCGTCCTGGGAAACCAAACTTGAAATCTGGTGACTTCAATTAATTGGTAACCATCCCCCCCACTTTTTTTGGCAGGTTGGTAACTACAGGCTTGTATGTACAGGTGCACAAGGATTGATGAGATGCTGAAAAAACTCAGACACTGAAAATGTTAACAAAGTGCTTATTGGTATCTGCCCAAACTTCTTTTTTCTGAGATCTCAGTTTGTCAAAGTGACTTTTCCTTCTGTTTTATCTGCTTTGGTTATAAAAAAATGAAAAGTCCTTGCCCTCAAGGACTTCATTCCAAACCAATAACTCTATTGTCTAAAAGGGGAGGTGAGGCCTCTAGAAGATCTTGGTGCTTCTGAGATGAATGCTGAAATTCAATGCTCAGTAAATAAATGAATTAATGACTAAGTGAATAAAAAGACTTACAGGACTCAACACATATAAGAAATTATATATATACTACAACTTCAGAATCTTAACATTTTGGCCTGGGTGGGACTTTAGGGGTCAGATTGCAGCATATGCCAAGAAAAAATTAAGTGATTTAATGAAAATCACACACTAGGTATTGGCAGAGCAGGGATTTGACCCCAAAGCTCCTGACTCCTACCTGCTTCATGCTATTTACTCTGAGGCAATGATGTCAAATGGTGATTCCCGTGTTCTCAGTGGTTCAAGGGGAGACCACTTCCAGTTGGTCCTGCAGGATAAAAGCAGGTTCTGGGTGGGGTCCTGCAGGATGGGTATGCTTTAGATCTGAAAAGAGGAGTGAGGGGGTTAGGGCTTCCCAAGTCAATAGAAAGGCAATTGCTCAAGATCACTTTGAATTTAGGGAAAGATCAAAGGAAAACAGCAAGCACTGGAGTCAGAACTGGGTTTGATTCTTGGCATTACCATCTATGTGTTCTGGGGCAAATTCCTGAACCTCTCTAAGCCTGAGCTCCCCCAATAAACTGGAAATTACAGTATAGACTTTACAATGTGATGTAAGGGTTAAAAGAATATTTGCCAAGCAGCATCTTTCTTCTTGTGCTGCCTCCTGTGTAACCCTCAGCACATCTTCCTACCTCTCTGTCTTTTTCTCCCCATCCCCAACGGATATGGGCATCCTTGTAACTTTTGAATTGAGCACTCTGGATGGGTTAGTGAAAAAAAATGCCCTCTTAACAAGGTATCATTTATCTTTATGAAATAGATATTCATAAAGTCTCTAGCTGGGAGTTGCCAAGGGAAATTTAGATATGTTTTCAGTTCCCTGTCAGTAATAAGGAGAAACAGTCTATTCTGGAAAGGACTACAAAAATGTGTTGTGCCCAGTTTTGGTATGACACTAAAAGGACAGCACCCCAACTGAAGCTGAGACATTTTCTCTACAACTCCAAGATCAACATATCTCTCCTCATTGCCCCACCCAAAGAACAGAAAGAGGCAAAAAGGAGAAAATTGGAGTAAAGAATCGATGCCAAACCAACATGGCGCAAGAGGTAAATGGAGTGAGAAGGAAAAACAAGAGATAGGAAGTACATAAGTCAAGATAAACACTAAAAGCTTTTTTTTTCTTCAGTATAAGATTCATTTGGTACAAAAAAAGTAAAGCTATACATGCTTGCTCTTTTAGCATAAAATCTTCAAAAAGAACATCTCAAGATACTTTACTGATAGAAGGCCATTTTGTTTGAAGGTGACTGGGAAGCAGGTAGGCTCTGGTAAGCAAGTTTATAAATAGTGAGAACTGAGACATAGAGAAAGGATGTGGTTGGATGAACACATCAGTGACATGCCTTACACCTTATCCTGGGTGCATATCAAGAAACCAGACCCAAAAGCATCATCTACTACAGAACCTGTCCCTCCCCTAGTTAGGATAACCAAAAGTCACACTGGTGTTTCAAAATGACTCCCCTTTCTCAAGAGCCCACCTCCCATGTTCCCATCAGCCAACTTACAGCTATTTGTCTTTGGCTAACTGGGTTTCTAAGGTAGCTCTGCAAACTGCTCACTCCCTGCACATCATTAATCAGTGCCAAACTAAACAGGCTCCGGGCCCAGCTGAGAATATAGTGGCTTGGCTCATCACCCCAAGACCTAATGAACACACATGAGTGATGACTATTGGGTAAATACCACACAGAGAATGCAAGCAAGTTAAGTGACTATTGCTTCAGATGTTACACCTAGGAAGGTTGTGTGACAAATATTGATATCCAAATTGTTTCAGACATATAGTAATTTTCCGATGCACTGAAGCTTGCTGGCATTTATTTAAAGTGTTAAATTGAAAGGGGGATAAAATTTGGGTCATTTAGGGAGTATACTCAGCAATTTCTATGATATTGGATAAATGTAGCTGAGCTGTAATAATTCCCATCCAGTAAAGGAAACCAGACTGGTGGGTTTGTTAGCAGTTCTGTTAAAAAGGATATACAAGGCCAGGAATTACAAGAAAAGGTGCCTGCCATGTTTATATCTTATTAAAAATGTTCATGCTTTGGGACACCTGGATGGCTTGGTTGAGCATCCGACTCTCGGTTTTGGCCCAGGTCGTGATCTCAGGGTCGTGGGATCGAGCCCACTCTGTGCTCAGTGCAGAGTCTGCTTAAGATTCTCTCCCTCTGCCCCTCCCCCCCCACTCTCTCTCTCTCTTTCTTTCTAAAATGAACAAATAAGTCTTTTTAAAAAATGTTCATGCTTTATAAAAAAAGATGGCATGCCCATGGACAATCATCCTGTAAAAGGCAGCACACTTAATTATCTCTAATATTAATGCTATCAGGGATTGGGTAAATCATGGGAGGAAAATAGGAGACAGTTTCTGAGCCACATCCAAAGGGATCTTTTTTAAATTACCAGGATATTAATAATAGTTAGAGCTGGTAAGGGACAAACCCTAAGGTGTTCCAGGGTATATGCTTAACCATAATGGGCAAGGGGAAAGAGCTATATGAAGTTAAGAGAAAACTGGAACACTAGGTAGTAACTAAGTGGGTCATATTCTTTCTCACTTTATTATTTAAATATATTTCCTAAGGTTCTTCAGCTATATAGAGTGGAAGTACATGAGCATTGGAAACAAGGAGATCTATGGTAATTTGCTTATCATCTCTGAGCCTTAATTTCCTCCTCTGTAAAATGGGGATTATACTTACTTCAAAACATAATTTGGAATACTCAGTTAGAAAATGTAAATGAAAGTACCTAAAATATTTCTTGACACATACTAGGTATTCAATGAGTGTTTCCACTTGTTTTTCTTCACATTTATGGCATGTATCACATCTAGCTTCCACTGTAGCTTATTTTGTCTGCCTTTGTTAAGCTGTGAAAGTTTCTCAAGTTCAAGATTTGTCTGAGTATCTACATCCACGGCACCTTGCAGTTTGCTCAGGAGGCGTACAACAAATGCTCACTGGAAAGCGGCTGAAATGCCTCAGCCCATCAGACAAGGGATAGTATAGCCTGCACAATATGACCTCCTAGGTCCCACACCTCTACTAACACAATGATCACACTGTGTATAATTTATAAATCCACATTTGCTTCATTCATTAGACTGGAATCCTCAATGGAGACCTCATACATAGCAAGTACTCCATAAATACTAAATGAGAGGATACTTTAATACACCTTTGTATTTTGGGGGGTACTCTGTTGATGTGAAAGACTATTGCATTAGAGAATAGGAATGTCAACAAGGTTCACCGGGAGAACAAAATGTGTGAAAAGGTGTGTTTCAGAAGAACATATGCCAGAGCTTGTAGAAAAACAGTCAAAATATAGAGGTGAAAACTATAGAATGTTTATATTCTGGTAAAAATGAAAGTGACTTGAGTTCTGGGCACAGACAGAGTCTGACCAACTTGAGCAGAGGCTACAGAGGAGGATAGAGCTGGTTGTCCTCACTATAGGATCCTCACTGTATGACAATAACAAATTATAACAAGAAAGACCACAAGCTCCTCAATAAATAGTAACAGAATCTGAACATGTGTTCTACTAGCTCTGCCTTGAAGGAGAATCTGGGGAGGAGCTTATGACACAGGCAAAAAATGGGGTCATAATAAAAAGATATTGAGTAGTGAATGGAAAAGTTAAAGTGAGCCTGTGTGCTACAGTTTCTGGGTACTGCCATTGTTGGCTGATCCTCTATTGACTTGTGTTGATAATAAACTATGTGGCTGTAACTGGACTCCTCCAATCACACAATAGCAGCAGAGGACCCTTGACAGTCTCTCAGTATAGGACTTGGAAGCTCAGAGATTTGTATGGAGTTTGAAAGCTCCATGTCCTATTTAAAGTAAAAATTATGAACCTGGAGTTCTTTGAACTACCTGAAATGGTGTGTCACATCTCATGAACATGCACAAATGTGTTCTTCCACCCCCAGGGAATCTGCTGCTTTCCTCATTCTCAAAGTTGGTCATGATGAAGCCCATAAGAAACACTGATTTAAAGAGGTAGCATGAGGAAAAGAATTATGAAAACCAGAGCAGAACCTGCATTTCTAGTTTTGGGCTACAAATGGCTTTCTTTGTCTATGGAACATTTTCTTCTACAAGTGTTCCATGAGCACCTCTCACACAACATTCTAAAGCTCAACTTATTTCCTTCTTTTTAAAATATCCTTTCTGGAACATTCCCTGTAAGGGTTTATAGTATCCTCCTTTGGGCCAAAAATAATGAAGTCATCTAGGACACGTTTTCCTTTCTCGTGCTCTGTGTCTAATCATCAAGTTATGACTCTACCTTCTCAATGTTTCTCTGTTTTGTCTTTTCCCTCCCACTCCTCCTTCCTCTGCTTACTGAGGCTCAATGTCCCTTATCTGGACTCTTCAGAAGGCTCCTAGTTTATCTCACTCTCTGCACGTTCAACCCCTCCCATCCCTTCTGCACAGACAGTGTGATGAGCTGAACACAAATCTGACCCCGTGGATCGAGGTACTCAGCAGCATAAAAGCCAAGCTTTTCAATTCCATAACTGGGTCTCTGCCTGTGTCGTCCTGTCTCGCTGCCTCGCATCTCCCATCTCTCAGTTCAGATGCTGCCTTCTAGAAACCCCGGGGTACTGGTAATCTCCTTGTTCTTTTATGCTGAGTTCTCTTTTGGAAATGCCCCCTCGAACAGGCTCACTGCTCATCCTTCACTCAGGCAGGCCTGTCACCCCATCACAGCCTGATCCCACTGCATTAAAAGACTTGAAGCAAACAACCCCTCTGCCCTCCACCATAATGTTATATTCTTTGGGCAAGGACACTTCCTATGAATCACGTTATCCCCAATACCTAAAATATTGCCTAGTTTGCTGAGAATTTGTGAGGTATTCATTTCCTTCTAGTTGGGTTACCCTGAAAGCATCATGGCTGCTCTGGAGTCTTGGCCAACACCAGCTAGCAGCAGGGAGCTATCCTGAAAGGAAAAGGTAAGGAGCAAACAGTTCACAAATAAAGGTCCTGACTTTTTACATGGAGAATATAAAACCCTGCTTAATTCCATGAGTTCTGCCGCACTGAAACTCTGACCTGAGAGTCAGCCAGATGCGTGACATTTCAACCTTATTCAATTTTTCATATGGATCAGCTCTCCCCAAATCAACAGTATCTCTTCATCAACGCGGGACTGTTGGTTGCAAGAGAAGCCAATGATCTGCACGTGCTAGGCCTGGGTGACTCTGCTGAGTCTCCGTATGCATATAGTTGTTTCTCAGAAAGAATGCTTTATTATAAAGTTTAAGGCTTTTTCACCTGAATTTGCTGATGTGCAATAGGGATGCTAAAACCTGTCCTGTAGAGTCATTAGGGTAAAACATGTAACATATACGAAAACCCTTCATAAACTCTAAGTTGCTATACAAAGAAATGTACATTCTTACACTCCATTGTTTTAGAATGATCAGAAACATTTGAATAAACTGCCTCCTCGTGTAAAATGCAAGATTCTAGAAGTTCAAGTTGTGAAATCCGGAGAGCTTTAATTTAACAGAGCACAGTTTCTTAAACTATTGCCCTAATAACAAAAGACTAAGATTAAATATACCTGTCTGAACTGAAACTACTCAACAGTATTCTTTGATGTGTTCTTCTCTTTAAGAAATAGGAGGGGAAAGGATGATCTCCTAGTTGGAGGGATTCTCACTGGAAGCATGGCAACAAAGGTAACCAAAGCTGCCATCGCATTCCGCCCCCATGTGTGTCCCCGATGTGCAGGCACCCTCTGACAAGAGAGAAGAATCTTTCAAACATGCAAACCTCCTCAGCTTACAGCACAGAAAGAATTCATGAATGAAGAGAGAAAGCCAAATCGAATCAACAACTTGGAGAGCCAGAAGGCCGGACTGCTGTTTTCCCAATATTCCCATCCGAGGCAAAACCCAAAATAGCACTAGCTGGTGTTGGAAACCCAGGAAATCAAAGCAAGGGAAGATGCTAACAGCTGAGTCATGGCAAGTGACCTCCCGAATAAGGAGGCTGAATGCAGCTATAGATGACAGATAATGTGGCTTGATCCAAAGCAGGAGGTAGGGACCTGAGGGAGCAAAGGAGGGAGAGGACCGGGCCGTGAATATGATGCCCAGCGTGACACAGAACTACTTAAGAACTTCCCTCCAAAAATAATAACTGCTTACATAAAGTTCAGGGAGGCTAATGTTTAAAAAGATGCAATGCTTCTGTTGGAGGCATTCTTCCGCAGTGGACAGAGCCCCGGTTTGGGAGCTGGAGAACTCTGGGCTCTGAGCTTTTCCACTTAACCAAACATAGCTCAGTTTCATCACCTTTGAAATGGATACAATAACAGCTCCCTCCCAGGGTGGTGGTAAGGATTAAATGGAATGAGGCTCCCAGCCCTGGGGCTAGACCAGAACAGGAGGTCAATCAATGGTCTTACCCCCAACAGACAAGAACCTTTAGTGCAGGTAATTCTTTTGATGTTACTTTCTTCTCTGATCATTTCCAGTGATAACATCTCTGCACAAACAGAGACTAGACATCATCTAGCTCTACCTTCTAGCCAAGCTGGTGATGATCTCTACCATCTCTTGACATATGGCCCTCAGCCTGCCTGCGAGAACGGGTACCGCAATACGGAGCTTCAGTTGGGGGAAAATTTTGCGGCAGCTGTTAAAATATGTCTACCTTACAAGGTTTTATAAATTCAAATCATGTTAAAGTGCTTTTCAAAATGTAAAGCACTATATAAATGTAACACAAGCCGAGAGATGAAAATGTAGCAGTTTATATTAAGTAGTCTAGTTCTCCAAGGCAGTGCTTCTCTACCGCCCCCCACCCCCACCCCCGGCACCCCTTTTAGCAGTAGAATCCTTTCTCAAGTAGGTCTTACATATTATCCAGCACACACAACAAAGAAAGGCAAAGCCTGTCTCGGTTCAGTTGGAGGAGGGGGTCTGTGCTCAGCCTCCCTCCAGTCCCCAACGTCCTCCTACCATTCTTCTCACACAGCCTGTGAAGACACTTGAGCTGCCCCTCAGGGCTCCTTGGAGAAAGGCAGCTTGAAATCCCCTGCTCTGCAGAGACAGAACTCTGCTATCAGCCCCTGTACTTTCCTAGAAGAGGCACAGACAGCACAGAGAAAGGACAGGCTTACGGTATTTATTTGAGTGAAATGGCTCAATATGAGTACAAGTAGTAATTAGCTCAATGAAGGCCAAAGCTGTAATTACGACCAGCCTGGTTGTAATGCAATTTGAGACACTTTGCAAGAATTTCAGAGCAGAAAGGAAAATTCAGTGAAATCTGACAGAGAAGCTGTGGGTTGCAATTTTTGAAAGACTGCTTATTTTTAGTGCAAATAATACTTGATCACTTTAAAAGTGTTGTGAATACCATAATTTAATTTATTAACAGCTAATTTATTAATTGTTTTCAATCATACTGCCGATAGTGTGACCCCGAGCAATAATACTGGGATCCTATTTCTTTGTCTACATAAATGGGGATCATAATCCTTACTCTAAGTGGGAAAGTATCTCATAAAAAAGATCCTAAAATCACATCCCATAAGATGAAAAGTTGTTACATTTGCCCCTTTTAAATAGGAAGGATTTTTGTTCAAATATAGAAATTTTTGGTAAGTTATCAAATAACTAACTGGGAGTTAATTACTGCAGCAGCTAAAGCTGACAGAGGATTAATGTCTAGAATATAAAAAGAAATGGAAAAGTGGATAAAGAACACAAAAAGGCAATCCTCAGAAGGGAAAGTCCAAATATCTAAAAAAACCACGTGAAAAGATGCTCAAACTCACTAGTAATCCAAGGTATAAAAATGAAAACAACAATGACTTTTAGCTATCAGAGTGACCAACATGTAAAAGATGGTTCATACCAATTGTTGGTGGGGATGCAGGGAGATGAGAACTCTCTCATGTACTGTTTCCATTTAGGCAACAAATCTGAAATTAAACATGTGTATATTCTATGACTCTGAAATCTAACTCCTGGGCACACATCCCAGAAATCATTCTCACAGAGGTCCCCGAGGATCACAAATGAGGATGTTAGTTGCAGAATTTTTCATGACAGTGGGATCTGGAGGTAGCATGGGTGTGTATCAACTGGGAAGGATATAAATCAAATGGAGTGAATGCAGACAATGAAGTACTATGCAAATGTCGGAAGTCTACACAGCAATGGGGATATATCTGAAAACATAATGCTGAGTGGAAAAAAATAACAAAAATTCATACTTTTTTATAGTCTATATTATAGATGTATCATTTGTATAATGATCAACATACACATACAAAAATAAAAAGATATATTTTATAGGGACACATGCATATTTTAGTTCTAGCATATTTAGGTAGTTCTCTACTGGGGAAGGGGAGTGGGTTTGGGGAGCAGGGGTAAAGAGGAACAATGACAAAATAAGGGGAAGTCTTGCAGGGACTTATGACAATAACAAGCTATGAGCTGAAGAGTCTGCATGACTCAACTCTATATCTGAGGACCAATTGATTCTTGAAATTTTGTTATGTTCTGTGAAGATTAAATGGAATCTGTAAGCCAAATTTCCTGGCTAAATAGGTGATACTCAACACCTATTTGCTTCCTTCCCCCATGACTCTCAGAAGATATAGAAAGAATGGAGTTCTCTTTCCTTTGTTTCTCTAATAATTTAATAGATGAAAATAAATAAGGGTCTCAAGAAAATGAGGGATAAGATTAGCACTCAAACATGGGTGTAGAAGTCGCACATCAGGATCAGCCAGAGGATTTACAAAAAAAACCACAGATAAGCAGGCTCCACCCCCTCACTCTCCAGAACAAAGTGGAGTTGAGTGGGGTGGGAGGCAATGGGGACCAGGGCTGAGGTCTGCAGAACAGAATCTGAAAAGCACTGGCATTGTGTCTGAGGGTCTGTCCATTATGATCTCAGCCACTCATGTCTTCTGCATCATTGCTTTTAAAACCTTCAACGGCTTTTGCTAAATAAAGCAGAACCAAATTGCTCAAAAAGAAATGTATTTCAAAATATATGACTAGTGTATACAGTATGGTACTCCATCTGCTCTTCCAAAATACTTGAGTTTTAGAAAATAATGTGTAGATAGGTCTATAAATTGCTACCTCCCACAAAACAAAGTAGACTTGCTTTAGGGGGTATGGGAAAATATTTTTTCCTTTGGTTTATCCATAGCAAGAAAGCTAATCTATAAGAGCAAGCAAACGTGCCTTCACTCATTCATTCATTTAGTCATTCAGCCAACATCTGGGCTAAAATAAAGTACTGAGGATGTACTGAGGATGGTTCAGCTAACTCTCTGTCGGATGTCACTAGGTGCTTCATTTGGTTAATATGGAGTAGGACAAGCATTCATTTCTATTTTATTTCCCACAGCATTTATCACCATGGATTCTCTGACTTTTCCAGCACTGCTCAGAAACAGGCTGGAACCGTGGAGTCTTAAGGCTATTACCAATAAATTCCTGAACCAATCTCCCTTACCAACGGATGAGGCTACGAGTAGCTTGAGAGAAGCAGCATTTAGTAAAACAGGAAAAATGTGGGCTTTGGAGTCCGCTAACCCTGGTTTTGAAACCTGACTCTGTCACCTGCTGGCTTCATCTCTGCCTCTTCATCTGTGAAATGGGATAATGACATCAACCTTGCTGAGTTGCTGTGAACATCAGGTAATGAACAGACAGTGCCTGGAATAGCGTTGGCCTGGAAAATATGGAAGTGAAGCTCCGGGGGGTTGCTACAAACCCAGTATCCAGTCTTCCTGTGGAAGCTCTGGCCCCCCAGTGCTCACAGAGCTCCAGTTCATACGTCTGTGCTCTGTGATACATGCTGGGCTCATGTGGAAGAGATTCTGCAATCCAAAGCTCTCATGAGAATGGAACCCTCCCTGAACCCTCTCTATTGCCAACGTGGTTGTAAGTGGAACAACCCATCTAACTCTTTTCAGCCACCTTTCCTTGGAGTCCTAGTTCCACTAAATCTCCAGACAGTGTCTGAAATTGGTATCTTAGATTCTGTGGAGCATTTGCAACTAAAATGTGTCACTACTGGAAACCCTCCATGGTGTCAAAATCCTCCTGTTCCCATTTGACATTAACAGTGACATGCTCAAGATGCTTGATTCTTCCCTTTGGGCATACTAGCCCTGACTAATGTCTAATAGCTTTCTCTCCCAAGGGCCAGCCTAAGACCTCATCTTCTAGCCTGGCCTGCAAGACCCAGACCCCACCCCTCCTGTCCTGGGTAATATGGCCCCTTGGCCAAGCCATTCAAGAGCCAACATATAGGGTTCTGAACCTACTCAAAAAATATTTGTTGAATACAAGTCAGTGAGTCCATGAAAATAAAGTGATGGAGTGAATGAAATGTGTCACTCTTTGTTTCTGAATGAGTTTTGGATTGATTGGGTGGTTGGACCGTTGCCGAGTACAGGCAACCATCACCTGGCATTGCCTCTGGAGAGAGACGCTGACCTCGTATAGCTCTGAAGGGCTCATGTTTTCCCATTCAGCTGATGTGTGGACATTCAAACAACTGCCACAATGTCCAAAACGATATGGTTCTTTAAAATCTAATCATAACGTGGTGCTTGCTTTCTATCCTGAAATATAATCTCTCACCCAGCACATTAACTTACATATCCACATAATGAAATTCAGGCATCTATATATGCACATCTTTTAATGAATATCAATAGACTACTATGGTTTTATGCATAAAAGGTTTTTTAAAAAAAATCTGGCATAAAACATATCCATACGAAATCTCTCTCCAAAATGGTAACTTAAGAACAAAATTTTCCATGTTGTTTTCTGCCATTTTACTTTTGCTGTTAGAGTGACCATCTTGCCCCTTTTGAAATGTCACGTCTTTGACTCCCCAACTAGTCACTCCAGTCTCTGTACACCCAAAGCTCTTTCTATAGGCCTTTATGAGCACATTTCAATGTCTATGCTCTTGAGAAGCAGTGGAGCCTCACCGGTGGTTGAGAGCTGACCCACTGGATCAGACCTTCTGCCTTTAGAACTTAGCTCTGCCACTTACTAGCTATGTGGCCCTTGTCAAGTTACTTAACCTTTCTCAGCCTCAGTTACTTCAACTATAAAATGGAAATAATAGTACCCTACCCTGTATTATTATTAATAATAATAATATAATAATATAAATATATAAGTATTAAATATAATTTAAAAATGTAAAAATATATAATTATATAACTATTATTAACTATTATTATTATTATTACTACTAGTACTCTCTTCCTATCTAGTCTGTGACCTCCTCAACAGCTAGATGAGGGTCTCTTTTTTATTCAATAACTATCAATTGAGTTCTCCAGAACCCCTTATTTTCAATACAGAAAATTTTCCAAAATGTCCTTCAATGAAAAAGGGTCCAGATAGGAGTCTATCTTAGTCTGTTTGAGCTGCTGTAACAAAATACCATGGACTGGGTAGCATACAAACACCAACAGAAATTTATTTCTCCCAGTTCAGGAGGCTGAAAGTCCAAGATCAGGGTGTTAGCATGGTTGGGTGAAGGCCCTCCTTCTGGGTCAGAGCTGGCATCATCTTTTCACTGTGTCCTCAGGTGATAGATAGACAGGATTAGAGATCTCTGTGGGTTCTCTTTTATAAGAACACTAATCCCATTCATGAGGGCAAAGCATCCCAAGTTCCCACCTCTTAATGCCATCAACTATGGGGGTTAGGGCTTCAACAAATTATTTGGGGAGGGGGTAGAAGCATTCAGACCATAGCAGATTCATTACAAAACCCCCCATATTTATGGCAGTCATTTATCTTTCAGGGTTGCATACCTCCTGACAAAATCCTCTGAATAAGGACCACATCTGTCTCTAGGGCATTTTTTGGGCTTTAGTCTACTTGACACTGTCCGGATCTCCTTCCCTTTCTTGTAGAACTTTCCCCATTCTCCATCAAGCACTTGCAATTCTACATATTTGTTCCTTGATAATTTTTTTCTGTTCCCTTATGGGAATGAGACAAATTTCAGGAAAACAAAGTATGATATCTATTTCCAGTAAAACAGGTAAGAGTTCCGATAATAATATATAGGTGGTCAGGTGTCCAATTGTACAACTGAAGCAAATTAACTTTTATAAAAGAGAGGAGGCTAAGCTGAGTGATGCTATTCTTGAAAGCAAATCTACAGATTCATTGGCTGTTTTATTATGAATACATTTTCTCTCAACCTGGAAATTCAGAGAAGCTCATGAACTTCTATTTATTACTTTATTTTATATCCTTAAATTTTTTTTTTTACTGTTTTCCCCTTTAAAGACAGATATCACAGACTGAAGAAAAAACAACAGATAATTGAGATTCTTTTATCAGCCTCCTCCACTAAGCACTTTAAGAGACATTTTATTTATTCCTGGCTTTCGGGAAAATTTCAGCCCACAGATTATTTGTCATTTTTCTCATTTTGGTTAATTTGTCATTATAGTTAGTTTTATTCTTAGATGCTGGGATTTTTAAAATTGAAGTAAAATTGACACATAATATTCTATCAGTTTCAGGTGTACATCATAGTGATTCTATATTTTTATACATTATGAAATGATCCCCACAATGTCTCTCTTTTTTTTTTTAATTGAGGTAAATGGTGTATCTCGGATCTTTTCTCTCTGAAATTAAGAAATCTTCACAAAGATGATTTGGCAGAGGAAGGAAAGTGAAGGGAAACAAGGAAGACAAAGAAAAATATGAAAACCTCCATCTTGCAAACGAATATGACTTAATAATTAACTCTCTTCCGTTGGGAGGTGTCAAGGGAAAATGGTGGCTGAGTTCCAGACAATAGTACGAGCTTCCCTTGTGGATGCTGCACTTGGCTGCCAGCAGGAATCAAGGTCTAAGTAGCTCCATTTCCCATTCATCTTTCATGATAGTTTTAAAAAAATGGCGAGCGTCAGCTTAAAACCTCATCCTAATGACATATTTCCTATTACAACGTTCTCGCAGAGCCTCTCATACCTGCTGTCTTTCTTAAGGGTGATAATGAGTTAGGATAACCACAATTAAAGTAGTTCAGGAGGATGGATGATAGGAACTGAGACTGAGAGGGGCACGCCATAGGCCTCCAAGGACCTTTAGAACTCAAAGCCCAATCCCTCCTCTGTGCGGTCTGTCTGCACCTTCCTACAAGCGTTCTCTCTCTCTCTCCAGTGGGCTTTCCCTATGATGGGAGCACATGATGATGGGAGCATGTTTTCTGGGAAGTGGAGATATTAAAGGGAATAGTTATCTCAGTGGACTGTGGGCTTCCTGGTGGTAGAACCCTTTAACTAATGAATGAGAAAGAAGAGAGATTAGTCAAACACATAGGACAGAATGTATTAACCTAACAAGTGAAATTCCTTCTGAAATTGGACTCACATCTCATAGAAAAACCCTGTATGTCAATATTATATCTTGAGGTAGGAAAGTAAAGGTAGAAAGTTAACTCGATTTCAGTTTAGGGAAAACAGTTCCAAGGACGCCATGACAACTGAAAACCATATAAGGAGGGGAACCATGATTAAACACCCTCGTGGTGGCTGGACATACAGCAGCCGAGGGCCTGGTCTGTGGGCATAGCATTGGCTGGGATTTCCAAAGAAGAAGAGGTTGGGTGGGTACCTTGGAATTCTCAAGGCACCTGCTAGAATTTAGAACTGAAGTTCTAAAATGAATGCATTTCAAGAAAAAAAAAAAGAGAGAGAGAGAGAGAAACTCTTCCTAAGAATAGCAAATCTTAAATGACATCTATGGGACTGGGATCATGAATTAATTCATTCAGTTACATTCAGGGAGTGTGTACTCTCTACCAAGTTTTGGAAATTAGAAAAAGTCATAAGTAATTCTAATGTATCATGAGAAGAACCATAAATATATCATAGTTTATTAGGCAGAGAGGTAGCACCAAAAGTAAGATGTTGGCGGTGAGTCAAGAAAGATGAGTAGCAATTTTCCAGGTAGAGAGGGGAGAGGGACATTCCAGGCATGGTATGGAATAGCCTGGCACATGGGAAAACCGAAAACAGCTGTGCTTAGCTGGAACACAGACAGTGAGGGAGCCGGCCAGAGGGGAGACTGGCAATGAGGCTTATATGGGCAAATCACAGAAACCTCAGGTTCCAGGCCAAGGAGGTTGGACTCCTCCTGCAGGAACCACCAAAAGGCTCTACACAGGGAGGGACATGGGCACCAAAGTTGTGTATCAGAACAATCGCCCTTCTAAATACTACCTATTCCAGCCAGACTCCACTTCAAATCCTAAATTTGGATCTTATTAAACATGAGGTCTTAGACTGTTGCCTAACAGCCCTGGCCTTGACCTCATGGTTTAGCTCATCTTTCCTAGGACAAATGTCTCTCTTTATTCCTTGGCGGCGTGTTGAATCTGGGAGCGGGAGGCTTGCAAGTGCACGGGCTGGAGGCTGTTACACAGCACCACCAGCTCCCATGCAGGTGCTCTGAAACCGGGGTCCTCCTGCTGGCAGAGCGTGTCTCCCCGCTCGCATTCTGAGGCCCGCGATAACGGAAGGTGTAAAAGAAACCGTAACACTGTACAAAAAGCAGAAGCACAGAGATCTCAGGACGAATATGTCCTCTTGGCACTGCCTTAAAAAAACACACGTAAACAAAACCAAACGAAAGCACTGAGTGGAAATGTGTTTTCTCCCGCTTCAGCGGCACGTTTGGCCGACTTCTCCTTAAAGGACACAGAGTTGGTAAATACAATGCAAACATTTCATGACAAGAACAGGGTGCGTGAAACTTACTACGCGTTGCAGGAGATAGGAGCGGAATGCACTTCAATCTGACGGAGGCAATCAGAGAACGGAGCGGGAAGGCTGCCTCCACGGGGGCGGGGATGGCGGGGGACAACCAGAAGGAAGAAAAACGGAAGGCAGGCGCATGGGAAAGACCACTTTCTGGGCAGCAGTCTCAACTCTGGACAATTTTGCCCGCCCTCCCCCCACCCACCCCACCGCCCCAACTCCCCAGGGAACATTAGGCAATGTTTGGTCATCGCAGCTGGAGATGGGGGGTGTTGCTGGCCTTCAGGGATGCCGCTAAATATCTTAGGATGCACAGGACAGCCCCCACAACAGAGAATTACCCAGCCCCAGTGTCAGCAGTGCTGAGGCCTGAGAACACCCTGAAACCTTACAAAGTTTTTGCCTGTGCCCACCCTTGGCAGCACTACTCTACTTTCCATGGCTGCGTCTGAAGACAACTGCCAGTAGATTTTTTAAAAAAAACACCGTAATGTCTAAAAATAAAACCATTTTTATACTTCAAGGAACAAACAGAGAGATCATTTTTTTTTTTTTTCGTGACTCTCTCAGTGCTTGAACATTTCCAAAGGCTGGGAAGAGCAACGCTGCAATCTATACATAGCTCCTGGCCCCTCAGATCCTCCCTGTGCCGCGCCTTGCCCGGCCTCTCCGGGCTGGCTACTGCAGTAAAAGAGAAGACCCTTAATTTATGAAAGGATGCTATTCCTGGCCGGTAATAGCCAGAAACTTCCAGGAAAGGCGGCCTTCCTAATGCCCAGAATCCCTTCCATCCTATCACTCAATCCCTAGCATTTGGTCCCTAGACTGCCCCTACTCATTTCAATTTTCCTGGGCCTTCATTCCAGTCCTGAAACCCCAGCAAAAAGTCTGTGCAGCTTTACCCCAACCCCTCTGACTCTGATTGCAAAGAAAAGCCAGAAAATGAATGTCCTAACAAGCAATTTTTTTTTAAAAGGCGAAAGGTCCATGTGCCATTAAGAATCCGGAGTCCAGGCTGGCTATTACCTCAGACAAATCACCTCCTCGTAATTTTCTTCCAACAAATGTCTATGAGGGCTGCCAGGCTACAGCAGAAATTTGTTTAATGACAGTCTCTGGAAAATTAAACACTCCGAGTAATGGTGATGGATGCGTCTCCCCTCCAGCCCACCCCGCCACAGCCTCTTTTCTGACCGCAGACCCCGCAGCCACATAGAGGACCGAGTACAGATGAATGCCCTGGGCCAGAGGAATCAATCTGGATTTTACGCGTGCTCTGTTCCTTCCCATTTCCCTCCAAGGCCCCTTCATCTTCATTCTTCCGTCCCCAGACCCCAGAGCGGTACTGGCTTGGCTACAAAGTTGGGGTAATATTTTTACCTTCCTGCCCTCCTTTTCCTGACCGTGTTATGTAAGGAAGATCCCAGCTGCCCAAGGCAAGGAGATGGAGGGAGGGAAGGACGCCGAATTCGTGACCAAGACTCCGTCCTCATTTCTTCCCTGCTGTGTAGTCTCAGCAGAATTCACTGTCCTCGGGACGACGGCAGGCTGTCCCACAGGAGGGCAGGCCTAAGACCCAGGCCTGCCTCCTCATTTCATAGATGAAGAACCGGGTTTGGGCCTGGAGTGACTTGCTCAAGGTCATGCATTAGTTAGTGACTTGGGTAGGGCCTGGGTCTCACTGGAACTCCAGACTCTCTGAGGGGGATAGCCGTGCATTTTTAGGCTCAAGTGGGCAATTTTTCCTTTTGTCTTATGTGTGGTAGGGTTAGAGGCTCTTTGCATGGTCCCCCAGAGTCCCATGGGCGAAGGGACCCACTCAAACTGAGGCTGGGATTTCAGGTCTTTGCCTTTTTTAGCTTCGGCCTTTGCTGGGGATTGCACTTAAACCTGACATGCTTAAAGCTTTCCCCCTCCCGCATCTCCCCTTACTGCGAGCAAGGAGAAGATGGAGAGGAAACCCAGCTCTCAATGCCTGCACTTACTCCCCAGGAGGCTGCATTCATGCATGCTCCCAATTCACAGAGGGGCAAGCAGGAGCCATATGATCTGCTCTGTGTGCTTTCATTTCATCCATGAATTTCTGAAGCCCAGAGGCCTGTCCTTCTAGTTCCCAAACTACTATTATGTTCAAATTCCTATTAGACCCTTACAATTGATACTTTTCTCTATATCTAATGCAATGGAATCCCCTAATGTATTGTGTTTCCTGCTTTTTAAATTAATTGTGTCCTAATTCCACACGTGCTGGAGAAAAACAGATCCCTGCATATCTTAATGTAATCTACTGATTTTCCTGGATCCACTCCTCTATTTTTTGTTGGAATATCTAGAAACACATAAAAGGTACACTGTATTTTCCATCAAACCAAAAAGGACGAGGGCTTGGAAAATGACAAACAAATGGTTGAAACGTTCTGTGCATTTTTGCTCAGCCTGTCTTTCTTCACTCTCCTTAATGCTATGGAAATTGCTGCTTCCATTTCACTTGGAGTGGGTATTTGCCTCCAATTAAAGAATCTGAGTGACTCCTGCTAGATGAGGCTGCCAAAGAGCACATCCAGGCTCTTGACACTTTTGGTAACCAAAATCCACGGGCCAGCCAATGGAAGAGATGCAGGACTGTGGGCAATGCCGTTGGGTGGACGTGGCAGCCTTGGAATGGGCTCCAAGGCTCACAACTGGGGTGGCTGTTGCATATTTTTGGTAAATCAATTTTCATTTTTCATCTCTAAGTGAGAGGAACCCACAACTAGAAAGATTTACTCAAACATTTAAAATCACCAGTTGTATCCCCTGACAGAGAGCTGAAATTTGGGAGTCTTAGAGTGATTTCTGAGCTCGGAGAGGGAAGCAGTGTGGTGTATGGGGGCATGCATGGAAGCCGGTGTCAGGCAGAGCTAGATCTGAATCCTAAGCTGACCTTTTTAGTTGTGCGACTTTCGGCAAGCTGAGTCCACCCTTTCTTAGATGTATCATCAAGGTACAATTTTGCACATTTCTTTTTGCATGTGGCTTGAGTAAAGAATAGATGCCTCTTCTTGCTCCCAGCAGCAGAACACCCAAATGCAGCCCCAGATCCAGGGCAATCAGTATCTTGTTAATGAATGAAGTCTGTGCTTATGAGCGCCCCATCATTCCTCAGCATAGCAAGGTGATCAGCTTCTCTCCTTTATCTGCTGTCTGCTACATGTCACTACTGACCAGGATGACACAAAGCCTGAGGCTGGCGTGGCAGCCCATGCATATAACGTAGCCCAGAATTGAGAATTCCCCACTGTGGTACCACATCCAGTCTTACTTTTGGGAGACAGTACCAAACTGTCTTGTTTTTTGTAAAACACATGGCCCTTCTTCCCATACCATTAGTATGACTCCACTCATCAAACTTGAAGGAACTAGATCACAGTAGAGTATGAATGACTGACAGAGGCCCATGGGCAATTTACATATTTAAAGAAATTGATTACTTTTAAAGACTGTCATTTCAACAACTGTAATAGGCTCAAGGGAGAGAGGTTTTGGGGCTCAAATCGCAGGAAGTAGGTGACTGGTCTCTCAACTCTTCTGGGAAGCCGGGCTTGAATTTAACCTAAATACGGCAGGCCAATCAACCTCTGATTATTACAAAACCCGAGCTTCATCTCTTTGTGCTCCATCATTTCCTTTGGCTGTTGGTAAATCTCTGAAAAGCTCAAAAGGCAAATCAGGAAAAAGAAGATTCTGAAGTTCATTTTTTTTGCCACTTGTTAACCAAGAAGATAAGCTCCTTTGGGTTCAGGTGAGGCTTCAAGACGAAGTCCAGGATTCATAAATGTGTCTTCCCTTGGCCCCAGAAAACAGAAATCTGGTTGTCTCTTGTCACCTGCACTTTCTATCCAAGAATAGGATGATTTTAAGGCATTCTGAATCTCCTCCTAGCTGCTACCCTGCAGAATCCAGGGCTTTGACAGTAATGCCTACTCTTCCCCATCCAATCAATAGGACTTTAAGCAAATCATTTAGTGTAACCAGTCAAAAAGAACCATCTGTAAATCAGGTGCAGAAGGCAATTAAAACAGCATCAGCGGCATACAAACAGCATTTTATATTTGAAAAGTTGAGTCTCTGATAAGAACGGCGTATTTTGCCATCTTTTTTTAACCCCCATCCAGGAAGCACTGACAAGAAAAGTAGCAGGAGCCAAAACACCCTGCAACAAAAAGATAATGTCGACATCTATTTCAGACCTTGCTTGGATCCCACTGCCTAGTTAATAACACTCGCCTCTAAAGAGTTGGCCAGCCATCCTCCCAACCCCATTCCCAGTCTTGACTGTAAATATTAACTATGGTCTATAAAGCAGTCAGTCATTCCCCCCTCCATGGGGCTGTTTGGAGAGGCCCCAGGAATGAGACAACCCCTGCAGAGCAAGGAGGCTTTTTCTACTAGACTGAATGTGAAAGAGCTTTTCTGAATGGCAAGAATGTACCCAAGTGTACATTCTGTACGTCTGATACAAACAGAGCTGCAGAGTGAGTGCGTGCGCTTTTGCACGTGCAAGGTCATGGACAGTGGGCTAGAAGGACGACAGTGACGGAGGGCAAGGCGGCATAGCCACGTTCCTGGAAGGTTCTGTCTGGCCAGCCACGGAGCTAAGTGCTGTACCTGTCTTAGTAGTAGAGATGTCACTGTCTCCACATTACCAAGAAAGGGCAATTCAGAGACGGTCAGAACTTTACTCAAGGTCACACAGCTAGTAAGTATCAGACTGGGAACTGAACAGAAGCTCCAGGGGACAGCCAGGCACATACTCCTTACTGCTGCCTTTGAGGCATTACCTCAGTCTGGGCAGCTACAGGCTGCGATGTGGACTCCTGCCAGGCTCACTTCCCGATGTCCGGAGGCAGGCCATACTGCTGAGCCTTGCCTGCCCTCCTGGGTGGAACAATCAGTAGGTGCTATCATATGCTCTTAATTTCCTAGGTTTCCTTCTTCTGTTGGGCCTCCTGCCTCCCATATCTGGTTTTCTGAAGGAAGGTGAATACATATCAAGGTACTAGTTAGAAAATTTCTCACTCTAGGTTGGAATTAAAATTGTCATATAAGGGTCAAAATGGCGAGCAGGCCTGCGGTTGCAGCATCAGGCCGGTGGCTGGAGGGTATTCGAAAATGGTACTACAATGCTGCAGGGTTCAATAAACTGGGGTTAATGAGAGATGATACAATATATGAGAATGATGATGTGAAAGAGGCCATAAGAAGGCTTCCTGAGAACCTTTATAACGACAGGATGTTTCGCATTAAGAGAGCACTGGACCTGACCATGAGGCATCAGATCTTGCCTAAAGAGCAGTGGACAAAATATGAGGAGGATAAATTCTATCTTGAACCATATCTGAAAGAAGTTATTCGGGAAAGAAAAGAGAGAGAAGAATGGGCAAAGAAATAATGATGGAGTTGAAATCTGTGGTTGCAGCTGCCCTCAAATATTTTTAAGAAGTTGAATAAACCTGAAATGTACAATTTAGGACTATCTGAGCTGCAAATGTATTACTTTAAATAAATGTCTATGGTGATTAAAAAAAAAAAAAATTGTCGTATAACTATTTCTTAATGGGCAAATATACCCTGACCCTCAGGATCACCCTCCAAACCTTTATTAAGCACCCTTAAAGTCTTCCAGCTTGATATTCAACATGGCCCAGCTCTGAATGGTTGGCACTCAGTAAATACTTGTTGAATAAATGAACAATGAATGGATCAATTAGCTGATAGATTTAAAAGCGGGTAGGTCTTAAAATCACTGTAGAAGAACAATATAAAAGTAGCTGGCAGGGTGTACTAAAATATTAAATATTAAAGTCTACGATAGCCAAATCCATTGTTTTGGCTTCCAAATGCACTTGAAAAACATTGCTTCCAGGGTGAGTCCCCTGCATGTGGGCCAAAGCTTGTCTGGTCAATGAGTTACTCCCAAAGTGTAAGTAAGGAGGTTCAGCAGCTTTGCACACCCCTTTGGGAGCAACTGAGAAAATGAATAGATCCAAGTGGCCTAACGAAATAATGCAACTCCAAAAGGGCCTAAATTATGTTTGGGGATTATGTTGCTCATTAAGTAGCGTCCCTGCTGTGAGGAGAACTGGTCAACCCAATGCAAAGAGAGGTGAGAAACACATCCAGTCAGTGAGCAGCCATGAACTCTCTCACTATTTTACTACTGAACTGATCATCCTGTTGCATAAGATCCCCCAGCCCTCAGGCCAGTTGCCATTGACCAGGGAGTAGCCATGGCCCCGGATGTGTATAAAAATGCTAAGTGGGCTATTTGGGGCCCGAGGAAGTCTTGTTAATATCAATAGCAGGCCAATGTTAGAAGTTCAAAAGCTGTATTTTGCTTCCAAATTACAGATTCAACAAATTTTATTCCACAGGCATATATTGTAATATTTTAAAAGGTGCTTTTTTAAGATAGAAAGAGTTTAAAGCCTACCTGTGTGCAATTCTCCCAAGTTAAAGCTAAAATTTCCTAACCTTTGAAGGTTCGTTTCTCTTATGCTGTCATTAAAATTACTTATGCCTTTAATTTGCTGAGTCGTATTTAGTGGGAAATCTCCCAAGCCACACACTGTGCTCCGTTACTCACTCCTGTGTTCTGGGGCATTGCTCCTTATAAGAGTAAGCCATAACTGAAATACCCCCTAAAATAGGATAAAATCATCTTCTACAGGGCATGCTAAGGTACCTAATTTAAGTAAACTTGGCTCCGTTTTCTGCTCTCACTGAGAGAGTCTATCATTCCAACCATGTCGTATTTGCAATTTCAGCTGTTTCCCAATCAGGCAAGTGTTAAAAAAAAAAGCCAGAGAGTATTCTCTAGAGTGGTAAAGGTTTCCTTCCTCTACTGTATAATGAGGGCATGCAGACGAATTCAGTGACTTTTCAGACAGAATTCTTACTTGAGAGGTGAGATTATGGGTACTTTTAGTTTCTTTCTCTCCATCTCCATCCTTATCATGTTATTAGTCCATTGAAAAAGGTCAGAATGGAAATGGGCTTTCCTATTGCCTTGATCCATTAGCATCAATTTTATAGTTGATACATTGAGTCTTAAATAATGCAAAATTTGAATAAGATGGAAATTTTGGCCATGATCACACTACTGAGTGCCAACTTATAGTAAGAAAAGTGGGTGCAAATTTGGAGAGAGAAGTGTTTCCTTTAGAACATGTAAGGTGGCTTTCTGGGATTCATACAAGAGGGTCAATCTCCTAGGACCAGGACTGGCTGCCTGAGTTGTCATGAGTGCTCTTGGGAAAGGGGCCTGTCATGTATGAATTTGTGGCCTTAAGTAAAACTCATTTATCTTCTCAGGGCCTCAGTTTCATAATCTCCCCAATCACAACACTACTATAGACTCTACAGAGTTGTAGGATTATATTGCAAACACACGGACAGCACCCAACACATAGTAGGTCCTCAATACATGTAACTGAAACACAAATCGAAAACACAAGCTATGTGACCTTGGGCACACACACAATTACCTCCATGAAAAGGAGAATGGCATTACGTATCTCACAGAATTCTTTTTAAGGACCATCTGTAGGTATCAAATAGTAATTGAGCAAATTTTATGTGCCAGGGATTTTTGTGTATATATGTGTCTCTCTTTAAAGATGTGAGCGACCATCAGAAAGCTCTGTCTAATACAAGGTATTGTTTCAGGTAACCAGATATTATACAGAAGAAATTGCATGGGCTCAGGTGGCAAACATGCGCTGAAATATAAGATGACCTGCTCTTTAGAAGGTAAATCTCATTCATTGATTCGTTAAACATTTATCGTGCATGTGTTAGGAGGCAGGCAAGGCACTATTAGACACAGTTTAATAAAACGTGGCCCCTGTCAATGCATGAGAGAGAATTTCCACACAGTTCTTGGCTCAGTATCTTTAGCTAGAAGTATTAGTTTCCTTCTTTTCTTCCCTCCAGGAGATCTCTGATTAACTGGGAGACAAGTGAAAATCAATTCAAGGATTGGGTGGTAAATGGTAACAGAGAGCAATATGCCTGATGCCCTCCTGTCACTCCCAGATTCATGGACAGAGGTGAAAAAAGCGTGCTGGGACTACTTTCTAATGGAATCTTGAAATGCAGGATAAAAAATGCTATTAATTCAGACCCCATGAATTGAAAGACTTCGTAATTTGGAGAAGGGTGGCCCGTGCTTACTCTTGTAGGGGCACAGGGTGGGAGGCTAGAGTGCTAAGGAAATACTAAGTGAGACACAGCTGGAAGGTTCTACGGGTATATATTTTTGTTGGCCGGGGAGAAAGAACGGGCTGAGAAGATCCAGAGAGCAGAGATAGAGCACAAGGACAAGAGCTGATTTTGTTCTTTTTTCTAGGCCTCAAACACCCAACAAGCTCTTGGATGTTTCCAAGATAAAGGTTCCCTATAACTCTTCAGCCTGCTGAGTAACTCGACAACATTCTCCTGTGTGCTCCATTCACCTCGGAGTGCCCCACATCATGCTCGGTGCCAGCACAGAAAAGGCTCTGTAAATATCTGTTGACTTGGCAGATGAATGGGAAATGCCTGTGTGACGCCTCAGGGTTCCTCCTGCAGGCGACAGAGACAGTGGTGCTCCAGCCAGGGCTCAGGAATTTTGTTTGGATTGGCCTTGAAAGGACAAGAAGAATCAGTCTTGCTCTTTATAGCAACCCAGAGAGGCTCACCGAGGTAACCCCTGCCTCAAAGCAGCTCAGAGCATATGGGGCTGGAAAGGACCTTTTATGCCTCTCACAGGCTGAAGGCTGGGAGTGACTGTAGTCCACGCTTGCTTAGAAGGGACTAGTCACAGTGTCACAGACTCTGTGTAGCTAAAACTTTACAGGAACAGGGTGCAACTGTGGCATTTTCAAGGATACCAATCTGTCTGGTCCAGGGCGCACCCCACGTAGGAATGACTAGTCACTTTTTTCTAGGAAGACCAGGCAGTTTCTAGTTGAAGAACTGGGAGGACTCTAACTCTATGCTTTTCTCTTGGAACATGGGTTCTCACCAACCCTCCAAGGTGAGAAATTAGTGGTGAAACCATAATCGTATGAGCAACAGTGACCCAAGCTTGTCTATCCACACACACTTTAAAAAGCTTTCAGTGAAATATTTCTTGGGCTTGGGTGAGCTACAGTGAGAGGCATGTGATCAACACAAGTCCTTGGGAGGAGAGAGATCCAGAACCAGGGCAATAGGATAAGGGCAAAGCTCTTCCGCATGCAAGAGCTGGATCTCTGTGGGAAGAAGGGCAATTCCATGACACTCTTCCAGGCACATGAACTTGGGGAGGTTTGGGGTCTCCAACTGCTAGGCAGGGAGGGCAGGGAGCTACAGGGCAGAATGCAGGGGCAGCTGAGGGTCCCAGCTAGACAAGCAGTGATCTTGTGCTTCCAGGTCTGTGATTTCTACACTGTGTTCAAAAGACATGAGGGATTCCATCTCAGAAGACCAAAGGCCAAGAGTTCAAGTTGTCCCCTCCCATTGGAGTAAGAACGGCTCTGCTTTTATCTCTATTATTAACTGAGCTTCCCCTTGGCTTTTTTTTTTTTTTTTTTGAAAGAAGGGTTTTGGCTGTGGAAATGTTTGAAATATGCTGATCTAGTTCTCCTGGCTGGATCCCAGGGGCTTTGGATGGGTAGGGGGCTGGAGAGAGCCCTGTGGGACTGAAGCCAAGGAGGCTGGGTTGAGGGCGGGTCTCACTCCTAGGGGAAATACGTAGCACCAGGAAGCAGGAGTAAGGTCTTAAAGAGATTAGGCCAAACCAGCAAGGGACAAACACTGTGGAGAACTGGGCTAGTCACATTTCTGGCATTTTGCAAATCAGGCTTATTATGTGCAAATTTAATTCAGTCTGTCTCCCAACCTACACAGTAGGACCGAGGCTGCTGAAGTACTTTTCCAATTAGCTCAGGAGCCAGAGTGGTCTGAGAGGACATCTGCCTTTGCATTAGAAATTGCAGGTAGGGAAGGGCACAGGCTTAACAGTATTCACAGGATGTCCATCACTGCACACACCTGGGAAACCAAACCTGGAGGGGGAAGAGAACCTTTGGACATGGCTAGGGAAGGCTGCGAGCTGTTTCCTTTTGGGCAGCACACAAATTAATAACATTGGGATTATTTCTGCTTTGGATACAACTAATTGAAATGATTGAAATGGAAATGAACATGTGCTTTTGATGATTAGGAGATGAAAAAGAAACAATTACCATGAAGGTTAATAATGGGCAAAATAATTTTTTTTCTCCTCAACAATACAGATGCTCACGAGAGGAAATGTCCTTGAAAAACTTCTCAATTTTGCAATCCTCCACTGGAGACCCTAGAAAAAACTTCAAATACTTAAGGGCCAGATAAATTCTAAAGAAAACTCACAGAAGTAGTTCAAGTAAGGGGATAGAGCCAAAAACCCAGGTTGTCCCCAAGGTCTGAGTGTGAGGAAAATCTTCCCCCATTTCTCATCACCGGAGTGAGATGCCAGGCATGCAAGAAAGTTTCTGTTCTTCCATCTTGGAGTTTCCTGTTCCTGCTCAACCATAGTCAACACCACCACTGCAAGCTTCTCCTGAGAACTTATTGAGGTACTGCTCTGTCTCTTCTAAAAAAGTACCTAATTAGCCTAACTGCAAAGTTGCGGGGAGTCCATTTTCTCTCCTGATATCCTTACTCAGGGAGCCAGCCTCCCTGATATCTTGATCATAGTGCATTAAAGCACAAAGTGTGGCTAACAGTTCAGTGGCCCTACTGAGGCCGTCTACGAGGTGGGAATCCATCCCCCCAGCACAAGCACTCCCAGAATTCTCTCTTGACACTCAACACCTCAACAACATTTTTCACTCACAGAAACACTCCACATTATGAGGCTCTTGGTGCTCGTATTAGAAAGTACACGGTCAAGGGTGTGGAACAAAGTTTCTAAGAAGTGGAGCCTAAGGAACTACTCCAAAAAGCATAGGAAGTGCTTCATCACTCCAGTAAGAGAATGGGTGATGGCATGCTAGATGAGAAAGTCAGAGGCATTTGGTGCTGAATGTCTGCCTAACCCTCACCAGCTGTGTGATTCTGGAAAGAAGGGATTAACTTCCCTAAATCTGAGAGATTTCATCTGTACACAGGGCCTGCTGAGGTGGGCGGTTGGTGGTGGCTTACCTAATGGTTGCCTTCCTTCTTCCTCCTACTTTTTATTCATGTGTCTGTCTATCCTCTGGGCAGTCCTTGAGCCTGAGTAAATCCTAATCCCGCTTCCAGACGCAGATCTGCTTGGTCTGAGTATAACCCGTCCTTTTCAGAACTGGCTGTGTGCTCAAATTCAAGCCAAGGAGATAAGCAGAGGGTTGAATGGGTGCTTCTAGGGATGTTCTTGCTTCCTCTGAGGTCATGTCCTAATGTGACCCCTCTCTCCTTCACTGGCTACTGTGGTGTGCTATGTCCGTCACTAAAGCTGCCACACAGAGGAGGGCAGAGCCCCAGGGAATCGCAGAAAAATGAAGCCCCTGGATTAAGCCAGCCCTGAAGTCCGTATTATTTCTACCTTCTAGTTATATGAGCCAATTTTCTTGTTAAAGATGATTAAAAATTGTAAGTTTTCCATTACTTACAAATTAAAGTATATAAAATAATACAGATATATAGTAGACTTTGGGGGGAGATAAATAAAAAAATAAGAGATGTGTGAACAATCAACTAGATAGTTCTAGTTGAGCATAGAACTAAGTACAGACTAAGCACTCAAAACATGATAGCTCCTCTCACTGGAGTATCGTTTCTGGCAACACTGCCTCATCTCAATTAAGGGATTCTCCCAGAGGATCTATTTCAGTTTTGTTCAAGCACAGGGACATCTCTGGCATTACAAATGTTGAGAGGCTTTGTTTTACTCACTGGCAGTTTCTAGAAATTGAGGGTGCTGCGGGCAGTAAGAGCAATATCCAGAGGACCCTTAATGCCAGTTACGACTTGAATTGTATCCCCCTCCAAAAATATGTCAAAGTCCTAAAGTCAGTACCTCAGCATGTGACCCTACTTGGAAATGGGGTTATTGCCAATGTAATGAGTTAAGATGAGGTCATACTGCAGTAGGGTGGGCTCCTAACCCCAAATAACCGGTTTTCTAATGAGGAGACGGCAGTGCAAAGACACAGACACACAAAGAGAAAGAAGGTCATGTGATGACAAAGGCAGAGATTGGTGTTACACAGCTGTAAGCGAGGAACAGCAAGAACTACCAACAAACCACCACGAGGAAAGGAAGGTTTCAGAAGGAGCATGGCCCTGTTGACACCTTATTTGGACTTCTAGGCTTCAGAATTGTGAGATAATAAATTTCTGCTGTCTTAAGCCACCTGGTTTGTGGTACTTTGTTATGGCAGCTCAAGGAAATAAAGAAAGTGCCTATTCAGAAATACTAAGAAATCAGATGGAAACCAGACATTGTAAATCACCTATCTTTTTTTTTTTTTTTTTTAAAGATTTTATTTATTTATTTGACAGAGAGAGAGGCAGCGAGAGAGGGAACACAAGCAAGGGGAGTGTGAGAGGGAGAAGCAGGCTTCCCACGGAGCAGGGAGCCCGACGCGGGGCTCGATCCCAGGACCCTGGGATCATGACCTGAGCTGAAGGCAGACGCTTAACGACTGAGCCACCCAGGCGCCCCAGTAAATCACCTATCTTTTTAAAAGACTTACAAATGTTATCAGGTGTCCTCTACCTATGATCGTTTAGGCCAGGCAGCTAAATGTGTAACATATTCTTTCTAAAAGCATCCTAATATCCCTTTATAAAGGTATGACCATTCTCCCAATCTTTTTTTTTAAACAAAATTAAATGAAGTAGCCAGATGTATAAAATAGATAAAAGTACAGCTCCTACAGTTTAAGGAACTGGGGTGATGCAGACTGGCTGCCAACTCTCTCTTATGACCCCGGCTTACCCCCGAGGAACCACATTCCACAGCACTTGGCTGAGAAACACTGTTGTAGGGAATGCAAATTATGGGTGCTTACCACCACATTCGGAAGTACAGTAGGAGTTCTCTTGAATGATGGCCACACAGCTGACTTGCCAAATTAAGAAATGTTCTCCATCCTTTCTGTAAAATATAGCGACTGATTCCCAAACTGACTCTATGAGCTGTGCCCCTGGTGTTTCTGTTTCCGCCACTTGAGATGTGAGATTTTGGAGTCTGTTTTCAAACCTGTTTCTGCCAGTTTGTCTTGTTAGTGTAATTACGTAATTTGGTTGCAGATTATATACACTGATGAAATGTAAGTGTGAAAAGAAAATGCTCTAAGTTGCATGCTTTGGAACACTGGAGAAAATAAAGTTGCTAAAACAAAATAAAAACTGCTGGCAAACCAGGTGTGGGTGGGTCAACCACAAAAGACTAGAAGATTCTGTACTTAGATGGTTTCCTAAGTGCCTTCAAGATCTCATTCCATTTTAAGTAAACTAGAACTGAAAATTGCAGATGGTGACTTTTAGGTATGGTTTATTGGCCATTAAAAACTCTAATCAGCAAATCTAAGGAATGCTTTGTTCTTACATGGAAAAAAATTGGGGAGTGAACATGTTAAAATATTGAAGGTACACAAATGTCATGTTAGGATTAACCATAATCATTTTCATGTTTTTTTTTTTTTAATTAACTAATTAGCTGCCAGACCCACCTGCATGGGGTGAGAGGGCCTTTACTGCAGTTGCTTCATTTTGGATGCTATGTTTTTGGATAGGCAAATGCTGCTTTTTTACCTTAGTTATCAATGGCCACCTAGAATGTAAGCTCCATGAGGGAGGGAATGCTGTTCAGTAATGTTCATTTTTAAAAAATTCTATTGGTTCAAAAAATAATAGATATTGTCAATTTTTAAAAAAAGAACATGTGTTTACCCGTATAATTTTTTAAAAAAGATTTATTTATCCACTTTAGACAGTGAGAGAGAAAGATTGCATGAGTGGGAGGGGCAGAGGGAGAGGGAGAGATAATCCCAAGCAGACTCCATGCTGAGCACGGAGCCAGATGTGAGGCTCAATCCCACGACCCTGAGATCATGACCTGAGCCGAAATCAAGAGTCGGAGGCCCAACCGACTGTGCCACCCAGGTGCTCCTACCTGTATAATTTTTTAAAGCTACTTTAAAAAATGCAAATTGACCTATAAATCACCTCTTTGCGGGTATAATTGTACATTGGGCATGAGTCTCAGAAAGGACTTTGTTGACTTCCTGGCTATATCATATCTAGGTCAAAGACTCAGTCCCTTACCAGAGACAGAGAACTTATACCTGATCTATAACCTGACCCAGTCAGGTGTGTGGGGATTAGGGGAAGCACCCTTAGAATGACTCTACCTGTTATCTCTGAATGTTTCACCTTCTGCAAGTAAAAGTCTACAGAGCATAAATCCCACTCCAACTTAGATTTCTGTTTTGATTTCATTAACTTAAAAAGAATTGTGTTTTCTGAACTTTCTCAGATATGAAGGAGTAAATAAAACATATCAGTGATACTGGGATAGTTCTTGACTGTTCCATATGCATACAAGGGTCCCTAACCCCATTCAGATTCCAGATAAACCATTTCCCCGGGGAGCTGCACTCACTCTGAGAAAGCCAGGCCAAGAAAGAGAGAACAGGAAGTGTGACAGCCCAACCTGCTGAGGACGAGCTGAGGAGACTAGGAGCCAGAGGGTCCAAGTGGCTTGCCCATGGCATGCATGGAGTGGCATCTGATCTAGAGTGAGAACTCAAATCTCCTGTCTTTTCCCCCATACTGTACGGCTCTAGCAAAAGCAAACAGGCAGAAGAATCAAAATGAGTGTGAATGAGTTCACAGTACTACCCTATCCTTACATGGGTCATGTGTCCAGTAAATAGTGGTTAGTTTGACATCCTGACTCCACAGGTGGCAATAGGCGGGGAGTCATTGGATGTGGAAATTATCAAGACTTTGTAAATGAGAAGAATCTGGAGTGGCATATGCTGTTGGCATCTTCCTAACCCCATTAGCAGCTGGGCAAGTGGAGAGCAAATAGACAACCATTTCCCAGTTCTGAGGCCATTCTCTCTGGAGGGATTTTCTAAAGGAGAACACTGCCTAAATTGGCAATTAACCCAAACTTAACAAGGGCTTACAGTCACAGCAGGGCAAATCTGGTGAAAGCAACCTCAGACAGAGCAGGCCAACAGGAACCTTCCACACTCAAACTGTAGGAGAAAAAGCAATTGGCTGGTGGCCTACAAGTCTTTAATTTCTGGATGTGATTATCTCTACACTGGAGTTTAAAGATAATGGGGAACCACAAAGGCTGCTTTTTTGGACTGTGAGTATTTGTCTATTCTTTTGCCCCAGAGAGGATGATGCTTAATGATCTGCAACACAGGTTTGGGCAAGGGACACCCATAGTTTGGATACTGGTTCTGATACTGGGCAAGTTATTTATAATTTCTTAAAGCCTCAGTTTTTTATTTATAGACTTAGGGAAAAAAGTATCTACCTCAGAGTTTTGTTGTGATTATTAAATGAAATAATCAATGCAAAGTGCTTAGCACATAGTAGATGTTCAATAAATATTAGCTAACAACAATCATAAAAGTAAATAAATAATCTTAGGGAAATACAAGAAACTCTCTCATCGAGTCAATCATCTGAGTGTCTAGCACATGCAAACTCTCTGCTAGACATTGTGAAGCTCTAAGAAGCACTCCACAAGAGGAGTTTCTTCATCAGCAGGGGAGGTAATCCATGTACATGATTAGCTCTTGTGTGAGGTGGAAAATTATAAATGCACAGGAGAGGCACGGGTAAAGCATGGTAAGAGGTTGAGAAGAAAGGACAACTTCTAGCCAGGGAATTTAGGGGAGCTTCATGAAGGAGGTGGCATTGGCCCTCAGCTATGTGTTTTTTGTTTTTGTTTTTAAAGGTTTTATTTATTTATTTGAGAGAAAGAGAGAGAGAATGAGCACAAAAGTGGGGGGAGGGGCAGAGGGAGAAGCAGACTACCCCAATGAGCAGGGAGCCCGATGCAGGGCTCAATCCCAGGACCCTAGGATCATAACCTGAGCCGAAGGCAGACGCTTAACTGACTGAGCCACCCAGGGACCCCTCAGCTATGTGTTTTATGAAATATCCCTACCCAATGTAAACTAAATTCCAAGTTATTTTCTAATTATACAGTACATTCTTGGGATAAATTCCATTACTCTTATTTATATTGGCTCTAGAAAAAATAAATTGATTTCTGAAATATCAGCTAAACAGAGACAATCTAGGAAAAAAGCCTATTGCTCCAATCACTTTCACTTCCTATGTGGTATACTCAGAAGTCATGTATTTGTACTTTATACAGTGTTTGGTATTTGGCAAAATACCATGATACCATGCCTTTCTACTACCACAGGTGTAAAGAGTTGAGAGTAGTTCCTTTAGAATTCCTTGTCTCTGCATTTTTCATTCAAAGCATGTTCTGGGTAACACTAGTTCCATGACATGCTGGGTAGGGTAGGGGAAAGAAAGGAAGTATGAGAAAAAGGAAAGAATTCTGTGATATAAAGTTTTGAGAAACTTCATTTCTTCTATCTCCCTCCTGGAGGTTCACTATACATATTAGCATATGTAAGTTAAATCTGTCTAACTTATTAAACCTAGGATATCACAAACCTATTTGGGCATGTAAGACTTTGTATCCTCTGGCACAACACCTACTAATTTCCAGTTCAACTTGGAAATTGAGGAACTGGCATGGCATGTCCAAAAGGCCATTACAATATCATGCCAAATCTAAACCCACTCAGGCAATCTGGAAACCTCGGAAAAAAGTTCTGTGGCTTCCAGTCTTGTGATTACTCCTGGGTAGATGATCAAACATGGACTTTCAAAGGATTTAACTCATCTTCTCCATTTCGGAGGCACTGCCCTCACTCTATAAAACACCCTGACCTGGACTTTTACAACATCCTGTGAGGTGGGCCTTACTCCTCTCCTTTTCACAGATGAGCAAATGGAAGCTCAGGGAGATTAACCAATGTCTCTAAGATTGCACCACTGGGAGGTGGCAGGACTTCAACTCTGTTTCCTAAGCCTCCCTGTTTATTCCACCCCATTTGCCTTAGCTTCACAATAGTGCTAGGAAGCTAGCATCACCTTAGTCTAGCGCTGGGCAATTCCAGGGAACAAATGTTTTTTGGGGCAGAGGTAAACAGTAATCTGTAATTCACATAAAGCCAATGGATTATACAGTCATCATCTCATCAATAGATATTTAGAGAGAGAGATTTTTAAGGTAAGATAGCTCCAAGCACTCCCTGTTAGGCCAGATCTCCACACACTGGTTCACAAACTGGGGGACACTGAACAAAGACTAGCAGAGGTCACTGAGCTGTACCCAACCCCGACTCACTAAGTAGCCCCCTCCTCGGCTGCATCTAGAATATCTTCCATCTTCTACCAGGAAGTGCAGCTGCATGTTACTTCTAAGACCCCTCAGCTATATCTGGAAGAAACAAAATGATTTTGCCAAAGCATCAGTCAACAACCCTTGAAATAGAAACATGAAGTGATTACAAGTGACAGTCCTCAAATTGTGCTCAGGCTCAAAAGTGGTTCTTTCTTCCTCTCAGGAGACAGGCTGGCGTTGCCACCATCTAAGGAAGCTTAGGTTGTGTGATGGGGATTTCTGGAGAGATATGGAGAGGGCATTTTCTTTGCTGCAGACAACAGATTGTCTTAGTTACACGAAAGCCACAGATTTACACCATGAAGAAGTAAATCTGGATAAATGGCATGATTTATTCCTCTTAAAGGAAGTGCTTACTTTGATGGTGGGTTCACTGTGTTTTAGCCTGAAGGAATTATAACATGAAAGCATACATAGCATTGCATGCTAATTGGGAGGTTTACTGCCCCGGCCAGGATATATTTTAGGCTCTGTGAAAAATTCTACACATATGACGAACACTTGCTGAGAAAACGTACACACAGTACAGGAAGCCCAAGAGTTATACTGACTGATACTAACTGATAAGATGCTCCCAGGAAGGAGGGGAGAAGATACCCTAGGAGGCAGGAAAAAGGTGGTTGCGACCACCTGCCACTGAGAAATCCCAGAGTGCTTTTGCAGTGATAAATCATCATGACCAACCACCTTCAGATCACAGTTGCAGAAAGTTGGCATCCTGGGACAGTGCACTGTGGACCGCAGCTACCTGTGGAGCCTAGATTCCCATCTCAGAGGGGCTCTCTATGAGTGCTATTCCCTAATTTTCTTTGAGCTCCAGTTTCTTCATCTGTACAGTGGGGACACCACCGACCACCTGGTTCGAGGACAATGAATTGGCCAATGGGAATGAAACACACTCATCAAGTCCCCCCATTGTGCCCATTCTTGGTCATTTATTTTTTCTTTAATTCTTTTTTAAAATTTCAAAGTAGCATTGGTGTTTGTATTCATGCAGTCTTCCCTTTCCCACATCCTCTGTTATGCCCTGTTCCAGCTAAGGTACTACACTAGGCCTAACATAAGGCTAACTGCCTTTGTCTGTAATCTTCCTGTTGGTAGCCTGGATCATCATTCATGAACAGATCTTGTCCAACTTCTTGCGCTATCAAATTTCATTAGTTGACATTGCCAATTTAATTGGAATTTTGGGGGAGCAAAGACAGTCCTATTCCTATTTCTATCCCCAGCACCTGGCACAGGACCCACCGTTAACTCTGGTGGGTTATGCTAAGTGAAATAAATCAGTCAGAGAAAGACAAATACCATCTGATCTCACTCATATGTGGAATTTAAGAAACAAAACTGACGGACACAGGGGAAGGGAAGGAAAAAACAAGATAAAAGCAGAGAGGGAGGCAAACCATCAGAGACTCTTAAATATAGGGGACAAATTGAGGGTTGTCACAGGGGAGGTGGGTGGGGCCTGGGTGATGGGCATTAAGGAGAGCACTTGATATAATGGGCCCTGGGTGTTATATGTAACTGGTGAATCGCTAAATTCTACCCCTGAAACTAATAATATACTATATGTTAACTAAATTCAATATTAATAAAATCTAAGAATAGTGAAAAAAAAAGAAAGTTTCAATAAACGAATGGAGTATATATCAACATCCCGAATAAGTGAAGTATATCATATGCCTCCATATAGTTCATTCACCCCTTACTAGATAAACATGTGTATTACTTTGGTTTTTGGAACACTTGACACTTTATTTTTCAATTAAAGAACGTATTTTCATAAGGACAAAAAAGGAACAAAAGCCCTGCATAACAACACTCACCCCTCTCTCTCCTGGGACCCGAGAGGCTGCCTTCCTGGCTTTATGGGGAAGCTGACCCAGTCCCCTCTGAGAGCGGCCACGTGTACTAGATGAGGGCTGTGCAATCCTTTAGGAAGATGACAATAATGTGGCTGGTTTCACAATGAATAAAATGATCAGGAAATTGTTCAGAAAAGCAGGAGAGTGATAGTAAGATGGCGGAAGAGAGCACGCGCGGCGGGGCGTCCCTTCTCCGTGCCTCCTGATACTGTCACAAGTACACAGGGAACGCTTCGATGCACTGCTATTCTAAGCACTCTACATCTATTGATTATTTATTTCACACAGCAACACTCCCCGTTTTTAAAATAAAAACACCTCGGCACAGAAAAGTGAAGGGATCTGCTACAGGTCACTCAGCTGGTAAGTGGCAGAGCAGGGACATGAAGCTGGCAATGTGGCCCCGGAGTTCCTGCTTGCAACGGTGACATTCCACTGCCATTCCACTGGTGCCACAATTCTAAGAATTCGACTGTTACCATTTATCTTTTTTAAAATGGAGAAGCTGAGATTCAACGAGACTCAATAACTTGGCCAGAGCCCACCAGTCTACATGAAGGAGTGCATAATTCAAAATTTAGTCTGTCTGATTACAAAGCTACTGGGGCCCCTTGGATTATATGTTCCAGCCTTCTACAGATTCAGTGGAAGATGACTCATTATTTTCTCTGCTGAGTGTCTTGCTCAACTATACTACTGAATATCAAGCTGTAATTTTAGCAATGAAAAATTTTTCTGGTCTCTTCCCCAATATGGAAATTATTTTCCCCTGATAACCAGAGCTCACTGTGTCTACTCCAGTCTACAAACATTGATCTGTTGCCCGCTGGCTCGCTGGGCACTTTATGGAGTGCTTGGGAAGCAGAAGTCATGGACACAGCCCAGCTCAAAGGGTTCACAGCCGTTACTGAAAACACAGATGTCCTGCATGGAGACAAAACAGGAGAAAAAGTCTGAAGCCCCAAACCCTAAAAAACGAGTACTCCTTCAGAACGTGGAATTATAACTAGAAGGTAACTGCACTAGAAAAGCAAAGGACACTGTGCTAATGGTGATCAGTTGCCCAGGAGCAGGAATAAAAAATCTGGAATTCATTCTGTGAACACAGAGCATGGCAAACACATCCTATACTTTATAATGACTATGACCCATGTCCGCTTTGCTCTCCTCTCTGGGGATAAGGCTAAAGAAAACACCACAGACAACTCTGCTTTGGGTATGACACCTCATTACCTCCTTAGTCACATTTCTCCACAGCATTTTTCCTCCTAATTTTCTATCACAAATTGTCTAATTGCACAGTGTCTATTATTATCATTTGTTTTCCCCAAGCCTTTGTAGAAGGAGAAAAATAGTAATTTTTTGATTATTATTGCTATCTTAGACACCTTCTAGAATCATTTGACTCACCTTCTGATTTCTACCTTGTCTACTTCCAGAAGAGTTTCAAGGGGCTTACAATAAAATGCACTAAATCAGTGAGCCCAAAGAAATAAGAAGCAGCAGAAAATAAACATTAGGGAGGAAGGGAGTTATAGGCATACCCCAGACTAGGGTCCGGCCACAGTGATAGAGCATTCAATTTAGCACTAAGCTTTCTGGGCATCCCTAGAATGCCATCACTTCGGTCAGAATTATTCCAGCTATGGGCCCTTAGCCCAACATCTGAGAAATGAGAATGCCTCTGTATTTTTCCAGTGGTGTCTTTACAACATTCCTGTTGGCTCCCTGGATGGGGCGAGATGGTCACTGGGCAAATCTCCCCAGCAAGATGACTGGTGTGAATGGCTCCCCATCACACACATTCCCCTTCAGGTCGGCATCCATGGCGTGCCCGTGGACAACAGCCCAACGTCTGCCCAGAGCCAGCGCTATTTTTAGCAATGCAGCCCCCGTGGCACACAGAGTGACTCTGTGCCTCACTTCACCCGATCTTTTTAGGAGGACCAGCTCTAATGATGAGGGGCCAATGAATCCCCGTATCAGACCCATTCCCACTTCGAAGTGCCAAACCTGAAGAAGTGGCATTTTTTTAAGAAAGCCCTTCGCCATCCTGGCGCGCAAGGCACTGAAGGCAGGTTACTGACGTGACTGATCTCTGCCTGTCCCTGCCTCTGCCTGCCAAAGGACGATGGGACGGGGCCAGGCTGCAGGCGCAGCAGAGGCGGCCCGAGTTCGCGACGAGAGCAGCAAAGCTGACAGCTGTGCTTTTTTGCACCGAGCGCCCTGGGAAAATCAACGCTTGGGCAGCCCTGCTGCCATCTGTGGAGTTTCTACAGCAGACAGGTTATTTTTAGAAACTTGTTTGTGAAAAGCCAATATTTACCTGTCGGGGCTGTCAAAATTTACAATTCATCCGTGCCATTAGCCTGCTGTTTCCCCGTCAATAATGGAAATTTCCATCACCAGGAAGAGAGGCTTGGGGTAGCTACGAGGGTTCCACTCCCTCCGGGTAGGTGGCAGAATGAGTGGTATGAATGGTTACAGGGAAAGTGCATCTGTCGTCCGAGTGGCCACGGGACCCTCACGCTATGCTGTGAGGATAAAGGGTTGTCAGGACAAAAAAAGTGGAATTCTCCCGCCACTTCTTTATGGTTGAAGCTTCCAAGCCACCCTTGGTCAAAACCAGAATGGCATTTTCTGCAACAACCTCTACGTTGCATGTGTTGTGTTGTGTGTGTGTGTGTGTGTGTGTGTGTGTGTGTTGCTCCCTGCCTTCCAAGGGAAGACTGATATCTAGAGTAAGGATGGGGGTGGGGTGGTTTTCCATAAAAACCCACACCTTCCTTCTGAAACCATCGGGACCCTCTAATTCTCCCTGCAAGTAGCCGTCTGTTCTCCCTCTCTGATCATCCTCTTCAGTATCTTTTCTGGGTTCACCTTCTTCTGCAGGCTCTTTAGATGCAGGTGCACAGTCCTGCGCCCTCTTTCTCCTCTCACTCTTTACTTTCTCCCTTGGTGACCTCACGGGTTCAAACACCTTGCAATTTTAGATCAGGCTTGTGATACCAATTTTGTATCTCCAGCCCCTCTCACTCACCTTTGCTCATCAGATGCTTTAGCTTTGAGCAAAACATTGTTTCCATTGGGATGTAACCAATGTACTTCCCAGCTAGCTCAGAAATTGAACTCATCTCTCCCCGCAAATCCTGATTTGCTCTTATTCCCTCCCATATTTTCTATCTGGGTTTGGAGGTTCCAATATCTGCCAAGAAATCATCCTCAATTTCTCATTCTCCAACTCACTCTCAATTAGATCCAGTGAATCACCTAAATCTGTTGATTCCAAATCCTAAACATCTATTGACCCAGTTCCCATTTTTGGCTACTGCCTTGATTCAGGCCCTTTATCATCTCCTGTTTGGATTAGGCAGCCGCCTCCTAAACTGGTCTCTCCTCTAATAATCTTGGACTTTTCAATTCAAGAGTTATCCTTCCAAAGCACAAATCTGATCATGGCTCTCCCTGTCTTAAAATATTTCTGTAATCTTCAGTAACCATGGGACAAAACCTGAACTCCACAGCAGTTTATAGAAGGCCCTTTCCAAGCTGACCTGGCTCACTTCTGGAGCTGCATTTCTTGCCCCTGACCCACTCAAACTCTGACCAGTGACCTGGAAGGCCATGAGGAGGCCACCCCCTCTGCCTGCAATGTCCCACAAATGTTCCCTTGCCCCCGGGATTCTTCTGGATGACTGTCCTCCTTCAGGATGTAGCCCAGATATATCAGTTAAATAATATGACAAAATTCATGAAGGTAGGGCTCAAATGACAGAAGATGAACAAACACTTGTTTGTGATAAACACAGTCAAGTGGGAGATTATACGTTCTTTGACTTAATTCCCCCAGTTTCTAGGACAGTTCCTCACATGCAGTGTATGCTCAATTAATGCAGATTGAATAAGTAAGTAGTAAAAATGGTGAAAAGCATAACTAGAATGAATAGGATCTTGATTTAACATGAAAATTTATCTTAGAGCAGCTTAGGAATACTTTAGAGGAGACTGTCCTTAAAATTCGTGAGATAGAGAAGGGGACGGGGGATTTGCTTCTGTGCATTGATGGGGACAGTGGGGGAAACTAAGGCCACATGTGGGATCCAAATTCACATAACCGTGGGCGGAAGAAGCTGGACTCCTTCAGCTAAACTCTGAGGCAAGGAGAAGATTTAGCATCTGGTTAGCATGTCAGCCAGGTACAGGCACTTTGCATATATTATCATTTTACCTTGACCAATGTTCTACAATGCAGATGAGAAATACAGAATTTCCATCATGGCCTCCTAGACTCTCCATAAATGGGCTGGGCTTATTACCTCTGACTTTTCTGTTTGGCACAGGCCCCAGCACTCCCACATCACCTCACCTGGTGCCTTGCACACAGATGGAGGGCAGCAAATCTTTGTTGACAGCCAGGGAGACTCAGAAAACAGCTGAAATTATAGTTGGGGTTTCACTGAATTTCCTCATCTTGTTTCTCTCATGGCAGACCAGCCAACGCACCCTTCCCAATGCGGATGGCCATATCCCCTTCAGGCGACAGCTTTCTTGTTCTGTTCTCCTCACAGGGCCTAGCCCAGCATCTCTCAACCTCAGCACTATTGACATTTTGGTCCAGATAATTCTACGTTGTGGAGGCTCTCCTGTGTATTGTGGGATGTTTAGTAGCATCCTTTGCCACCACCAGCTAGATGCCAGTAGCACCCCCACCTACCCACCCAACTGTGACAAAACTGTCTCTAGACTTTGCTAAATGCCCCCTGGGGTAAATTCTCCCCCCTAATTTGAGAACCACGGGTCTTCAAAGTCAATTGCACATATTTCTAAGGCAAATTCCCAAAGACCCTCCTGGTTAAGCTGATTCTGCTGGATCAACCTCCCACCTTCTTAGGTCATGGCTCTTTGGGCCAGAGTTAACAAGCTTTCCATTCTCCCCATGCTCCTTTGTGTCTTCTTTACAACTGCCCCATCCCCATCCCCTGCATCTCACCATCTTTTTCAAGGTTTAAAGCTAGAAGATACAGCCACCTGCATACTCTGAAAAGACAGGTTGAATGAGGGACAAGGTACTAGGCATGGCGCATAAACAATAAGGTGCATGGGCGCCTGGGTGGCTCAGTTGGTTAAGCGACTGCCTTCAGCTCAGGTCATGATCCTGGAGTCCCGGGATCGAGTCCCACATCGGGCTCCCTGCTCAGCGGGGGGTCTGCTTCTCCCTCTGACCCTCTTCCCGCTCGTGCTCTCTCTCATTCTCTCTCTCTCAAATAAATAAATAAAATCTTTAAAAAATAATAATAATAAAAAAATAAACAATAAGGTGCATGGACATTTGGAGGTTTGATTCCTGACTGGCTGGACTGACTGACATGCTCATTATTCACAGGTGTCAGAGAGGAGGTGACGTTTCCTTTAGTCTCATGAGCAAGGCTCGGGGATTGAGCAGCTCACAAGCAGCTTTTAATGTAACCAGCCCATCTTCTCAGCAGGAGACGAAGAGTTTAAAAATCTGTTTTCCTTCTTATTCCCTCCTGCAGTTCCCTCTTCATGGTAGGTGACTGAGCAAAGGGTCACTCACTACTGAGCCACCGATTTCTCTAATTTATGCCTTTGCCCCTGGCCACTCCTATATTCTGCTTCTTTTGGTTCAACCCCCACTGGATTCTCGGGCTGTCTCTGCTTCATGGCTCCAGGCAATTTATCTCTCTTCTTTCTACTTCTTTCCTCCTTCCTAAGGTGAAGAGAACAAGTATGCACCTCTCAACAAGACTGGGAAGTGACTCGATCCTTTTCCAACAGGACACTGCTTTACATGCAGACACAGTCATTTAGGTATTCCTCAAACCCTCATGCACACAAGACACTGTGCTAAAGGGATAGAGACCTTATGGGGATCGGTCCAATGGCTCCTGTCTTGGGGGTCTGGTTGCACTGAGGAGGTAGCTAGTGAGCCACGCTGAGGATAGGCTCCCGGATGCTGTTGACAGTGGGATGCCTGCCCAAACATGTTAGGGAGAGTCTGAGATAAAGGCCAAGAATGCATGCCTGCCCTATTGTCTCTTCAGAGCAGTAAGTGACACCTCTATCTACCCAGATACTCAAGACAGAAATAGGAGAACTGTGACCCCTCCCCATTCCAGAGCCACTCTCCACCTGTACTTAGACCATTAGCAGTCTTCTTGAACTTCTCTCTGAAACATACCTTGGAAGTACTTTCTTACCTCTATCTCCATGGCTACCACCTTAGCCCAGGGCACCATCATCTACTACCGCTTGCACCAGTACCTCAGCCTCCTAACTGGTCTCCCCACTCCTACTCTGAAGCTACTCCAATCTGCTCTGGGCTCAGCAATGGAGATCATCTTAAAAGTAATTCAGATCACTGCATGATATTGCTTAAAATGCGTCAGTGTTTTCTCCCTTTAACTAGACTAAAATCCAACCTCGCCCCCACCACGCCCCCCGGTCTATAAGAACCTGCATGATTTGACCTTGCTCACATTACTAGCATCATTTCCTGTCATTTTCCCCCTCACTTGGCTCTGGCCAAAGCAGTCTTGGTTTCACTTCCCTGAAGAAGCAAACCTCTTTCTTGTCTTGGATCTTCTGCACCCTCTGCCAGGAATTTACTCTCCTCCACACTTTCATATGGCTACCTCCTTCCCATCGTGTAGATGCAACCTAAATTGGTCATTCTCCAACATGAGTGGGCATCAGAATCATCTGGAGGGGGGCGCCTGGGTGGCTCAGTTGTTAAGCATCTGCCTTCAGCTCAGGTCATGATCCCAGGGTCCTGGGATCGAGCCCCACATCGGGCTCCCTGCTCCGCGGGAAGCCTGCTTCTCCCTCTCCCACTCACCCAGCTTGTGTTCCCTCTCTCGCTGTATCTCTCTCTGTCAAATAAATAAAATCTTTAAAAAAAAAAAAAAAAAAAAGAATCATCTGGAGGGCTTGCTAAACACAGACCACCGGGCACATCCCCAGAGTCTCTGATTCAGGGGTATGGGGTACAGTCTGAGAATCTCCATTTCTGGCAGGTTTGCAGGTGACATGGAGGGTGCCGGTCCAGGGAGCACAGCTTTCTCCAAGTGCACTAGTCAAACTAAGGCTTGCCAGCCCTAGCAGATTCTGTCTCTGCCCTTCCTTTGTTTACTTCATGGCACTTCTTACACTTGAGACCATTTTGTCTTGTTTACTCCTTTGTTTTGCTTTTGCTCATCTCCCCTGCTAAAATGTAAACTCCGTGGGGCAGAACTATGTCTCTTTGGTTCAGCATTGTGTCTACAGAGATTGGTGCAGGGCCCCGCACATAGAAGGTGCTCAATAAGTATTTGTTGAAAGAACGACTAAATAAAGGGGGAGTTTTAAAGGCCAGAGCAAGGGACTCTGAACTCAAAGACCCCTACATAGAAGTTAGAAAGTGGACTGAAGAAGGAAGTGGTTAGGAACCAGGGAGGAGGGTACCAGTGGGATATCCCCAGGTGAGGGGCAGTGACTGGTGCACAGGTGTGTGTCACTGGCAAACCCACAGCATACAGATGCTCCGTCTCATGCCAAGGACCATCTTCACCCCTGGGGGCTGCCATCTGGCTCAGTGTAGAACATGGATCCCGAGAAGAAGCTCCCAGAGGATCCACGCAGATTTGAAAGGAAATCAGTCAAAGAGGCCATCAGAGGCCCTTTAATTAAATGTTCTGCTTGGTAACCTCTTAGTGATCTTTCCCTGTCCCCAGGGGTCAAACACAGCACCTGGCCATGGGAGGTAAGAGAGAGAGATGGAGCCAGCCACCAAAGCATCGGTGGAATTTTAATGAATGTCACAGACAGTGAGCAGAACGGGTAGACAAGAGCAGTGAAAGATGACACTAATGAATCTTATCCAGCTGTGCAGGTTTATATGATTAATGCCCAGCACACAGCAAACGTTTGATTAATAAGACAGCACTTCCATATCATCACTCTCACCTTAGAGGCCCTAGGTTAGAGAGGCTCTTGTAAAGGAGCTGAGGCACTTTCAAGCAAGGTTCAAAGAAAAAGCGATCACTCTAGACTCAGTTATGAAAATGAATGGAAGGAAAATGGGAATTGTAATGATGTTCTTAAAAAAAGAGAGAGAAAAAAGACAACACATTCTTTTCTATCACAGAGAGCCTCAAGAGAGGTCCACTTACATAAGAGAAATTCTTCTGGTGTGTGAATAGATAGGGAAGAAAATAATACAGACAGCATAAGAGGACTAAAGTTGCTTCTGTTCTTGAGGTAGACAAATCTCCTTGTTACCCCCAAAGCATTGCTTCAGGGACCCACAGGAAGATGATAAGTTAAAGTCTGAAGGCCCCAACTATTACCGTTGGTAGATATATTTGTTTATTACACAAGTGTGTTAAAGTCAATGTAACTAAGTTAGAAAGAATACATAAGCACTATTTTTAAAAATGATCTCTAATCCGACCAAAAAAAAAAAAACACTGTAAAAATTTTGATGCATATCTCTCTAGAAATTTTTATAAGAATTGTATATGGTATGTTAAAAACTTTTACATATAACAACTAGACACCTTTTCCATACAAATAACTATGCTAATGCACCACCATCTTTAGGGAAAGCACAGTTTTCTATTTATTTAACTTTGCTCCTATTGCTGAACATGTAGATTATCTCCAATTTTAGCCTGTATAACACGGGCCCACTGAGAGTCTGGCACCACATGGGTGTATATGTCTCATGTTGCTAAACAAATGACTAGGTTGCCCTATTTCTTGCTCCAGGACTGGTACAGTGTGTGTGTGTGTGTGTGTGTGTGTGTGTGTGTGTGTGTGTGTGTGTGTTCCTGCGCACACGTGCACATGCGTTTTCTTATTTCAAAGGGAATTTTGGAAAAAGGAGAATTAAATGTTTCAATCCAAAATTATCAACTTTACGGACAACAGATGCATGAAAAGATGCTCAACACCACTAATCATCAGGGAAATGCCAAATCAAAACCACAGTGAGATAACCTTTCACACCAGTCAGTATGGGTAGTATTAAAAAAACAAGAAATAACAAGTGTTGGCAAGGAGGGGAGAAAAAGGAACCCGTGTGTACTGTTGGTGGAAATGCAAATTGGTGCAGCCACTGTGGAAAACAGTATGGAGGTTCCCCCATAATTAAAAATAGAAATATCACATGATCCAATATTTCCACTGGTAGGTATTTACCCCAAAAATGAAAACACTAATTTGGAAAGACATATGCACCCCTATGTTTATCGCAGCATTATTTACAACAGTAAAAATATGGAGAGAACACAAGATCCCATCGATAGAGGGATGGATAAAGAAGATGTCACGCACATACATGCATGTATGCACGCGCACACACAGGAATATTATGCAGCCGTAAAAAAGGATGCAATCTTACCATTTGTGACAACATGGATGAACCTAGAGGGTATTATGCTAAGTGAAATAAGTTAGACAAAGAAAGACAAATACCAAATGATTTGACTTATATGTGGAATTTAAAAAAACAAAACAAATAAATAAACAAACAAAAAGCACAATCAGACCTATATATACGGAGAACAAACTGCTGGTTGCCAGAGGGGAAAGGGGGGCGGGGGATGGGCAAAATAGGTGAAGGGGAGTGGGATGTACAGGCTTCCAGTTATGGAATGAATAGTCACAGAACTAAAAGGCACAACATAGGGAATGTAGTCGATGGTACTGTAATAGGATTGTATGGTGACAAAGGTTAGCTACACTTGTGAGCACAGCATAACGTATAGAGTTCTCCATCACTATGCTGTACATTTGAAACTACTGTAACATTGCATGTCAGCTATACTCAGATAACAACACCCAAAATTCCCATCTTTATTCAGAAGCTAATAGACTTGTAATGACAATTGTAAAGCTGTTTTCCGCTCTTGACTCCATGCATAACACTTGGAACCTTGCTCTGACTCCCAGGCACCCGTGCCGCACTGCAGCTGCTCAGAAGGGCGTAAGCACGCAAGCTGCTGTGAGGCGCGAGCCCATCGTGGTCTGGATGGAGGAGTGCACGCAGGAGGTTCACGTTGAGCATTAAGCACATCCCGTTTCATTTCCTTAGCGGTGCTGTGAGCTAGGTTAGGTCATCCTCATTTATGGTTGAGAAATGGAAATGGGGAATGTAAGGGAACTGTTGGAGGTCACAGAAATGCTCAGTGTCAGAATTAGGGTTCGGGCCAAACACCTAGAGCACCATCCCGATGACAGATGCCCTTGGGGCAGGGTTGGTGGAGAAGCAAGGGAAGGAGAGGCGCCTCCAGAAGGCAGACTGATCCTCGGCTTGGGACACTGCTGCCACAAGAAGGATCAGCGTGTTGGGAAAAGAGGCCCAGGAGCCCGAGGGCCACAGCCTGTGCTCCTCAATCCTCCCCCAAACACAATCACAGTGCTTCAAAAAAGTCAGCACTTCCTTGATTTGGCTCAAGGTAGCCAGGCAAACCTCAGCTGTGACACCTGTCAGAGAGGATCCACAGCAGCTCAACAAGGAGTATGTGTACTGTGTCTCAGAAGGTAAGGACAGAAGGCTTTATTAATAGGCTGGGCATTTTCTGGCCTGATTGTGCTGGATGCATACATCTTTTAAGATCTTTTGGATGGTTTCTCTACAAATGGTCTCTTTGGATCACCTTCTTTGGAATCCCATGGGGTGTTTGTTTAAAAAGCAGATTCCTAAGCCATATCCCCATTCAGTCCTACTGAATCGGAAACTCTGGAGGAGGTTCCTAAGATTTGATATTTTTATAAATAGGCCAGGTGAGAAATGTTTTGGGGACATTCCCAAAGTTGGAGTACCGTTCCCTAAGTTCATCCTATAATTTATGACCCTGGGGCCTTAGTAAAGCAAAGTTCATTCCTGAGAGATTAGTATGACTAGCAACTCTCATGTCTATTGTGCTGGAGGGCTTTCATGTTACCCCACACATGCTGTCGTATGTCCCAGAACAACTCACCAGCTGCCCTTCTGCAGAGGAAGGAATGAACTCCAGGAGGTCAGGTGAGTTTAGGGTCACATAGCTCCTAACTGCTCACACTAGGAAATAAACACCCTTTCCTGGCTCAAACCCTTTTTCTTCCACTATACCATCTTATCTCTCATAATTCTCATCCCTAAGCGCCTTGGCTCCCATTCACCAAAAGATGGAGAAGCCATTTTTAAGAACAAATTCCCAAGTAAAACAGCACACTGAGCAGGTGTAAAGCCTTCCTTTATGAAAACACCCACCAGATGAATTATTTAGACCCATCATAGAAAAATGATCCAATACCATATTACTTCAGTTCAATAATTAGATTTCTGAAAGTCTCCAAGAAACAAATAAAAATGAGTGTTTTCCATAATGTCTTGGAAACATGTGTACATCTTTTTATTCTCCCCAAATCTGTCAAAGGTAGGGTGCCAGGAATCTCAGTCAGAGGCCCCTTGCTGCCTCCACACGGTCCCAAAGGCTAGCCTCTTCATGCCTCCATCCTTTGCTCGGGCTGTTGGCTCCTGTTTGAACTCTCTCTCAGATGACCTACCCTACTCCACTCCTATCCAAAATGTCTGGCAAATTCTTCATCATCTTCCAAAGCCTAATTCAAATATTTTCTGTTCTTGGTAGGTTCCCAGCTCCCCACCCTCCATCTCCTACCTCTTTCCTCCCCCCAGAGGACCCCACACCCTCCACTTAAGTCTAATGGAACTCAACAGTTACTGGTTTATGTGTCTGTCTCCACTGCTAGACCATTCCATGCTTGAGATGAGATCCCTTTTTCATTTTTATATCTCCCTCCTAGTCAGTACTTGACACATAAATAGGTGCCTGATTCAAATTTATCTATCCCAATATCTGTTCCCTTTCTAAAAACCTTCTCTTGTCTAGAGTGTCCTTAAGGCTACGAACATTTTGATTCAGGAACCGGTCAAAGCAAAAATCCATAATTCACTTCAAATTCTTGAATTTGCCTTCTCTTTTTTGAAAGAAAATAATTAAGCCAGAAACTTTTAAAACAAGGTCGTGTTCTCTTCTATATCCAAGAAGTAATTTTAGACCCAAATGCCATCAGATCAATCAATGTATTATATGTTTGTAAAGGACAATTCTGAAATCAGCTAGACTGCATGTAGGAAAAAAAGGTCACTTTATCCAACGAGTTTCATTTTACAGCTCAGAAATGCGCCCAGGCGTACAAGAAAACTAATTAGACTTTAAGACTACCGAGTGAAGCCATCTCGCAAGCCTGTAGTGACAAAGCTTTATAGCAGTTTTTGGAAAGACTATCACCAAAAATATATTTTGCTTACATAAAAGTCACCAGTTGGGCAATTTTTCAATGACTACTTTGAAAACCAAGAAAGCTGAACTCATAATAGGTAAATAATAAGCGGTCTATAGATTTGATTATAATGCAGGAAAAAATGGCAAGAAATCATTAGTTGAAGCAAGTCTCCATTGTCCTTACACATTAATTACGTCTTGGGTAATCTGAATTTCCTAAGACCAAAATGTCTAGTGGTGAGCAAAGAAAAGTATCATTTCCAAGTTATGTTCCAGGGTAATGTTGTCGATTTCCCACCAACTGTGATCTCCGCAAGAGATAGCCAAAGCTATTTAGGTGCCGTCAGCCTTGTTTCTGTGGAGAGGAATAGCACCAGCTCTTCTACAATATAAATTTGAAGTGCTCTCCATGAAAACAGTATTTGTTGAAGCATTCAACCAACCTAGTAGCTCTGAAATACATTCAGACAAAGACCTCAATCACTAAGTGACAATTTTCCAGTCTAGAGAAGGTAATGGACAGTTGAAGGAGTATGGTTTCTGGAAGCCTTGAGGCTGTCCTTGACAGGATTGAGGCAAAATCTCTAGAGTTCTGTAGCCCCCGACAGACTATTCCCCTTGGCATCCAAGGAGTCCTTGAGCAAGAACACCCCGGCCTTCTGGTGCAATTTCCACTCTCCCTTCTCCAGGCCTTCCACCTCACCATAAGAACCACCAAACAGACCAGTCGCAACAAGTAACTACTTTTAGTACTGAGTATCCCACTCTCTCTAAGATTCCACCAGAATCAGCTGGTCACGCCTCTCATTCCTGTATACCTCAGTCATGAATACGCCCCCAGGAAGCCTGCTCATTGTCCATCACTCAGACTCTCACAGATCTATATTCCCAGAGGCTCTGCTTATTCCTTAAAATGCTTGAAGCTCTGCCACCCTTGCCCCCATCTCTGAACCTTTCTATTGTGTCCTCTGGAAGCCATGGTCTGTCATCAGTAAATTCTCCTATATCTTCTCCAAGCATTTGTTTCTTTCTTGCCCTGATGGAAATCTGGCTGACTTTCCAGGAGACTGTTTCTCTTGCAGTCTTTTCAGGTTTTGCATCCCACACTTGGTACTACTGATTTTGGAGATTGAATAGGCTGTCCTTCCTGCTCCTTCTGCTGCTTCCAGACCACGATATTTCCTCTGCCTAAGCCCCTCCCAGTCAGTTCCTTTGAGCTGCCTGCCATCAGACTGTAGTACCCACTATCTCTCCTTATGTTATTTGTTCTCCTCCTGGTCGTGCCCACAATGTATTGAAGATTTTCTTCCCTTTCTTTCTCCTTGCCACAATTCGTTATCATTCTCAGTAGTTTCAATATCCTCCCAACCTCTAGCCTCTTAGTTCCATGGTCCCCTCAATCCAATGATCTCAACCATTATACTCCCCTGAGCCACCCTTTGCTATGATTGTATTACTCCCTTATATTCATTCGCAAATCTCTAGAACCTCTTCCCTGCATTATGTTTGCCCAGCAAAACACTGATCTTCCTTAAATCCTATTCTTTGCCTCCACCCACCTGAACATGGCTGGAGAAAAGCATACAGTGGTGCTCATCTTAAACCTATGACCTTAACTAACAAATGAGTTCTTGTACTGTTTGGCACTCTTACTGTATATCCCCAGTTGATCTGCTCTTCACAGCTTCTCCTCCATTAGCAAACCTCTGGGGCCCCACCCCTACCTCCTTGGGTTTTCATTAGATAACTTGGATTCTCATTTCACTAAGAAACTGAAAGCAATCACAAGAGAAATTCTTTAATCAGGCAGTGAATGAGCGCTGAAACTGCTCTAATTGTGGGCACCAGTGACCTCCATTAGGCCCAATTTGATAGATAATTTATAGCCTTCATTTTACAATAGCTTTGAAACAGATGATTACTGCCTCTTTCTAAGAAAGTCTTTCTTCTCTGGGTATTCACAGTATCACCGTTTGTGGTTGTTTGCATACTTCCTACCCCCAGCATTTCTTTCTTAGTCTCTTTTGCTGAGTTTTTCTCCTCTTCCTTACCTCTAGCTGTTGGAGTGCCCGGGTTTGGTCTTTAGACCTCTTTTCTATCTCTACTCACTCCCTCGATGATCTGACCTAGTACTTTCTATGTATGGACAACTCCTAAATTCTACCTCTTCTTTGGACTCAGATGCATATATTGCAGTGCTCTCTCCACATCTGCACTTTCAAGTCTGTCAGGCGTCTCACATCCAACAGGTCCAAACTCAACTCTTTCTTCTTCCCTTGCCTCAGTCCCTTCCTCCCACATGCTCCTCATCTCTGTAAATGGTGCCATCAAAACCCAGAATCATCCTTGACTTCTCTCGTTCTCTCCCATCCCACACCCAATCTACAATATCCAGTCAGCATATCCTATTGGCTCTGCCTTTAAAACAAATTTAGGGCCGGGCTGTCCTGCCATCTGCCTCGTGGACCCACGACGTGACCGACCATGCACCGACAAATCTGCCCAGCTCTGGCAAGTGCCACAAAGAAAGTGGTTCACCAGCTCCGGCTGGAAGACGGGTTCAACCGCATGAAGGTTTCCAAGGCAGCTGCAGATCTGAAACAATTCTGTCTGCAGAATGCTCAACACGACCCCCTGCTGACTGGAGTATCCCCAAGGACGGATCCCCTTAGACCCCAAAAAGTCTGTTGCTTTTCATAGTAAAACGAATCTTTGGATGTTTTTCTAAATCACTTTTCATGAATCAGTGCATATTCAAAGGAGAACTCAATTTGAAGCCTGTACAAAAGCTTATCCCTATAACATGTTCCATACTATATAAACTCCTGCTTTGTCAGTCCTTAACAACACCCTCTCTGAATTTTCATTAATTCCTATTTCCCCAGGGTAGTTATTTTATATACAATGACAGCAGCATTCAATAAAATACTTAGTGGAAAAAAAAAAACTAACTTCAGAACATGACTGCCCTTTACCATGTCCAACTCTTCCACCTTGTCTAAGCCATCAGTCACCCCTAATCCGACCTGCTGCAAGCAACATCTTCTCATCTGCTTCATTTCACCCTTATTCCCCAGCAGGCACAGTGATCCTTTAAAGCCTGTCATATCATGTAGCTCTTGTGCTCACAGCCCTCCAACGGTTCCCTGTCTCACTCAAAACAAAAGTCAAGGTGCTAACCGTGGCCTACCAAGCCTGACACCTGGCTGCCTCTTGGACACCATCTGCTACCACTCTCTTTGTTTGTGACCCTCCAGGCATGCTGCCCTATTTTTAAACACACCAGACTTGTTCCCACCTCAGGCCCTTTGAGCTTACTCTTCTCTCTTCCTGGAATGCTCTTCCCCAATGTCACCTCCTCACAGAAACCATCCATGAGCACTCTGACCAAAAAAGCAGCCCCCATCCCTCTCTAACCCTTTACCCTTGTTTTTTTCCATGACATTGTTATTACATGCCATACCATTATCTGTCTAAATAATTAATTACTTGATTTCTATTAATTATTATTATATAGGTTAATGAAGAAATAACCATGTAACAGACTGAAAATGATGCTTTTAAAAGGCAATTTGGAGATTTTTTTGAAGTAGGCAAGACATTGATGGGGAGCAGTGCTATTCAAAGCGTGGTTATAGAGTGGCACAATTCAACGGTTTTAGACCAGTCCAGAACAAGATAAGGAGCTTGTATGAGAATGTGAATCAACACCCTGCTTCCTTCATTGAGAAAGTCTTACCAGCAAAAGGATACGAACTGAACTAAACTGTGTGCTTAATGACATAATTGATTTGCATTTTAGCACAAGGTCCTCATCCTGTTGCTGATCAGTTACAAAGAGCTCACTGACCAGCATTTTGAATAACACTGATATAGATCATCTAGCTTAGTGTCTCCTGCAATTTCTTGCCTAGGGTTTTGAAAATGATTTTTTAATCTCCTGGCATATCTGGAGACCAGGAGATGTGCTGTGAGGCAACTGCCCCTACCACATACATATACAAATAATATATACATTGATGACAACGTTGGAATATATGTATTGATAATGCGCCACAAGGGTGATAAGGTAGGAGAGAAATGAAAGAAGACAAGTACATTTTCTATTGAGAATCATGCTGCAATGGACACAGCATGACAACAGTTTGGTAAATCAGATGGATTGGAAGAAAAGGTATTCTCTACTATTATAAGCTTCCTTCAGGTCGAGAATCAAATTTCTCTCTCCTCTTATATCTCTTCAGAGATATAAGCTACACAAAGTCTTCATTCCGTGGCACACAATCATAACCCAGCAGATAGTTACCCCACGCCTACCATGGACCAGGGGCTGGGGACACAGTGTCACAAGACAGACAATGACTCTGGCTTGGTAAAAATTACATTTTAGTGGAGAAGACAGAAAGAAAAGTAACCAAAATTGTTTTAAATCCCAAGCCCATATCTTTCAGGAGTAATATTAATGATATTAATGACTCTATAATAATGGGTGTTCACATTACCTGCTATGAAAATTACGGATTTTAGTTCACCAGAGTCCGTAAGGATTAGTGAGAGAGGAGATCAAATAAACTGCTATTATTGTGGTACTGTCTTCAGTTTCACAAATGTAGTTTTTCTTTAACAACTTCACCATTAATCCCAAGGAAACATAGGACTTCTCAAAAATCCCTTTTTCTTTTCTTTTCTTTTTTAACAATTTGATGATATGAATACCCTTTCCTATAAGACTTACAAAGAATCGAATGGCTTTTAAGTATTTTTCTAAGGAACCTAAAATTTGAATGTCTTAATTGGAAAAAAAGTTTAATACAGTGCTTTAATAAGATATTTAACAAAATACTCTCTTGCCCCTCTGTCCCACAGAAAATACTTGATGCTCTAAACTTAATGCAGCCAAGCACGTAGTTGTTTCTGGAGCTAGTCTTTAATTTCAACTACCTGCTTTGCATTAGCCTATAGTAGAAAATCCTGACTCAGCAGCAAAAGGTTTCATAGCTTAAAAATCGTCACGTAATTAAATTAGGCTTCCTAAATGGAAATGATTTTATAATTTACACTTGTAAACATGTTGCTCTTCGGTGGAATGCTTTTGAAATTTTTCCTGAAATAGTCACAGTGTGCTGGGTCATTTTAAGCTGTGGCTGAGAGAACTTTCTAGCGGTAGCTGGCCTCTGCTCTAGAATAGGTTCCAAGCAGACCAGAACCTCCTAAGCGCCCACCTTGGGACTCGTGAAGGGCTAGGCTGCTTGCAGTGAAATCACAGGGGAAGTTTAAAACACATAGATGCTTAGGATTTGGCCCAGGTGACTTGATCCAGAAATAGAAGCCTGTGCGCTAAGCCATAGGGTTTGAATTTTATCTAGAAGGCAACATGGAGTTCTTCCAAAGTTCGAGGCAGAGTGTTGGCATCATCAGATTGACATTAAAACGAAGTATGAAAGACGGATTAAAGGGTGAGCCAAACCCAAGAAGAGAAGAGCATGTAGGAAATTCTATGGGGATCCAGGGTCAGCAGTCATGGCCTAAGCTGGAGGAGGGCAGCATACAGATTCAGGACACTTTTAGGAGGCAGAACTTAAGGAATTTGGTGACTAATTGGATGCTGTCCATGCTCTGGCTTAGGTTATTGATTTAGAGCAATTAGTGAAGTTGAAGTGGGAAGAAAGGAGAAACAAATGAGAATGTAAAATTCAGGGACCTGTTCGGTGCTTTGAAGGCTCCTTTCCTTCTGTGAAAAGGACAGCTTAACGTCTGTAGTTAGAGCCAGTGAGCACAAAAGTCTAAAGCAAAAGCTTTGGGTATTTGTGTAACTCAGTTAGAACTAGGACAGTTACCAAAAATCACTGTCCTCTCCACTTCTAGAAAAGTATTCCAGAAAATTGGAAGTGTGTGGGGAAAATGTATTTTAAAGAATGTTCATTCCAGTATTGATTCTAGTGGTGAAAAACTGGAGACAACTTATGTCTCAACTCTAGAAAATCGGTTAAGTAAATTATGATACAATTATACACCAGAGTGCCAAGTGGCAATTAGTAATGATATCACTGACTACATGTTTTAAAGCTTAAAGAGGTAAGGAAAGGGGGTCACAGAATCGTTTAGATGGCGTGACTCTCTCCCCATCCACATTCACAGAGAAATGTCGGAGAGGACACGGACCAGAATATCAACAAAGGATTTCTCTGGATAGATGCATTATAGGCATTTTGTTTTCTTTTATGATGCTCACCGTTTCTAAACTCCATTTTCAGAACAAAGCCAATTTGTCACCTACACATCCAAAGTACGGATGTCTCTAAATTAGCAAAGCAGAACACCTGCCTCCCAGGCCCCTGACAAAGGGGTCCTCTCTGAACTGAATGAGGACCGGCTCCTGGGTGTGCGATGAGAGAGCAGAGGAAGACAGCCTAAGGTACCAGCCCAGCTGCTCGGTCCCTGGGCACTGTGCAGGAGATCCTTGAATTATGGGAAAGCCATAAACCTGACTGGTCACTTTAACTCTTTCTCCTAACCCTGAAAAGCTTCCAGAGTCATGCTTTACTGTGATACCTGTTATGCCCATTTCTAGGGACCCTGAAAACTAGTATTTATATCTCCTGCCTTGTGGTATAGTTATTTGCGTACATTTGTTATAGACCGTATTAAACTGCAAGCTCCTGGAAGGCAGAATTTATGTTTGATTAAGGTTTGTATTCCCTAGAGTGTCAACAGTTTGCATGTACTAGGTATTTAATATTTATAAAGAGAATTATTGATGTTTCTTGTATAAGGCCCAACAGAATACATTATGTTTAGAATTTATTTTAGAAGCTTCTTCCCTTAAGCACAGATAGCCTTCCTTTTTAACTAATCAGAATTACAGAAGCCATCATTTGCTTCCTTCCTTTTTTTTTTTTTTTAAACCCCAGCTCTGATGGAGCACAGAACTACATTTTTCATTCTCAATCCCACTATCTATTACTTCATTCACCCTCCACCTGGTTTTGAGCTTTTATTTGAATGGATCGGTGTTTAGGCATCATGTATGTGAATTACCTCAAAGCCCGCTTGGAAGTCGGTGGAATAAAAATATAAAGAGTTTAGGGGCAACTGGGTGGCTCAGTTGGTTGAGCAACCAAATCTTGATTTTGGCTCGGGTCATGATCTCAGGGTCGTGAGATTGAGCCCTGGGTCAGGCTCTGTGCTCAGCACAGAGTTTGCTCAAGATTCTTTTGCCTCCTCTCCCTCTGCCCCTCCCCCCATGCTCACTGTCTCTCGCTCTTCTCTCTCTAAAAATAAATAAATAAATCTCTAAAAAATATAAAGAGCTTAATCACAAGTAGTTTAATAATAAATCATCAAACCATAATTGAAAATGAATTTAAAATAAAAAGTAAAATAGGGAATTTCCATCATGGCCTACTAGATACTTCATAAAGGAGCTTGCTCACCTCTGACCTTTGGCACAGCTGCCAACAACCCCCTGTCCTGGCAGTGACATCCAGTGTGACTGGAATACCCCTGCCTCAGGGAATTCAGGAGCTTTCTTCACCTGAAATACCCCCAACCTCTGGCTATGGCCACTCTTTCTCAACACCCCGTTTTCTTGGACAGACTGTACCCTTCTCCCTGTTAGCCTCCTCACCGGAACCCCTCTGTCCTTGTGCCTCCCTCTTTATTTTCTTCATAGCACCCAACATGTCCTGGCTGCCCAGTGTCGCTCTCCCTGCCTCCAGGAGAACAGAGGAGGCTCTTGGTCTTCCCCATTCACTGTTCCATCCCCAGTGCCTAGAAGAGGGCCTGGCTTACCACGGGAGGGGGCGGGGGACACCGAATAAATATTTGTTCCTTCAAAGAATGAATGAATAATAAAGGCATTGCCCCCCACCGCAGGTTATAGAAAAGAAATCTTGATCTTTCTCCCAGAAGACTATTTTCAAGCTCTGCTGCGGGGAGACATGGGGGCGGGGCTGGAAGAAGAGCTGGGGTGGGGGGAGAGGGAGGGTGGGGGCTGGGGAATGGAACCTCTGAGATGCACAACCTGGGTTCCAGCACAGAGCTGAATGTTCACGTGCTTTATATGTAAGGGTCCACTCTGTTGAAAATAAGATTCTGCAGCTAAAATAAAAATGTGAAAAGCAATGATGAACATAAATGATATGCCTGCAAAAGAATCCTGCTTCTAGTTAGCACTGAAAATTGCCATCGAGTTGCTATAAGAAACCTAATCCTAGTCACTGTATGTACAGTGTACAGATGAGAGTGGAAAGGCTCAAATGCTGCTGAAGCCCATTCAAAACAGCATTTCCTCTGCATTACCTAGTAGATCATTAGCACCTCTCTGAAGCATCACATTTGCCTGTATGATATGACCTTAATTGGAACCAGGCATATCTCCCCACATAAGGAGTCCTAGGCTATTAAATAGATACTGCGGGAGAGAAAGCTTACATTTTCATGTCTCCATCCCCTCCTATATTGCCTGTGTTAGTTTTTTTTTTTCCCTTATAGAATGCCTTCAAAGCAAAGCTCTGAAGGAAAAATGAATACAGCTCATTTATTTTTAAACTCTGCCAAATCATCTCAGTCAGGCAATAGAAAGAAAAAGAGGAAAGTGCTTGGTGTAATAGAGTCATATTTTTTTCTGTAGCTCCTCCATTAATTCTCAGGACCTCTGGCTGCCTTCCTTTCAGAATGCAACCCCATTCAAATCTTACATTATCTTGCCTACTTTCAGACATTCATTATTGCAGAAGTCATGCCATAATGGCATTCTGCCAACATGATTTTTAATGTCACTTTTATACAACCTAACTGTGTATTTTGGAAACCGTTTGTGAAATGGGAATCAGACCTACATCTATGGGTCAGCTCAAAGGTTATTTATATTTGGAATCCTTTGTGTAGCACTGACTATTAAGACCACAGGTTTTTCAAGTAGGACTCCTGAAAAGTCGATGCATGGATACCGCTCCCCAAACAATGCTGTTTCATCTGACAAAAACACTCTTCTCAAAGCAGAAGGAGCACGGAAACCACCGGGCTTTGGTTCCACAAGAAGGCTCTTTCCTCTCTCGATCGATAATCATGAGAAACTTATTCTCTAAAGCTTTATATGTCTACGGTAAATGATTTTGATAGCGTGTTGATATTAATATGAACAGTCTTCTCTTCCCTGCATGTATGATTAACATGAATGAACAAATTAATGTGCCATTCGACAGTTTTGAACAAAGAAGTGGTAAAAAGAGATCACCAAAGACTACAGAGAAATAATGAAAAGAAACTTTGGCCATGAAGCAAATTATTCTACAACAGGGACCAGAATAGAAACACCAGTTAGAATTAGGGCCAATTTTATTTAAGAGACCCATTAACCATCTGGAAAACATGATAAACAGCATGTTGATTAAATCGGCGAGCTGTTCCAAATGGGCTGGCTGTCTAGAACCTGGAAAGAAAATCTAAGGTATGGAGAATGTTGAGAAATTTGAATGGAGAATCATAAAGCAACAATGACCAGGTGTAACTCCCTTGTTCCTAATTTATACTCCCATATATTTGTAGATAGCATAAGGAATAAAAAGTAGCAACTAGAGTTTTCACAAGTGTTCACTAGAGGAAATTAATACAAACACCTCTGGCCTCTCTTCTTTTTTGGAAGTTAATATGAGGTTAGATTACAAGAATTACTTCTCACATTGCCTCTCTTTTCTACAACATTCAGGGATGTATAGTCTAGGTCGATAGATTCCGCACTTGAATATTTTAATCACCTGGGCTGCTTGTTAAAAAAAGGAATATATATTTCTGAGCCACACACTCGAGATGTCCAGCAATATATGTCTCATTAACAAGTGCCTCAATTAACTGAAGTTGGCATCCGTTTTTCAGCCCCCGGCTTTTGGGTAAGGAATTTTAGGAGATTTGTTAAGTTGCCACTAGGGGGAGTGTTGACCAAACTTTATGTTTCTGGTAAAGGGAGGGTGCTGAAGGCACCCTCAGAATCACGGGTTAACACCCAAGACCTCAGGTTTGGGGAAGAACATGTCCTCGCTAGTACCTTCTCCCTCCACCTCTCATCCGTGCCCCCTTCAAGGGAATGGAAAGTATACAAACTACTGAGTGAACATTAGAGGGTTCTGTGGCCCTCTCGGTCTTGATAGGCTTACACACAGGTCACGCTTTTGTATGTGGTTTTCCGGTTCAACGTTTTTCTATCATTTTATATGAAAATTTCTCCTTCTACTTTAGTAATTTTCTGGTCTAGTTACAAAAGATTGCAATCTCATTGAGGAATGTTTGGAAGATGCCCCAAAATACATAGAAGATAACGATCACTTGTAATCCCTACACTCAAAAAAATGAGTGTTAACACTGTGGTGAGGTCCAGAATCATTTCAGTCCGTAACGACATGTTTTGTTTTTTTTTTTTAAGATGAAATCATTCTATTTTTGTATTTTCCCACACAAAGAGTAAAATCATCGGCATACTCCCATGATACCAGTCTTCTTAAATTCTGTCTCCTATCAAAGGATATTCTTCCACATTTCTGATTTCCTTAATGATAAGCTACTTGATTTGGAATAAGAGGGTCAAGGATCATATGAATTTTTCAGTTCTTGATACACACTGCCATTTTCAGGAAGATCACACAAATATATGTCTCAACCAACAAAGTAACAGAATTTGCTTTGCTAGCAATCTGTGTATTTTGCCCCAAATGTATGCATACCTAGGGCCTATGATTATTTTGTTTGTGCGTGTGTGCACGTCTGTGTGTGCGTGCACACTAACTGAGCTTTACCCAGTTTACTGGCATACTACCACCACAGAACTCATGAACAATGTTTTAGTCACCTCCATGCCTGTTTCAGTATCATTTTCAATTATAAATTTGTTAATTTGCGTTTCCTCTGTATTTTCTTTGACAAAATTGTCACTGGCTATTAGTTATTTAATAGAAGTAGTTCTTGGATTTACTTTAAGATTCTGCTATTTCTCTGTTTTCTAGTTTATTATCTTTATTATATCTTTCCTCTTGCCTTCTTTGCTCTTTTATTTTCTAACTTGAGCTAAATCCTTGGTTCATTTATTTTTATTCTTTCTATAAAAATAATAATTTTAAAAGAATTATTTTTAGGGCTCTCCCATTTGAGGACAACTTTGGCTGTATCGTGTAAGTTTGGTCACACTATGTTTTCATGGTCATCATTTTCTAAACAGCCTCTAACAGTAGCTTTGACTTCCATTTTGATTCAGTAGTTACTGAGAAGCCTGTTACTTTAGGAATGTATTAAGGACTTTTGGCCATGTAAGGGACACATTTTTAAGAAGTTCCATGGATCCTTAGAAAAGAAGCCATACTTCCAGTGGAAGATACCAACTCAATATGTACCTATTGGTTGACACTTATTAATTATATTATTAAAATGTTTTATACGTTATATTTGAAATATAACAATAATGCAATGATGTTTTCTCAAAGCTGTATTTTTGTCCATGTCTTCTTGTATTTCTAGTTTTTTCTTTTCATTTTGATGATACTGCTATGTTGTGAACAAAGATTCATGACTCTTTGTAGGTCAGTTTGGCTGATTTCTCTATGAAATGATTCTTCTTCCCATGTAAAGCTTTTTGGCTTAATTTCTTCTCTGATGTCCATATTGCCATTCTTATTTTTTCCCCATTTGTGTGCTGAATTTTTCCTTTTAAATCTTTTTTTCTATCACTTGCTTGGGGGTTGTTTTGTGAGAACATGATTTATATCATTTTTCAATCCAATTTAAGATCTTTATCTTTTCACAGGTGTAACCTAGTATGTTCATGGCCACAATGGATAGTTATTGTCATGTTCCATTTCCTCTCTAGTCCTGGGGCCCATTGGAACCGCCTAAGGAAGTTGGTGGTGGCAGGGTGGGTGGTGGTGTTTTAATTTTTAATTTTTATTTTTATTTTTTTTTAAGATTTTATTTATTTGACAGAGAGAGACACAGCGAGAGAGGGAACACAAGCAGGGGGAGTGGGAGAGGGAGAAGCAGGTTTCCTGACGAGCAGGGATCCCGATGCGGGGCTTGATCCCAGGACCCTGGGATCATGACCTGAGCCAAAGGCAGACGCTTAACAACTGAGCCACCCAGGCGCCCCGGTGGTGGTGTTTTTAAACAATTAACTAAGCCTACCTGCAATTCTGGTTTATAAAGTTGGTGTTATTGGCTGGGTTTTTCAATTTTAAAAGAATCAACAGGTAAGAATCACCAAAGGATGAGAATCGCTGCTCTAAATATTTCCAAAACAAATCTAAACTATATTTCTCCAATAATTAAAGTCAAGAATACACACACTTTCCTATATTGATAATACTATATCGCATTTTAATTTTTATTATTATTTTACCAAGATTTATATTTTTTAAAGAATCCATTTTGATGATTCAATTAAAAATAAAATAAATATAAATATAAAATTTACAGTAAAAATATGTATGGAAAAATACCATATTAAAAATAAAAGTCTTCTTCTGGGTTCCCCAGTTTCATTCTCCAGAGTTATTCATTTTCCTATATATATGCACAATACAGAAATCTATTCATATACCCAAAACATACATACACACACACACACACACACACACACACACACCATGGATCATATGCTGTATATTATCTTACTACCTTCTTTGTTCACTGAGAAATATTTCTTGGTCATTTTTCCTTATCAAATACATATACAGTTCATTCTGTATAATAAACTCGTATTATCATAATTCGTTTAGACAGATGCCACTTGGTATCAGACACGATATCTTGGTTTGGGAAAGCCCACGCAAGTGTAACATATGGTGCTCTTCACCATGGGATATTTTTTTCAAATGAACTAGTTACAGAATAGTGGCCTAGGACTTACTTCACTTGAAGCTTACAATTCTGTTATTAACTATATTACCACTGTTCAATATGATTTACGATCTTGTAAGCTTTTCACTGTTTTTGAAGATCCCCGAGAGCAAAGTCCAGATTATGATCTCTTTGGATTCCTCCTATTTATCAAAACACAGTGCTAGGGACTTATTACTCGCTTGACAAATGCTTTTTGTCAATTGCTATTAATGGCAGTGCAAAGCAACCACACTGCTACTCTTCTGAGATAAGAGCTAAACCATTTTTTGTTTTCCGTTTTCTTGAATGCATGAACAAAAACCAAACCCCAATGAGCAGGTGTGTGGTTGTGCAATGTCAGAGCTGTCATTCAATCTGGAATCCCTCTTTCTCCAGAACTCTGCCCTGTGGGGTCAGAAAGAAGCAATGGTCACTCAGAAGATCATGGATGCACAGTGTAAGGTTGCCCAGTGCAAGGAGATAGCAGAGGAGAGACCAGAGCTGGACACCAGGATGGGCACACCATTCCAGCTGCCATTACCAAGGGGCTGGCTGGCCCCAGGGAGAGACTCACCCTGCAACTCCTTGCAACTCACGGGTGAGGCTGTGCCTACTACAATGTGAGAATAATTTCAACTAAAGGGAGCTTGAAAAAGTCTGCCTGGAGAGGTCTTCTTTAGCAAAGAATGCAAGGTCTAAAAATACTGAGTTTCACCAAACATTGTCTAAGAGGATGTGATAATTATCTACAAGTACTTAATAGGCCTTAGCACCAAGGTGAGGCATGAACTGTTTAAGGTGCTTTATGGAGGTGTGAGAAAGTCTTGGCAGGTAGTAGTAATTAAATTAAATTGAGTAAAATTACATTTCAGCTGGGGATCTAGGAAAGTCTCCCTTGTCTGTTAAACAAGGGTCCCAAAGGATATGCTTCAGTCATTTAAAGTCAAACTGGGCCAGTTATTAGAGAACATCAGAGAAAGAATCATCTTAAATGGGGGGTGGCAGAGACTTAAGTAGGGAGGAGCTAGCTGGTTTAATTAGTCACACTGTCCCTTTTGCTTAGAAGGGTTGTAAACACCTCACTACCAACTCTAGCTGGGAAGGAAAGATCATCGAGATTCTAGTGACTCAGAAAAGCAATATTACTGAGAGATCTAAGCTTGGCATTATTTACCCACCAAATTTACTCTTTGAAATGTGTTTGGTCAGCTGTGTTTGGCTTCTGTGACTAGCTGTATTTGTCCAAAGGCTAATTAGCTCGAAGGGTAAAAAGATCAGTGAGTTAATCCATAATCTCAAGTGACTGATGAAATCTAACTGCCAACTGGTGCTGGAACAGACACTTTTTTAAGGATTAATAAGGCATTCTAGCTCTTCTCAAATATTAGGCTTTGGAAGAATAAGACAGGATAAAACAAGAGAAAAGACAATCCTAGATTTTTAAAAAAGCCCTTCTAACATTTATATGGCAATTTCACAAACAAAACTTAGAGAATTTCAGGGGACATGTGTGTAGTACTCGCAAGGTGATTCACAGGTCTAGGGTGGTCTTAGGTAGAGGTTGTTCTTTATGGCCCCTTGATAATACAATGAACATTGACTGTTGAACACTTCCTATGTGCCAAGCACTAGTTTTACATGTTATGAACTCAGTTGGTCCTTGCAATAACCTAACAAGGCAGGTTCTGTTATTCCTCAGTTTAACAAATGAGGCCATTCAGGCCCCAAAGTCACAGGGCTAGTAAAATTTAAACCCACGGGCTCTGGCTCCAGAGGTTTTGATCTTAACTTCCCTGCTGAACTGCTCTAGGGGGAAAGGAAGGAGACTAGGGTTCAGGGTCAAAGTCTCCCTGGTTCCAGTCCTCTGTCTTTAGATGCATTCTGATAACAACTTGTGCTCTGATGGACCATGTCATGTAGTAATTTCAAAACACAGCTAAACATAAAAATCACTGGGCTTTGGAAAGTCCATTAAAAGAACCTGTGCTTTTCAGTGCACTGTATTTGTTTGGGAGGGCTACTGTCAGAAAGTACCAAGTGCCACACACTGGGTGGCTTAAACAACAGAAACTTATTGCCTCCTAGTGCTGGAGGTCAGAAGTCTGAACCCAAGGTGTCAGGAGGGTTGGTTCCTCCTGAGGGCTGTGAGGGAGGGATTTGTCCCAGGCCTCTCTCCTTGGCTTGTGGGTCACCATCTTCTCCCTGTGTCTTTTCATGGTCTTATCTCAATGCATGTCAATCTCTGTGTCCAAATTTCTCCTTTTTATAGGGACACAAGCAGATTAGGGCCTATTCTAAGGAGTTCATTTTAACGTGATTACCTTCGTAGAGACCCTATCTCCAAACAAGGTCATACCCTGAAGTACTGACGATTAAGACCAGTGTCTCATTTTTGGAGGAAGACAGAATTCAACCCAAAACATGCATCAGGGTTACTAGGCAGGTGTAAACATCCACCCGTGTGGTGCAATCCACCATCAGTGCAGCCGGAGGACAGCACAGGTTCCCATCAGTTCTGCGGGGACATCCTAAAAAGCCCAGCCTTCTACCTCCTGGAAGGGCACTGCTGTACTTTGTTACCCCTAGCTGGCCAGGAGAAGGGGCAACGTAGGGGCTTGTGAAGGATTTTTCTGCTCTGTAAGACTGAGCCCAGACATTTAAAAGACCGCTCTTTGACATTGTCCTGCTAGACTCCAATGTTTCCCTCAGCTACCCATCAAGGTTGTGGGAGAACAGCTCGAGTAAGGGCTGAGGTACTCACCTGGGGCTCAATTTGCTCCATGAAAAAGAGACAAGCTCCCATCCGTCATAGGATGGACTTAAACTATGGAAAGTCACATCCCTGAACCTGTCTTCAAGGGCAGTGGTCTCCTCCCTATTTTGAAAAAAATCTACGTACACCCTCTATGTACCCATTTTTAAGTTGATGGTTGAAATTTTTCATCACAGTTGAAATAGTTGCAAAGAACCTAACTTTCAGTGTATAACAATATTGACAGAAAAAATAAAACTGTTACATCACTCCTTCAAATGTATCCTTGGGTATACATACAATAGGGATTTTATACCCATAATTACTCATTTAAAAATATATGAATAAGCTCTTTTTTAATAGTAGGAAATTTTATATCATTTTTCTCCTTGAATAACAGGTCTGCAAACTCTCTATGTAAAAGGCCAAATACTATTTTGGGCTTTCCGAGCAGTCTTTGTCCTAGCAACTCAACGTTGCCGCTGTAGCATGAAAGCAGTCTTAAACAGCACACAGATGAGTAGGCATGGCTGTGTTCCAGCAAATTTTATATACAAGAATAGGCAGTGCGCTGGATTTGGTCCATGGGTCACTGTTTGCCACCCTGTCTTAGAATTCAAATTCCCATTCTATTTCCCATTATTCCCATTCTACCTCAATTCTACTCATACAGAATTTCAGCATGATAGAAATTTTATGCTTAAAAGTCAACTGTGAATCATACTATTACACTTCTCTGAAACAAAAACATATATATACTAAAATCTAATTTAAAATACATTTTCTGTGAATGGGAGGCTATGATAAAAATATTCTTCCTCATTGAGTTTAACAGCACCATTATTAATATAAAGTAATTAGAACAAATATATTACAAATGTTGATGATTATTAAACCCAAGAGAAAGATTTTATTGGGACTCCATCTCTTATAAAGATGGGAACCCATTTATGGATCTTTATTTGAAGGACCTGTCACATTGCCTTTGTGTGGCTCTCAGAGAATGTTTCCACACTTTGGGCCACACACGATTGTGAGACCTGATGAAGGTGAGAGGAGACCTTTCCTTTGTGAAGAGGGAGCAGGCTGCTGGGAGGGTCACAGGTGACCTCTCAAGATGTGCTTTAAGGTACAGGTGGAAACTGAGAATGGGGAATGGATCACCTTAAAACTATCCATGCCTGCCTTTCCCTTGAAAAGTCTTCACACTCTTCAGGGGAATGAGCACCCCAGACTGAAGACTACTTTTCTAATGCATTCGTTATAAATCAATGTATAGGGAGTGAGGCTGAAATGAAAGCATTAGAGGTTGGTAAAAGGAACACAGGACAGACCTGGATTTGAATTTCACTCTGCCACTTACGGGAAGGATGATGAGCTCTCTACATCTGTTTCCTTATCTGTAAATAGGGATATAATGCCTTTTACCATTGCTCTTAACGCTGCAATGAAATGTATTAGCGTAAAAGAAGGAGACCGAGAATCCACGCTAAAGACTCCCTTGAATCCCACCCTCTGTCCTATGCATATAGGGGGATGCGCTCTTTCATAAAAACCTGTATCCTAAGGGGTGTGGTATATAGATGCAATGAATATTATTAAGTCATAAAAAAAGGAGGAAATTCTTCCATTTATGATAACATGGATGGACCTTGAAGGCATTATGCTAAGTGAGATAAGTCAGAGAAAGCCAAATAGTGTATGATCTCACTTACATGTGGAATCTAAACAAGCAAACCACCACCAACAAAATACCAAACTCATAAAACAAGAGATCCGATGAGTGGTCACCAGAGGTGGAGGGTGAGGAGATGGGGAACTGGAGGAGTGCGGGAAAAAGGTACAAACTTCTGGTTATAAGTCAGTACTAGGGACATGATGTACAACACAATAACTACAGTTAGTACTGCTGTGTGGTGGAGAGGAAAGTTAAGAAAGTAGATCCTAAGCGTTCTCATCCAAGGAGAATTTTTTTTCCTTTTCTCTTTATTGTATCTATAGGAGAAGATGGATGTTAGCTGAACCCATTGTGGTCATCACTGCACATGTGTAAATCAAACCATCATGCTATACGCCTTAAGCTTACAGTGATGTATGTCAATCAGTTCTCAGTAAAACCAGGAAAAAACTGTATCTTGACAGACCACTGCATGTAGTAATTTTAAAGTAACAGCTACATTAAGAATAATAATTTAAAAGAAGACTTGGAAAATTCCATTAAAAGGACCTATGCATATGTAAAGTGCCTAGCACCTAGAGGGCACAATTCTTAGAACCACCAGGCAAGTGCTTCTGACATTGCTCCGGCCCCAAAGCCAGTGACTGGGAGTGAGCGTCTGCAACTACATCAGGGGTGGGAGAGAGAGACAGCGCCACACACCGTTGGTGCGATTGCTGTAGAGTTAACTACAGTGCTCGGAGGGCTAAGAGATTTTCCCAGCCCCTGCTACTCATGCCTCTCCCCAGGTGACATGGAATTGCAACAGCTCCCTATCACCATCGTTGTAAATTCTTTCTCCCTTGACAAGTCTAACAGTTCAGAAACCTTGGGTAAAGTGAACATTCTTTGTTTCCTCTATGTTTCATTTCTAGGCTGCTCTGCAAAAAGTAGGATAGTGGACAGCTCTTGAGTTTGCTGTTATGGTTCAGTTTTTCTTCATCGTTCATTTTCACCTCTGTGCCAGCATGGCCATATAAAGTAGCAGACTGAGGGGAACAAAGGCAAATATCAAAGGCAGTTATCGGTCAGTTTGTTTTTATCAATTACTTTCAAGTTGTTTTGAAAGAACTCTTACAAGAGCCCAACTTTTAAAAAGTGGATCTTTATCCTTTATGTAAATGGGCAGGAAAATGAATACATAAGTGAATATACAAATGATTTAGTGAATATAGTTGACCCCTGAACAATGTGAGGGTTAGATGCACCAACACAGTTGGAAAGCTGCATATAATTTTGACCCCTCCAATACTTAACTACTAATAGCCTACCATTGATCAGAAGTCTTACCGATAACATAGTCAGTTAACACATACTTCGTATGTTATGTGTATTATAAACTGTATCCTTACAATAAGTAAGCTGGAGAAAAGAAAATGTCATTAAGAAAATCATAAAGAAGAGAAAATACATTTACAGTACTGTACTGTAAAAAATCCACCTGTAAGTGGATTCAAACCTGTGTTCTTCAAAGGTCAACTTATATAAATAATTGGTTTGTTGGGAATTTTGTTATTGTAGCCTCTCAATTCTGGACAACTTTGAGGCTAATGATTGCATGAAAAATAAACTTCCATGCAGGTTAATCCATAGACGTTCACGGATTATTTATGTTCACAGATAATACCAAGGTCTAGAAATGATACAGAGCAGGCATTCAGCAAATACTGGTTGTTAACTGAATTGAGAGCAAGGAGATGTAAACATTGTCCCTTGTTAACGGACATATTAGCAAGTCAATTAATTCCTCTGAGCCTCACTTTCTTCACCTGTAATAAGGTAACTGCACATTGCAACCCTTCCCTCCCACCCAAGGGCCCACTGAGCCCAGATGAGGGCCCTATGCAGCCTCCACGACAGCACCCAAGTTGTCACCAGATAGAATCTATTTGCCATCCCAGGACTCAGGATTCTTTAAGATCCAGGATGTGATGGGTTTATAGTAAATAGAAAACCAGACATAACAAAGGAAGACATCACCAATTCTCCTTTCTGGACAGAATACATAATTCAGGGGTGTAAAGTACATGGCTAGGGGGGATGGGGGAGAGAAGAAAGCTACCAAGAAATGCCTGGCAACCTTCATATGGAAGAACAAAAAATATGTATGTTTTCCAAAGCTTTATTATGTCTTCATGAAGAAGACAGAGTTGGGGCAGGATGACTAAAACTTGGCAATCCAGAAAGATTTATGGGCTATATGCAGAGACCAAAACATCTTTGACTTAACAAATGTAAAGGCCACCAATTATTTGTGACGGGTCACAGCTTTCCTGAATGCCACAAGGCATCTGCCAAGAAGCACAATATCGTTTGATGTTGATGGGCTTCCAAAATCAGGAAAGCATACATCACTATCCTGGAGCTTCTGGGACTCACGCTCCAAAAACATGTTTCCAGTGATTCTTTCTCTATAAACAAGGCTGAGCTGTTAAGAGATATTAGATTTGAAGTAATAATAGTAATACTTTATATATTACCTTATGTACAATCCACAGAGCACATGGGATATGTTAATTCGTTTATTCTCTGAACATTTCTATGTATTTGAGAGGATAGATATTATCTATATCTTGTACATGAGAAAAAAAGATACTAAAGATTGGAGAGGCTATATGGCAAGACCTAGATCTTACTAGTGGCTAAGCCGGGACTTCACCCCAGGCTCTTTGTTCTAAGGGCAGTGTCCTTTTCTCTCTGGGTGGCCTCTGGTGCTAGCAGGGCAGGGGTGGCCTAAATGAGGATTTAGGATAGTGATCTGAGAGCAGACAGCATGTGCCCTCCTAGCACTCTAGCTGTCCAATTACAGAAACTTCCACAGCCAGAGCTGAGCTAAACGTTCTCCAAGATACCAAAAAAAAAAAAAAAAAAAAAAGGCTTCTACCTAAGGAATGTAATCATACTATTTTCTCCTTGCACAGTGCATTATGGTGTACTCATCTCTTACACAGACACCATAATTTAATTTTCATTCACCAACAGCCTTGTGAGAAATGCATCTTTACTTCCATTTTTACAGATGAGGGAACGAAGGTTCAGAGGGGTTAAGTAGTCATCTACCTAGTCCTCAAGAAATTTTAAGGACAGAGGGATCTCCCATCAAGTGGTCTTTGCAAAGCTTCTTGGGTCTACTTTGCAGAGATGTTTGAGCCTGGCTTATGGAACCCAGAGTTGGGGCTTTTGTCCATTGACCCCCTCTGTTCTCTAAAGCTGTAAGTGTAGGTAATAGGAAGAGTGCCAGTGGACCGTACCAGTATAGCATCCCCAGAGCCCCAGCCTTGGATTGAACCCTTAACATTAAGTAGTCTAGGTCGATGCTCAGTACCAGCGTGGGTGGCTTTCAGACCAGTTCCTGCTTTGATATCATTCTCTACAGATGATAAAACTTCTATAATGCATATTTCACATTGCTGGACCATTAGACATGAGTGAGCTCCATCTCAGCTGCTAGGACCTGTGGCCTGGCTGGCTCTACTTAGAAATGATTTGCCCAACGGTCCAGCCTGTCAGTATGGGCTGCCAGTATGAAGGCCTGACTTCCATTAGCTGATGGGTGCTTCATTCCAACCAGGCAAATGGATGTTAGAACTGCCCCAGATGCTATCTCAAATGTTCAGCTATAAAAATTCCAACCAAGTCAGAATGAAACTTTATTTCATTATGCTTCCAGGTCTGGGAATGATGCCAGTGAACTGCTCTCCTTGACAGGTCTCTCATCACTTATAGCTCAGAGGAAAGGAAAAGTGAGCTCCCAAAGTGCCAGGCTGCAGCCCTCCTTGTCAGATGGCAACACCTCCACGGAACAGCTGAGCAAGAAGATGAGTAAAGAACTGACGTTCCCTTATCCCTGAAACCCTGCATACAGATGATAATTCCCTGTGTGTTCCTTTTCAAAGTCTTGCACAATGCACAGAGCTGAGAAAAAGACATAGGAGAGGGATGAAAAATCAGTTTCAGCTGTAAGCCAGTTCTGACTGCTTGGTAGTGGCTGAATGAGTGCTGTGTTAAGAGGGATTCTGAGGCTCCATCTGGGTACAGTGGGACAGATTGCTATGATCAATGCAGTATGGGCCCTAGAGAATAAATTGTTTGGAAGCTTGACCTGGGAAATCACCAAGTCTAAACTTCTCTCTCACCCATGTGTAGGTGCTGTGGAGCATAAATGTTAAATGATTTACAAAATTCAGTTGCTAAACTATAGACAATAATTCAAGACCTCAGGTTCTAGATTACTGCTCTGTCATCTACACAACTACATTTCTAGACCTGGATTTCTAGAATATCATAGATTGTTTGAAATTAGCTAGCAAATTAGTGGACTTCAAAATCCTGTGGCAATTCAAAGACAATTATCGTGATGCCAGTTTCACTTACGTAATAAACAGCTATTTCCCCATGTCTCTGTACTCACTGAAATCCCACCGCACTTCCTTCCACTCATGATAGTCTTTGGTGTAGCCAAACAGCAGATTCACAGAGCAAGTCATCTCGCTCTTAGATTCAACCCCGCCTATGGTTTAATCTACTTGGTCTGCCAGTGTTGCCTCAGTAAAGATGATAAAATCCTGCCATGAAAAGAAAGAAGGTGCTAAGGGGCCACACAACTTGCTCCAACAAATGTTTGTTGAATGCTTAAGTGCACAAGGCCTGCTCCTTGGAAATTCTGTCCAATGCTCAGGAAATGGGTATAGCTGGACCAGAAGGCATCCCTGATATTAGGGATGGTATTGAACTGTATGGATTTTTTTCTCCCTTTTACAATGTTTGTGAGATTTCTAAAAGACCTCTTTATTAACCAAAGGTTTGAGCAGACCAAACGTAGACTGCGTTTTATCCTTCTACTTGCAGATCTGGCTGCAATTGTCAATGTCAGGACATCTCTAGGAGGCTGGGACCGGATGCTTGTAAGAAGGCTTTGCAGCATGATTTTGATCTAGCTTCCTGAAAAAGTTGATTACATTTTCATAATTGGCTTTACATTAAAAAAACACAAAACCTTGGGGGAGTGGATAAATAAAATAACATATGATGTTGAAGGTAAGGATTTTAAGACCAAATTAACTGTAAGAACTACTTAGTCAATATTTCCTAGCTAAACAAAATTTGCAGTGTTGAATAAGATAGCAATTAAATCATCCCTCAGCCTCAATTTATACTTGTTTTCATAAAGAATTATCTGTTTGCAGCAGAGTTACCCTCTCAATCAAGGTTTGCTTAGCTTATTATTTAAACTAAACTCATGTGTCCTGAACATACTGAGTTGAAGGAGGTGGCCCAACTTGTGTTGAGGGTTGGGGCCACAATAACTGGGGACAGAAAAATGCCACAGGTGGTGAATGTTGACTTCCTGCAACAGGAAAGGGCACACCTTTTAATTCCCCCATGCCAAACAGAGTAAAGGAAAAACGAAGATTTTGCTACATGTTGAGTGTTCCATGTACAATGGTTAAGGGCAAAAGTAACCAAGTTTGTGAATACTAAAGTTCTGTTTCTCTCTCTGTTGCCAGGGCAAGACTTCTAGGTACTTCATGGAGGTAGAAGAGAGGAAGGTGCCATGGCATGATGATGAGGTAGAAGTCACTGGCCTGGTGTATCAGGAGAGCTCTTTAGAGCTCATCACTGTGCTGCCTAGTAGACTAGTCACTAACCACATGTGGCTATGGAAACCTTGAAATATGTAGCTAGTATGACTGCACAAGTGAGTTACAAATTTTATTTAACTTTAGCTAATTTATATTTAAAAATTGATACTTCAGTTACTGAAAAACTTTCATGTATGTTTGGAACAAGCTGGGCACGTGAGTCTACCTTTTTAACTTAGAAATTTTACGAAATCTAAAAAACAGATTTCCTGTGAAAATTCAGTATCCAAATTGAGTTGTGCAGTCAGTGTAAATTACATGTTGGATTTCAAAGACTTAACATAAAAAACTGAATATAAATATTTTTGTTAATAATTTTGTAGTTGTATGTTGAAATATTTTGGGCATAGTGGGTTAAATACATATATTATTGAAATTTATAGACCTGATTTTTTTTTTTTACTTTTTAAATGTGATTACTAAAAAAATTGAAATTACATACATAACTTGCATTATATTTCCACTAGACAGTTTTGGTCTAGAAAGAGATCTGCCATATTATCCCTGTAGGACATTATTTTTTGAATAGCTATTGAAATTGTCTTTTACACATTCACATACCTAGTGTAATAGTAGAAAGTGCATAGTATTAGGCATGCATAGCAAATAACCCATGTTTTTAAAACCTGCTACTGAGACCCCTACAGATTCTTTTTCCATCTAGCAATGCAATCTTGCTTATATGCTCTGGTCTGCTATTTCTTTGTATGTCAAACTGGAAATTTCAAGGACATCAGTAGTTTTTCTTCTTCCATCTAGTGTCCTAACTCCTTCCCCTCGATTTTCCATTAGGAAGTCTTCAGTGGGAATGGCAGTTTATAAAACAGATAGAAATGGAGATGCTCTGAAGTGGGAGTGGAGAACTCAGCCCTCTGACCCCGCTCCACATTGCCCCAGTCCCATCAACACCCCCAACTCTGAGCGACATGGTTTGAAAACTGTGTCACATTCAATGATTTTCAGGTCTAATCTTCTGAGTCTTCAGCTTCTCCATCAATGTGTGTCCTCTACCATTACCTGGAATCTCTTTCTGAGCTGGGCCTATTCATAGGGTCTTCAGAAAGCATGGTAGACTTGGTGATTCCCACATCCACTGAGGGTCACGCACACCCCCAAACCAGCTACACTGTTGTTCCTGGCCCTTCACGACCCTCACTGTTACTACAGCAATTGCAAATCATTCCTGGCAAATGCGAGCAAAGGGCAGCCATGAACCTGATGACCTTTCACCTCTCACAGATGTCCCAGGAGGAGCGGGTCTCATACAGAAACTGACCTACTTCATATCAGTCAAAGAAACACTCCTCGGAATGAGGTGGCATATCACACAATAACACAAGGGGATAAACAAATGGGGCATTTTGGTAACGAGGTTTTACTTAACTCCAACATCTTTTCCTAAATGACGTTGTGAAGAATTCACCCAACTACCCTACAATGCCTTTCCAATTTGACTAATTATCGCAATGATTGTTGAATTCAATTCCCCGTGGCCTGGTTCCACTAGACAGACTGATAGCTGAGGAGACCTCCGTCCCCTGTCCATTCACACTCCTTCCATCCATGGATGCAGCAAACAAGTAAAGCAACGTGTGTGAAAACACAAACCACTTGCCACATCCTAGCTTGGTAAACATGGGCAAGTTTCTTAATATTTTGGTGACTCAATTTCTTCATCTAGAAAATAGGTATTAAAAATCATCCTGTTGGGGCTGTTTTAAAGCTTTAGGGAGTTATTATTTCTACATACATTATATTGAACACTGCCTGCCACACTGGAAATGCTCAGGGCAGGTCAGATTTTCCCATTGTGACTGATTTCATTCCAACTGCTAGGAGAAATGAAGGAGTCTTATCATTCCAATTCTCAATGCTGAACTTCAGGGACTGGATTTAACATATTCATATTCACTGTGACCTACCAGGCAACTCTGACGGTCACGTGAAAATCTGAGGGAATTCATTTTTCTTTATCTTTACATTTAAGTTTCGAATATGTCCTACATCCCACAAATGCCATGAATAGGCAGTACTAAGAAGCCTCCTCCTTCAGGAGTGAACAGGTAGCTGTTCTGGTAGCTTGAAGGAGTATGTTCTCTTCAAGTCCTGTGACCCTAGTTTAACCAACACCTCAAGCTGAGAAGTGAGAAAACCACCATGGTTTAGAATTATTTCCAAGACTTCTTCATTCCAGCCTTCAGTGAGAACACACAGGACCTCATTCAGGTACTGAAGCCACCGCTTAGGTCAGAAGTCAACTGGCACAGGGCTGGGGCAGTATTTAGTGGGCCCTTTGCAAAAAGGAGATAAGAAACTTGAGGGTATAATAAATTCTTGGCTATTTACCCAGGACGGAGATCCTACATGACCCTGAAATGGGGGCTGTCATCAGAGTATTATGTGATCACGCATTCATGTATTTTCTTAGGGCCAGGGGAGAGTTTCAGAGCTTGCAAATTCTTAGACTTCCATGATCCAAAAATAGGTAACTACTCTTAATTTTTTTAAAAACATTTTCAGTGCTTCCATAAAAGGCTGTTTCTTCTCTCATTCTTGCCAACAGGTGTCCGTGCCTCACTCACGTCAGTGACGTGACTGGGGGAGAGAAGAGACCAAAAGAGGAGGGAGGGTCATTCAAATGAAATGACGTCACTTAATGCACATCCCCTAGAAACCAGACTTCCTCAAAATTGGGCATGTGTCAAGGTGTGCCTAGGAGTGAGACGTAATAGGGAGAGTTCCCATGCACGCCCTTGCCTCCAATCAGGTGGAATTCTCAATTTGGCACACCATTTTGAGCCTCTTGGGATCAGAGGACAGCCGACATTTCTAGAGGGGCCTTCAGCTAACATAACAGGTCACTGACCTGGTCAAGTGACCGGGTTCCCCTGTGCTGTGTACTGTCACCCACAGTGAGGAAACTTGGCCGTCTCTTTTCCCATGGCATCAGGTCAGAAGAGCAGGTCGGGTCTCTTCCAACCCCCCTCGCCCTGCTTTCGGGTCTTCTCCAGGCGAAACCATCCCAGCTCTTTTGTTTCTTTACCCGCTCGTCACAGATCCCATTCAGGACACAGCAAATTCCCTTCTACAGCCACATGAAGACCTACAACACTCTCTTCTGTCAAAAGGACATAGTTATAAAGGACTAGCTGGGAAGATTTCCCATGTTCAACTATTTCACGTGCATATATTTCTGAACCAGATGATAATGCTTTCCTCTCTCTTTCTCTCCGTTGTTTGCACCCAAGTGAACTGTAAACAGAAGACATGCAGTGTGCTGTCAGTGTTCCTGGCACACGAGATAGGGAATTACATTTTTAAAAAAAAGTAACAGTGATGAAGCCTCAAAACCAGCAGAGATGCTGGGGAGAGGTTCTTAGGCAGAGATGGAAGCCCCAAGTTCAGCCCCCGCTCTCTGCACCCACGCCAGAAGCAATGCTTCTCCTCTCCATGTTCAGAAAGATTATAGTTCCTCTGGAATCCTACCCTGTGCTTGAGTTCTGTCTTTCCATATATATTTTTAAGTTTGCAGCTAGAAGGGTCTCTAAAGGCAAAGAGTTTTTCCTTCCCCAATCTGCCTCTCCACTGCCTGTTTACAGCACTGCTTTCTTATTTTTTCCTGCTTCTACCCAAAGAAATCAAGAATTTCATCACCAGTGTCAGAAAATTAAACCCCAGGGAGCAAAGCAATAGCTCAGAGCAACCCTTCCCTGGCAAAGAGCCAATCCTTGAATATAACTTTGCAAACCCTGTCTGGCTTTCAGGGGTTGAAAAGGATGCAAAGCAGAGTCATTTTGAAGCTTGGTTTTTGGCAACTAAAATCTCTCTGCACTTCAACTCATCTTTGCAATTAATTTTTAAAAAGAAAGAGAACATATTTTGCTTTAGAGACCAGGTTTCATGAAAGAAGTCAGGGGCATGACCTAGCTCGGTTGCACACTTCCCAAGCCAAGATCAGCAGTGCATGCAGAAGAGATGCCTCCTTCTGTGCTTGGGGGGCTGAAGAAGTGTTTGACAGACCATTGTAATAACATTTCTCTTCACAATGCAAACACCAGCAACCCAGTCAAGCTGCTTACCGTTCAGCTCTGTGCCTGCACCTTTCTCCCTCTTCCCAGCAATGCACAGGGCTGACTCTTATTAATTTAGCTTTAAAAGCATCTTCTTTTGAAATGGATCTATACCCAGGCAGATAAAGCAAAACTCCACTCCTCATACTCATCCTAACTAGACAAACCAATATTCCAGCATAATACACAGTCAACTACAAATCCGATCCTACCCAAGCAATACAAGCAGGCTTTGGAATACAGAAGCTCACACAGCACAGAACCCCAGAATGCCTGTTCTTCCATGTGCTTGTTCCAATTCATAGTTTTCTCGGCAGACAATAGGACAAAGCTGCATTTTAGCTCTGGCTGCTAATACCGGCGGACAGATGTGTAAGACTGAGGTTTACTCACCAAGCTCCCGTAAGTCCATCTTTCCCAACTACAAATACTGCTGCTAAGCTGCTGCCGCCACCAAATGACTTAGAGTCGTTCCCCAGAAGAACAATGTGCTGGAATACCAGACGGTTCCTGAATAAGCTTGTTCACGAAATAGGTTTCCAGTTGAGCCATGTGAATGGAGACCTGCCGCACACCTTTGAATGGTACACACTTCAAGTCCAGAAGAATAAGCATGTAGCTTTGCTTATGTTTATGGAGCTCGAGCCCAGGGGTGCTCCGATTGGCAGGAATCGCAGAAAGATCAGCCAATCAAAGGGAACCTCCATTTCAGGGAAACTCCTGCTCATTTATTTAGCATCTTCAGAGATCATCGGCTTTTCTAGGAAGAGCTTTTCTCTTATAGTATCACAAGAGAAAAATAATAACTTCACTTCAATTGTGGTGCCCTATGCTCTTTCATCAATAAACACAGAGCTCCTCTTCTTGGTGTTCCTCAATACCTCCACTTTTCTTATAAAGAACTTAAAAAAAAAAGAAAGAAAAAAAGGAAGAAAGAGAAAAAGAAAGAGCTGGTGATGGGCTAGAGATAGTTCATATTCATCAGCCTCCACCTTGTTGGGAGAAAGGAAGGGGGGGAGCGCCTGGGCTCGATAATTACTGATTCTGTTGCCATGGAAACAGACTGGCTGCAGCGAGTTGGATTCGTGTAGAACATCTGCTGCCAGACCCATAATCAACTGCAATCTCATCTCCCCCCCCTACTTTTATTTGATTGTGAGTTTGCTTTCTCTCTTCTTCTCTTCCCATGCAGTTTCTGCCCAGAAATGACATGTAACTGCCTTACTTTGTACACATAGCACACACGCACCAGAGGTGCTCACATGCCCAGAGATGCGTGCAGGCGTGCATCCCAGCAGGACTATACGGAAGGATCTACACTCGGATTCCTATCCAGAATGTAAACAAGCATAAACACTGCGCCTCCGCCCCTAGTGAAAATTTACTGTAAGTTAACCTCAAGGGTGAGTGGGGTATCTTTTAAGATATTTGTCACCTAATAGCCCTGAAATCCCCCAAAGAAAAGTTTGCAATGGCATTTCGCAGAGGGCAATGTGATGGTTCCTAGCAAACCTTTGTAATGAACCGATTGAACGGAGAAGCTTGTAGAAGATTTTTAAGCCCCAAATCTTTAGGCTCAGCTTCTTCTCCTATGCTAGCAGCATACAAGGCACCCTGAACACGGGGAGGGGGGTCTCCCTGGGGATGTCCTGAGTCCATCTACATCCCCCCGACTCCTCTCCTGTTTGCTCCAAATTCTCCTAGTTACAGGTACCAGAGTTAATGTCAGACTCTGGATGTGCTATCTTTCTCTACAACAGCAGGGGCCGCCACTGAGCAATGAACGGCTGCATGGCCAGGTCAGAGACAAGAGGGGACTCAGATGGTGGTAATCTCACCTTTGTGAAGCACACCTGCCTCACACCTGCTTTGTGCCTGTGGAAGCCTTCAGCTCTACAAAGACTGACTGAAGATGGCAAATGTCAAAGAAGGCTATGATTCTGGCTTAAGTTAGAGAGAAAGGAATTTTTCTGTCCCATTGTCATGAATATCAAGGAGAACCTTCTTTTTCCTGAAGGTCTCGGCAAGCCTGGTGCCCTCAAGCCATCGATGACACAGAGCAAGCTTCAGAGGGGGCTTTGCACAGCTCTGGCTCCTGAAGCCAAGGTGAACTATCCATCTACCACACCCCCACAGTTTCATAAACCACAGTAACTCTCGGCCTCCTTTATTCTGAAAGGACTCTCAGTCCGAACCCCATTCCTCTCGATCTCCAGGTGCTCAGCTCAGGCACAGTGGTCTTGATGTTGGATTTGTCCCTTCAAGAATCTGAATCCTGATTTTCCATTTTATCTCTTTTTGCCCCTGTGAGGTTGGATAGGAATTCTCACCTATGTTTGTCCTCTCTGGCACCCAAACCCAACTCTGGCCATCTTTCTTAGCTCTGTCCGGATGACCTCCACACTCCAGGATGGTGGATATCTCAGGTTTTTTCGACGGCCTTTCTGGAACATTTCTAATCTCTTCTGTCTACTCTCTTCTGCCATGAGGACACCTACCCCCTGCCCTCTCACACTCCTGAGACCATCCAAATCACCAGTGTCTTTATGCAGAAATGTGGCATTCCAACCTGGTCTTCCCTCAAGCAAAATTTAATCATTTGTTCCATAAATACATAGTGAGTGTTTATATGCCAAGCACTGTGCTAGTGACCAAACAAACTGGCATGGTTTTTGCCTTATGGCACAATGACTTGAGTGGAGGAGAAAAAAAAAAATATGAAAGCATAACTTTCATATGGGGTGTGAGAGCTATGTGCCATGAGCACAAATGAAAAGATTCAACTTACTAAGGTTAGGAAATGTATCTCAGAGGAAGTGATCCTTGAGCTAAGATCTACAGGACGAGTAAAAATTAATAAACTAGAAGTGAGGGGAACAGTGTCTCAGGCATAAGAAATAGCATATGCAAAGGGCCTGTCTAGATGCACACTGCCTAGGAGGGAGTGTGGTGTCTTTGAAAACTCAAAATAAGCCAAATGCAGCTGATTGCAGTGAGAATGACTGGAAGGATGGTGTGAGATGAGCTTGGACAGTAAGCAAAGGCTAGACCTGTAGGGTCCTAGAGACCACATTAAGGATGTTGGTTTTCATCCTATTAGCAATGACAAACCAATAAAGTACTCCATTAAATGATTCCCTGCCCCCCAAAACACTTACATAACTCAATATATGAATCTATTCCAAGGCATCTATAACTTGTTGGACTGGTCTAGCTAACATTTACTGGGCAATTAATAGTCCAGATAGCATTCCAGGCACTTTATATGAATTAACTGATTTAATTCTCACAAAAATGCTGTGAGGTATTACTATTATCCCTATTGTACCGAATGAGGAAACTGAGGCATGCGGAGGCTAAGTAACTTGACAAAGTTGACCAAGATACAATGTGGCAGAGCTGGGATTTGAACCAAGGGATTCTAGCTCCAGCTTCGTTAAGTGTGATCTACAGGGACCACCTGTGTCAGAATCACTGGGAGTTCTCCTCAAAATGAAGATTCCTGGGATCCTACTGCATCCTTCCTGAACCAGAACCAGAATCCCAGGGAATGGAGTCTAAGGACATTTCCTCAAGCTCTCCAGGGGATTTCTACACACACCAGAGTTTGAGAATCACTGCTAAGAGATGTTTGTGTAAAGGAAATGAATTCATTTTTAATGTATAAAATGGAGAAGACCTTTTTTTTTTTTTCGAGAATGGGGGGGTGGGGTGTCTCACTACTCTGAGCCATCCCAAAGGACACATCTACATCAGACCAAGGTCACCTTCCTTTGATTGACTACAAATTCTCGAGTTGAGGATGGGTACCATTGCAGAGTTTGGGGCTTGGTAGCTGCTAGGAGCAGGTATGTGAAGAAAGAACATGGGAGTTCTTAAAGACTAGATTCACCAGGTGGGTAGAGATGCTATCAGACCTGCCATCAATAAGACAGGTAGATCATGTAGTATGGTAGACATTATGAAATGTCATCAATTTTCTTCAGGTAATTTTTTCCTAGAAAATTCATTTTTAAGACAAAATTGCAAGGTAGACAGAGAATACTTTTTGTCCTTCAGTCTGTTCTACCCTCCTCATCTATTCAAAAGCTAGCAAGCAGGGCCTTTGGTTCACCAAGCTAGTCAAGGTGTTAATTCTGAAAAATACTGCTTCACCTACATTTCCACAGGGGTCACTTTATACCAAATAGCTACACGGTCTTTAGAGAAACTTCCAAAGAATTTTTCCATAGAATCTTGTCTAGTGGTTTTGTTAACTGAAATCACAGACTGTTAATTTGGCCATTACTGTGTATTCTTTCCTTTCTAGACTTGCAATGAAAAAGTCTATACAAGCCTCAGAGCTGCTGCTGAACCTCAAAAAGGGGAAACCTACATTTTATTGGTCTGATATCTGAACAAGCCCCCAAGAATTGGTACGAAGTATAATGGCCCTGCACTATAGAGGCTCAAAATGTATCATCAGTGCCATGTCATCAAGCTTCTGAACACATTCAGATTTATTATGTGCTGTCTATAGATAGAAGGGAATCACAACATCAACCTGGATGATAGGGGGAAAAATCACCCTGGGCATCTGAATAAAAATCAGAAGAAATCTCTTTCCACTTCACCCCCACATTACAGTCTGGATTCTCTGCTCTGTGCTGGGTAGGCACTGCTGGTACCATTTACCCTGCACTTTCTTGGGGGGCAGATTCAAGCTGGTTAAATTCTATTTCTTTCCATAAACATGATTTGGTGAATATATTATTACCAAATTTGATGTATAATTCATATACCTTTATATAAGTGCTTTTTATTTATTTTTTTAAGATTTTATTTATTTGACAGAGAGAGGCACAGCAAGAGAGGGAACACAAGCAGGGGAAGTGGGAGAGGGAGAAGCAGGCTTCCCGCGGAGCAGGGAGCCCGATACGGGGCTCGATCCCAGGACCTCAGGATCATGACCTGAGCCGAAGGCAGATGCTTAATGACTGAGCCACCCAGGCACATTTATAGTGCTTTTTAAAGCACTATATAAAAAAGCACTTTATAGTGCTTTTTAAATAAATTCACGAATCAAAAAAGAATTGTTAGGTGATATGTATTTTTGGATCAGAAAATAAAGTGACTATTGTAGAATGACTTCTAAACTAGCTGGCTAAATTTCCCTTAGTTTGCCTACTGGTCTTAACTAAAATGAACACCATTTACAATGAGCATTTAAAAAGGAGCTGAAGGGGATCCCATATACTGGGCTATGGAGAGGTGGCACTAATAGCAAATCCTTCCATTTTCCTGCTCCTGGTCTCAAACAGATTACTTCCATAATCTGGGCATCCATTTCATCAGGATGCGTGTTCATCACTGGCAAGGGATGTGATGGTAATGACTTCCATAGTTCATGACATGGTTACCTTGAACCCCATTTTTGTTTGGTCAATTGATTCTTAAGAAGGAGGTCATAAGGGTCAAATTGAGCCTCAAAAAAATTCTGGACATGTAGGGTATAGGGTATATATTGTAGAAGGCTTATCTCTAACTATATCTTAGCCTTCTCAAGGTATACTCCCTCCCCTGACCATATATGCAAACATGCATGCATGTGAGCACATGTGCAGACAAACACATGCACGTATACACACACACACACACACACAAACCACACACATACCTGACTTCACTTCCACCCTAAACAGAAACAGGCCCAGTAAAGCCCGAACCAGACCATATCTCCCAAGGATGTGCGGTCAGAGGTAGCGACTCTGCCCTAACAGGTCAGAAGTGTAATTACTACGGGCTCAGTTCAACTGTTATTTCATTCAAGAGACATATTTCTTTAGTGAGTTGGGCTTAACCCGTAGATAGTTACCTCTGTTTTTGTTTTTTTTAACATGGTGCATTTTAAAACCAAAACATATGCAAAACTTCAACTAAACATGGCCAGAATAATTTTACATATCTTTTTATCCCCAAGGGGAGATAATTATAACAATACTCCACAGAAAATCCCTATACCAAGGTAGATGCTCCTCATTTTTTCACCCTCATGGGGAGATGAGCATAAGTAGAACTTACCGAGTCTGCTGTAATATCACCCTATCTTTAGGTCCCAGGATGCTAAGCATTACCTAATACAGCCTTGACATCTGTGGGAGGATGGGAGAAATAACAGCAAATGTATATGCAGTGCTTACAAATGGGCCACTACCATTAAAGAAATGCCCATTCTCCAAAAAAGGAAGCTGAGACCCCCAAGGTTTAAGTAGTATGTCTATAGTCACCATCCAGTAAGGGTGAGACTCAGGATTCAGACTCGTGTCTGTGAAGTACCATAGCAGTCTATTACACCACTGCCTCTGCGCTCCCATAAGCAAGTTGTTTGGAGCAGGTGGGATATTCCAAAAGCATTCTAAGGCTGACTTACATTTTATAAATCATATTTATGAGACATTAATGTGAGTAGGTTTATTTCCCCTGGACTTTGCCATTTTTGAATTTCCCTTAAAAATGCCTAAAATATAAGCAAAACCTACAAACACCAAAATAAAAATCAGATCTACAAAATGCAAACACGTCTATAAATAAATATTTTCTTCTTTCCTCTTCCAGAGCTTGACTTCTGCTAGTTGACTATGATTTGCATTCATGGAGTTGGAGAGTCAAGGTTTGGAAGTCCTTGAGGTGTGATAAACTTGACCAGATGGAACAGGCTGACCTGAGAACGACATGGGGGCCAGAAGAGCAGGGCCCAATATGATGCATCTGTTATAATTCTGGAGTGCCTTCAAAGGAATAGTTGGTGAAATTCTGAAAGCTTATCATCTTGCCAGCTTGAATCTTCCAAATATACCATGGAAATGCATTCCAGAAATGCAGGCTGCTGAAAAATCATGCCAAAAGGAAAAATGAAAATGCCAAAATCCTTAACTTAGACTTGCCAAGCATGTCTACTGGCAATATGGTGGCAAAAAGCTACTGGGCCAAAGGTAGGATATTCTTTAGGTGACATAAAATGAGAAACAGCTTCTTCGCCATTAGGAAAAGGGAAGCTTTGGGGCTGTTATCACATTCTTCTCGGTTTTCAGCTCTCATGCATGAGTAAACCTTTCAATTCTGAAACACGTATCAATTTCACACACAAGTAATTCCACCTTTCGAGAAAAAAAAATAGTTTCTGATATTCTCAGTAAGAGAACCAATTTCACAGCAGTTGGTAGAGATTAAATCTGTGTTTTATCAAATAGTTAACATTTGATGCCTTTACTTTCTCTGCTCTTTCTGCTCACAGATTCGTGGATAATCTGTGGTCCTGGTCTCTTGTTACAACAGGGATTACATTGCAATAGAACAGGGTAAACCAGAGAGGAGGGGGAAGAATGGAGGGTTTGCTGTTAGCCAGAGGGAAACCAAGATCAAGAAGGTGAGTAGATGTAGTTCACCCAAGCAAGGAGGGAGGAAGAGAAGGTTCTAGACATGTAGGAAGTCAGTTCCCGGGGGTCATTTCTGAGACACGAAAGGGGACGGGCAGAGCAGAAGGAGTTTGACGGCTTGGAAGGAGGTCCAGTAGGTCTTTACAGGGCCAGATATGAAGCCACAAGGTGAGGACACCCCCCAGGACCAGGAGGATCACCATATGGAATTCTAGGGCGAGTCCTGTTTAAACCCAGTTATTTTTACTTCGTCCCATGGTAAAGAAATTGACATTGTCAGAAGCCAGTCACATCACAACGATGGGCTCAGAGTTTCCATGAATATCAGCAACAACCCAGCACCTCTCTAGGAAAACCCACTGGGAGTGCGCCTGCTCCTGGTGAACCAGCATTGCCACCACAAGGACAGGCCTGTTCTTCAACTCAGTTCTTCAAAACCATCAGTTTGTAAGAGCCAGACCACTTCAAACTGCTCTCTATTGTATTTCCAATTAAAGGAAGCTTTGAAATGTGAACCATAACGCTCTAGGCAAATGATAGTGACAGGTTATTCCCAACTCTCACAAAGAATGAGCCCTGAAACCTAATTTGTGTAGCAATTAAATTCACACAAAAATATAATTCTATTTTATTGTCAGTACTTGCCTGTATCTTTAAGCTAGCAACTGCAGGAAGGAGTTAATTTGATAATATAAATAAAAATTGGTCCCAAAGGACAATAACCAATCCATTTACATGCAAAAATGTTCCTCTTCCAAGTCATCCTAAGGCAAATATGAAACACGATTTCCAAAATGCATCGCCTACAATTCTCTTGACACAGTGACAGGCATGAGAATTGTAGAACAAATATTTCAAATAATCACACATGTTCAACCATGAGTAAGTGCTCTTGCTTATATTTTGGGGGAATCTATTGTGTGTGAGACATCTCAACTGTTCTGTGCATACACAGAAAAAGTATATTTCACCAAAAAAGTCCAGTTTGGAAGTAAGAAATTGGCCTCCATTCATTCAACCAATGTTTAGGAAGTGCCTATGATACAGGGCGTCTGGGTGGCTCAGTCAATTAAGCATCTGACTCCGGATTTCAGCTCAGGTCATGATCTCAGAGTCTTGAGATCAAGCCTGGGTCAGGACTCTGCGCTCACTGGGGAGTCTGCTTGAGATTCTCTCCCTCTCCCTTTGCCCTGCCCCCACTCTCACGTGCATGCTCTCTCTCTCAAATAAATAAATACATCTTTAAAAGAAAAAAAGGAAGTGACTATAATACACTTTCACATGTTGCCTCATGTTTCCTTCAAGTCTTGGGAACCTAAGAATGCAGCCTTAATATCTTGAAAATAATAAAGCACCACTTACTAAGTTTTCTCTTCATGCATTTCTTAAATTTCATGTTTTTTCCCCCAGGCAACTCTGTTCTGCTCACCTGGTAAGCTTCTATCCATATGTTCAAGCCCTCCTAAGGAAAGTCCTTCCTCTATGGAATTCCTTCCTTTGAGTTGCTTCCATATAACGCATGGGCTTGCGCTCTCCCACATGTCACGTTATTTCATAATTATCTCTTTCCAGAGCTTTCCTCACTGCTGTGAACTCCTGAGAGTCAGATTTATTAACACAACATCAGGAATACCATCTTTAGATGGCTCTGATACCTTAGTCCAAAATATAAAATCTTCTTGCAAACCTCTATACTTACAGAAGTTACAAAAGCCTTCTGAGCACTCCTCTGTCATTCTACCCAACATCATGGATAAAGTCAGGAGACGAGGATATCTGAAAACTTCTCAGTGACTCATTTCATGTGTCTCCCATTCCTCCCTCCTCCCACCCCTGCAATCCCCAGCCTGAGAGGGAAGAGCGGGTGCTGGAAAGCACTCCTGAAACCTCCCTTCTGGAAACTCATGTTTTCGGCAGTCCAGGTGCTGGGCCCAGCTCTGTCTGCTGTCTGGCTCCCTTTTTCAAGGATGTCACATCTGTTCAGAACTCCCTTCCAGTTAATGAGTCTTCCTCCAATGGAGTCTCAGAGGGCTTTTGATCTTTGTACCAATCAACTTCAGGATAAGGATGCAGGGACTGACCAAGCCAGTACCGCTGGCTTAAACTCACGCTTTATTTCAAGGAAGAATAAACAAAACTTTGCTTGAATTTATAACATGGGGTGTTGAGATCAAAGAATTTCCTCTAGACTAGAATCATTAATCATACCAGATTTGGAGCCTGGTGAGAGTTCTGTATCCCCGTATTTTAAAGTTGGTTTTAAAAACTATGACTGTAAGAACATACACGTTCAGTAGAGAAAATGTACAACATTAAAAACATAATAAAAGAGAAAAAATTGTAATTAATTACACCATGCAGAAGAAACCATTGTTAAAGAGATTTAAACCTTCTTAGTTTTTATTTTTACTTAGTTAAGACATAATTTTGCATTCTGCTCCCCCACATTTAGCATAATATAAAAAATGTTTTCTTTTATTTGGATACCATTCACAAATGTCATTTTGAATGACTGAAAAATTTAACATATCAATAAATGTGCCCCTAAATTAATTTATCATATCCTCTTTGCTGAAATGTGAGTTATTTCCCGAATTCTTGCTGCTATAAATAACAATGAAATGAACATCTATACGCATACCTTTCTTTTTCTCCCCAGAATGGCTATGATTCTAAATAGCCACATTGCACTGCATGACTTTATAAATGAAGTCATCAACTATTGGTGAATTTCCCAATAGCAGTTTGTCCCAACAGCTTTCTTAAAATTCTATTGAAATGTTTCAAGGTTTCTGCCAGCAGAGTGGTAGCAAGGGCCCCTTTGATGTCACTGTGGATGGCAAGTCTTCCTTTCCTTTTTATAGAAGGAGCTCCAGGGTCTTCTGCCCCACATAAACAAGGGAGGGGCAGATAGGGTGTGACTAACTTCATAAACAACTGGAGGCTGGGTCTCCCAGACTCAGCCACAGCCTGATTTGAGACGTGAATGTGTTTGCAAGCATCTCGGCCCCTGGTCTCTGTGCAGGAGACACATGCCAGCAGGAAAAATCAGTTGGCTTTTGTCAGGCAGTAAAATACCATCAAAATAAACTCTAGAAGTGTTTTTAAGCCACACAAACAAAATTCCACCCCCACCTTTTTTTTCTCTTCTGGAAAAGGCTTCATTTTTTTTTTTCCCTAGTGCTAAAAGAAATTATCACTCTGAAGAATCACTTCTTCTCCTATCATATCTTAGCCACACAATGCCCTTCACTCATGGACTGAATTTGTTCTATAGTTTGCAAAGTTTGTTCTAGAATGTACTTTTTCCTTTTAAGACATTATCAGTTTATTTAAAAAAAAAAGAAGCATTGTTAGCTTCTTTCTTTTTTCCATTAATGGCTGGATAAAAGATTCAGTCCAGGTCACATGTGTTGAGCACCTATGTAATTTTTTTGGTAAGTGCCCTGGGTGGAGGGGTGAGGAAGAATTTGTCCTTGTTCTGAGGAGTAAGGGGGAGAGAGTGTAGATAACTAAGGATAGTCTATGACCACGATTTTCAAGGGGTTTGTCTAGGATTCTGCAGTATGGCTTCAAAGCAGCCATGAGGTGGGACAAGGGGTGGCCAGGGACCCGTTTTAAGCAAGCTAATTTGCCAAAAGGAGGTTTCAAACTCAATGTATGGCTGAGTGTGTTAAGTGCTGCAAAGCAGGGGAAAAGAAAGTGTGCCTGAGAGGAAACAATTAAGTCCACCTCCATGGAAGAGCTCCACAGGGCCCATGAGCTGGGCATTGAGGGATGGGCTGAATTTCAACAAAAGGGTGAAGGGTCTTCCTTGCTGAGGGAACATGGGTAAGGACAGAGACTTGGAAGTACAAGGCATGCTCAGGGAGCCATCAATAGGATTAATTAGAGGTTAGTAGGGGTGTGTTGAAGAGTGCAATAGGCATTTTGTTTGGAAAAGTGGTTTGCAGTGGAATGTGGAGCTTTTATTATCATGCTGTAAGAAGAGGGAGGCTAAGATTTTTTTAGTGTGGTGTGGATGTATTATGAGAAGAATTATGTTCTATAAAGGTGTTTCTGGGGGCACCTGGGTGGCTCAGTCGGTTAAGCATCTGACTCTTGATTTCAGCTCAGGTCACGATTTCAGTGTCCTGGAATTGAGCCCTGGGTTGGACTGGCTCCACTTGCTCAATCTCTCTCTCAAATAAATCAATCTTAAAAAGGAAGGAAGGAAGAAAGGAAGGAAGGAAGGAAGGAAGGAAGGAAGGTGTTTCTGGTAGGGGAAAGAGAACTTCCAGGCGGGCCGAGTCTGGATTCAGGGAGAACCATTAAAGGGCAGACACAATCTGTGTAAGAGATGATGGTGTCGGGAAGCAGGGGCATAGCAGGAAAGCCAGATGGCCCCTTCTTATGCACTGGTGAATCCACAGGACGTGGGGACCCAGCAGGAGAGGAGAGGAAGCCAGGGATCTCTCCAAGGTTGCGAGTCTAAGGGATGAGGTGGAATGCCATGCCACTCCTAGAGTGGAAGGATGGTTGAAGATGGGAGACCGTGAGTGGAGAGGAGGTAGGAGAGAATCAAGAAGAAGGCTTGGGGAATGCATAAATGTAAGGGTCAGCGAGAGGTGGTGGCAGTGGCTCGGGAGCCGGGGAATGGCCTGGATCCCAGGAAGCACAGGTGGGCACACAAGCCGATGCTTCAGGGTGATGGAGCAGGAGGAGCATTGGGAAGAGACCTGACACTCGGGAGGTAAGTGCTGACCTAAATAAAGCGATTTCAGTGGGTGGACGTGGGTGAACATCAGACCACAGGGAGTGGAGGAGGTAGGCAAGTGGAGATGGCATTCTCTCTTGGAAAATTTGGCAGTGCAGGGAAGGAAAGAGATTGGATAAGAACTTGAAAGAGGAACGGGGGTGAAAAAAATTTTTTTTATGGATAGGAGAGATTTGGGTAGCTTTTTAGGTTGAAGAGACAAAATCGAGGGGGAGGAAGGGAGGATGCCAATAAGCATAAAAATGTAAGGGATAAAAGATTTATTTTTACAAATTTTTTGATGTCTATCTTTTTCATCAGAGCAGGGAGTCATAACAATGTGACTTCTTTCCAGTCTTAAATTAGAACAACTCAACAATTCCTCTTATTCTCCACTTGCCTCTTAGAAATCATGTCTTTTGTGGCTAAAGAGGTTTTTGAGTATTCAAGACACTTATTAGTGCATTTTAGAGGCATGTTTTTTTTCTTGAGCTTAGTTATATAGTTTAGTTACCTTTTAATTTTTTTCTAAAAATATCACTAGTAACTGGAACAACGATAATTATCTTATTTCTTCCTTTAATATATATAGTGTGTCATGTATCTATTTTGTGTGTGTGTTCATTTCCAAAGCCACAGGAAGATCGTGTTTAAGAAGGAGAGAACCAAGGGCTGCAAAGAAGGCAAACAAGACAGAGATTTTAAAATGTCCATCAGAAGTAATTCTTGACTTCATCAAAACCAATGGCTTCTGTGGCTAAAGAGGTTTTCAAGTATTGACAGTATAATTTAGTGCTTTTTAGAGTCCTGTGCCTCTTCTTCTGCTTAGTTGTATTTTTAGTGAGGGCCGAAGACAGGTTGCAGTGGGTTAATAAATTATTGGGAAATGAAAAGAAGAGGTGGCAAATAGAGGCAACTATGTGAGGAAATCTGGCTTGGGGTGAAGGCTGGATGGAAGATCAAGAAGGAGTTATTTATTTGTTTTTTCAAACACAGGACATGTGAGTACATTTATATGCTGGTAAGAAGATAGTATCCAAGAGGACGAGATTGATGATATAAGGACCAGACGGGATAAACTGATCAAGTGGTGTCCCAGAGTGGATGAGAGAGAGAATTCAAAGCCGCAGAAGGAAGAATCCTTCTTCCTGGGTGGGTGACCACCTCTGGGGTCACCAGGGACACCTTCGTCTAGAAAGGAGAGGGGTGGTGAGGGCAGATGTTGGAGAACAGCCCAGGGTCGTGTTGTCAGCTTGAGGGACAGCTGGACTAGAATCCATGCCTCCCCATACCTAGTCTGGAGCATTGTGCCATCATTTCTGTAACTTCCCCTCATGGAAATGGCCCACATGCTTTACATATACTAGGATAAACAATAAAGAATAATTTTCTAATTAAGACACAGGTCAAGAATTGGCCATTGCATATTATCAGCCTAATATCAACCTAATATTGGCTCATTTAACCCTCACCACATACATATGTATATTTACATTTATATTTATAAATATATATATATAAAGTTCCATATTTTACAGATGAAAAGGCTGAAAAACAGGGTAAGGATATTAATGTGCCCAAGGTCACCCAGCAAGGAAATAATGGAGCTAGGGTTTGAAGCCCACTCCTTGAGTCCAAGGTCAATGCTCTTGACTCGAAATCTATTGACTGAATGTACTGAATTTATTGACTGAACTTATTCTTTTTGGTGAATTTCCACACCCTTCTCTTGTTTCCTCAGGCGCAGGGGGCAGCTGGGGAGCAGGGAGGGGTGTGGAGTGACGGGTGGAGGTGGGGAGTTGAGGCTGAGGCTTTGTCTGTGGCAGCTTCGGTTCCCCATGATCATCCGACTCTATCCTAAAGTGTTTTATAACTTGAAAATCCAGTGAATACAAAATGCTCGTAAACTGCATCCAAAAACCATCAATATCTTTTACTCATAGCCTTATTTTTCTGGTATGTGCACAAGTGTATTCTTATCCATTTGAAAAAATTCAAAACCAACTCTACATCCTTGACGGACCAGGGTCTGCTGAGTTGAGGCTTGGGAACAAAAATCCAGGGTTGGGGGCACCTGGGTGGCTCAGTCGTTAAGCATCTGCCTTCGGTTCAGGTCATGATCCCAGGGTCCTGGGATCGAGCCCCGCATCAGGCTCCCTGCTCCGCGGGAAGCCTGCTTCTCCCTCTGCCACTCCCCCTGCTTGTGTTCCCTCTCTTGCTGTGTCTCTCTCTGTCAAATAAATAAATAAAATCTTTAAAAAAAGTTAAAAAAAAAAAAATCCAGGGTTGCCCGGTGCGCTGACCACAATAAAAGAGCCAAAGCAGCTTTTTCCAACAAACTCGGGGGCAAGAGCATCTCCATTTTATATGCACTTTTATAATGACAGACGCATTTTAATAGAAACAACATCTCAGAGGCATGGGTCTTCCCCTTTTCTGCTTCTGCTAGAAGGACTCCTAGTGGCCTGGGAGCTTTCGGACAGAATCTCATGCTCCGTGATTCACAAAATGGAAATCTGGCATCATATAAGAGTGACATTCACTTCTGTGGCAGCTCAAGCAGCAAAAAGCCATATGCCATACACCTCAGATCCAGCCAAGCCACGCAAACGGAAATGTGAAAGAGAAATAAGGAAATCAGGGCCAGAAAAGTTCTCGGGGGCTGATCGCCTCCAACACCTAAAACACACAATCCCTGTGGCAAGAATCAAATCTTCCTACTCTTATGACACTCTTGGAAAATGCAATCTTTTTTTCCTAATTGAAGAGCACTTTGGGAGGTGAAGGTAAAATATAAAAGACAATTTTTGTGAATGGCACAATGTGCTCACGTTTCCTATTGAACGTGGCTGCTACTCAGGCAGGTGTCTGGTGGGTGTACTCAGGGAGACAACAGTCACCTAAATGGGTGGACTGCCAGCAGGCACGTCTGTCCTCTGCACTGAAGGTCTCTCAGTAGCCAACCTGCGAGAGGATAAGCACCATTATTGACATTATCCTCCCCACCGGCCTGGAAATCAGACTAGTGGGAAATGCACTACTCCCCAAATGGCCAGCGTCTGTGGGTTAAGATGAAGGGGAAATAACTGAAACAGAGGGATTTCTTTTTTAACAAGGGGATCCAACCACTCTCCTCGGAAAAGAGAAATTCAGTTTATTTTGTGACTCTTCTCTGTCTTCGCGGCTTTCATTCACCTTATATAAAGCTATGTAGGTGGAAAAAAAATTATACTGCAATTTTTGTTAAGAAGGGAATGGCAAAATCATTTTGTAATTCTCCCAAGGTATTGACATCTGAAGAAGAGATTCCAATCGAAAGATCTAGAAGTATTTCTCAATAAGGCCCATTGGCATTTTGGGCAAGAAAATTCTTCATTCTGTAGAACTGCAGAATACCCATGGTCTCCAGGAACTGAATAAGAGTGACCATCCCATATTAAAAGAGTGTAAATTAATTCAGCTTATTGACTAGGCGGACTGTTTTAAATAATGTGTGAATTAAACATTCCTGGCTATTTATTGACATTCAACCCAAAGTAATTGGGCAGATCCTATTTCAAAAACATCTGGAGAATATTTAAAGTTATAGTTCTTTGCTCCCAATGCTATATTGATTTAATTGAGAAAGAGATGTTTGTAAATAAACAACTACTACGATACAGCTAGAAGATATTTTCCAAAAGAAGTTCAGACTTCCATGTCATGGGGGCAGGTATACAGAATTTCATTCTGAATCAAATGGAGATGCTAACCATCCAAGGTGGTACCCCTGAGGTGGCCGTGTGTAAAATCCTAAAACAGAATTTCAGTGAGCAGATGGAGGAAGGCAGTAGTGGCAGAAGGAAGGAGGGTGAACACATATCTGTGATATGAAAGTACCATGGCAAACATGGTTGTGGGCAGTTCATGACATGCAGAGCTTAGAGCAGGTACCGGGTGAAGACATGAGGATGAAGCAAGAAAGGTGCATTAAGCTAAGTAAAGAGAAATCTAGACATCTTGCTAAGGCCATGAAACTTTATGAGGCAGGCAATGGACAGGCACAGATGGATTAAAAGCAACAATGATATGGTCAGATGCGTGTGGGAGGACATTTGGAAAGTGGAAAGGCTTCCAAGCTGGGAGATGAGTGACTGCCACACAAGTGCTGTGCAACAAATAATCCCAATGGCTAGAAAGTTCTTCTCATACTCATAGGTCTATAGGTCAGCTGAGGTGGCAGTTTTCAGCTGTAATTCTGTGGGCTGACTGGGGAAACTGTACTCCGTATGCTTCATTCTGAGACCCATACTTAGGGGCAGTGGCTACCCAGGCTATGTACTCTATCTCACGATGAAGGCAGAAGTGCAAGAGCCCGAGCCAACCACACAAGCAACATTCAGGCCTCTGCGCGCTGCACATTTGTGATCATCTCACTGGCCCATGTCAAAAGTTAAAGGGCAGGGGAAATAGGCTTCACTCCCCATCAGATTGTGGCAAGGACTCCTATGAAGCAGTAAAGAACTGCCACTAGCCATTCCACCTACCAGATTTGGAGTGAGGAAAGAGGAAGATCTGAGCTAAGACAATAATGAGAAGGCAGAGGACCTTATAGTGATTGTAGTGACTTTGGCCGCTGATTGGTTTCACAAAGAGGAACCAGTCCGTAAACTTCCAAATAGAAACTCCCTGGACTGCCAGCTCCGTGAAGGCAGAACCCACCCGTATCCGCACTGCCTAGCGCCATGCTTTCCGTGTTGTGGACACAAAATAGTATTTGTTGAAAGAACAGACAGCATTAGAAGTGTGGATTAAATAGTAACACGATTCACCAAGATATGGAGCACTGATGTGGCTGTGCTGTGTGGACAATGGCTGTGGGATAGTAACACTGAATGCCGTCGATCTCCCAGGCACTGAGTAGGTCCTGAGAATACAGAAAAAAGCCAGGCTCTGCTCTCAAGGAGTCTGAGGATTAAGCAGACAACTGCAGTTCACTGTGGTAAGTTCTAGAGTAACGGTATTATTCACAGGGCCAGAGCAAGGGGATCCCTTGAGGGACATCTGAGGATGCTGTTGCCACAAGTTACAATGGCCAGCTTGAGAACTTTCCTGGGAAGATGTAGGCCCTGTGTGGGCATGATATCTGAGTTAACTACCTGCCTAAATGACTTCCTCCCACATAGTTTCACTGAGCACCTACTATTGTTTTTCATTTCAACAGAACTGCATGGGAAACACATAGAAACAACAAAAGGAGGAGCAGAGGGGAGGAGAGGAGAAGAAACTAGCAGTTTGGAATTCTCATCTCTCAAATTCAAGTTTCCCTGTTTCTTTTTCTCTATATAACAAATTTAGCCTTGCTTTGGTATCCTCTTCTTGCCTCCCCACCTTTGCTCTTGCTTTGACCTATTTGGCCTAGTGGCTCAGCTCTATGCTAGAGATGGAGAGAGCAGCTAGCATCTGGTGTCGGACCAGCAGGTGAGGGTTTTGGCTCCTATTTGGTAAGTCCAGGGGGACTGCTTGACCCATCATTCACCGCTGCTCAGATATAAAAGCACACTTTTGAAAAACCTGCACAGCCATAGAAGGAATTTAGATTAGCAGGTGAATTATACACACTTAAATAATAAAATATATTTTTAAACTTCTGACCCCTTAGGTCTAGTATTTTTGCGGGAGATATTTAGAAATTTCACTTGGGATCTTCTCATTTCTCCCAGCTCTTCTATTGGAGTCCTAACAAATGGCTTCTGACACTACTCTCTCATTCTGACTCCCCGTCTCATCTCATCTGGGGCACCTCTTTGCCTTCCGTCCCTTGCCTCTTCCTAACATCTGGCACCCCGAGTTGGCAATAAAGAGCATCCACATGACAGCACCTTTATGTTCTCTTGTTCTACCTTAGGAAACATACCCCTTTGTACAACTGTGCTCTCAACCCCCATAGCACATCATTTTCTCTGCAATTACAAGATAAATATTTTCTTTTAAATCAAGGAGGACTCATATTTCATGAGAGATTCCCATCTAATGGTACTCTTCTTAGCTATCCAACTCTGATTCCTATCTGCCCTTTAATTCAAAATGACTAAATCTCATTACACCTTATTTAAAATGTAGGCAATTTCCTTTTAATTGGACATATACTAATAAAATGATTTCTGTGCCATTATCAAATCCCTAACACAATCCACAATGGAATATGGAATTCAGGTCATTGGAACCAGTTAACAACTCATGCGGTGCCCCAAAGTGTAGTTAACAAAAGGGAAGAAGTTTCAGAAGTCACTGAACAGAGTGATGTACGGCAGCTAACTTAGAGGCATCGTTATTTCCGAGATCAGGGATGGTCTGCCGCTGAACCAAGCGACTGATGTATCTTACTACTGCCCAGCAGAAGAACCTATCAATTCTTTTTGTCTTGTAATTGGCAAGTGTCAGCTTAGCACATGTTACACATACAAAGAAAGATACACTGACTCTAGGGAGACTTCGGAAATGAGGATCTTGCATGCAAAGAAACCTCTGAGATGTATATTTACTATTGTCAGGGCTTATCCGAAATTACTCATCAGACTCAATCATGGTAATTATCCTTTTTATACATGCTCCAGTTATGGCAAATGTCAAGAAAGCAAAACATGCTAGCAGTGTTTTCAGCCAACTAAACTTACCAGTTAATCTTTAAACAAATTTTAAACAGTTTAACCATTTCTTAGGGAAATTACATAAACAAAGTCAACAAAATCTAACTCTTTCTGTAGGACTCCGGATACCACCCCTTCATAAAGAGATACGGTCAGGCTATCAAAGGCATGACCCAGAACAGTCCCTGGAAATGGTCACCACTTTATGATGACCCCCACGTTTCACATAACTTGTGAGTGTGGGACCACCAAGACAGCATGCTGGGATGCATGTTCTATGAACTTAATCACTAAATCCCCAGGAGAATCTTGTCTTTTTCTGAAAATGTTTGCCATCAGTATTGCCATGACTAGCCTTTTCCTTCTCAGAGGTATTTAGAAGCTGGTGTCACCTAGTATTTGCTCCAGGCTGGACTGAGCTAAGTAGTTTATCTGCCGGACATGGTCCAGGGCTCAGAGCCCGCCTGGGGGCGGTCATTCCTGTCTCTGTCTCACAGATGAGTGATCTGGAGCTCACAGGGCTGAATCCCTTGCACGAGGTCATGCCGCTGGGGTTATGCAGCTGAGGAGACCTGGCCTCCTGAAGGACCAGTGTGCTGGAGATTCAGCCAAGCCCCTCAGTCTCTTGCAGTATGTCTGTGGGCAGGCTGGGGAGGAGCATCCCTCGCCAGCAGGAACCCACACAGAGGACTTCCTCCTCACTTAGGGATCTGTCCCCGCTGTAGTCAAAGTCTCCCTTGGCAGCCAAACCAAAGTTCAATGGGTTTCCACACAGAGGAATGGGAAAATCTGTGTTTCTAGATATTTGAATACACTATCTTAGAAAATCAAAGCAGCTCAATTATACTACACGACCAAGTGCAAATGACTGTCAATTTAGGTTCTGTCTGTTGACACCAGCACCTCCAATTTGTATGGGGCAATTTACAAAGCCAACCTTTAAGGGCCTAATCCTCACAGTGATTTGGGGAAATACCATTGTTATTATTATTGTTGTTGTTGTTGTTGCTGCTACCAGTTTACAGGTGAGAAGGGCTCTGGGGCTAAAGGACATGCCCAAGGACACACTGCTGGTGAGGAGCCCCTGGGCCAGGACTGCCCCCAGACTTTCCTGCTGCGACCAGGCTCAGCCTCCGTTCGCTCCTCTCCACCTGGCATTCTCAATGGGGCAGGGGATCGTGCCCCCAGGGGGAGAAATTTGGTTCTTGGAGGAGCAAAAAAAAAAATCTTACTTTCTTAAACTATAAAGCACAGATATACAGACAATACATAAACAGGTAACAATGTATTTGCATAATTAAAATTTCAGGGGGAGGGTGATTAGGGGAAAGATGTCTAAAGGAGATCCTTCGGGGGGTGGTAATGCAAAAGAGTCTGGGAAATAACACCTCACACCACCTGTCTTGGTCAGGCCCATGTTACCTGCAATTAATGCACTTCTTTTTAGAAAGTGCACCTACTGGAGTCTATTTAAAAAGATACCATGAGAGACTATGGACTCTGAGAAACAAACAGGGTTTTGGCGGGGGGGATTGGTTAGCCCGGTGATGGGTATTAAGGAGGGCACGTACTGCATGGAGCACTGGGTGTTATACGAAAACAATGGATCGTGGATCACCACATCAAAAACCAATGATGTATTGTATGGTGACTAACATAACATAATAAAATTTAAAAAAATAAAAAAAATAAAAATAAAAAGATACCTCTTGAAAAAAAAATAAGTTCGTAAAGTTGGTCTCTTTCTCAGTCTTTCTGCTGTCTCTGGATAGCACAATTTATATTGATGAAGATGGAAGGAGACATACCTGGATTCCTGTCCCAATGGAAGTGGCAAACTCCATAAAAAAAGGGTAACACTACCTTAAGCAAATAGCTTAAAAGCACTCATTTAAATATATGCTTGCACGCGCGCGCGCACACACACGAAACTATTTGCTACCTATCCAACAGGAAACATCAAAGGAAAAAATAAATCTATTTGTATAATGCATTTACTTCTACAGGAAGTGTGATTTCCTTCCTGTCAAACCTTAAAGACCTTTGTGAAACATGAGAAGCTTTTTTGAATAAATACTTGTAAATGGCCTAGACAGCTGAGAAATGGATAACCTCTTGTATGACATCGGGGCCCTTTAAAAGACTTCTCCTCTACTTAAATGCTCATGTTTCAATTAAAACATACACCTACTTTATTAGCTACCCCAGGCCCGGTTCAGATCAATACCAGCAGCCCTAGATGGAATTCTAATGAAGATAAACAACACTGAGTCCTCCCCAGCTTCCCCTGGGCACGGATGCACAAAGCCTCCTTTCACAACTTGCTCCAAGATATTTTACAGTCACCTGCCTCATGCAAATGAGGAGATTCATGTTTATTCATGGCGAGAGTTACAGACCACCTTTCATTCCCTAGGCCAGCTCAGCTAACCAACAAGAGCGCTGTCTGCACCACTGTGAAGTTGAGCTGGCCTAGGAAGGGAACTCCGGAATATATAATTGCCCCTGAAAAGCATGCACAGAAAGTCAGTAAGCTGGAAACAGTTCGGGGAGTGAACATATTTCCCTTTCTCATTCATGCAGTCACTGCCTTCAAGCTCTCAAATGATCCCTTTTTTACACCACAACATAATCCATTAGATATGACTAGTTAGTGGCTATTTTCCATGGATAATCTTCCAGGGGACTTCCCAGGATGTTTGCTCTGTTCTGCTCTCCAATTCTTCCTAATTGAGATTTTCTCCCACTGACTCAGATGGAGCTCATAGCCTAGCCAGGGGCAGCTGCGGCTTTGTCTGATGGGCCTGGGTTCTCCCTGTGCACAGGCTCTCCTATTTTAAGGGATGGCTTGTCATCTGCAAGCCTGAGATCCTAACCTCTGTCGTGTGTGCTTTGCATATTATGCTGCTGGGTAAAGTTTCAAAATAGTGCTTTTGCTCTAGAGTGACTACATTTTTCAAACCATTAGTTTCTTCCATTTTGGCAATTTGAAAGCATGGCAAAGTCATTTGATTTTGTTTTTAATGCCGATTTTGATAGCGTCTAAAGTAACACCAATGCCATGAACAAGTATTTTGAAGGTATCTAGACGGCTCAGACATCCCCAGAGAGGTCTGTGCAGCTAGGTAATAGCTACAGCGCCTTAACTCTCTCCAGCTATTAAGCACCTGAGCTTTTGTGAAACCTGATTTTTAGGCTGCTGCCCATGGCTTGTCACATGGAAAACTAAGGTACCTAATAAAGTTTTTTCTTCCCAAATCCATGACGTTTTCCGTTGAAACCCTATTTCTGCCAAAGTTAAATGAGTTCATTCAATTCAGCACTTAATCTGTGGTACATAAGCAGCTTCACTTTTTCTTTCTTTCTCTTTCTTTCTTTCTTTTTTTCTTTCCTTCCTTCCTTCCTTCCTTCCTCCCTCCCTCCTTTCTTTTTCTTTCTTTCTTTGTTTCTTTCTTTCCTCCTTTCTTTGTTTTTTAACATAATGGCCAAAAAAAAAGATGTTTTCTTTTGAAAAGGGCAATTTACTCACTTTTCATAGACAGGATTTATCTTACTATGTACAAAAAGAATACAAACGCATATGACATTTTACTTCCTCAAAGCATTTTCACACTTATTACTTCAATTTAGTATCACACCACCATAAAAGAGGGCAATGGGATACTGGTATCCACCTTTTTTTTTTTTAAATATTCAAGGAATATTGTTCCTGAGTAGCAGAACCAGGGTTAGAACCTGGGCCTTACAAACCAATGGACGGACTACTTCACTGATGCACACAATTCATACTAGTTGGTGGTCTGTGTTACACGTATCAACTGATGGTCATTCTATGGATGTGATTCACCTTTAGTGATCAAATCTGCCTTCATGAAAAATCGTCATGAGAGCTTTGGCCCCACCCCAAAGAAGTAATTGGTATGTTGTACAATTGGGCACTGGGATGACAGAGGTTTCCAAAGCCCCCCAGGTGATTCTAAGGTTCGGGCAAGGTTGATAAGGTTGAGAAACACTACTACACACAAATATCGATTTTGATGTGTATACCCTTATTAGAATTTCTAAAGTGGCATGGTCTGCGATAAAAGCTTTAAGTGAGATTCCCATACCTGAACTACCCAAATCACTTGTGTCTTCTTTCTTACCCTGCTTAAAAAATGAGGGCTTCAATGAAATGATTATAGGGCCACTTGTGTGCTGAGGTATCCAGGTGCAGTTTAAGCTCTTCTCTAATGCCCATAAAAATGAATAATGCATGCTTTAAAATATTGGTAATAAAAGGCAAAAACAGAATACAAACTCAATGGCCTGAATCAATGGATTATTCTGCAGAGACTGCTACATTGGGAAACTGGAAGAAAGTACTTTTCAAAGCATCAATATTTTAATCACTCTCTAATTCTACTTCTTTCACATAAATAAGAAACATCCCATCTTCAGCTTCCTCAGCCTGGAGCAGCAAGAAAGCAGCTGCTTTTCCAAACATTCACTTCCGGCAGAAGCATTAACTACCAAGTACTAGATATCTACAAACTAGTGTCCCAAGCAAGGTGGGTTGTAGAAGAAATTCCTGCATCTGCTGGAATCTAGTTATTATTTGTAAAATCAGAATTTTGGATTGAGGGATACTGCTTCTCCAGTAATGAGCTGAAGGAGGCAGATAGCTAAGCCCCTTCTTACAGAACCCGGGCCGTAGGTCGACAAGCAAACCCGCCACCCATGCTTCTGTTCGGAGTGGTGACAGTCTGAGATGATGTCCAAGAAAGTTCAAAAGAAAGTGTGTCTCATGTTGGGCTCTTTTAAGATATTCTGAATTCGAATTTGGACAATCTTTGGAAACAAGAAAAACATTAAATCTACCAATAACACCGAATCCACGTTTGTTCCTAAATTCAATAGCTTCTGCTACCAAGTTAATAACAAGAAGAAAAATGAACTGATGAAAATTTCGGCTCTTCTTCTCTCCTTTCCAATTTATTATCTGGCAAAGCAGAGCAGTGGCTGATAGACAAGCAGCAGGAAAAAAATCAGGAAGAACTGACCTAGAGGCCCGCATACAGGGCCCATCTTTTTTCAAAAGCCTGTTAGAGGCAGAATAGGGACATAAAAGAAAAAGGACGTAGTTAAATGTGTGTTGGAGTGACCACTAGCAGAACTCTGACTGGTATTATGCTGGTCTACCAGCAAATAAAACAACAACAAAAAGCTCATCTGTCCACATTTCAATACTTTAAATTGATACACACTAATACAGATACAAATGTAATACACCTACAAATTAAATATACATTATGGTAGGCAGAAAAATGCACCCCCCTCATCAATGTCTACATTCCAATGCCCAGAATCTGTGTCTATGTTATGTTATATGACAAGGGGAATTCAGGTTGCAGACGGAATTGAGATTCCTAACCGGCTGACCTTAAAATAGGGAAGATTATCCTGAATTATCCAGGCAGTCCAATGTAATCACAGGGGTCCAAAAGAGTGAAAGCTCCAAGCCAAAGAGGGATCAGAGTGATGAGGTGTGACATGAGAAGGACAGGACCTGTTGGCTGGCTTTGAAGATAAAAAGGGCCACGAGCCAAGGAACACAGGTGGCTTCTAGAACCTGGAAGGCAAGGAGATGGATCCCCCCACTAGAGTGGCCAAAAAAGACCACAGCTCTGCTGACTCCTTGATTTTAACCCATGAATCCCATTTCTGGTTTCTGAGCAATGGAACTGTAGGAGAGTAACTTTGTACTATTTAAGCTACAGAGTCTGTGGTAATTTGTGACAGCAACCCTAGAAAACTAGTACACACATGATAAAATAGTGTATAACTGATAGACTTTTCTGTTCCAGAAGTAAGGCGTGCATAATACTAAAAAGAAAAAAAGCAAACAAAACAAAACTATTTCCGGTAGAAAACTTAAAGCACTTGTCATTCCCATCCCTGGCCCTCCTCTGTTATCCACTCTTGACCAAGGGATATGTGTACACAGGATGGGACCCTCTGCCTCTCAGGCTTCTGACTGCCTCTTCACAGCCGTAAACCACCATCACTATTTGGCTGCATGTACGTGACACCAGACTGACGTCTGTGATCAGTAGACAATGCAAAAAGATGGCACTAGGGCCACAATAAGATGGCACTAGGGATACTTATGTCCCCCAATCCTGGCCCTTAGGTCTTGCCAAAGGCAGTTTTTACAGCCACATAAGTTAATTATGAAAAAAGTTTCAGAGTGACACTTGGGGGACCTCACCCTGCACAGGCAGATATCATTACCACTGAGCCAAGTACCTGGTCGTGATGAACCACACAGACCCAATGGCCACGCTCACCAACTCCAGACCGAGGCCTCTGGTTCCCTTTGCTAACAATGCATTCTTGGGACTTCGTTTCGTAAACTGTATGTTCTGTAGGATTTAAGCGTCTAAGTGCTAAGCCTCTTGAGCCATTCCTCTGCAGGAATTTGGTAATATTTTCCATATACCTTATCTGTGCATAGCTCAACAACAAAAATATTTGCATTATTATCATTTACAAAAATGCTGATTTCTGTAATTCAGAAGAAGAAGGGTGAGTGAAATCCTCTCGGAAAGCAGACAGATACCTGATGCCAGAGCACATGACAGCCAGAGAGGTTCCCTTCTCCTGAAAGAACAGGTGTCCCATGCACATAGGAGCCGAGTACTGGACGGCTTTCAGAAACACTGTAGTACCTGAAGAGTTGATCTGATCCGGGGCAAAGTGGCCTTGGCCATTTCGGAGACTACTTAACTCTCCCGTTTTTTTTGGCTTGATTGTACAAAGGTCTCCCTGCTCCTTTATTCCTCTTTCCCAGGGATGATTTGCACCTCAATTGCCAAGTCCTTCATAATCAAGTGAAGTACACTTAGGAGGCTGCAGAATTACTGGATTTCTTTCCTTCACTTCCCTTCTTCAGTCATGCCTGTCCCTGGGCATAGCTGCTTAGACCCGTGGCAGCTCTAGATTCTAGCTGGCAGAATGAGGGCTCTCCACAGAGGGGCGTCGCTGGGGCCTATTTCAATGAATTAAATAGATGGCCCAAGGCGACTAAGACAGCTTTGTCTCCTTCAGCTGCAAAGAAGATCATCATGCTGATGGAGACCTAACGGAGGTTTGGCAAAGAGTATTATTTCCTTTTCCTCGTTTTCTTTTTATTTTTTTTTTATTTTTTTTTATTTTAAAGATTTTTTTTTTTTATTTATTTATTTGAGAGAGAGAGAATGAGAGAGCAAGCACATGAGAGGGGGGAGGGTCAGAGGGAGAAGCAGACTCCCTGCCGAGCAGGGAGCCCAATGCGGGACTCGATCCAGGGACTCCAGGATCATGACCTGAGCCGAAGGCAGTCGCTTAACCAACTGAGCCACCCAGGCGCCCTCCTTTTCCTCGTTTTCTTTCCTTTCCACCAATATCACTTCAAGATGCCACGAACCAGAAATATGGTGGAAAAGAAGGATGGATGGAAAAGAAGTTCAGAGGAAAGGTGACAGGGAGGCAAAGACCAAGGAGAACATCAAGTGCAGTTGGAAATTTGATCTGTTCACCAGCTGTGAAGGCCCCACAGGACGACAGCGAGATCGGACCCTTAGACTCTTTTTTTTTTTTTTTTTAAAGATTTTATTTATTTGACAGAGAGAGAGAGACAGCGAGAGCAGGAACACAAGCAGGGGGAGTGGGAGAGGGAGAAGCAGGCCCCCTGCTGAGCAGGGAGCCCGATGTGGGACTCGATCCCAGGACCCTGGGATCATGACCTGAGCTGAAGGCAGACGCTTAATGACTGAGCCACCCAGGCGCCCAGGACCTTTAGACTCTTAACAACAGTTACGTCCCCAGGACCAGGTCAGCAGGCATGGGTGACGGAAGCAGTCAAACCCAGATCCAGCAATAGTAGCAAATGAAAGGAATTGAAGGCCTCTCCCAATATACCTCTCCTAAATACACCTGTCCCAACCATCAGTTATTACTAGCCATGTGATGATCATTAACAAGGCCTTTATCTAAGGATAAAGATTTTGTTTCTCTTGAAAAGTTCATATGATACTTCTGCTTCCTCTAAGTTGGTCAACACTCTTCTCAGCACCCAACATTCACTCACAAAGAGAAACATAAAATTTGCGCTCTTACAGAAAACCAAAGAAGACATCCGTTCAAAGAATCAAATGCTTTCTGTAAACTAAAAAAAAAAAAAAAAAAAAAAAGTTCCATATAAACTTACTCAACTCCCTGAAAGAGATTTTGCATTTGAATAAAAACTCTTTTTGACACAACAAAGGGCAGATTATCTCAACACATCCATCATCTGCAAAGAAACCAAGTCACCTAGACAGAGCAGCCTTCCTGATCTCATTCTTTCTCTAACAGCCGCCTGCACACCAGTGGAGGGGAGGCCTTTTCCCCAGGGGATGTTGCCATAACACAGCATCCCAGACTAATGCCCTTAAAGGAAAAAGTTAATCTAGACAATATTTTTCAAGAAAGGATCTCTGCTGGTGGCTCCAGTTTAGTTTGCCAAAAGGAACAAGACTGCTCCAGGCCTATCCCAGCAGAGATGAAAGCATCACCAACACACAGGTCAGGTCCATATGGGTATGATAGCCAAGGGACGACGCAGAGGTGGGGCTCCTTTGGGGACACAGTAAGCTGCTGCCTCTGCCTCAGTTTCAACCTTACCTTGTTGAAGTCTTCAGAAGTTGCCCTCATTTCCTTCCACGTCTTGTTCAGGAGCTGGATACAGATGCAGAAAAATTCCTCGAACGATCTGTCGTGGGTGAAGAACATTGGGTGGAAGTCGTTGCAGGTCTCACTGGCTGGAAGAAAGAGAAGGGAAATAAGAGAGAAAGTTTGCAGAGTGAAATGAGAGGACACGGCCACACAGAGGGGTCCCAAAGAGAGGACGGGGACATGTTTGGCTCAAGCCACAGTGGACGTAAGGCGTTGTGAAAAAGTAACCTAAGGACAGTCCCCCATGCAACTGTGAAGTCGAAGGTCAGACAGTCAAGACCTATCCCTAGGCGCCTATTTCGCCTAAAGGAAGTCAGCTCCTGACGCACCCCACCACATGACCCTCACACCTTTTTTTCCAGGATCCCTGGGGTTGAATATGGGCTCTGTGTCTGCTTCTTTGACCTTATAAGGATGATTCAAACTGGCCTCTCAGTCACAGCTCCATCACCCTTAATTTCCCCTTTCTCGACAGAATAACTGGCAGAGGATGAGCTTTCCCCAGCACACAATTAATTGCAACTTTGAAAATAGCATCCTTGATGATTTCTCCAGGGGCCTCTTTTCCTTCTTATGGCAGTAAGCAGGGGGGGGACATTTGAGATCATATACCATCTGATGCCATTAACCATTTGTTTTACATTCCCAGACACAGATGGCTGGAGGTCAAAGCAACCCAAATGGCTCTGGAGGCCACAAATGGTCCAGTCCTGGACCAGACCGTGACATCAGCCAGACTGCCTTCGTGCCTTCCCAATGCAGAGCTTCTGGGAATCAGAGCCAGCGCTCTGAGCTCTAGCTGTGTCTACTTCTCTCCTCCTTCCCAGACCAGCACCCCAGCCATCCTCTTCTTCCCTGCTATCTGGGCCACTTATATTTTTATAGTCCTTGTACCTACATCTCATGGGATCTTTACAATGCCTCTTCTGGTTCATGCTTCATGGACAAGGACAATGGAAGGAGCCAGGTTTTGTGACCACCCCCTGCCCAAAACAGTATCCTAAGTTTGTTTGTTTTTTTTAATATAAGCTGTATGTATAGTGAAAGAATTCCTATTTTAATTGGAATCTCTTTAAGGCCAGTTAGTCTTCAAGGTTCCAAATGGTGGAATTTCCAGCCCAGGAGAGGAGGATGGGGTGAGGCTGGAGCAGGGTTTATAGCAAAGATCTTCTGTATGTGGGGAAAGCCCTCTGCCTGCCATGTGGTGGATTCCACTTGGAGAGAATCCCCCAGGAAGTGAACCCTAACCAAACCTAAGGGAACACACTCTGCTCTGCCTAGGCCGCAAGCTATGATGCACCAACCTCTTCTATCTTAGTGGAATCCAGATTTCTAGAAGGGTAGATACAAAGATACATAAATGCTGTTTTCTTCCAGACCTAGGTAAGGAAACAGGCTAGCAGCAACGTACAGTCACATAGGGAAGGTTTGGGTCTGAGGACAGATGATTTGGGTTCAAGTCCAGCCTGTGCCAATCAGGAGCAAGTCACTTTACCTATCTGAGCCTCGATTTTTTTTTTTTTTAAGATTTTATTTATTTATTTATTTGAGAGAGAGAGAAACAGCATGAGAGGGGAGAGGGTCAGAGGGAGAAGCAGGCTCCCCGCTGAGCCAGGAGCCCGATGTGGGCCTCGATCCCAGGACTCCGGGACCATGACCTGAGGCAAAGGCAGTCGCTTAACCAACTGAGCCACCCAGGCGCCCTGAGCCTCGATTTTTTTAACTAAAAAACGTTAATGACGTCTCCTTGTCCATCTCCATAGGTTTTGGAGAGGATCAAATGACATGACTCATGGGAAAGTGCTTTGACAGGATAGAAGTTGTCACAAACGTGGAGCAAGGTGGTGGTGATGATAATGGATGTTGTGCCAGCGTATCGTTTCCAAGAACATGGGTTGTTCTTTGATCCTCCCCCGCCCCCCCCGCCAGTTCCTAGTCAAGCCTGTTCCCATTTCAGAAATGAGCAGCAAGAATGTATGTCACCCCAACCCCCAGCCTGTGTCACTGGCAGAAAAATGGCGACAGTGAAGTTCTGACCTGGGACACAAAGCTATTTAAAGAACTTGGACCGTAAACACAGGCGGATTGTGTGTTTGCTGCCCTGAGCAATGAGCTGTCAGTCTCACTTTCATAAGCACGGAAGCCAATGGAATTTACAAGTCCATGGCAGCTCTCTAAAACACTAGTGCAGGGGCGCCTGGGTGGCTCAGCCGTTAAGTGTCTGCCTTCGGCTCAGGTCATGGTCCCAGGGTCCTGGGATCGAGCCCCACATCGGGCTCCCTGCTCTGCGGGAAGCCTGCTTCTCCCTCTCTCGCTCCCCCTGCTTGTGTTCCCTCTCTCGCTGTGTGTCTCTCTGTCAAATAAATAAATAAAATCTTAAAAAAAAAAAAATAAATAAATAAAACACTACTGCCATCCAAGAACTCATTATTAATTACATTATCACAGTATCTTTTGGGGCCCAGTGTGATTATATGTGTACTTTATGCCCTAGTTGGAGTTTTTATGGGATTACTGAAGCTGAGACAACCAGACAAAACTGAGACCAATGAGCCCTGCTCTTGCTTGGTTGAAGAGGGAGGGAAGAAACATCATTAATAATAGAGAATATTTATCGGGTACATATCATGCGCCCAGGGGTTCTACTGGTGTTATCCTCACAACAACCTGGGAGATAGGCGTTATGCTTATCTTCATTTTATATATAAGGAAGGTAAAACTTGGCAGAAATTAAACCTTCCATCATGAGCTTTCTTTAGGAGGCCCCAGATGAGCATTTGAAACCTGCCGTTTAGTTGACCCAGCAGGCTTCCTGCCTTAGTTGACAAGAGCTCAGGACATTTCCTTGTGATTGCTGCATTGGAAATTACCTTCTCCACCCCTCTCCCAGAAGAAACCAGGACCTTGCCCCCCTCTGCAGTCCAGAGGGGCTCACAGCAGGTGTACAGCCAGCCCCCGCTGATGGACGACACCTGCAATGTGACAGGACCAACAGCAGGCTTACCACCTTGCGACAGGCACTGGGCTCTACATTGCTGTTAGTTGTTTACAAGAAGCATGTGAGGAAGATTTCGTCAATTTCTTTTCTTTTCTTTCTTTTTTTTTTTTAATAAGAAATAGGAGAGTTAGAAAGGTTAGGTGACTTCTCCAAGGTCCCAGGTCCCAGGGCTTGCAAGTGGCACAGCTGGGATTGCAACTCCCATCATCAAAGCCCATCACTGTCTGATTGTACTTATTTCCTGATTCTGTTTCCCAATTAACTCTGCCTCTACTGCACCTCCCCCAGCCCACACAAATATGAAAGAATTGCTTTTATATCCACAGAAGATATTGATGAAGTAAAATCTTACAAGTGGCACGACCTTAACTATTAATGCTTAGGGTATATTTAGAATCTAGGATTCCTCTGCTTTCCCCCTAGTCTTGGTCTAAGTGGAGTTAGGTTCAAATCACCAGGTTACACTTCTGGATCTTACCTCCCCTTTCCTTGGGTTGGGTCAAGCTGAATCTTGACAACTCTCTTGAATACTTAAGACATAGTCTACCTGGTTAAAACTTCTACTGAACAAACTTTTTCATCTACTCAAGATATTCTCAGCCTCTAGAACACACCAAGTTTCCCCTAGATAGTCAGTCCCTGGGGAAGAATGATACTAGATGAATTTATTTAACTTATTTCAAGAAATTAGCAGGTTGGGTTCCATGTTAATAAGCCCCGATTTTGTTCACTGCAACAATGCACCCACCTAAAAAAAAAAGTACATTTCCCAGTCCCTCTTATAACCAAGAGTGACCCAATCCAAACCAGTGATAGATACACAGAGAGTGCTGGGTAGAGTTTCCAGGAAAGATCTTTAAAAGAGGAAAAGACACTTGACTGTCTTGTTCCTTTTGCTTCTGCATTCACACCTCAACTTCTTCAAGTTCAGGACACAACTTCATGTCCAGTAATGACTGGAGCCCCTGCAGCCATTCTGTCAGCATAAAAGTGAGGGCTATCCACCAGAGTGAAGACTTAGAAGGAGCTCCTGAGGACGCTGTGGAATCACCATACCAACCCCGAAGAGACCTCCTAAGGAATTCCTTGTATATGATTTAAGTCACTGTTTCCAGGTTTCTCCATTACTCTTAGACATATGAAATTACTGATATGGAAGTTTAAAACTCATGCGAGCACACAGATACTAGCATGAGAGAACACATGCTCAGGATTATGAGAGGCCATGGAGTAAGCAGCAATGAGGAGGCAGGACTGTGTAATGGTTACAGTCAAACAGAACTTCTACATTCAAAGCCCAAACGTGAGGCTCCCTAGCATACTATGTAACCTTAGACAACGAAAGTCCCCAAGTTTGTAAAATATATGACCCTATAAAATTTATAATCATCAAATTAGATTATGTATATAAAGTATGTGATAAGATACCTAGCACACATATAGGTTTAGTAAACAGCGGCTATTAAGTATTATTTTTATCTTCATTATCAGTGCACTACATGGCTTCTTTAAGACTTGAACATTTCTAGGAGATAAGGAAGGGAAGAAGAAAAATCTGATGAATGGTCTTTGGGGTCCTATTGATGGGGAAAGATAGGGTCAACCAATCATTCTTACAGCTTATGTCAAAATCCTATGGGATATTCAAATCCTAAAGCTGAAATTTCACATGCTGAGCGTACATGTACCCATCAACACTGGCAGATCAACACTCTCGCCAGAGAAAAATAGCACCTGGCTCCATCCCACTGTGTTACATAATGAAAAGAACATACATTTCAGAATCAGGTGAGTTTTGATTCAAGTTCTCACTAGGTTGGTGATGCGAGCATCTCTCTCCCCCGCTTCCTCATCAGTAATACGGACACACTACTAGTTACCTCCTGGGCTGTAGAAGGTGAAGTGTTTGGCAGAGGCTGGGCCTTCACACACAGTTAAATCTAAGTTTCCATCCTCTCCCTCAAACCTCCAAATAATATCCAAGTCTCATAGGCTCTTTTAAGCTGCTAATGAGAGAAATGCTGCTAATGGTTCATGAAAAAGTAAACAGTGGGATAGTCCCCGGACAGAGGGCCAGACCCCAGAAGTCAATGTATGAGGGCACAATTCCTTGCCCCTTCCGGCAAGGGAGCAAGGGGCAAGCGGTGGCGGCTGGGAGAACAGGAGTCACACAGGAAGGATACTGGAGAAAGTACCCTACTTCTCTTTTGTGTTTTGAAACCACAGGCCTCAGGGACTGAAGAACACCGGGACGACACAGCCATGGCTAACAGCAGGATTGAGTCAGCATCAGGACACGTGCCCTTCAGGAGGGATCCTCGAGACTGACGAGCAGTCCTGTCTGTGTTCCTAGTGAGGAGTGGCAGCACTGGAAAACATAACTTGAACGGAGGTTTCATGAGGAATAAAGGTGACCAGAGGAGCTGAGCTATCAGAACAGTACTCGCCAGCAATTACCGGAAGCTATATGCTGGCCACTGTTGTAAGGGCTTTGCCTGTCCCAACTCTGAATCCTCAGTAACAGCAGAGTTACTGTTATCATCCATATTTCACAGAGGAGGACAGGGAGAATAGTGAAATTAAGCCACTTGCAGTGACAGAGCCTGGAATCAAACCCAGCATTCTCTCACCAGAGACGTGTTTGCATCCTCCACATGAAGGGACTGGAATGACATTATCCTCAACTTCTTTCCCTTCCTTTTTTTTTTTTTTTTTTAAGATTTTATTGACTTATTTGAGAGAGTGAGAGAGAGAGCACAAGTGGGGGGAGCAGCAGAGGGAAAGGGGGAAGCAGACTCCCCGCTGAGCAGGGAGCTCCACATGGGGCTTGATCCCCGGACCCTGGGATCATGACCTGAGCCGAAGGCAGACACGTCAACAACTGAGCCACCCAGCACCCCTATCCTAAACTTCTTTAAAAGACTCATCCTTTGCAGTGAGGAATGAGCAAACAACTCCCAGTTATAAAATAAATAAGACTCGGGGATGTAATGTACAGCACAGGGAATATAGTTAATAATATGTCACAACTTTGTATGGTGACAGATGGTAGCTAGATTTATCATGGTGATCACTTTATAATGTATATAAATGTTGAATCACTGTGTTGTGCATCTGAAATTAATACAATATTGTATGTCAACTGCACTTCAATAAAAATAAATCAAAAACAATTTGTTCCTTGACATGTTATACGGGAAACAATGAAAAGATTCTGATGTATTTTGGGATTCATGACTCTTTGTTTTAAAGATGTTCCAGTATTAGAGGCAAGGATAAAGCATTAAATATGAATACATTTTTTTCTCTAAAATGGTCAGATTGCAGATATTCAAGATCGAGGGTTATCAAGCAGGAAGAACCCATCCAGACTGTCTGATCTGCTTGACTCTCTTTGTAGTTAAGAGCACTGAAAAAGGCAAAATGGATTGCCCAAGAGTTCATGATGGCAGAAAGGAGGTGAAGACACTGGAAGCCAGACTGCCAGGTTCAAATCCTGGTTCTTTCACTACTGCTGAGTCACCTGGGCAAGTCACTTCATCTGTCAATACCTCATTCTTTTCATCTGTTAACTGGGGACAACAACAGTATAAACTTCACCAGGTTGCTGTGAGGACTCAGTGGAAACAGTGACTATAAGAAGCAAGCCCAATGCAGGTGTGAGGCAACAGAATGGTGATGCTACCTGGTGAGCAGGCCATCGCACCGAGGAGTGTGAGCTTGCATCAGCAGAGGGATGGCCTGACTCTCGAGAATGGGGTCCTTAACTCAGGGGTTAAACAAACAAACAAAAACACAGAGGGTGAGGTCTATTACTGCTTTTTAAAAATAAAAAGACTAAGGAAAAAAAGTGTTGAATTACTAGGCAATGATTTTATAAATGAAATTTACAGAGAAACTTTCAATGGGACAAAAATAGTAAGACTTTTCAAAAACCGAATTGTTTTTAAGCACACTATTTTTAACACAATGAGATTCTACTTTGTAAAAAAAAGAACCAACTTAATGGTGTTTCAAGTCTGGAATATGAAGGTATTTTCAGGGCTGAGGGTAAAACGGGTTCTTATTAATTTGCTGACATCGAATTCATTTATAAATAGACCAGCTTTGAAAGCAGCTCTAACCCATGCACGTATGTTTTAAAAATAAGAATGCTGTACACTTTTGTCACACTTTGTCTTTCAAAGTAGATTTGTTCCTATTTTCCATCGGATAATGCGAGATGAGGCGGGGATTGTCACTGGAGTCTCAGAGAACAAGGACTACTGCAGTATAGCAAGGAAACAATGAAAGAGGAGTACAGAGAATGGATTTTAGTGCTGCTCATAACCTTCAGAAGGTCAGCTTAGTTCCCTGGGATCCAGATTTCTTAGCTGTAAATGAGACGGGCTGGTAAAGTTCCCACCAAGTCAAAAATTCTAAGACTACGCACACACATACGTGCACACACCAGATGACGTGTTTTCAACTCCCTAATGCCCGACAACAATTACAGAACCTGGAGGCTGCACCTGCACTGAACTTAGAATTATTTCCTAAATTATTATTTCTTTGAATGACAGGATGGCTACACATTTCATTTAGGGTGTTAAGGCATCCAAATGGTATTTGCTAGGCTTGGAGAATATTTGATGAGCTAGTACTTATTCTGTCTTTCACAAGAAAATCGTTAGATGTTTTTATACCCTTTCAACCTATTAATATCACCTAATGCAGACCATTACGTAAGAAAATTACCTGACTATAGATAGAATGACAAGATGACACAGGCAAATGCACAAAATTTCTGCTATTTCACAGGAATTTTGTAAGATAAATAGAATTTTTGAGATGCTGAAGAGCTCCGTTCTGTGCTTTCTATGACCCTTGTCATGCTCAGCGAGACTGTGGACCCATTTGCAGGTGACCGGGGGGACACAGATTTGGGAAGCACTAGGCAAATTCTGATGATTTTTACCAAAAAAGAAATAAGCCCTGGCTTAACATAAAGGGCATTTTGTTTTAAAATTATGAGCTGCAGGAAGAAGGGGATAAATTATATATACACAAAAGCGTTTAATACATGAAAACTGCCAGAGCAGTTATAAAATCTTACTGGTTATCCCCAGCATGGAAATTCAAATCAGAATTATTTGTGGCTCTAGGGTCAGTCTAGATAATATATTTATGAATTCTCAGATGCAAAGGTATGCTTATACTTTGCAGAAATTCTTACCCCTGTAGCCCTTGAGTTTTCTATTTTTAGACCTGGTATTCTTCATGGCTTGGTTTTGGGGTTTTGGTACTGTGTGGGAAGATGCCGAAAGTTCAGAACCTTTTGTAGGTGGGAGAGGTGAGTGAGGGCAAAGAATCTGAAGTTCTCCAACCGCTGCTGAGTTTCACCAATAGAGAAGCTACCACCCCCACTATTTCAGGACAGGGGGATCAGAGGCTTGAAACCTGCTCAGTTCTTTCCAGCTCCCGAAGCCTGGTTTAACAGAACTCTAAATATTCTTTTCTATCCTCTATCATGCCTAAAAATAGTATGAAATCCACATTGAAAAGACACACAGTAGCTAATCCAATGCTTCGTTGTTCACCTTCCCTATGGGCCTTTTTTAAGGACATGGAGAGAGGAAAAAAGAATACCGACTATAGTGTTAGGACTGAAAATCAGACTCTAGCACCAAAGGACAGCCAATTCAGCAAGAAGGAGCCGAGGTCCATCCCAGGCAACCCAGTATGTGTTAATAAAAGAGCAGAAGTTCAGGAGCAAGGTTGACCTGGGTGCAAAACTTGGTCTCACTACTTAATAGCAATGTGACCTTGATCAACTTATACCTCCCCTGGACCCCAATTTTCTGGTTAAAAAAAAAAGACAATGCCTCCTATCTCATCAGATTGCTGCAAGGATTGCTGCAAGGATTGCTGCAAGTGATACATGATTCATATATTAACTGAGATAAAATAAGGACTTAATGAATGCCAGTTGTTACCAGTTTTAATAGCAAAATAATTATGATTGTATGTAGCTAAAATGACAAATTTAGAGAAATTACATTTTTAGATGTAAAGACATAAAACTGCAGTAATTAAAAACAGTAATTGCTATGACACAGCAATTCTACCCTTGTTATTAGTCTATGGATGGAAAAAGAGATCAATGGAATAGAAGTGAGTCCAGATACAGACTGGTATATACAGTCACTAGATATATGACAAAGGTGACACTACAATGGATTTTCAAAAACTTGTGCCGGGCCAACTGTATATGCATCTGGAAAAAATAAATTATGATTCCCTACCTCACACCATCCACAAATCAACTCTAAGTGGATTACAGTTCTAAATGTGAAAGGAAAAACAATGAAGAAAGGAGAATATATTCATGACCTTGAGGTGAGCAAAGTTTTCTTAAACAGGACCAAAAAATCATTCATCTGAATGAAAAGGTTTGATTGGATTAAATTAAAATCAAGAACTTCTATTTATCAAAAGATAAAATAGGATGGCAACCACAGAGTAGGAGAAAAACTTGCAATATCGTCTGACAAAGAACTGTTATCCATGATATATAAATACCCCTATAAGTCAATAAGAAAAAGACAGACAACCCAATAAAAAAATGGATGAAATGTATATAGGTACTCCATGCAATAGGATATCTAAGTGACCAATAAACACATAAAAAAGTACTCAGCTTTTTTAGTCATGAGGAAAATGTAAGTCAAACAACAATGAGATACTTTCAAACATCCACCAGAATGGCTACAATGAAAAGACAGAAAATCCTAAGTGTGGTTAAAAATGTGCGACAAATGGAATTCTCACACATTGTTGGTGCAAGTGTAAACTGGCTCAACTGCTTTGAAAACCACTTCAGTAGTATTTAGTTAAACCAAAATAGTCATACTCTATGACATGGCAATTTTACCCAAACATACAAACCCAACAGGAATGCGTACATGTGCTCCAAAAGAAATGTATCAGAAAGTTCAGAGCAGCACTATTTGTTACAGCCCCAAACTTGAAAAACCCACATGTCCACCTAAGAGATTAGATAAATTATAGCTTATTCCTATAGCAGCATATTTACTACAAAGATATGAGTTTTAAAAAAAATATGCTATACACAATAATATGAATGAATTGAAAATATAATGTTGAACAAAAAGAGCCCTATACAAAAGACAACATACTATATGATCCTATCTAATCTAAAGTTCCAAACAGGTGAAATTCATCTATAGTAATGGAAACAGATTATTGTTCTTTTGAAGAGGGGAAGAAATTACGAGGAGGGCAACCCAGAAGGGTCTCTGATGGTTGTATAATACACTCTATCTTGATCTAGACAGAAAGTAGCTAAGTGGATAGTTAGTTGGTGGTTGGAAAATTCATTGAGCTGTGTTGCACTTTTAGGATTTGAACACTTCTATGCATTTAAGTTACACTTACATAAAAAGTTAACTTTAAAAAGTAGAATATGAGCTTTCTGGGTGCTCAAAAAGGGACAATAATGTTTTAGACAGGGTAAAACTATAGCAGATGATTTAGATGGGCTTCTCAAAAGTAGTGCTGTTTGCCCTACCCATCACCTCTGGAAACAGGGATTTGGCATTTTATCTAGCCAGTTGACTAGCTGGATAAAGAAGCATATAACCTGTCTGTTTAGGCATCCTAGTCCAATTACCTAACTGGTATCAGCTTCTAAAGTTGGTCAGGTGCAACTCTCCACACCTGGACTTTAGTATAATTCCATCTGTTGGATGGATAATTATATGCTTGCATTTTCTTCTGCAAATGAGGATCCTGACCTCACTGAAGAATATTGCAGATGCTGATGGAAAAACTATAATAGACTTCTCTGGTTGTGTATGAACTCTAAGAAGAGTCACAAGTTTCTTTTAAATGAGTTTCCTTCCTTCCTCCCTCCCTTCCTTCACCCATTCATTTATAGATCTTCCTTCCTTCCTTCCTTCCTTCCTTCCTTCCTTCCTTCCTTCCTTCCATCCATTCATGTGTCCATGTGCATGTTCACCTGTCCATCCATCCAACTAGCAAGGTGGTTAAGATAGCATAGCCCTGGAGCTAATCCGTCTGAGCTTGGATCCCAGCTCTGTCACTCATTATCCAAATGACCTTGAGCTCATGAGCAAAGACAGATGAGTAAAAGATGAGGCTGAAGGAGTAGGCAGGAATCAGATCAACTAACTCTTTGGAGACAAGACCACATTGAAAGTTCAAGCTTTATTACTCCTGCAATGGGAAGCCATTAAAAGGGTTTAAATAGGAGCATGATAAAGTAACACCCTCCCTTCTCCTTTCTTACTCTACTTTTTCTGTTTTTAATGGAATTAACATTCAGGTAATTTGAAGACTCCTCTTATTCTGGAATCCATTTACTTGATATTTTAGTATATTAAGGACGAGTGGTAAACCAGATAAAAATGTTAGAGCTAAGTGGCTAGGAGTGTCAATTCTGGAGTTAGGGCTGGGGCTAGAATCCTCCCTCTGCACCTTAACTGTGTATCCCAACCAAACACTTTAATGTCTCGAAGTCCCTTATTATGATGACAATAACAGTAACTCATAGCTTGTACAACCGAGTGAAGATAGAGTCAGGATTCCCATGAAACACTTAGCACAGTGCCTGGCATATAATAAGCACTCAATAAATATTAACCGTAAAACCTTGTGCAGAATACAAATACGGTGTGTGATTTTCCCTTCCAAATGTTGAACTGAACACAAGGTTTAGCTTGTGGTGAAATATTATTTACTTGAACCTTCCTTCGTGAAGGTACTCAGATCCCCTGGAAAGTTCTAGAGCAACAATATCATTGTCATCTTGTGAGACGTTTAACAAAAACACAAAATGTGCAGAAATTCCATTAAATTAAGATTTCTGATAAGAGCAAGCTAAGTGACCCCTGGAAGTCTGCTTATAATTAAAAAATGGTCTTGTTGATATGCTCTGCATTTGCGCTCTTCCTTTGTCCTCCGGCTGAAACAACTAAGACATGCAGGAAAATGAAAACTAGATCCTTGACACCTTATCACCTGATCTACTGGCAAACTAATGGTTTCTGGATCACTTACAGGTTTATGAAAGGGCTCTTTCTTGGCCCAAAAAGAAAAAAAAGAGAGAAAAAAAAAGAATTCTTTGCAAAGGAGTATCAAGTTTGCGGTGTGAGTTAGCAATGTAAAAACCAAGGGTGAAGCACATTTACCTTGCTAACTATACTTTACCTACCTTCTGGGGTGGTGTGGCTGGAGCATTGGGAGGGTACAGTGGAAGATCAGGAAAGAAGAAAATTCTAGCTGAGTGGTAAATAATCCAAGGCAGGGCAAAGAAGAGCACAGTCAAGAAGCAAATTTCGGCATGCCTTTGTTAAAACTTCCTTTATAAGGAAAATTATTCTGAGAAGTGGCACATTAAGAGCCTGTCACACAGCAAATTTAGCATGGATATAAATAATTGCCTGTCCAACCATGTGAGATGGGCACTCAAAGGTTATGCTGGGATAGAGGCAGATTCAGGAGCAGCTGCGATGTGCCTCACTGAAAACCCAGCAAGAACTGTGTACACCATCACATGACCATGGATTGATTACACCTTGACCTGAGGCTCAGAGTCTTAGCCAGAGCCAGGGAGCTGGCAAAAGGGGCTAAAAATAAGTAATCCTGAATCCAATAGATGCAAAATTAAGGGAAGAGGACATGCCAAGGCTTATTCATCACATCATTCTTTCTTGTCTCTGCCGCTCAGTAAATGACTCCCCTTAAAATCTCAGTGATTACTTAGAGTTATTAGGATAAAATGCTATTGCGTTAGCAAGTCATTCAGCACTTCCCAGTCTGACCCTACTCTATGCCTTCTAACTTCTCTCTGACCTCTGGTGGAACCTAAAACCAATCACAGTTATTATCTCTTTGTCAAATAAACCACCCCTGCTTGTAGTTCTACATGTTAAGCTCTTGGGTTTCCCTCTTCACAGAGTGCACTGAGTTGTCCTCCAAAGCCCATCCCTTTGCTAAAGGCACTTCAGTCAAGCCTGGCCCACCTGCCTCTTCCCTTGTGCATATACAGACCTTTAATTTTCTCCTCCACCTTTTTGGATTCCCCCTCCTGCTTATGAGCCTGCAAAACTAGGAGGTTTTAGTAACTTTTGCATTCTTTATGGTTCTCACATGGCCAGCCTCCCACTAACAACACACGCCCGCACATCCTTCCTTGATGACCCTCCTTGTGCCTCCAGCGACATGTCATCACGCCCCACTTCAGGCACTGCTTACAGAACAGGAGGAGGGATGCCCCCGCTTTTGTACAACACACACCCCAGAACTTCTGCCGTGATAAGGGCACTCGGAAGGCTCCACACATGCTTCACTCCCTGCTTTAAAACAATCCAACCTGCAAAATGATCCAAGTCCTCCTCCTTCTCTCCCCCAATTTTCTGAAACCCAAGCATAGATGTTCTCTTAGGAGAACAATGAGGAACATTATAAAGGAAGCAAATTAATCACACAAATTCAACAGAAAAGAAAAACAAATCTGATGATGTTCCTAAAATACAGAGGCGTAACCCTCCTCTGTAGATCAACTGCCAACACCCAGGCCCTGGCAGGGGGCTTCGCTTCACCATCCCTCACCGCCCCCCATTCACCACAAACCCACTCAGAGCAGAAACACTGAGTCCAGTGCCCGTCTTGGGCCCTTCTTGGACTCTGTCACAAGGAACATATGGCCTTAAGGATTGCATGACAGTGTGAACAATGCATTTACCCTGGGTGGTGGAATTAAGGGAGATATGGGGGGATATTAAGGGAATAATCCACTGACAATCATGCTTTTGCCAATGGGGGATTTGAGAGGATGGAGATTTATATCAGTGAACAACAACAGAGTTAAGTCCCTAATATTTCTGCCTATATATAGTTCCGTTCAGTCCTCTTAAACAAGACAGCATGATAAGAAGCACGTCTCTCTCCTGCCCAGGATTATGTGGGCAGGTCTGTGTGGAGGGACTGAGAGGCCCTCAGTGTATGAACGGAACACCAGGCCCCAAGCATATCCTCAAGCATCGCCACAATAATTTAGGAAAAGGTCAAGCTTCACACAGGCACTTGACTGAGATTTACCAGAACCGAGGAAACTAAAGTATAAGGCATTACATATCAAACCAGAAACAGCTGGCTGGAAAACTTGAAAAGGACATAATCTGAATAACAAGACACTTGGGGGAAACAACTTCAGCAAATTAGAAGGTGAGCAGCCTAGAAAAGCAGCAAATTAGAATTTCGCAATGAGCATGTACCAAGAACTGTTCTAAGCTCCTTCCAAGTATGTTCCCATTTAATCATCAAAACAATTCCATGAGGTAGGTGCAGCTCTTATCATCCCACCGTGCAGATGAAGAAACTGAGGTGCAGAGGAGCGATGGGGCTTGGCCCACAGAGCTAATAGGAGGCAGAACTCGGGTTACACAATGGTTTGGGTCCAGAGTCCTTGCTATCCTGCTGCTCACCGGGCAGCGATTTCCCTCCATTGGCAATTTTTAAAGCAGAAAGTGAATACTTTCTAGAATGCCTATTTACTGTGCTTTAAAAATAAATTTAATTCCATTTCTTCCTTTTCAGACCCACCATTTTAACGAAGACTTGATCTTGCTAATGAAGATAATTTTTGGATGTGTGAGTCTTACAGTTGGTAAGACGGCACTGCTTTTGCCAATTTATCTATGGCAGACATGTATTACCAATGAAACGCTAATGTTTTAATGCTGGGGGAAAAATCAACAATTTGTAGACTCTTAGTTTCAGGGACATTTATTTGCTCATTGGCTTAATAGATCCTTATCCTAATAAAGAAGGATCTATAAAATTTATCTCTTTTAATGCAGGCTAATATCCTGAAAGATTAAGAAATCAAGCTAGTGAGACCAATCTTTTTCTTCATCAAACAATTATATAGTGCTTAATATATATGAGCCACTGTTCTCAGTGCTTTAAAATTATTAAATGATTTAATTATATGAGAATTAATCATAAGCCACGTTTGATTTCCATCTCTATGTCCCAGGTGAGGAAACCAAGGCACAGCGTGGCTAAGAGACCTGTCCGAGGTCACACAGCCAGAATGTGCCTGTAGGAGCCAATCAGCCTGCAGGGGTTGTGCTCTGAATCAGTATGAACATAACCAGTGCATTCATTCGGAGGTCTCCCCGCCCCAGTAGCTTTTTAGCTACATACTAACCTATGTATGGCTATCCTAACCATTACACGGTTAGGTAAGTATTTGCCCAGAGTTCACATAAGACCACCAGGCCCCTTTGACCCTGACTCATCACACACATATCCATGATTACCCCCAGGGCCTCATCAATAAAGAGCCAAATTAGATCACTTCCACTCATTAAAAAAAAAAAAAAAATCCCACGCACTCTGATTTCTTTTTCAAAAAAGATTATGTTAGGACCGAATCTCTTTATTTCACAGAAACAGACTCAAAAACAAACAAACAAACAAAAAACCAGCTGTCAGTGTTTTGGTGATATCTTGCAACATGAAATTTGAGTGGAACGTGGCATATATTCTGTAGGGTGTGCTCCCAGAACGTATCTCCTTGTCTTGAGCATACACACATCCTGGAAGTGAATCTGGTTTTGTAGTTGATAAAAATGATTTTCACTATTAGAAAGCACTAGTAAAATTAGGTTTGAGCTCTTGTTATTGTTTTAATGAGACTAGTTTTTTTTTTTCCATCCTACACAGCATTGTGGACTAACTGGCATTCCAGCTAATTGAACATTGGTTTCTTGTCCCTGGACCATTGGAATGGATACACGCATAGAATCCGCCTTAGAAATGTGTGTTTCTGAAGAATTCAGGCTTAAACTGATGGATGAAGATATACTGTAACCCTTCATTAATTGTCTAAATTCTTCTTATACTGAATATCTGCTACTCCCACTCCCCCATCCAGTCTTGCTGACATATAATGACAATTAACCCGTGCAGTTTCTATAATATCCCTGTATTTTGGGGTGGTTGTTATCCAACTGCAGACTTTGCCTCCAGTTGAATTAGCCTTAAACCAAATTCAGCGAGAGTTTTATTTTGGCCTCCAGCTTCTTGGCCATCATCTTTTTCTCTCTTTCTTTTTAAACCCTCACCAAAAAGAGGTCATCTTAGATAAGGATGCATCTTAATGAAAACTTAAATAAGGATAAGACTAAAAATAAAGTGCTTTTAGCCTCAGTAGGAAGATTCTGATGGAAATTCTCAGATCTTCCTTCTATATGAAATAAAAGTTAATGCTTTCAGACACTTTAATTCTCATTCTCTGTAGACAGTTATCTTATTTTATTTTTTTGGTCATTCAATTTTGTTCTTGATATTTTGAAAGAGTTCTTTCCCTTTCCCCTGACAAATGCATTCAGGAACTTCCATTTTATAAAAATTATCCAACTCCCTAAAAACAGAGACCATTTCTGTTATACATGTGACCAGAACATCTCCTATGGTCACTAGAATGTACCATAAGATACCCAATATGGCATCATGTTTCCTGCTAAGACAGACATTATATCTAGCATGTATATATGCAGGTGGATTCTTCATGAATGCCTTCAAAATTATCCAACAGCCATTAGGATCTTAGAGGGAAAAACATAAGGACAACAGCCTACCAATGCTAGATAACTGCCCTTCTTCCCAATCTCACCATTCTCCCTTGTCTCCTTCACAGACTTGTTCTTGGTTTCCAGGTTTCCTTTCTACCCAAGGTTCTGATCTCATCTTTCTCTTCTCTCTCTTCACTCTTGCCCTAGCAAAACTCATCTAGTCCAGCGAATTCCATGCTCACAGCTGCCAAATCTCCACTTCAAGCCCATGTATTTCCCCTGAGTTCCAGACAACCAGCTCCTTGCTGGACAAGTCCCCTTGGATGTCCCTTAGTCACCTCAAAGTCAAAATGACCTAAACTGAACTCACTATCCAAACTTACTGGGTTTTCCACCTCAGCTACTCATCTACTTGGCTGTCCAGGTCAGCCTTGACTTCTCTCTCAGTCACCTTCATATCCTAAACATATTTCCTCCTGTCTTGGCTCAAGTGCTCATCTCCCGGATTATGACAGAAGACTTCAAAATGGTCCCCCACCCTCAAGAAGTATCCATTTTTCTCACTGGCCTGCATACAGAGTTTGTTAAAGTCTAACTACAGCCCCAGCAAGACACAGATACAGCAATAACAAGAGCTTAATTTTATTAGTGCTTTTTCATAGTGAAAATAATTAAGCCATTCTGCTTAAAATCCCTCAGATAAAGTCCAAAATCCTTAATAAATGTGGACCATGCCTCACCCTGAAGAAGCCACTTTCAGGGCAAGTTTATAAAATTAAAACGTCCAGAATGCATTTTTCAGGGGAGAGGGAGAAAAGAACTTAAAAATTTTAAGAACAAAATAAAATGACCAAAAAGACCAAATACACCATTTGCAAGACCTCTAGACACCAACATATGACTTCAACACCCTTCCTTATCCCGTTCCCCTTCTCAGTGCTAATTCCTACAGGTCTTTAAGATCCAATGCCGTTGTCAGCACCTCTATGGATGCCTTTATTCCTATTATCTGGAGGCTGACACTTCTAAGCGTCTCCCTCTCACCCTCTGCCAATTTCCCACTTCTGTCTGCTTTTGTGTCTCCCCATAGGAATTCTAAGATCCTGGGGACTCGGAACCATGCCTTCCCTGTCTTTGTATCTTCAGGACTCAGGTCTTCAAAAAATGTTTGTGGAATGCATGGCTCATTTTGAAGTGGTTCTTGTCTGATGGCACAAAGTGACTGAAGCCGCAACACTCAAAAATACTTCGTCTCCTTACACTGAAGTTTTGCACTGAGACATATTCTTGCCCGTGCCTGTTAACCACTAAACATCCCTCCCCACTGACAAAACAAAACATGACCACAGGAGAAGGCTCTGCAGAGACCATGCCCACACATTTCAGTGCCTGGGCTAAAATAAGCATGTGAGTGTGTAGGACTCATCATCATATTGTACCAGGAAGCGCGCCCTCCCATATTTAAAAATATACTTGTTTGGCTTGATTCAGGCTGCTCCTCATTCCAGGCCTGCCTGAGTCACTGGAGAAACATCCTATTAGGGTGCACCCCCACTGATTGGCTTCCTTTGTATGTTCTCGATGAGTTAGGAGACATGACTCACAGTCCACTGTTATGACAAAAAGAACCTGCTCTCCCTTCCTTTTCATTACTAATGTTTTGTGGGCTTCGCTGGCACCTCTTAGAAACATCTAAGGGAGCCAGGGGCAGCTCGAGAATTTGCATTATTTATTTTTAACAAGCAACTCTGCTTAAAGTGCCTTTCATCGGAGCAGCAGATACTTCGATGGCCTGGCACATCCAAGGCTCACACCACACCTGGGAGGCCGGTAGCTGGCCAGTCTCGCTCTGCCCTGTCATCCGTGGGGGGCAGGAACACTCTAAAGAGGTGAAGACACTGCACCATGCCCTTCTGCAGGGTTGGCTCTTAAAGCTGGTCTCCCAGAGCTGCTGGTGGAAGAAGTTTTAGGTTCCACCATAGTTGTAAACAATAGAGGTTATTTCCTTTCGTTCCATTCCAGGAAACATTGTGAGTGGCTATTTGCAGAGGTGAATCAGGCACAGACTCTGCAATGAAGAGCAGCAGAATAAAGTACAGTGAGTTACATGCCACAAAAGAAGAACATGCAAAGGGTTATGAGAAATCCAGGGGGAGGATGGGTTTATCTTCTTAGAGAAATTGGCATTTGAATTGGACTTAAGGGTGGGTAGAATCTAATTCATAGTTCTGAATGTGTTTTTCTTTCAGAACAATTTCCCAGTCAGGCTCATTTCAAATTCCACTTACATTCAGACTCCAAATTCCATAATCAATGTCTCTTGGAAGCCATTTAAATGCATGCATATAAGTCTGCCTGCAAAGATGCTTCTATGCACAGTTCTATCAGGAGCAGGTTTATGGTGGCCAATAAATGAAACAGAGCAGAGACTCACTAAGTCCAGATCGCTCTGCCTTCCAGGGGATCCTGGTGCAGTGAATTCTGCCTCTGCTTTAATAGAAAGCGATAAAAATACTACCACCCACTTACCTCGGAGGAACACTGCAAAGATGGGTAATGTTCAAAGCACTTAGGATTTTTTAGGAGAAAAGTGCTCTATGAAAACAGAGCTTTGTTATCATGAATGTTGGGTGAAAATGAAGCAAAAACAATGTCTAGAACATGTGTTTGGGAAGAAAAAACCAGACACTAGATTATAACTTTGAAGCAAGTCAGCATCCCACAGCCAGGGCCTGAATGTTCCTTCCCAGAGGGTAGGGGCATAACGATGCAGGGTATGTTGAATATATGAGGAAACGAGGCAAACTCAGTGTCTCTGATGACAGGGGTTCCTAACAGAATACAGAATCTGCGTAAGGAACTGCAAGGCAATTTGTCTCAAGACCAGGTACGGGAATATCCACATCCAAGATAATCAGAATTGATTCTCTAAAAGCCAAGAAGAGGACACACAGAGGACACAGAGAAAAACTATTCAGTGCCCAAGGCAGTAAGGGGTAGGTGATCCGGAACATTCAGTGGTGCAGAATAAAGACAAGAGAAGGTAAAGAAAGGGTTTAAACAGTGAATAACTCTCTGAAATAGATTGCAGCACAGTGTAAAAGAAAGCAAGCAGACTGTTAGCAGGCTTAAGTAATGGTCCACTCTCCAATACAGAACAGACATATGTTTTCTGGGTGAATTACTTAATTTCTCACAACCTCACATAGCTGAGAAAATCAAAGGAGAAAATGTATAAAAAGTAGCTTCAAAGACATGTGGTATCATAGATGGTAATTGAGCTGAATTCCAGGGAATTATTAAAAATCAGAAGAAAGTCCACAAAGGAGAGCCATGCATTTTGGCTGTGGAGTTTCTTCCTCTTTTTCAAAATAGATGCAAGATTGGGGTTGGAGGGAAGCTTCTGGAAAGGACCCAATAACCCGGAAGTGACATAACCAGGGTTTGGACTTCCATGATAGAGAAATATTCAAAACAGATTTTTGACAAATTGCACGTGGAAGAGAAGATGAAAGAAACAAAGATCACTTTGAGAGCCCAAGTTTGCACAAATTAGAGGAGAATAAAATGGCTAGTGTAAATGGGAAGCTGGATGGAGGAAAGAAGGTGGTAAAATGGGGAGGAGTGAGGACTTTGCTGGTGCAAAACACAAACGAGGTCATTACAGAACGAAAGACAAGCTTCCAACCAAATAACAAAATGAGGAGCTGCAAATTTACTGGTGGAATTTTTTGCATCCACTAGTCATTCTCACAGCAAACAAAATGGCGATTCTCTTCGGTAAAAAGAGTAGCATATGCCCTTTCATGTTTTAACAGAAGAAAATCTGCAGGGAAGAGGTTTCTCATGGGAATAGGTTAGATGCCAACAGTTCCTGTACATTATGTGGGGGAGTCACATGTTTTTCCATTATTTTCATTAACCTTAAAAGCTTTTGTTTTTACTCCAGGTTGATATTGATGTTTGCAGTTCCATCTCCAATTCAGCCAAAAAAACTGATGGGCCATTCTTTCCTTGGGTTCTGGCCAATTCGGTCCACCAACCCCTATGGCCGAGGAGACTGGAATATAATTGAGCGGCTACCTGGGAAGACACAACCATCTCCTGTGGTGAGGACTCAGTGAGCAGTGCCAAGAATCGGGCCATTGGAAGGCCGGGGCAGCCTGAACACAGTCCTGGAGCCCCTGGCAAAGGAATGTGACAAAGACAAGCAAGGCCAACTCTGTTCTGGAGAAAATTCAGACAGAGATAGAAGGAGGGAGGGGAAATGAGCTGAGGCAAATAAAAATCTGTGACAGAACCTGCAGAAATCAGTCATTAGCCCGGCTCCCTCACCAACCCCGAGCCAAGGTCAAGAAGTCAGCGGTCAAGGTCAGGCTGCTTTCTAAGTGCATGAACATAGAGGACAAGGGGTCAGTAAAGGTAACATTTAAAATCTGTATCTGTAAATACTTCTCCCCTCTTTCTCTCTCTCTCCATCTCTGTTACATTCTGAACTTCTGAGCATTTTTCTTACGGAATACAGAAACTTTTACTAACAAGACAGGTCATTTTCAAAGGGTTTTTTTGTTTTTGCTTCAAGACACCCTCTCATTTTGACTAAATCAATGTTATCAAAATGCTCACACAGATACACTCATCTATGGCTTCAGGATATAGTTAATTGGGCAGCTGACACCCCTCAAAGTGTTATTATGGAATAAAAGAAATTATGTAGAAATTAGGGAAAGTCAACCTACTTAAAAGACGCTGATGAGAGATTGCAATCAAGAGTATAATAAATGTTTGGGTGCCTGGGTGGCTCAGTCGGTTAAGCGTCTAACTTCGACTCAGGTCATGATCTTGGGGTCCTGGGATGGAGCCCTACGTCAGGATTCCTGCTCAGCAGGAAGTCTGCTTGTCCATCTCCCTCTCCCTCTGTCCCTCTCCTCGCTCATGTGCATTCTCTCTCAAATAAATAAAATCTTTTTTTAAAAATAAATGTTTCCAGAGATGATGGTTCTAATTTAACAGACGTAATGCTTGAGTGGACCCATCTGCTCAGTCTACAATCCACCATACCCCCAAAAGATATATCCCTTAACTGTTTTGCCCCATGATTTTCAATAAGGGAACCACACAGATCACCTCAATGGAAGCCAAAGAAAACAAGGATGAGGATGGGAGCTTCTTGGCAACAACTACCAGGGGTCATCCAGCTTTATACACACACTTGCACTTCTCATTCCTATCAGTTTTAATGTCTCCCTTGCTTCTAGCATTCTTGTCTTTTCTCCTGCCTAGTTGGCTCTAATCTCATGGGACACAGTGTGCACTTAGTCCCAGGTTCATCCTGCCCATGGATGATTTAGATCTCTGACCTGCCTGTGCAGACTCATGTCCCTGCTTCACCTAGGTGTGCCCTGGTTTCGCAGGACAATGTCTCTTATATTAATAGAATCTTGTGGAAACAACGAATTAAGTCCATGACAATGACCCAAAGGATGCTCATAATATCTGGGGATAGACTTTCTGGTCTCTCTTAATTCTTACTATTAAAATTGTTGTTTTTTCTAAACATTCTAAGCATCACCTACACCTTGAATTCTTAGCAACAGAGGCTGGAAATGAAAAGATATGACAAGTTTCTTCCTTGCTTACACGTTTTCTTTCTAATATTACTTTTCCAATCTCAGAAAACTCTAAGATTCTTTTTTTTTTTTCTTCAAGGGGTTGGAAAAAATTCTGTGTAAGATTTAAGGAAACGAATCACTGCTGCTATAAGTAAATGTGACTTTGTTTGCAAGAACACTCACATGGGCACACACAGGCTCACACAATAGGTGGCCCTTTACATCATATATGTGTTGGATGGTAAGATGTACAGATCATGACCTGAGCTGAAGGCGGTTGCTTAACCAACTGAGCCACCCAGGTGCCCCAAAGAGGATGAGTTTCTGATATAACTTTAAAAGGAATGCAGTGAACAAAAATGAAGTCACAACACCTAACATACCAGCCCAAGAAAGGGGAGTAAAAATGTGAGTATCAAGCTACACATACTGGTGACCTTGCCCACAAGAGCACACGGGTCAATATGGCAGAGCAGCTGCCCATGCATACCCACATCCTGAACTGAGCCGCTGTCCGTCCAGTCACCCCAAAGTGGTCTTAGGTGTTCTTCATGTTGTTTGCTATCCTGATGAAATACTTGTAGTTAATTACACTTGAAAACAAAGACATTCATGATTTGTTTCACAACATAAGTAATTGCTTTCATGTATTTTCTTTTTTTTTAAGATTTTATTTATTTATTTGAGAGAGAGAGGGAACGAGCACACAAGCAGGGGGAGCAGCAGAGGGAGAGGGAGAGGGAGAAGCAGCCTCTCCGCTGAGCAGGGAGCCCAATGCAGGGCTCGATCCCAGGACCTGGGATCATGACCCAAGCCAAATGTATTTTCACCAGCTCTGGTTTGCTCAAGAGAGTTACATGTACACAGGGACTTTTAGTTTCACATTTTATTTTGCATCTCACTGTAAAGGCATATGCAGAGCCAGGTCTTTCTGTAAAACCTGGTTTGTTTAAGGCGGTATTGTAGTAATTAATCAAATGTTTCCCTGTTAACCCCATTCCTCCTGCTTGGTACTGATTATTCTCAGTCATGGCCTGATTTCTTTCTTCCCTGAGTTAATCTGCAGGAGGCACATCTGCTCAAGCTGAGCTGCCCAGTTGCCACATTGGTGACGTCAGGATTAGATTATGGCTTAACATCCTTGGGCCCAGCAAGCTATAATAAAGATGCAGTTTATGTGGGGAGAAGCCAGTGGAAATCTACCATAAGAGATCACAAGTTCAATCCCACAGTCTGTGACAGCCTTGCTTCTGCTCTTCCCTTGCCCTCCACACCCAAGCCACAGCAAGTCCAGAGGAGTGGCTTCTCACACGTCTCCAACAGTGACATGAATGGGGCCACTGTTCTCCATCCCCAGTGTAAGCCACTGTCACCTCACCTCACCAGCCTCTTAACAAGACTTTGTCATTCCATTCTTGCCCCACTCCACCTGCTGAAATCCATTCTCCACGTGGTACCCAAAGGTGATATTTTAAAACCCATCAGAATGTGCTGCTTCCTGCTTCAAATCACATGCCTATCACACTTAGAAGGAAATCTACTTAGATGTCATTCTACAAAGCCCTAGGAGCTCTGCCTTCTGTCCGCCTCTCCCACCTCACCTCCGCGGCCCCTCCCTTGCTCCTACATCTAGTCGCCCTGACTTCCTGCTGTCCTAACACCCACAAATCTCATTTCCAACTGTAAGGCCTTTGCACTGCCTGTTTCCTCGGCCTGGAATACTCCTTAACTCTGCATGGTGGCTTTCCTTGTGACATTGAGGTCTCAGCTTAATAGTATGACCTCTTCACAGTCAGACCCGGTCTGACGTAGCCTCTAGCATATCACCCAATTCAATCCGTGTGGAGCATTTTCTACAACGTGACATGTTTATTCACTGCCTCTCTCTACCCGCTTTCAGTAAGCCCCAGGTGGGCAGGGCCACTGTCTCTGCCGCCTCCAACTGTGTCCACAGTGCTGAGAACAGCGCAGGCAACATAGAAAAGACCGTGAATGCATCTGGTGACCTCAAGCTGCCACTAAGGCAGATACAGGAGGTCTGTCTCCCCCAGGCAGAGTCTCAGAGCCCCCCAATCACCCCATTAACTTCTCTCTGCAAACCACAACCAAAACAAACATACCACCCCAGCAAACCATAAGCAAAAGAGCAGTCTTTTCTCAGCTAATAGTCGCAAGGGATGCAGAGACAGGAGATAAGCTGATGGATTCCCTGACTGTATTGACAAGACACCCCAGCTTCCCTCCCCTGCATCTATTAAAGGCTACCAGGCAGTTCTACTGACCACAGTTCTCAACCCTGGCTCTACACCAGCATCACCAACTTTCAAAAAAATCCTGAAGCCACAGAAAACAGACGAGCAGTCTCCAGCACGGGCGAGGTGGGGTGGGAGGCTGGCTATGAGGCACCCTGGGGTGTTGGGGGGTGCTACAAATTGTCTGCGTTTTGATTGTGGTGTTGGCTGCAGGACCGCATGTGGGTGTCAAAACTCAAAGCACTGTACACACACCCAAAGGATCAACTCTACTGTGTGTAAATTGTATCTCAATAAACCGGATGAACAAAGAACTGCTGAGGTTGGAGTCTACCCCAGAGGATCTCAATGAAACAATGAAACAATGAAACAATGAGCCTGCACCAGAACAGGATTTAAAAGCTCCCCAGCTATTTGAACACGCAGCCAGGAGCCCGATGCGAGTCCAGACCCCGTAGCAGCAGAGCAGTCAGACAGAGGAGGGGAAGCCAACGGAGAAGGGGCTGGGCCAAAGGCCAGCCTGCTGCCAGCTCTAGAAAAAGAAGTCAGGCTCCTCACTCGGGAGGTTTGTGAGATATGGGCTTCTGTCACTTCATTACAGTGACGCTCTCCCTGCTGCCCAACAAGGGGCTGGGATAATGAGTAGCCTTTTTTATATGCATCGGACAGAGTCAGAGTCAGGGCCGGGGGAGAAGCATGGGATGTTGGTTTATAAGGAGAAAGGGCTACAACCTGCTCAGCTTATTTTTTTTTTTCAAGCAAAGAATTAAAATAAACAGACACTCGCTTGTTTTTATGTTTTGCTTTTGTTCTGTATGTTTGTGATACAGCAAATAGGCTATTTGGGGGCAGATGTGAAAATCCTCATTGAGGCATGGGCAGGGAAGAGCTCTGTCCCGGTGTCCTTACTTCCATCTCCCCTGGGTGAGGGTGAGTGTCCTTACTAATTAACAAGGACAATGACTGTAACGGCCATTCCTCTCTCTCAGGTCACCCAGGGGGGTTTGGAGCAGCCCAGGTGGTACCACCTCTCAGGTGAAGTAGTAAGTCCCAATTATTTTTTTTTTTAAAGATTCTATTTATTTGAGAGAGAGAGAGAGAATGAGTAGAGGCAGGGGCAGAGGGAGAGGGAGAAGCAGACTTCTTGCTGAGCAGGGAGCCCAACTTGGGCATCGACCCCAGAACCCTGGGATCATGACCTGAGCCAAAAGTAGACACATAACCAATTGAGCCACCCAGGCACCCCGTAAGTCCCAACTATAGAGTTGTTTGATTCCTCCTAGCTTTAAAAAGATGATTTATAGTTCATCTATATACTCCACAGAAAATTCTAGAAAAGTTCCTGTGACAGAAGCAGAGCCCAGATTTAGACACTGGGCTTCACTAAATGCATCCTTGAACACTTAATACATTCTTACTATCATGATCATAAGCATCTTTACTTATCATTATGCTGAATTCAAAAGCTGCTAAAATCATTAAAAGAATAACACTTTCAGCCACACTAACTTCTGGGTCTTTTGACTGAGATTTATTCTAGGATCTTAAGTAACCTTCAGCTGTTTATGGGCAGGGAACTCATTCTGAAAGCTCCAAAATATTCTATGGTATGAAAGGGGTTAGTAATGTGTGTAAAAAATAAGTCAGTAGATGAACTAGGGAATTAGAGAAGTAATGCTAGAAGTGATGGACATGAATATGGTTGACACTCTGTCATTTACTGAGGCTGTTTCAGGCTATTTTTAAATTTCCATGCTAGGTTTTGCTTACGTGTTGCTCAGATAAAGTGGTTACACAGCTGGGCTCTGTAACGGAGGCAAAGTTACTCTCCCAGTATGAGGCTCTGAATGCTTTACAAGGATGATCAATAGAGACCCTGAGAAAGAGGAACTAGTTTACCACAGAGACACACACAGACACACCACAACCTAGGACTACACTCCGGACTTCCCAGAGTATAAGTCAATGACTAAACATAAAGTGGTATCCGGGGTAGGCTCATGGAACAGAAAAAGAACATTAGGTAAAAACCAAAGAAATCTGAAAACAGTATGAACTTTAGTTAATATTGCTATTATTTTTTTTTTAAAGATTTTATTTATTTATTTGAGAGAGAGAATGAGACAGAGAGAGAGAGCATGAGATGGGGGAGGATCAGAGGGAGAAGCAGACTCCCTGCTGAGCGGGGAGCCCGATGCGGGACTCGATCCCAGGACTCCAGGATCATGACCTGAGCCGAAGGCAATCGCCTAACCAACTGAGCCACCCAGGCGCCCAATATTGCTATTATTAACGGTAACAAATGTAACATACTAAGATAAGAACAAAATCTGGGTGCAGGGCATATGGGAACTCTTTGTACTATCTTTGCATTTTTCTGTAAATCTAACATTGTACCAAAAAATAGTTTGTTAAAAAAAATAGTGATACAAGAAGCTAAGATTTTGCCTTGTCTACTTACTGCTCCAAACTTGCGACATGTCATTGTTATAAAAAAAAGTCTCCATTTTGATAAAATGGTATATATATTTTTTCAAATCACAATAGTTCAAAAGCTTTTTTAAAAATGCTTTTTTCCCATCACTGACGGCTTTTGCTCTACAGCAATTTCCCTGTCCTTTATTCTCTATTAAATCTTAAAAAATACCACATATTTGAACTTGGGAAGAGGAAGAGTTATTTATATATTTATGCACTGCCTTGTTCCACAGAGGAATTAAGAGAAAAGGAAAATAGTTCAATAAAGTCTTTGTTTTCCTTAATTCCAAAATAGTCTAAAATTACAAAATAGTCGATATTTCCATGATAAAGAGTATATTTTATGCAATACTTCAGAGCTAACAAAGCATTTCCCCATACGTTATCACACATCAGGTAACTCCGGTGAGGTTTAGCATCAGCCTTATTTCGGGGCACCCCGGTAGCTCAGTCAGTAAGCATCGGACTCTTGCTTTCAGCTCAGGCTGGGATCTCAGGGTCCTGAAATTTAGCCCCGCGTTGGGCTCCACGCTTAGCGCAGAGTCTTCTTGTTCCTCTCAGTCCCTCTGCTTGCTCTCACGAGCTCCCTCGCTCGCTCTCTCTCAAATAAATAAATAAATAAATAAAATCTTAAAAGAAAAAGAATTATCCTTATCCTTATTTTGAGATGAGGAAACAGGCTCTGAGAGGCAAAGTAAAACCTTCAAGCCATGCAGGGCTGCCGGCTTCCTGCTGGCCTCGTGACCTCTCCTCTACCCGCAGGCCCCAGAGCCCGCATGGTCACCCTGGAGGCAGCCTTCTGTGGATAAAGCCCACGGAAACATCTTGCCAGATTCTAAATCAATCCTCAGTCTGTAATCACGGTGTCCACCTTTGCCTACATACTACTTCCCTGCTTCCTGAACATAAATAAGCCAAGAGCCAGCTGATTTTTCACTGTCGCCGAAGACATATATTTTACCTGTCTCCTTTTTAAATTATAGAGTATGTATAACTGCCCAGCAATTATACACAATTTCAGCAGACTAACTCTCAAGGTCAGCCTCTGAGAGGGAGAAAACTGTTTCCTACACATACATGGTAACGTTTGTTAGAAGTCAGAACCATCTCACATGATTCTACCAGGACATCAAGCCTTCTTTATATCCTTCCCACAAGGAATCTCAAGATACTAGCACTAATGAATGTGAGGAAAAAAGAGGCCCAGGCCTCTGGCCAGCCACCTTCTTACTGGAGAATGACAACACTAAGCATCACACTTGGAGCTGCCCTCCAGGCTTTAGATCGGCTGAGGAAAGAACCCCAGTGTGTCTGCTCTCATTAGAGCAGGAGTTTAGGTTTGATGTTTTGATATTTGATAATCATTGATGAATCAAATGGGAGAATGAGAATGATGAAAACAGGACAAAACAAAAAATCAAAGCATGAGACAAATCAAAGACTGAGGCAAATGTCTGCGGTTAACCCTAACAGTCTGAAACTCATGGCGAGATCAAGGGAAAAGCAACAATATGTACCTTGCATGAGATTTTGATAGATCGAGAAGGGAGATCTTTGAGATATCAAGGGAGTTTCTGGAGCAAAATAACAGCTGATATAAATTCGCTTTCTGATTTTTTAAAGGGAACCTGGGAACTCTAAGCAATTGCAGTACAAAGCACAAAGGGGTTTTCAAGATCCTTTCAGTTTATGGAAGAGATTGGGAAATGCTGGCGACAGCTCACTATAGGCTTATAATGAAACACAAATCCTCCTTCTGTGTTTACAAGTCACAGATTCCCATATAAAGAAATTATGACTTAGGAGCAACCATTACCCTTAAAAAAATCATCTGCACCATTTGTCGTCAGCAGTTCATGCGGGTGCTTCTTTAACTTGCAGAAGAGAAAAAGAAAGCGTTGAGCCATATAAGTGAATGCCTAGAAGGGCAGGGCTAGGGCTGGCTCGCCTTTCTGCTCCGAGCCCCTAGCACTTCGTCTGTAAGACATGTTTGTTGAATACAAATGACCCGGCATTGCATTTTATAGGCCAACTGAATGAAATAGCTTGTTAAATACAGAAATAGCTCATTAATCAGAGTACCTCCTGTCACAGAATTCCTTCTCTATACATACCCGACTTTCAGTGTCTTGTACGAGCTTTAAAACACACAACCGAGAGAGTAGGGCTGATCACAAAAGTGGGTCCAGGTTAGGTAATGAGCAAGAACACCAGCTTGGCCCCAGTTAAGTGGGGCCCATTTTGGCCTATGAGCACTTGAGGGTTACAAGGGATATAGAGGAGAACAAATGGGTGCAGCCACCCCAGTTTCACTGTTCTCTGTGGGCTCCATACATCAGCATTCACGGATCCTCCTCAATAAGACGATTCTGGCTGCACCACAGCTGCACTCTTCCTGACTGGTCACGGGGTCCACTCTAGTTACTGGTCATATGCATAACCGTACCTGCCACCATAAATATACCTGAATTCTGCCTAACCTACAAATAAACATACCCTGTGCCTGAGTTTGAGAAACCTTCCTAAATAAAGCACATGACCGTTAATGCTTGAATTTGAAGTTATCTGTTTGTCACCAAGAGATCTTTCTGTATTCAGCTGAGGCTAGTAGTGGGTAAGTGTCCCCAGGAAAGGAATTCGTATCATAGTTTTCGCTTTCCTTATCCTCTTACTGAGAGAAATGGTGTTTTTCTTTTTTAAGGCATCTTAAAATAAGAGAAACTTGCTTTCTTTGATCAAAATGTAAGTCACCATGTTAAATATTTACTGTAGCAGTTTATCTGAAAGATCATTATACTTTAATATAAATCATTGCTTTTCCCTTGTACAACTAAATCTTCACATCTTGAAATTTATGATAAAAAGTTTTACTGATTAAGGCAAGGGTTTCTCAACCTCAGTGCTACTGATATTTGGGGCTACATAACATTTTGTTGCGAGGGGGCTGTCCTGTGCATTGAAGGATTTTTAGCAGTCTCTACTCATGTGATGCCAGGAGCAATCCCTACCAGTTGTGACAACCAAAACTGTTTCCTGACATTACCAAATGTGCCCTGGGGTGCAAAACTAGCTCTCCTTGAGAGCCACTGATTAAGCCATTAAAATCTAGTAGAAAACCCACTTTATTATATATTATATACTTACAAAATACATTTCCTTAGATTATAAAAATGAAATCCTCTCTTTATGTTGTAGAAATTGATTTTAGTTATTTCATAAGCAAGTAAATGAAAAGCATTTTTTCCTGGGTATTTGCACAATAACTATGACTATTCTGTTATCTGAAATGCTGAAAAAGATTCTTGTCTCTGTGGTATTATAGCGTAGAAGCCTTTGTCTTGGGATCAGGTCCCCATCCAGCTCACAAAATAAGGAAATATGCATAAGTATCTATATTTGAAAGTTGTCGTGGAAGGACTTAGCCTGAACACATGTTTAAAAACATTGCATGAGATAATCATCAGAGTGAATCCTACCTAAGTTCTTTAACATTTTCAAGGTGCTTTCCACCCTTTGTCTCTCTTTGGACTCATGAAGCCACTATCTTCTATAAGATTTTTATAAACAGAGCCTAAGTAGTAACCTATTTGAATACTAAAGTTCAGTTGACCCAGAATATCATGCATTCACTGAAAGGGCTTGGGTTACGTTTCTTGATGTGGGCACTTTTTTTCTTTTCTCTTTCACAGATGTGAAAATGGATGGAAAGGGCCACTCTAGTGATGTGATATGGTCAGACAGATCCACTGGGAAAGCAAGTACTTGCTTGCTATTCTCTTTTTTAGCCCTCTGATTTATTCATAACTTGATACGATTTGCAATTACATAATTTCTCTTTAACTTGTTTTTCTTGGTCTTCCCACCAGAATGTCAGCTTTGAAGACAGAGACCACCACCTTTGTCTTGTTCAGGGATAAATACTAAGCACTTACTGTACCACCTCGGATACAGCTGGCACTTAATACATGTATATTGAATGAACTGGGGAAATAAATACAGGATCTAAGTTGGGGGACCGGGGGGACTTCCTGCAGCCTGAGCCCTGCCAGTATTGCTCTGGGACTCCCAGGGCCCTCTCCCCAGAAAGTCCCTGGTTCAGCTTTCCAGCAGGAGTCTCTCCTCGTTGCATACCTTTCCATTTAAAGACCATTCTGCTGCAGAAAGGATTCAGCTGGTGGCCCTTTTACACTAATGCAGATAGGGGACATGTTCAACACCCTTCTTCTTTGTCCAACTCAGGTTTCCCATCGTAAAGGAAATGAGGTTGGGGTAGAAGGCGATGGTAAAGGTACAGAACTGCCCTGCTTTCCTGGAAGAGCTTACAGATTGTCTGATTTCTAGCCCCATACTCACATAAGTGAATGAGCTGATTCTGTCTCCAGGTCAGCCCAGGGAGAGGGGCTTACTGATGCAATTCAATGAACTCAATTTTCCTTAATCCAGTTTTGGGGGAAGAAATATATCCTGAAATGGAATGGTCAAATTTTCTCTCAGGAGGGCTTTTTAGAGGCTCTAACCTTTCATACTGAAGACCTACTTCTATTCACACTATCAGTACCACCAAATTCCCCCATTCCCGATGATTAGTGTTGCTGAGGACTTTCTCTAAAGTAAGCATTCTGGTAGATGTCTTATATACATTGTCCCGATTATCCTTACAACAACTCCATTAGTAAGTCTTCTTATCTCCACTTGAGAGACGAGGAAACTGAGCTGCAGTGTCATTCAATAACTCGCCCAGGGCCACCCAAATATGAACCAGCAACTTACAGGGATCTGAACCCAAGCCTTGTCCTCAGTGCCCATGCTGTTGGAGAATACCACTTTTTTACCCCTCACAAAAAATTAACAGCTTTACTGAGATATAGTTTCCATATCAAAAAATGCACCCATTTAAGTGTGAAATTCAATGTATTTTAGTGTACTTTGAGAGTCATGCAACCATCATCACAATATAATTTTAGAACACTTTCATCACCACCACATGAAACCTCATACCTATTAGCAGTTACTCTGCATTATCCTTTTGTTTTTAAATCTTACTTTTCCACCTTTTATCATTCTAACCCCTGAAAAAGATCTTGTTTTCCTTAATAAATTTTGAATTTAGAATTACATCAATCTGTCAACACTTGCCTCTCCAAGTGTGGCTTTCTCTTGGGAGTATGTCTTTTACGGTTTTCTTTAGGACAACTGGATAAACCAAGAGCTTAGGTCAGCAGTCCTCTTTGTCACATTCAATCATGGTATTCAAAGTTGCTGGAGCGGAGGGGGGTGGGGGGATGGGGTGGCTGGGTGATGGACACTGGGGAGGGTATGTGTTGTGGTGAGCGCTGTGAACTGTGCAAGACTGTTGAATCACAGATCTGTACCCGTGAAACAAATAATACATTATATGTTAATTAAAAAAAAGAAATTATACCTATTCATATTTTAAATCACAATGAACTCTGCATATTCAAAGTTAAATAAAAAGAGACAATTAAAACAAACAAAAACAAAAACAAAGTAAGCCACCCTATGGAGCATCCCCTCAGGAGAAGATGGATCTGTCACAGACTTTACTGAGTATGAACATGTAAGACTTTCAGTGACAAATGATTCTTAGATGTTTGGCAAGAATAATAACTTACCTTGTAATTTTCTTTTTAAATAGTGTTTAACATAGCCTTGAAAAGAAAAAGTGGAAAAAAAAAAAAACAAACCCAAGTCATTGTGCCCCTACAATGACCCAAATATCTTAGAGCAACTCTTTGAGGTAGTTGATATGACCTCCATTTGATAGACAGAGACGCCAGGTTCAGAGGCTGACTAATTTTAAGTGTTTCTAGAACAGTCTCATCTGTGCTTCAGGGGAAGAAAGTCACACATTTGTTGCTGATATTTAGCATGCTCCACCTGAGGTTAGCTAGGGAGACAATTTAACTACAGAGGACAGCACATATGGAAGGCCTAGTGTACTCTAAGGGTTTCAGGCAGGGTGTCCTGCCATAAATGTGGAATTCCCCACAGGAATTCTTTCTTGGACATGTTCAGCTTCCTTCCTCCTCTGGCTATTACATAGTGCTTTATCAAATATTGTTTTCTTTCAGAGTGGATATTAGTAGCACCAAAATGTTTGAAACAATTGCAGTGTTAAAAAATAAGGGATGGAGGAGATGATGAGAAATGGGCCTATTTGGTTTTTTATCACACTGGGTAATATACGAGAATAAGGGCTTTTCAAATGGACACTGGGACACCTTAGCTCTGAAGAATATTTTATTCAGAAAAAAAAAAAAAACCTTTCAAAGAGAATTAGTCAATAAATGGGTTGCCTCTTTAGTGACTCTTCCCAATTTGTATAATTTTTCTAAAACCAATAAATCTGACCTTGGGTTTGACCAGCTGTTAAAAGACTGGTCTAAATTATGAAAGAGTGTAGATTCTTTCATGCTCAAAGTTCTTTATATGAAATATTATTTAATCACAAAACTTCACTGGATGAATCTTGAGGATTAACAGTTTCATTTGTTATATTTCCTGAAATTATGTTTCTATTTTTCCCCTTAATTTAAAGGGGATTTTTTTTCTCTTCCTGTCAAAATCACATGTATCATGGAAAGCATTTACTAACTGCATAACTGGGTACAGCAATGTTTTATAAATTATAACTAGTGAACTTTGAAAGAATTCTTTCCTTAAGGAATTTTACCATTAAAATCTGGCTATATAATCTATGAACCTTAAGTGGTTTGGCTTCTGTGCAAGTTTTTATACATGTTAATTATCATTAAATGTAAGTGATTTTCAGGCTTTTCCTTCCATTATGCTTCATGTTCTTTTCCATTAGTAGTTCCTTTTCTTCCTTTTAATTTTAGGTTTCCAAAATTCTCTCATTTGAGTTCAATCTTAGCTCCCTGGGTCCACAGGACAGTGCTCCCATCAATTTCTCTATGTCTGGTGAGACCCCACAGAAGGACAGAAGTACCTGTCCCTGCTAGTCCAGCAGTGTCCTTCTCTCATCTGTGGAACATGACTGTCTGTTCTGTAAAGCCCAAGTTTATCAGATCTCTGCTTCTGTTGTCAAGATGTCCTTCCTGTCAATGTGTTTCTTCTAGTTGTCATGTGGTGACCTTTACTAAAAGTTTTTCATTTCCATTCAAAGCCATTTTAGTGTAAAGAACTGAACAGTGCTTTATATGAATGAGAGAAACCAAAGTGTACGTTAAAAACTCCAATTTCTATATCTAGTTCATCAGAAGCCTCATCAAACCCTTAAAACTCTCTTCTTCATCCAGATACTACCTTATCTAATATTTGCCTTCATGTCTATGTCTAAGAATCAATGAATCTATACCATAAGATGAGTTTTCAAGTGATAGGAAATGTAATTGTTTAATAGGTCAAGAGAGATCTCAGAATGTCATGTTTCACCTCCTGCAACTCCCTACTCAAACTTCAAATCTCTTCCATAACTCGTCTTTCTTGAGAGGTCAGTGGACTGGGGTCAAAGCAGGCTGGGTGCCAGTCAGATTTAAGAAAGGCAGGCAGAATTATCAAAAATCTTGATGTAAGGATGTAATCTAAAGGGTATAGAGCCATAATATGAAGGCAGATCAATAGGCAACAGGTGCAACCTGAACTGTGGCGGAGCAGAGATTAAGTAACAAAGCAAACTTTAGCCTGGGAGGAGGCCCCAAAGTCCCCGCCTACATTCAGCAACAAGGACAGTGACAACCATAGGCCTCAGCATATCAAGATTCCCAAAGAATGGCAATCTAGTCTCCTCCAAAGAGAAAGCCTGGAACCAGGGTGTGTGGTTTAAGGACTGTTCAACAGTTGTCCTGGAGTGGGGTGAGCATCAGGTAGAAGCCATACGGCCCTTTGTTTTTCTATCTTTGGAGGTACTTTTGTTAAAATACTCAAAGAATTTGCATTTCTCGACAGGGAGAAAACCCATTTTTTAAAATTTCTTAACAGCAACACTCATGAAAGACTGTCACATAATTTGGTTGGACCAGGAGCCCTGCTTCACAACTTTGCAGTACAATTTCATGTGTTTAAAACAAACAAACAACTGTTGGCTAGTTTCCTGAAACTTCTACAAATGTTGGTCCCAGTTTACCCTCTAAAGTTGACAACCTTTGAAATTTTTGAAGAAAGTTAGTGTGTCTCTTCTTAGCTTTCTCAACTCGAAGCTAATCATACACCATTTCTTCAACTGTTACTTAAAGACATCATTACTTACCTCTCTACATATGCTCCTGGCTTGCTAAAGACCTTCTTAAAATATGTGTCCTAAAATGATTCTTAGTATTCCAGGCATGGTCTGAGGCAAGTATATTCATCACAAGACTATTAACTCCCTCCTTGGATCTGGGAACTCTATTTCTGTGAGTGAAGTCTGAGACTGCACTGGTTTTACTTAACAACAATTACCATGGGATTAGACTGATAGTGTCATCAACTAAAATGCTCATGTCCTTTATCCAGAGTTATTGATCAAAGTCTCCTCAGTTTTAAGCTTGTGCAACCAGTTTTTTAAAATCCAAGTGAAGAATTTTATCAAAGTTCAATTAATCTTGATATTTGTCCCAAGTTGTCAGCCTGTTAGGACATTTAAAAATCTGTAATTATGAAATACTTCTCTTGAGTATTCCAAAAAGTCTGATGAGTATAATTTTCATGTCTTCATTCAGATTATGGATTTAAATCCTTAAAAAGATACAGCCAAGGATAGATTCATGTTCCCTCCAAGAAAATGACTCTAAGAAATTCTTAAAACATGCCCTCATGCTAGAAACTAGATACACTATATTTAACAGCATTTCTAATTTATCATGATAACATTTATGACAGAAAAGAAAGTGATTTTTGATAGAAATTAAATCTAGGGAACCCAGAATGTCTACAAGTACTTGGGACTTTCTCTTGTAAAAACCAAACACTAGTCTTTGCAGTAATCTATTTAAAAATTTTATCAGTGATAATAGTTTTCAGAATTTACTTTCAAAGATTATGAAAATGATACCATTCACCTTCAGTCCCTCAGCATACACTGATTACCTGCCTGCCACAAAAATGCACAAGAATTGGCCTCTACTTTCAAATATCTGGGAAGAAGGTGGAATTGGTTATGGGCACAAGAATCACATTGTAAGGAGGAAAATGATATGTACTATAATAAAGTAATACATAAAGTTACAGGCGCCACTTTTACATTGGGGTTAGTTATAAGAGGCAAAATGTACTAATATTTTATTAGATACTTTAAGGAAATCTTAAAAGATACTGTGAAAAGAGATAAGATTTTAGCATTCTGTATAATCTTAATTCAAAATAAATTTAAGAATTTCTGTTTACTGAGATTATGTTCAATGTGTCCAGGGGATTTGTATAACCTCTATTATATAATATCTTACAGAATCATAGGATTTTAAGATTCACAATAATTTTACCCAAGCCCTTGCAAATAGTATGCATGCCTATAGTAATTCAGAGGAAGGCACCACTAGGTAGCAATCTCCAGTTCCTGGCACCTCTCCCATCTTCATTGAAAACCTGCTAAAAAAATTTCAATTTCCATTGCCTGTAAATGTGAAACAGACAAGCTTCTTTGGTTCAAACATCTTTCCAACCATTCATGCACATATTAGCATATGTATTGCATTTCTTGTCCTAGCAATGATGTTACTGCTTACAAACAATAGAGCTGAGCATATTCCATCACCCAGGAAACAGATTTCTAAGAAGCTTATCATTTAGCTTCTCCATGATACCCATGTCTCCCTGTCAGCCATGTCAAGAGCAATTGCAACTCATCCCTCAACATAAATGCTGAGCATCAAAATGAATATGAGAAAATGACTTCTGTGGCCAGTGGACAAATACGCAGAGATGATAACAAGAAACAAAGAGCTGGGGTATCTATAGAAAAAAAAAAAAAAAAAACTTGTTCAAACTAGAAGCAACAGAGTATACTGCAAAGAACACAGGCTTTAAAGATTTGGGTGCACTCCATCTCTATTGCTTCGTATATATGGGAATTTGGGCAAAAGGAGTTCCCTCTCTGAACCTCAATTTCTTCAACTTTTGACAATTGATAAAGAGCAGGAGCCAAAGACTCATGGGTCCACTATAACATAGATTTAAGAATTTCAGGTTATGTGTTTAAGCCTAGGATCAAGCTGTCAAGATACCTACCCTCCTCTTGCAGACTCACTGCCTGTATATTCTCCCAAGAATCAACAAAGCATGGTCACCAACTATCCATTTGCAGGATCTTCTCCAACCAGCTTATGTGTCATGTTCAACAGGGTGTTAGCTCCAGCCCTCCAGCAGATGGAATCTCTCATTGGTTCTGTCTCCTGAGGTTTTGAGAGTGAGAAGCTGTCTGGGGAATGCACCTGCTCACCACATCTGTGTTAGGTCTTATTAGTCATGGGTCCTGCTGTGCCCACAACTGCACTACTGTATATGGTTGAGCAGTGCCCAGTTCTAGGGGACACCATAATCACCACAGGCCATGTGAGTGGTGTACCTACAGATGGGCAATACCCAACCACACACAGTGGGCTGCCACAGAAGGGGCAGCCCTGGGTTTTCATGGTTCATGATTCAGCATTCACCTTAATTAGGAACCAATTAATTACAAAATATTTAGTCAACATTGGTGCTTTGAAAGGAACAAGAGATACGTAAAAGCACAATCCTACCCAAAAAGAATTTATGATTTACAATAGTTTTCCCTCCCTCAATAATATTTCAGGAAGTATTTTAATTTCACTAAATTTGTGGAGTAGTTCTTTCATCTTGGAGGAAAGGTGATTTATAAACACAAGCTATTTTTATTGACTACAGATCCCTAGCCGGTTCTTTATGAGGTCAGTGTACCCAAGAGGAAAGACATGCAGAGATTAAACAGCAACAAGAGTTGCAGTTTCTTCTAAGTGACTTTCGTGACAGAAGCACCAGGTGGGGACTGCTTTCCATGCATCCATTCATGAGATAACTAATGCTGAGAGTGCCGCACCTTCAGAATTCCTACTTCGACCACCTTGATCAGACCAACCACAGCTCCCATGAAAAAGTTTAAACCCAACCATGGTCCACTGGATGGCATGGCAGTGTCTGTTAGAAAACAAAACAGGATACCCCTATCACAAGTTGGGTCTATTTAATCTGGCAATTTTTAAATATGAGAAGGATGACATGGAAAATGAAAGAAATACCTTGCCCCTGGTACTTTCTAAGCAAGTAGAGTCAATTACCCAGTCTACTTAGGTTGTAAGGCATCAAAGGTGGGCCCCCACTGGACACAGAGAGGAAAGGTATTCTAGGACTAGCAGATGGAATTGTTCATCATCAAAGCAGCCTCTTTTGACTTTGTGTGGGTGTGTATGTGGTGGTGGGAAGGTAGGAGGAGAAATGCAATGATACACTCAGGGCCATGACAATGGAACCCAATATGAAGCGTGAAGGCTTAGAGCCAGAGTCCCAAGTTTCACTTGTTACGTGGACCCTCTTAGCTGTGTGATCTTGTGCTGGTCCCTGGTCCTGTGAACAGGTTCTCTCATCAGTAAAATGGAGATTAAGATAGTATCTGTTTCATAGAATGGCTAAGTATTAAATGAGATAATAGACTTAAAAATTCTTAGCAAAATAACACATGGTAAGTACTCAAAAATACTAGTATTACAGGGGTGCCTGGGTGCCTCAGTTAGTTGAGCGTCCGACTCTTGGTTTTGGCTCAGGTCATGATCTCAAGGTCATGGGATCAAGCCCCATGTCAGGTTCCATGCTCAGTAGGGAGTCTGCTGGAGATCCCCTTCCCTGTCTTTCCCTCTGTCCCTCCTCCTGCTTGTGTGCTCTCTCTCTCTAAAATAAATAAATAAATCTTTTTAAAAAAATTACTGCTGTTAAGAAATGTTACAGAGAAGAGACTAAGTATGGTGATTAATAAATAATTGTCAAATGGATTCAGGCAAACATGTAACAAGACAGACATCAATTATGATTATTTTGAGGGAAATTTTATTACCAATGGCAGTTTTTGTATTATTTTATTCCTTTTATACATTCTTTGGTGGGCTTTGCATCCTGGCTCTGATTTAAGGTTAAAATCAATGATATCCTGGGGCAGATTAGTCATGCTTTTGAAAAAAAAATTAAGTTTTAACAACCATTTGTGCAAATGTCTAAATTTATAGGATTAAAGAAAATAAAGGGTTAGAGACTCTTTTAGTGACTTCCACCAGGCTTGCTCTTCGTACAATAGATGCCCTGCCATCTGTTACTCCAGACAGAAAATGGTAAAGCCATTTGCAAATAGAAGTCAAGTTCTCTGAAAGCCATGAGGCTCTCATGAAATTATCTACAAAAGAGATTCTTTTCATGAGGTTTATTTCTTACAAGGCCTTCATCATTCCTCCTTTCAGATGTCTCCAAAATACAGAAGCTCTACCCAGCTCAGTAACAACCCCTCAGCCAAGAATATTTAGAGCATTATCAGAAGAGGAGAGGCGATCTAAGCTTTTGATGCACATGAGTACATGTGTGCACATACATACACGCACATGCTCTCAAGAGCTCAGCGTGTGTCTGTAAGGAAGAACACATCTCTTCACATTTCTGAGCTTCATCTAAAGAGTTGAGTTTGGTGGGAAATGGGTACTGGCAGTTCTGCCAGTTAATGATCTCTATTTTGGGCCTTTACAGAGTAGCAAACATTTTCTTGTAATTTGGGAACAGGCATAATGTTATTAACTTCCCATTGTGTCAAGTAAAACCATTTAAAAAGTCCTCTACTGTTACCACCAACATTTAATAAAGACCAAGATATTTTTAACCCTAAAGAAATTGTCAGGGCACAAATACAGAAAAAGATTAGTCCTTCGGTGCTCTAAGACAGATGGCAACTTTATACTCACACACACACACTTGCATGCACAAACACACATTATACGTCATAGTATATATCACTGGCTGCTGAACAGTGAAAATTTTGTCCGGGGTCCTCAGTCCAGAGTTCTTTGGGCTCCTTTATGCTAAGATCTCTACTTGCTCTCACTTTCTTTGATTCTGTGGAGCTGGTTTCATACAAATGTTAAATTCTCCAGGATATATCACTCAAGTCAAAGCAACAGAGTTGTAAAAAAAAAAAAAAAAAAAAAATTTTTTTAATCTCCCACTCTTGTGGGACAGATTTAGCTGGTTCATCACATTTTCATTACAGATTTTAAAATTCACTTTAAAAACCTGAAAGGTGAGGAGCCATGTAACAGCTGGTCTCTCTCGCCCTCAAGGGCACTCCTTCACTGCCCCTGCCCTTTCCTGCCACACTGGGGAGAGTGGGCAGGCATCCATCGGGTACCAGGGAGGAAGGTGAGGAAAAGAAATCCTGCTAAGCTTTCATCAGACTATCCAGAGGAGGCAATGGGAAATGATTCCGTGTTGCCATATGGGTCAATAGACAACTCCCACAGGTTCAGAAAGGTCTGAACACCTTTCATGGGAGCATGCTGTGACCTTGTGTTCAGAGGATCCCTCCTTTCTGGGGGCCTGTCAGGAGGGGCCAGTGCCCTTTAGGCATAGTACTGCTATCCAGGTGGCATCCTGTTGGCTTGAGAGTTCCCACCAGGGCCACCTGAGGCACCTGAGGTCTCTCCCTGTGGTGAGAGTCTCAGATGAGAGATGGATGCTAGGATCTTTTCCAATGTCTTGCGAACCACCCTGAATTAGCTACCTTACCTTCACTCCTCTGTGTTCATATTGATGAATTCTCTTAACACACTCAAGGGGCCTCATTCTGATTTGCCCAGAACAATTACCATACCAGTTAGGGGACTTTTACATACAGAGGCTCTGTAAATCAGGGAGCCCAGTGAACCACAATCCTTTACAGCGCCTGTCATAAGTGTCGGGTTAAAATGATTTCAAGACAGGAACGCAAGCTTAGGGCCAGTGGATCAGCTCTTTGCATATGGAACACCATAAAAATTGGATAACTTAATCCTTGTTGAAAACTAACAGCATGTGTGTCAAACTTTTAGTACATAGTCGTAGAGAATGTTCTATAGCCTATTAATTAGCTGCTCTATTTTCTTCTTTCATTGTACGGCAGAGGCCATTTCTGGGTTTCCCTGCTTTTCAGTGTTGCTGTCAATAGTATCTCGCAGAGCTAAAAAATGATTCACTATTATGTTAATCATTAGGAATTATTTCTAACTGGCAAGGAGATTAAACCTTTAACACCCACGTAAAGAAATGTGGCTTTGAAGTCATGTGAGGGAGGCTCTAGACAGCACAGCTTAATGCTGGGCAGGATTCTTTTTTTTCCCCCCATTTATTATCCTTTTCCTCTCTCAAATTTTCCCACATGAGACCTCGCGGCACCAGAGCAATAATGATAACAATGCCCTTCATTTTCTCATTAGTTCCCAATGGCTCCAAATTACCAATCTGAGCTGGAAATGGAAAAAAGGCAAACTGATGATGAACATAGGACTTGCCCAAGGGCAGGTGCAGACTTGTACCTCACTGCCTGTTGGCATTTTAGTTTGGGCAATAATCACTTTTAGAGATTTCTGTGATATCATCACCGGAAGAGGAAGGAAACAAGGAAAGACAAGCACAAGAGAAAAACACATACTGAGCACCCATTATGGAGTAGGCCCTCTGTAAGGGGCTCAGATCTGTGATCTCTTTGGGCCTTTGCAACAAGTCCTATGAGTTACAACCATTTCCCACACTGTGAAAGGCCAGAGTAGCAGGGCCTATGTCGGTATTTGCCCAAGGTCACAGAATCAGCAAGAGGCAAAGGGGGGACATTTAACCATCTGACTCAAACTCTGGTGCTAAAAAAGCAGCAGAAATATCTCTTAATGAGGCAGAGCTCCTTTCTCTGTATCTGGTTAGAAATGGGCCTACAAAATTCTAGAACAACTGACCAAAATATAAAAGCTTCAGTCAACAACTCTTTTGAGCTTAACTGCCTATATAATATGAGATCGTTAGCTTTATTTTATTTAGTGAAACTAAACTGAGTAAATAACATGTTGAAAATTGGGGGATTAAAGTCCCAAGTCACCTGATTCCAGCCAATTTGGTGATGGGCTGGGGACAAGGGAAGCACAGAAGGTTTCTGATCTCATGCAAAATTTCAGATTTGCAAGGACACATCTGAATGACTGTTTTGGTCCACAATAGGTTTTGGGTTTTGATCTTCAAAATTTGTTCATTGTTTGCATTTTGTTTTTGGAAGGTGGATACCTGCCATAATATCAGGTTTCTTTTAGGATAAAATGTTTCACCTTCAGTTTTCACAAACAGAACAGAGAACGCTGAGAACCAGAAATAGAATAATGGGGGTGAGAGGTCATTTTGCATGGGACTTTAAGGAACAAGGGATTAGAAAGAAACAGACTTGGGGCACCTGGGTGGTTCAGTTGGTTGAGCATCCAACTCAGTTTCAGCTCAGGTCGTGATCTCAGGGTCCTGAGATTGAGCCCCACATGAGGCTCAGCACGGAGTCTGCTTGTCCCTCTCCCCCCACTCTGCCCCTTCCTCTGCGTGCTCTCAATTTCTCTCTAAGATAAATAAATAAAATATTTTTTGAGAAAGGAACAGACTTAAATGGTGATAAAGGACAGTTGGTCAACTATCTACAGTTTACGACAGGAGATATTTACAGAGAGGTAGCCACCCTTCAAAGCACTAGATACAGCCAAAATTCATTGATCTCCTTTATGGAAAAAGACATGTTCTTAAGAGAAACATTATTTCTTCCCTACTACAGCAAGCCTAACAAATGGTAGAAGAGATGGCTAGGGCTGCCCAGAATTCAGTCCCATGGTGATAGATAGCATTTATTGGTCCAACTTTCTTCCTCCCTCCATTCCCCCTTCTCTCCTTTCCTCCCTGTGTCCATCCCTGCCTCCTTCCTTCCTCCCATTCCTTCCATTCCTTCCTTCCACAATGCTTTCTTGCCAGCATATACAGAACAGACACCAAGTTAGACACATGGAGAACAGAGCGGCAAGTCAGACAGTGGTCCTCAAGGAGGGCACACGTAAGCAGCTAATAAGTGAATGAAGTCATTTAGCAGTGGGGCAATTTGAGAAGGCTGCATTGTCTCTTGCATTTTACTATGAGCATGGATTATTTTATAAGAAAAAAAGAGAAAGAAAGTATGTTAGAGTAAGTACAATGAAAGGCGTAAATACTCACGGGACTTTCTCTGTGACTCAAATATTTAAGATTAATTACCAACCTTAAAAGTTCCCACAGTCTAATGTATTTCAGTCAGGATTTTATGCTTCTAGTCCCTAATATTCTGTGACTAATATCACCCCAAGTGTTAGATTCATCATCTAACAAAAGGAAAAATCACACTGAAAGATAACCTGTGACTTTGGACAGAAATAAACCCTCGCCAGGTTATATATCTCACTCTATGGAAAGCGTTCAGCATTCAACCGGCAGCGTCCTGGTTGACACAGCACATCCTGTGATTACCCCTAAGGGCCATTTGATTTGATAATATATTCACCACCATGTATCATTTACATAATGTTTTACAATTATCCATTAATATGCAAATGTTAGGCTAAAGATTATGTGGCTTAGAAATGCAATGCAAGTACTTCTCCGACAATCACACTCGATGTGCTTAGAGATATCTAACCCAAAAGGCCTTTCAATTTTAGTGAAGAAATGATGCATGGCGGTCAAGACAAAATGTGAATGAACACAACTTACCATAGTACACAAAACCGTGTTAAGTTCAATAAGCAATTATTCAGTTTGGGGCACCAGGCTGGGCACCCCGGGTATGAGGACGAACAACATTTTTCTCTCTCTCTGCGAGGGCCTCCATGATGTTAGAAAGCCTGCAGAACCAGCACAAACTCAAGGCGGGAAATAAAGCGTAGACACCCACCCCCTTTGGACTTATCATTCCCATGAAAACAACTGGCCAGGTTGTGTAGTGTATCAGGACACACTAACCAGCTACACTAGTCTGTGAAATTAACTCCTCCTTCTCCTTTCCTCAACAATAATCCTTCTAAAAAGGAAAAGGAAATCAAAGTGAGGAAAGGAAGACGTACCCATGACACTAGAGCATCTTGTTGATGTGTTAAGTGTACTAAAGGAAAGAAATTCAGTTACTTGTTCCCATAGCAACTGCAGCTCGCCTCCTGGACCTAGTAAATTAAGTTATGAAAATTAGTCCCCCTTGGAGCACAAGGAAATGCTGTCCCTAAGCGAGGGAAATCATCGCAGGTAGGTCAAAGTTTGCATTAACAAAGCAGCACACTCTTCTCGAGATGAGGTTCAGGGCAAACGACCCTCACATTAGTAACTCACTGCAGGAAGAGCACTGCTGCCTTCCACCAGCACCACCTGACCAGGTGATGGGGCAGTGAGCGTGAGCCCAGGAATTCCAGATGGATCGAAGAAAATAAACACAGGCACCTTTTCCCTATACAACAAGGCATGGGATGTGATTTTATTTCATCAGCCAGTAAGAAAAGGAGACACAATAAGCACACTGTAATTTACTATTACTTAGGAAAGCCAATTCTCTTTAGGTGTCAAGGAAAGCTCAAGAGAGGAAATGGGGCAGGGATCTGAAACTCGTATGAAAGTGAAGGTTTCAAGTCTTATGTGATTGTCAATCCAGCTGATGATGTTCACACCGAGACACAGTCTGATCGTATCCCTCTCTGATAAACACAACGAATGAATATCGCAACTGACCCTCAAAACTGTCAACTAATATCAGCAATATCTAAAGGTCATTCATTAGAAGATATTAAATGACATGTTATTTAATAATAAATACTCTAGAACCAGGGTCACAGTCTTTTTTTGCATCACAACTTTTCCCTTCATCCTGGACTACTTTTAAGTCCACACATAGGACCCTTGGCCTCATCTTCAGTGACCCTTACTCCCATTCCACATTGGCGATCCCTTCCACAATCACACCTGAACTGAGAATATTAAGGAAAAAAAATGTGCTATCATTAGAATCAAGTTTCAGTACTCAAGACAGTCTCCTTTCTTACTTTCCTAACTAGTTCAAGAACTCCTCCACTATAGTTCTTCAACCTCATCAAAACCTCAAGTCCACCCCACCCCCACCTCCACGTTCTCGTTTTCCTACCCAGAGTCCCTGGTGCATTATTACAATTGTGCTCTATCTTCCAAAGCCCCTCAACTCCTTGGTCCTTCCAATCTTCTTTCCCATCCCTGTGTCATCGTCCTAACCAGGGATGAGCCCTACAGGCCACTTTCTCTGTGCCTACCCAGAACAGCTGAAGTAACTGAAGGTATACGACCCCGCTGCATGGCCTCACTCCGCAGCTAGCCTTCTCTGGGAAGCTGCTCGCCCACAGGCCACATCATTTTACACATCTCCTGCTTTCCTTAAATGTCTCCCGTTAGCTCCCCTCACTCTGAGGGGATGTGGATGTTGCCGCATTCTTCAGAGAGAAAACTAAAAGCAATCAGCACAGAACTTGTGTCAACTTCCTGCTACAGAATCCATGCTTTCCCCAGGATGTACTCTCGAGTACAGAGGCCACGTACAAGGGCTGCAGCGTCAGACCTGTGGGTTCAAATCCCGGCTCCTGGATACAACCACTGATAGGCCTGGCAAACTACTCGGCTTCTCTGGGCTTCAGGCACCTCATCTGTGAAGACATAATGACAGGACCCGCCTCGGCATGCGGCCGCTGTAGGAGATAATCCAGACCAAGCCCACGGCAAGGCGCTTGGCACACAAGAGGCACTCAGGAACGGTAGCTCTGATAATCACCGCTGTTTTTATAAGTTTGCTTCTCTCTTCTCTCGTCCTCTTTTCTTGGCATCCCATTAAAATAGAGGTCATGTCCTTCCTGCTTTTAAAAGCCAATTTCTCCCTAGCTAGTTGGATTCCATTTCCTTTTCCATCCTCAGAGACCAGGCCCCTCAGTACCTCCTCCCTCTCCTCCTCTAGCAGATCCTGTCTACACTCAGGTATGCCCAGAGGCATGCTGGTAAATGGGTAACCACTAGCTCTTGCAGTTCAGTGGGGGCTTATTTATTTGTCTTTGCTAGTGTCTGTGACGTGCATACCTCCACCACGCCCAATTTTAAACTGCCAACTGTTTAACAACTGGCCACCAACTTGCTGAAAATTTAATAATTTGCTCCAGCACATCATTGATGTGTGATGTAATTTCTCTCATCTTTAAACAAACAAAAAACCCCAAAGAGCATCACAATAAAGAACGCAGCAAAAAAACCTCCCAGGATTTGCCCCCCACCCAACCTGCTCCTGCCCCCAGGCTCTGCGTCTGGAAGGAGCTCTTTCCCTCAGGGCTTCTCCACATCCAAATCTCTCCTCCACTCTGCGCACACCACACTCTGCCTTCCATCTCCGTTCCTCTCTGGAAACTGCTTGGGCTAAGATCTCCCACGTCCCCCAGACACATTTCAGTCCTCTTCTGACCTAACTCTTAGCAGCTTCCTCTGGTGCCTCTGTGTCTTCTGCTTGTGCCTTCGCCCTCCAGCCTCTCCTTCACAGGGTCCTCCTCTTCCTCTCTGAGGCTCCTAATGAAGGTTTTCCGGGGTGCTACCTCCTGGACTCCTGCTCGTCCCACTTGAAGTTCTCTTGAGACGATCTTAACCAATGCTGTGACTTTAACACCAACTCATATGGCAATGACTCCCAATTTATTATCTCTAGCTCAGGCTTTTTCTTCTGTGTTCTCTGATCTCATCACATATCTATTTTGACAGTGAAAACACAATAATCCTAGTAGACAGGAGGAACAAATCAAGAATAAGAACGCTGCCTGCCTCCAACAGCATTCAGGCTTCATGGGAAGAAGAGACAATCTTGTAAGTCACTGAAGGAAGAATTGGAGCTAATCCTGTAGGTACTGAGCTTTGCAGTTATCCCTGGATGTGGCATGTCCATTAATGTAAACATTTATGCCTGGGTGTGGGGCCCAACGCTTTTGAATTTATGCAGCAATCTGAGGGCAATGGCAAGAACTAGACAATATGGAATCTTCCTTGGCACAAAGTGACTCTCTAGGAACAAATACAGGTCCCCGGGCTGTGGATACCAGGGTGTCCCATGTCATCCAGCACTCAGGTCTTCTGGGGTGATTCTCTGAGAAGGCATTGTGGCTTCCGGGTCCGCGGGCCTTAGTGCCTCCAAGAGCTACTGATACTGAGAAAACCAGACTCCAGGACTCATATCAATTTTAGGGGAGAACGAAATGAATTTTAAAAATAAAGAAACTGGAGGGCAACATATTTGTGACTTGCTCCTTGGAAATCCACTTGCATTACCCAGTTAAGAAAAACTAGTAGGTTGCAATAACCTGCAAGATTTTCAATTGATTGAACAGAGATGCCAATAAAGAGGATTTTGGAATAAAGTCTTCATCTGAGTAACTTTAGGGGCAGAAACAATTTCGCACACGTATTTATGAGGCAAACCTTGCTAGCATTTAACGGGGATCCCATAAAAATTGGGACCCATGTAACCTATGGAAACTCATCCATTCATTTTTAGATAAAGGTCTTAAATTTATGGATGTCACCGATTATTGGGGCACCAGGCAGCCCACACACTGATCTGCAGATATGATGCTTCAAAAGTAAATATTTCAATCAAATGGTGCTAAGGTGCCCCATCAATTGAAAAAAAACCATGAATAATCAAACTAAGAAAGATCATCTGGCCCACACATATGTGCAGAACATCTTAACAACTTTGAGAAAGTCTGTTGGATGCTGGGATATAGTAATGAACAAAATTTCTAAACACATGCACCAAAGGGGCGCCTGGGTGGCTCAGTCAGTTAAGCATCTGACTTCAGCTCAGGTCATGATCTCAGGGTCCTGGGATCAAACCCCACGTCAGGCTCTGCACTCAGCAGCGAGTCTGCTTGTCCCTCTTTTTCTCTCACTGCCCTTGCCCCTACTCGTGCTCTCTCTCTTTTCAAATAAATAAAATCTTTTTAAAAAACTAAAAAAATAATCACATGCACCAAAGACTGGCAGAAATGCAAAGTATATTAGCAATGGCTATTGGGGTGATACTTTTTATTTCATTTTCTAATTTTTATTAAATTTTCTAATTTTTCTTTTATGTATAGGAGCCTGTTTCACCACCAGAAAAAAAGTTTTAAGAAAAAAATGTCAAAAAGGAGATAATTTCAAAAACGGCTTTAGATTGCTAAAATATAAAAACAGATTTGCTTCTAGGTTATCTCTATTAACTTAAGAATCAGAAAATTAACCATCCAGAAATAGAAACTGTGAGTCTAGACCATCGTGAAAACTCACATAAAAATTTAAAAAGAAGGCGGCGGAATTTTCTTCTGTTACTAACACTGTGAAGGTTAAAAAGTTTCCTGGAAATGAAGGTTATGTGGCTGATAAATGTGTTCTTGTAGGCTCTCCTTGGATTGGATTCCTTCACAAATCTCAAAAGAACGAGTTTGAAATATGAACTCTAGGCAGGTTATTCTCACTCGTAAATAAAATAGTTCAACCTCTGCCTGATGTTATGAGAATACCAAATTTAGCATTATGGAGGTCCCCAACACATTTGCATTTGAATATTCGAGACAAAATATTAAGCTAAGAGAAGAGACCAAGAGGTAATCCCAGGCCATGGATAGCATTGGCACATACCACCATACCGAAGAGGACCTGAATGTGGGGCAGCTATTCCACTCTGACAAATAAGAATGTTCACATGTCTCACCCCCCTCTCCAGGTGTGCCCTAAATTAAAGCTGTGGAGATACAAGATGGGCCGTGTAGTTACGTAGTTCCCAGCCATTGAGGAGAAATGCTATCCCATTCCCTCTCAAGCATATAAAAGTTTGCTTTATCCGTATCTTGCAAGTCTGTTCCTAAGCCTGATCTATTTAAAAGAAAAAAAATACATATCTCTAGATCCAAACCACTGGAGTAGAAAGTTAGACCTCAGTCAGACTGATAATGAAAAACCAAATTCCACTCCATCACTTCCCAGCCCCTTCACCTACAAGATAGGATAAAAATCCAGAACCAGCGTTAACTAAGAGCAGAAAGGTCTGGGAGCTGCAAGCATGAAATTAAGAAATTCCCTAGAAAGAGAAATGTTCACGTTGTGCCTTCGTGCCGCAAAGTAATGTGAACTACTAATAGGTGATAACATTTCTAATGTTTCACATCTCATAATGTTCCCCAAATTTATTTCATAACAAGCATTTTTAGGTCAATCTTTGGGAAATTATCTCAGATGGAACCCATTCCAATTTTATACCAAAAGTTAATGAGAAAATGGGTCTCAGACTTTGTAATCAACTTTGCTAGAATGTTGCTACTCATTCTGTTAAAAATTATGAATTGAAAGAATTTTGGAGTCTAATTATGGGTTATATTCTATTTTGCTCCGTTTCACCAGCATTAAGTTGAAAATTTTCTTATGTGAAGTTAGTCCGATTTCACCCTTTTTAACTTTGAGAACACGAGTTAATTTGCGTGCTCACTCTGCATATTTATATCTAAATCTGAGATTTGCTTGGAAATGTGAATTTTATCAGTTGTCAGAGGCAACTCAACATGGGCTGGTGCAATGGGGAAAAAATCAAATTATATTCACACGAAACTTAAGCTGGCTCCCATCTGGCTAAACTTTAAGCTTAAAATAAATGGAATTTTCTTTTCCTCACCTCATCCGATTAGACATGGAAGATATTCCACCAGGGGGTGAGAAGATCCCAATTGGAGGAGGTAAAAGAGAGGAAAAGTGCAACTGTACCATTTTCTATCCTCGTTACCCTACCTTTGTGGCACTGTCTGATGGCAGAAGGGCCATGCCGCTGAAGTCACTTCGTTCTTCAGTGCTTCCAGAGCCTTCCATATCTTGTGGGAGTGTGATAAACAGACTTAAAGAGGAGATGGTAGGCTGAGAAAAACTCTTTAACGATGCAATCTTCTTGTATTTTTTTTTTTTCATTTGTAGAGGGCTAAGACCTAGAAAAGGACCTATTTATCAACTTGGTTAGTTCACTGAAAACCACACCCCTTGATAACTTATACGGACATCTGTGAACTTCGTGGGCCCGTGAGTGTGTGCACGCATGTGCATGTAATATTTAGAACCTGTGTTTATCAAATTTGGATCATATCTGTCAATCAGGTACAATGATTAGCAAATGAGGTCGGTTTACTCTCATGTTGTCACCCATGACCCCTTGTTTTCTTGAGCAGGTCTTTCTTCTTTGGCCATTAGTGACTTCCAGTTAAAGATGATGTGGTGCATTTCAGAATGGTGGACATCAGTTTTGCTTTGTTATCAGGGAGGGGTTCTGGCCCGTCCTGTGGAACTACCATACCTGGATTAAGCAAAGTGTGGTAATCCAGTGGAAAGGAAAATATGCCATCTCTTTTCTCTACTGTGATACTCCTTTCTGTGTGATTCACAAGCAGGTAGAGGGACACTTTTATCAAGGAATAGTAGTGTAAGTCTAAGACATGAATATATAAGCTTACTGGAAGTTTACGTCAGTCACATTAGATTTAACTTCACTACTTCCTCCCCCACGATTCTCTACTGGCTGAGAACTACTGATCAAAGCTAAGCAAATTGTCAAGAGGAAATTTTTTGCAGAGATGGAAATAGTCTATATCCTGATTGTGGTGGTGGTTACATGACTATATATGTTTCTCAAAACTAAAGGACTGTGTCCCTAAAAAGAGTGAACTTCACTGTGCTAATTATATCTCAATAAACCTGACTCAAATAAAGAAGGGAAAAAGCAAAACAAAATAAACTTACCTGGTTCACTCATCCCTCCCATCCACATCCATACACACCTCATATTCCTCACCACCCTCCCAAATCTAGGAAAAACGTCTCTTCCCAAAGCTGGCCTCACACTCTCAGGAAGAAACTAGCAAGGGATTTCATAATTGTATTTAAGAGTTTTGAGTGGGACTATTGTTCAACAACAGAAATCGATTTTGGATGTTTTGATTCAACTCCCTTAGAAACATTTTCAGAGACAGCTCTTTGATAATGCACATTCAGTTTATTACTCCCCTCCCCCAAATTTAATTAGGCTCCCAAAGTTAAATAAATTTATCAAGTAAAGAGGATAATTAAGTTTGGTGTCATCTTCCTTTATTTGGCATAACTTAAAAAAAAAACACAACTCATTCTACCATATCTTCTCTACTAACATTAACCAAAAAGATCATCTCCTGGGCCCTTCAATTTCTCCAACAGATTAAAATAAACAAAATTCCCTGTAGATAAACCTAACACTATTTGCACTCACATTTCAGGAGTTATCTTACATCAGACATTGCTCTAGAATATTATCTAGCCATTAAAAATAATGAGTTCTATAATATTACACACACACACATGCACGCACACACTAGTACATGCAATTAAAAAGCACTAGAAGAGCCCATCAAATCAAAGTCACTGACAAGAGCTAGGACACAAAAAGAAACAAGTTGAAGATGGAGAGAGGCATTCTCTTTATTTTAAATCTCCTACATAAAATATTTTACAGTATCGTGTGCCACTCTTTTAATAAAAGTATTAAATAAAGAAGAATCTAAGCCCTTAACAAAATTAAATACTACACCAACTACCCAATAACCTTTTGGCAACTCAATAAAGAGAAGAGTGCCCCCCCAAAGAGATGAAATGCCTAAAAAGGGGGCTTTTCTAAAAGGATCCCCTCTGAAAATAGGGATTGGCTGCTCACAACTTGGTCTGTTATTACTTCAGAATGCAAGCCAATGTATAGCTCCTCTATTTTAATATTTTTAAAATAGCCTGAATTATCTAAGTAAAATCATGACCCTATACATTTTCCAAATAAGAATCACCCAGTCTCATTATCTCAAAGAATCAATATTACCAGCCCCTGTATCAAAAACATGTGCCACCTGATAGTGTCATTGTTTTTTCCCTATTTATCAACATAAGACAATTGTGATTCTCATGTAATTAAAAGAGAACCACTCATTCTGGTTCACAAAATATAAATAGCCAGTGTATACATCAAAAACCGTTCAACATTTCTCATAACACAGCCACGAATAAGGCAACATTTTGAACTCTCAGGTTAACGATTTCTTGGTTTCTTGGTTTTATTGTTCTTTTTATGACAGTACTTAGTGTGGTAAACAGATACTCATATTCTGTTGAGGAGACACACATATTGAGATGACCTTTTCAGAGAACAGTTTGGCAACGGGTACCCAGCGTTTAAGGATGGACATGACAACCAATTTAACTTCTAGAAATTTATTCTAAGTAAAAGATTAAAGATCAATGCAAGATTTATCTACAAGGATAATTTATAGGTATTTATAATAGTAAAAATTAGGAAAAACTTCAACATATAAAGATAAACATCTATTTCATAAATTATGATATATCAACACAATGGAATGATATCGAGTCATCAATGAACATGTCCCTCAGGGATATTTGAAGATACAGAAAGATGTTATAGATATGATCATTGTGAGTGAAGAGAAAAACAGGATTCTGAACTATAGAGGCATTATGATCCCACAGTTTTTCTATATACATGTATATGCAAACATACATATAACACAGATAACGTGAGGGTACAAATACACAGTAGAGGGTAGAAGGAAACATACCACTGTGCCTAAAGCTGTCACCTCAGGGTGCAGAACAGTGAGTGGCTTTAGTTTTCTCCCTGAAACGTCTTTCCCATTTTGTAAAATTTCAACAATGGGTGTGCACTGTTTCTTAAAAAGATTATTTTTAATGTATTAATTTTATAATCTTAAATATATATATACATATATGTGATATGAGGCTGGTTTCATGTGATTTTGGTTTTGGTAGAGAAATGGTAGAAAAAAATCAAGGGCAATTATTGTGTGATCATTTATTTAAAAAAATGAAAATACTGATCCTCTCTATAAGTTATAAATTTCAAAATAAAATATATGCTATAAAATATCACTTGTCTAAACAGCGATAGAAACTGAAGGATTACCGCGGGGGAAATAGCCTTATTAGTCTTTTATTTTGTTTCTAGAATATAAGTTAACGAGGAGCATAAAGATAATTCCACAGCTGACTTTTAGATTCTCTTCAACAGATGAGTAAAGTCTCAGAGCCTAGAACAAGATGTGGGACACCACAGATGCTCAGTAGATATTTGTCTTAATAATTCTGTAAGTTGGGGTCTCTGCAGGGAGAAAGGATGAAGACAAGAATCAGGTCTTCTTTGCTGTCATATTTGAGTACTGTTCGTAGAATATGGTAGGTGATCAAGAGAAGCACAGGGAATTCAAATGAGTAGAGAGGGTCCCCAAAGGTTATGTGGCACTAACCTGGGGCACAGAAGCTGGGTGGATATTAGACCAAAAGCAGCTGCAGGAGAGAGTGCCAAAGAGCCAAGGCACAGTGGAGGAGGGTTGACTTACTTAGGGAGCTGCAAATGGTCTCTATCTCAACAAAATGCAAGCTGGCTGTGGGAGTTGGTTTAGGGTATGAGACCAGAAGAGCAGACAGAGGCCAGATGTTTTAAAGGCCCCAAGCAATAGCGGGTTTTCCACAGTCCTGGCTTTGCACGGGAGAGAATGACCATTCAATTTTCTTGTTAGTCAGGACCTGGAAATTGCCTTCTCACGCCCCACTTATTCTCATTCACGTTCCCTCAATTGTGAGTGAAGGGGGCCCAGGAGGAATGAAGGGTGTTTATCATTGAACCAGACATTTCTGCTTGGGTTTCAGATACAGGCTTTTATATAAATGGCGGTTGATGGCTTTCCATTTGGAATTATTTGAAACAGAATATCCCCTTTCAGACACAACACTGGAAAAACACCGAAATAAATCAGAAACACAAAAGTTGTTTTAAGGCATCAGTCATTTTCGGCACAAAGGACTGACACTGTCCTTTCATTTAAAGGTGTGTCTTGGGGCTCCCCCTTACATATACATAGGAAATGTCAACACACACGATTCTCATTTTCTAATCTATAAAGAAGCCCTTCTAAGAGGAACAAGCCTGAGAATTCAGGGATATCAGTAAGAGCCAGCAGTAGTACCAAGAGAAAAGATGTGAGCAGGAACCGTGCAGGAGATGTCTACGGATGATAATCAACCTCACTTGGATCACGGCGTGGCAGGCAACTCATCCCTTAAGATAAACTCTGACAGAACAACATGTTTGAGTCAAAAAACGTGTGATGCAGACATTAATGCAAAAACAGAATGCTCTATTGAGTAAGGAATTTCAGAGTGAATTGCCTTATGACAGGGCGGGAGATAGGGGCTTTTAAATTTTTTCAGCTGTGACCTACAGCACGAGATACATTTTGTGCTGCATCCCAGTATGCATGCTGATGAATGTAAAACTGATCTAATGAAACACTTATCTTTGCTACTTGTGAAGCACTCTAAAAATTATTTTATTCCATTTTTTTAAAAACACTATTCAAAATTCACTAAAGTGATTTCATTACCCTGATGAGTCACTATTTGCAATTACTTCAAGAGAGTAATCCATTTGACTGCCTCCTTCCAGATAGATATTTTTTCTTATTTCTTGAGATAAAATACCTACAACCACATCTCATGAACTATTCAAAGTTAGAAATCAAGTGACTCAAGGTCATGACTCACAAGGAATATTCAAAAACAATACAAATTATATTATTATCTTCAGCATAAATGCAGGCAACCACATGACACAGGAACTGGTGCACTAAGCAAAAAAGATCCCAGAAAAAAAGAAAGAGAAAAAGGTCCCAGGGTCTTCTTCTTACCCTCTAACTAGCCACGATGACCAATGGTCTAAGAGAGAAGCAAAATGGGTCAACAGCCAGAGGATTAGATATAGTTTGGTTTTGTCTGGTTTTTCTTTGTCTTTTCTTTGTTTTCTCATCATTTGTTTTCTGAAAACCCAACCCTCTAGCTAACCAAAATAGCTCAGTTAGTGTCAAGGGCTGTGATTCTGATTTTTCCTCAAGGCCAAGAGCAGCAGACAAACTTGGGCCCCGCTCTCACACAAAGAGAACAAAGAGCTTGATCCTGCCAGTGACAATCTAGCACCCAGAGGACTCACCAGCTGGCTTCTGACCTCCGTCTGACTGATACCACCACCCAACAGGCAGCCTCCAGAGAGCAGAGGGCAAACCCTGGCGGGCCAGATTCCCAATGCCACCTCCATCGGGATGATGGTGACAAACAGTATCTGCTGAGCTCTTCCTGTGTGTCAGACTTTGTGGCTAAGACTCATCCCACTGCCTTCTGTCATCCCACATGACATTGCTTGTCCTGACTGAGAGGTTTTATTGACTACTAACTGTCCAAATTATAACCCCAGAGACAATAGATTCAATGTTATAACAAAACTGTCTGATGTCCAGTTCTATATGGCACCATTGGCTGTCACCCATGAAACCTCTACAAGCTTCTTACCCATGCTGATTGATGGACAGCCTTACACAAGAATCTGGATGGAATTGACACTAAATATGAAGCAGATGGAGCTGGAGGGAGAAAATGTACAAAGACAGACAAATAATTTCCATGTAGTATGAGATGTGCCTCGATGGGATGGAATATAAGGGAAAAGAGGAAAATATCTCCTCCCTTTGTGGGAAAAAAAAAAAAAACCTAAAGAAACCTACTAGGGACCATAAGTATTTATAAATATAGTGTGATTTTTTTCTTTTTCTTTTTGGTTCTAAGTAATAACTATTTATTATTAGGAATATTAAAAGCATAGAGAAGCATCATCAGGGCTGACCTATACATTGGGGTGGGCCCGCAGAGTTCCGAGGGAGCGTGATACTTTAGAAGCCCATGAAATGTTTTCAGCTTAATTGTTTTTAAAGTCAGAAGAGAAACTTAAATAGGATAATAATGAATATATAATAATGAATCCAGCCTGGATGATATTCATCTTTATAACAATGTAGTCAAAACTATAAATTTTAATACAGTTTTAAAGAGGAAGGGGTCCACGAAGACAAAAGTACCAAGGTCTCATGAAAGTCATAATGCAGCTGTGGTATAAATAAATATCGATAGTATCTAACTCTATAAACCTTTGTCATCTAACTCTATAAACCATCTCTGTCTATTAGGTCTGTGTCTACCTGCCTGAATGTCTCCCTATAGATCATCACCCCAAATCTCACCATCTCAGGTTTCTTCCTCCACCCCCAAGTTTTTCAGTAGTTCAAAAAACTGTGTTAAACCTTGTCCTGAAATCTATGTGCCTGCTCAGTGGATATAGATGCTTTGGTCTTCCTAGGGGTAAATTGTAAAGGAATAAAAAGCTTTAAAATTTCAGACCACTTGACATGGAACTTTAACGTCTAAGAATTAATGTGGAGGAAATAATCAGATGGAATTACAAAGATGTTCATCACAGAGCTAGTTCCACTGAAAATGGAAACATCCCTAAATATCCTGTAGTAAGAGTCTGGTCAAAATAGTTATGGTTGATCCACACAATGAAACATTATTAAACAGGCATTAAATCATTAATGATATAAGTATATATTTATTGCTGTAGGAAGATAATCACAATATATTAAATGGAAAGAAGAGACTATTTAGAACAATATAATTTAATCTCATTTTATGGGGAAAAAAATACCAACCTATCTTGGTGGTAGGATAATGGATGATTTATTAGTTTTCCTTCGCCACATTTAAAAATATCCCAACAATGCATATATATCACATTAGGTTACAAAAAACATGAAGGGCATGTACTGTTTGATTCAGGATCCATTGGTAGGTATTTCACTAAGGAAATTATTAAAGATGCAAGCAAAGATGTAGCCAGGTCTCCTTCATCATCATTTTTTCCTTTTCTACTGAATCATTCCCATGAGCACATAAACAAGCTATAACTTCTACCATCATTTAAAACAATCTTACTTGAGTGTAACTTACCCTCCAGCTTCCACCTTATTTTTCTACTTCGCTCTAAAGAAAAACCCCCTTCATTAGTCATCTATACCTCTACCTCTCAAACTATGAGGGGAAGGACCAGTTCGTTTTTCACTTCGAATCTGTTGACTGGAAACAAACACTCTTGAAAAATACAATAAAACTTAATCACTAGAAAAACGTTCATGCTTGAATGCCGTGGCCGTGTCAAACACTACAAAGGTTTCCGAAGGCTGACTCTGCACCACCTCCCTGGCAACCCGCCTCAGACCATGCTGAGTGTCACTCCTCCATGTTCACTGTCCTAATCCCTGTATCATCACTTGCTGTTAACCCGTCCAGTCAGGATCTCTTCCCACCACCCCAGTGAAATTGCTCTTGCTCAGGTCACCCCCGACGACCTCCATTGATCGTTGCTAAAATCAATGATCAATTCTCAATCTTCACGTACTTCCACCATCTAGAGCATTTCCGACAGGCAATCTCTCCTTCACCTCTACGTGAACTCTCTTTTGATTTGCTTCTTACATCCCTATGATTCCTCTCCCAGTTCCTCTTCTTCTCCGCAACCAGCAACTTTTGGGGTATTTCATGGCTGAACCCTGGAACCTCTTGGAGGTTCTCAACCAATCTCAGCTATCAATACTGTCTCCATGCTGATGATGCCCAAAGTTAAATCTCTGGCTCAGAATCATCCCCTGAACTTTAGTCATATATATATCCAACTACAAAATCAACATCTCCACTCCATGTCTAAAATGCATCTCGAAGTTAACATAACCAAAACAAAACTGTTGATCTTTTATGTTCTCCATTGATCTCAATGACAAGTCCATGCTTCTGGCTGTCCATCCTCAACTCTTCTTTTCATTTCCCACCCACATTCATTCTGTCAAGGAAATCCTTTTGGTTCTACCTTTAAAATATATCTGGAATCCAACTGCCTTTTAGTATCTCTACTGCCAACACCCTGGTTCCAATCACTGTCACCTCTCAACTTGCTTACTGTCATGGAGGGTATTATAGTATAATGTCCATAGATCAGCCAAATGATTCTTTCAAATTGTAAGTTATACAATGTCACAGGTACGCTCAATCCATCGCACGGCTTTTCACACAGAGTAAAAGCTAAATTTGTTACAGTGGCAGAATGTCTCCGCTCTCCAACCCCACCTTATCTCCTGCTACTCCCCACCTACTTCTCTCTGCTCCTGTCACACTGGCCTCCTTGCTCTTCGCTTCCAATGCTGGACAATCCTCCCTCAGGGCCTTTATACTGCTATTCCCTCTTTGGGGAAAACTCTTGTCCCGATACTATCTTAGCCCACTCCCTCACTAGGTCCATATGTTTATGATAAACACAGTCTTTTCAGTGAGGCAATGCCATGCATCCTCCCTGTTCTGATTTTTCTGCATTGCACTTTCCACCATACGGCATACTTCTTTATTTATTGTCTGTTTTTTCTCCAAGTAAAATAAATATACACAACTTAAGGAAAGAGATGGCATCCTGTTTTATTTCACTGCTACAGCCCTAGTACTAAGGTGTTAACTAAGCACATTTACTGGGCAAATGTTCATCCAGGTGCTCTTTATAAAAACAAAAATTGGTAAACAATGTAACTACCTACTGATAAAAGACCCACACTTTGAAAAAATGGGGTACTACTTATATCTATATCCACAATAAGGCAATATGCATATGAAATGAAATACTATTAAACAATTGAAAGTTGGATAAACTGCAAATGAATAAATTTACTGGAAAGAAAGAGGTAACACATGAAGTGAAAAGAATCAGGTGACAAAGGGCCAAGGATGGTATTAGCTCATTTTTAGAATAAAATCGAATAGGAAAAACTGTTAAAGTATATACATTAAGGTAAAAGCCTAACCCAAAACAAAAATGTGGCAACTGATCAGAACAGTCAACCCACGAGGCTTTGAATTTGAGGTTTCCCTCTGTTAACATTAACGACACAGAAAAGAGGCAGGATTAGTTCTGACTTGGGCAGGTAGAGAGGGGACATAAAGTGTGTGCTCTTTGGTCGGCTTTGTCTGGGCCCCAGTACAAAGCAATTCCTCAAAATCTTACACAGCCAATGAAAGCCAGAGAACCATTAGAGCTGTGTTTCTCAGGGTGGGAATAGGTATGACTTGCAGAAATGTTAAACAGCATTTGGATTTAGGCTTGTTTCTTCTTCCAAGTTTCAGGATTATTTAAACTCTCCTGTTTCCAAGTAAAGATGGGAGAGGCAGCTGCTTCAGCCAACAGCCCCGCCACATGATGGAGAGGCCACCAGACCCAGCCGAGAGAATCAAGGTGGGAAAAGACAGTGTGAAATCAGCTAGGCAGGGAAGAATAAAGCCAGAGGAATGTTTTTTTTTTTTTTTTTTTTTTTGTCATTTCCTTTATCTGTTCTGGCAAAATTAAGGTTTAATTCTTCTCAAAGAACTCTTTGCTGGCAATAAAGTTGATATTTCAAAGGAGGAAAAAATTCAGAGTGGGAAAAGCACATTAGACTAAATTTTACACTCAGAAGGTGAGAGCAGTCATATCTGTAGAGCAGAAGACAAGTCCTCTCAGTCCAGGCTCCCAGGCTGTCTCACCACCAAGAACCCCTCCTAACAAGGTCTTTGGGCATTTCTTTAACTCTCTGGCACAGAATCCAATACCAACCTAGGTTATATACACATCACTCAAGAACTGATGGTGGCAAAGTTTTAGTCAACTTATTTAGTGGTTAGAGTCACTATACTGGGTACATAAAAAGGACTTTGCTTATTAACACAGCAGCTTTGGAGCTGGTGGCCACCTGGGCAGTAACGGTTTTATACCAGAGGAGACTAAGGGACCACACAGGAGAAGAGGCTTATCTAGAGCTGGTCAGAATGGAGCCAGATCTAGAATCTGCAACCTCTAATGCCCAGTCTAGAGCTTTTACCACCCCAACAAGATATCCATTTAACCACAATCCAAATTACCATGGAGAAAATTCAACGGAGATTCCTAAACTTAGGAGAGGAGAGCCAGCTGCCTAGGAATGAATTGGCGAGTTTATTAAATATACTGATTTCTGGATTCCATGGCAGGAATTTACATTTCCCAGAAGCTCCCCCAAATGAATCTGATGCACAGCCCTGTTCAGAAATCACTGGCCTCGGTTATACAAGACAGAAGAGCAAAGAAACCAGCAGATATCTATTAAAAAATATGCAAGTCATTCTCCTTACTCTATGAAAAAACAACACGAAATATGCAATTATAAAGCTCAAAATAGCTTCTTCAGAAAAAAAAAAAAATGATTCACACTTCTAAAGATGCTCAGGCCACAGCTGCGATCTGTTCTCGTGGCCAAACCCTGGGAAAGCCAAATTAAGGGAAGCCACATTGGGCTTGATTGCTGGGATCCAAAGCTGTGTCCTGCTCCCTAGAGACAAGGGAATGACCACCCTCCAGAGCAGCACACGGGCAGCTGGGACTGACCTACAAGGAGCTGACAGCTGACTTCCTAGCCCGCAGCAACCATCCCAGGAAACCCGGCTCCCTTCAGGTTCCAGCTGCTGGGCGCACCTGCTTGGGCAACAGGCGTCTGTGGAGGAGCAGTTCACTGGCTTCTCAGCATCCTCATTCTGGACTGGTTAAAGTCCACCCCATCTCCCGTATTCAGGGGGTGGGTAGGAAAGAAGAAGCAAGCCGAGAGCTGTCTGGAGGCAGTTGGGAATACAATAAATTAGGAAGTCACACAGCTGTGTGTTCTGAAACACAAGATTGAAAATAGATCATTTTTTCCTCTTTGGGGAACATACTGTAGTGTTGATATTTTCTGATTCAAATTTGGACTCAGTAGGCCTTCTTACTAAATTATCCTGAGGAGGAAGAGAAGGGGGAGGACTGAGAAGGCACCCTTTTGTAGAACTCATTCTCACTTTATTAGGGAAAAAAAAAAAAAAGAATGCTGTTTGAGAGGTTTCAGGGTAACATAGAAAGTTCATAAAAAATTTAGTGATGTCTGAAACATATTTTTGGAACTGACCCTAAAGCAAATAGAAAGCTACTCTATTCATGCAATAAATACTTACTAAGTGCACACTATACATAAAGCACTGGACTACAGGGTAGGATGGAAGATAAATTCACTCTAAGTCTCCTGCTCAAGGAGCTTACAGTCTCTGAGGAAGACAAGACATTTTAAAAAATGAAAGCAGTGGTTTATAGCATTGTGCAAGAGTGAAGAGTAAAGAGCACAACAGAATCCCATAATAGCTAACTGTACCTAATTGCCTGTATGACCTCGGTCTACTTAACCTCTCTGAGAGGCCCAGGCCCCTCATCTATAAATGGAGACGTTGAAAGGGTTAACAGAGTATCAACCTCAGGGAATCGCCTGCTATGTAGAAAGCATCTAATAAATGGCAGTGATCATTTTCACTTTTAAAAATAAATTCTTTCTGCTTATCTTTAAATCAGCAAGTTGTTTTTTTATTTTTTTATGAGAGAGCGAGAGTACACACGAGGTGGGGGCGAGGGGCAGAAGGAGAGGGAGAGAGAGAATTTCAAGCAGGCTCCGTGCTCAGTGCCAACACAGGGCTTGATCTCACCACCCTGAGATCATGACCTGAGCTGAAATCAAGAGTCGGACACTTAACCAACTGAACCACCCAAGCATCCCATAAATTGGCAAGCGGTTTCTGATGGAAATTCAAGTGCCCAGAGCTGGGAGACTCCACTGGCATCCACCTCCTTGTCTACTGCAACCACCAGGAAAATCTCTCCATCCAAAGGCCTGAGGTGAAGGATGAGAAGTTGTAAAAGGCATCCTAGAGCGTTTTGTCCTCTGTTGCTCTCCCAACCACTGGGCACTCCCTTGTGGGGAAAGCATGTCTGTGGGAAGTGAGTTGAAGCTGTGAACATGTTTCTGGGTTTTGTGTTTGTTTTTGTTTTACTCATAAATGTTTTGATTTTAAAAACCTTACAGGATAGCATTTCACCACTATTTCAGTGCAGTTTGGCATCCTGATTGCTATTGTTTTAATTCTTTTCTCTTCATGGTCTACTTTACTTTACCACAGATTTGAATCTTTCAGCATTCTGCTTATATTTTCTAATTTCATGCTGTCTTTCCAAATTAATATTCTACTGTTACAGCATACTAGGACCTTTAAGCTCATGGCCTAGCACATCACAATTCTACAATAAATGCTGGGGAGGCTGATTAAATTATTGCTTTGGAAAAAGAGCCTGTGGGTCCAAGCCCAGGGTATAGAACTAGGGAAAGATGGTTTTACATTTTACATTTTTTGGAGTCAGACTACTCACTTTAATACTAGAATGATTTAACAGATGAGAAATGAAGGTACCATTCATGCAAATGGCCTCTTTCATCTACTGGGATCCTGTTACTTTTATGGGTTTTTTATTGTTATGTTAGTCACCATACATTACATCATTAGTTTTTGATGTAGTGTTCCATGATTCATTGTTTGCATATAACACCCAGTGCTCCATGCAGTCCGTGCCCTCCTTAATACCCATCACCAGGCTAACCCATCCCCCCACCCCCCTCCCCTCTAGAACCCTCAGTTTGTTTCTCAGAGTCCATAGTCTCTCATGGTTCATCTCCCCCTCCGATTTCCCCCCCTTCATTTTTCCCTTCCTACTATCTTCTTCTTCTTCTTTTTTTTTTTTAACATATAATGTATTATTTGTTTCAGAGGTACAGGTCTGTGATTCATCAGTCTTACACAATTCACAGCACTCACCATAGCACATACCCTCCCCAGTGTCTATCACCCAGCCACCCCACCCCTCCCACCCCCCACCACTCCAGCAACCCTCAGTTTGTTTCCTGAGATTAAGAACTCCTCATATCAGTGAGGTCATATGTTGTTTTTGTTTTATAATGTTTTAACTTCTATAAGAAGCTGCATGTCCTAAAATCCATAGTTCCTCATGCATATAGCCACTGGGTTTTAGGTCAGCCACACCCATGGTGCTGTAGAAGAACAGAAGGAAATGTGGGCATAAATTTCATCAGCACACCCCCCCAACCTGTGCTGGGCCGCTGTCAGGTGGTGGCCTCTCTCAGACTTCCGGTGGTGAGTATTCTAAGCCAGGCTCCCCACACTGCTTCCATGATGCCGCCTCATGCTGCAGCCCCCAGAACCTTCCTCTCCACAGCTCTCCTGGGAGGCCTCTTGCTGGGCAGGGCTCCCAGCACCTGTCCAGCTCCAACAGACAGCAGGCCAGAGCTGGATCCAATTTAAAATCATTTTATTTATTTATTTATTTATTTATTTTTCTTCAAATTATATCCAATTTTTTCCTGTCATAAAAAGTTTTCATATTTTAATAATATGTGTGAATGTGGGTCTGTGTGTGCATGCGTGTGTTTGGGTGTAGAAAGAGAGAATGATAAAGCAAATATGGAAAGTATTAACACGATAGGTAAACCTGGGTGAAAGTTGTATATGAATGAGTTCTTTGGACTTTCTTGCAAAAAAAAATGTTTTAAAAAAGGGAGGGTATTTTTCTGTCCATTCACTCTTCACTGTTCTCCTTATCAGTCCTTCCTCACCAATTTCTCCTCCTTATTCTTCCAAATGAACCCCACAATCGTCCTGTGGAGTTTTCCATCCTAGTTTCTGGTGGTACTTTGGAATGATATGTGAGCCAGCGCACTGATTTGGAGGCACTCACATCTTTATCCCGATATTAATGTTTTCCTACCAGGAATAAAACATTCACTTATTTATTTATTTAAAGCTTATATATTTTAGTGAAGTCATGGATTTCTTCAGATATAAGTCTGAGATATTTTCCGTTAGGATTCATCTGAAGCAGTTTACATTTGGACAACACTAAAAAGAATCTTTTTTATCCATTTTATAATTAACTAATTACTGCTGACACATGGAATGGCTACCAATTTTTTGTTACTCACTATGTAGCTACTCTTCTGAACTATATGAATTCTAACAGCTTTGCCTTCACTCCTTCAGGAATTTCTAGATAGTTTTATTGTCTATAATTTAAAATACTTTGTTTCTATCAGTGAACTATACCTCTATTTGTCTGTGTCTTCTAGATCAAGGAGAAATAATATTGGTGAATATTAGCATTCAACAGCACCCTACTTTTAGTTTCAGCTTTTAATGGGAAAATTGTTTCATTATCACCATTTTAAATATAGTGTTGGCTGCTCTAAGGTAACTTTAAAAAAATAATGCTAAGAATGTGTCTATTCCATCATCGTTAACAAATATTAAGTGTTATCAAATAGTATTTTAGCCTTAACCAAAATTAGCATTTGAGTTTACACTTCGAGCTTTTCATGTGAGATGTGCACTCATCTGTTTTCTATTACTGAACCCCTCTTGCTTCCCAGGAACAAATCTTTGAGCCAAATTCAAAGTCTACCACTAGTAAATACAAAGGCCTTTATAACATGCACTTTGCAAACCTTCATAATCCATTTTAGTTGTAATTGTTGTCTTTGTTTTCACCATTTATTTATTTTTAAATTATCTCTATATTTTACAATAAACCACCTCAACTTTTAGGGGAAACAGAATCAGGAATTAAAGGGAAAAAAAGTATTCTGAAACAGGAGGAAGTATAATAAAAGAGGCAGAGGTAAAGTGCTACAGGAGTTTGGAGGAGGACATGATACCCTCCCCAGCAGGGACTCAGAGGAGGAATCAGAATGGTCACCCAAACCTGATGTTTGAGATGAAGCTGGTGGAAAAGTATTTCTATATGGTGGGAGGGAAGACAAGTGGGCATCTGTGTTCTTTCGACAGGTCTGTGTCTGTCTCTCTTCATCATGATGTTGGGCAAACCTACCAGGCTCACCTCTCAATCTAGAACCTCAGAGACAACAGAAAATGGATGCTGGTCGCTCCCAGCTACGTATCTTCTTAGAAATGATGTAACAAGGAGCAAGTGCTAAAAATGCCTCTGATAAATATGAATTATTTTCATCCATTTGTAATTGAGATGTGCTTGAGATATTCTCTTAAATTGCCAAGTTTAATTTCTCTCAGCCATCACTTTCTATGGCGATAAGAATTACCTTGTGATTTTAGAAGGATCTACAAGTACTGCCTTCTGAAACACCAACCAATCACCACAGAACTTCAAATTCTTAAGGCAGCCACTAAATGCACAGAGTTGACTTTGCTACAGGAACAGATACACCTCGGTGTCTCTAAATCTGTGCGTGTTTCGGTTGTTATTTCCTTCACAAATAGGGCGTTGTACAGTTAACAAAACACTTAAACCTGTATTTCTTCATCTAACTCTGAAATGAGAATGATGATGGTGGTGGTGGTGGTGGTGGTGATGACGATATCCCCAGGTTACAGATGGGAGACTAAGGAGCAAGATGGTTAACCACCTTGACAGAAGCCCTTACTTACATCAGCTGTGCCAGTTACCAAGTGCTTCTGATTCTGAACGCAGGAATCTGACATTAGGTCCTCCTGTCTCGTGATACTATTACAAATCCTAATAACAGTTTTATAATTATCATAAACACTACTCTCAATTGACTTTTATACTCTCTCCTTTGACATTTTTAATTTGGGCCAAAAGTGGATCTAACTTTCTCAATACAGGCTCAGGCCTCGAACATTTTATTCATTCATTCATTCATTCATTCATTCACTGCATTTTTGTTTGTTTTTACGTTAATCTTAAGGTTGAAGTATAATATGAAAGCAGAAGTCAAAAATGAAGATTCAAGACAGAGTCAAGATCTGAGAGCCTTCAACGTTCCATGGAGCATGGGTATAAGCTAGTATTAAGGTGGGGGGGGGGAAGGCCCTTAAGAGGCTAAATTGTTAAAAACTACTTTTCTTGAGTTTTCTTTAGCCAGAATGTTCTAAGACTGAAAGTGATGGATGGTACTTCTCAAAGTACAAAAACACCAATGTCCCAGAATTAAGTATCTATTCTAATTGCTGCTGTACTCCAAAGAGTTCTTCAGATTGCTCATCTGTGTTATTTTTACTTGCTAAAGCAGAGGTGTCTAGGTGATGAATTATACAAGGTGCTTCACTCAGCACCACTGGTGTGTTATAATAAATATTGCCACTGAAAGACAAAGTAAGGAAATGCTAAGTATTTTCATAGCATGTGATGTAGATTTCATTCTTGTTTTTTCAAGTGTGATGTAGATTTCATTCTTGTTTTTTCAAAACAGAGAAGTAGTTATTAAATTTTAATCTAATTATATATGGTCAAATAGGTGAAGACGGCAAAACTGTTTCAGGAAATATGAAAACTTTAATCACAAATGTCCATTCTGCCCTTCAAAATACACCTGAGAATACCCATATACAAAAGCATAATTGAGGAAGTGAAAAATATACATTTGCTAAAAGGAAAATAAGGTAGTGGAGCCCTAGCATCTTAGTGATGAGAAATGAAATACATTATAATCAAACCTCAATTACCATTTTTCTGCAACCTTTGATACTGCTACATTAAAAAAAATACTAATGCAGTCCCCAATTCCCAGTAAAGGCAAAATGACAGAGGGCTGTAATCTGACTTCAGTTTGTTTAGTTTTCTGCAGCAGTAAGGGAAATGCAGAGGAGAGTTTCTCAAATAAAGGGACAGAATTAAGGGCTGCAAGTAGATATTTTCCCTATCTGAACAGAACCTCAATTTTCTTTAGCTACTTAACATCCTGTGGTCATATACTCAAGGAAGGCTGGTTTCGGGGCGCCTGGGTGGCTCAGTTGGTGAAGTGTCTGCCTTCAGCTCTGGTCATGATCTCGGGGTCCTGGGATGGAGCCCTCCATCGGGCTCCCTGCTCAGGCGGAGTCTTCTTCTCCCTCTCCCTCTGCTCCTCCCCCAACTCGTGCTCTCTCTCTCGCTCACTCACTCTCTCAAATAAATAAATAACATCTTTAAAAAAAAGGAAGGCTGATTTCATGCCCAGTCTAAGGAACAGCTAATATGGTCCTGTTCCCCTTACAAAGACTCAGCTAGCCATAGGCATAGGCCACGGTGTTTGCCAATGAGACATTAGAGAAAGTTTGCTGGACGACTTTCGGAAGCATTTCCAGACATCTAAAAGAGACTCGCTAGACGATACAGCTTCTTGTTCCTCTGGACCATGTGATAATGGCCGCCATATTGCTCCCTGCCTAAGGACAAATTTTATACATCAAGGATGGCAGGACCAAAAGGTAGAAAGGACTTGGGTCCTTGATGACATTCCGGAACAGTTAAATTTACCATCTCTAGGACTTACTCAATGCTGCAGTTATGATATTCAATCAAGGTTCTTCGTACATAGGCCATTTTGTGTTGGGATTTCTATTACTTGCAGTTGAACGCCTCCTAACTGCTATCCTGGCTGGGCTGGGGCTAGAGTGAGGTAAGCTTGTCCCTGGTCCTGGCCCCGTATATTATCACACTCACAAGTTCTTGTCCTAGCCAGAAGACGTAATCTAAGTCTAGAATTTTGTGCCCAGGACTAGGGCATTTCTTATTATTAAAAATCCTTCTATCGATTCCCATTGCTTGTAAAGTCCAAGCTCCTCCACGTGGCAAATCTTTATGATTTAATTCTTGCTTTTTCTGTCAGCATCTCCTGCATTTGCTTGCTCCCTCAAGCCATCTGCTTTAGCCACATAGAACTAGAATTCTCTGGACCTCCAAGTCTTTTCACTTACATCTCACTGCCTGGAATTTTTAACAGCTGCTGCCCACCATACACATACCTGTGCTTATCTGGTTATTCTTTTCATCTATTGAGTGTCTCCTTTTCTGTGTCACACCCTTCCTTAGTCTGTCCAACTTCCCATGAGCAGAAAGAACCAATCACTGCCTTTTAGGGAAACTAATGTAACTTAAATGTAATGCTCCAAATGACAATGTGTTTTCTAATTATTTGTTTATGTGAAGGACTCTCCAGTCAGCATGTAGGCTGCTTGAGGATGGAGTGTGTGTTCTAAGTCTACATCATCAGGGATTAGATCCTGACTCATAGAGAAGAGCCCTGTAGATGCTGAATGAATGAATGAATGAATGGGAGACAAAAAGAAATATCCTAGCTCTACTTGATATTGGAAGATAACTGGCTGAGGTGCTACATATCATATTAACCTATTGTGTCAGAAATCAAGTTTTCCTTTTATCCTTCAACAACTTACTATGGTTTTAGGGACAGTGTTATAATAACACAAATAATAGTCTCCACTTTTTAGCCCTAGTTAAGAGCTAGGAATCGGCCTAAGGACTTCACATCTATAGCAAGTATCTTTGCATTTGTCTGTGATAGGCCTCCCTTCTTCTGTCAGTGCACCACCTCCCACCTCCCCACACCCTGACCCAGCACACACTTTCAAATACACCTCCTCTTCTGAAGACTTGCTCTTCACTCCACTTCAATCCTGTTCTTCTAACTGGGGCTGCCAGTTACACTACCCACACCATGGGATCTGTGACCACACGTGGGTCCATAAGGATTCTTCTCTGTGATCTTTAAAATTGAAACTAAGGGAAAATAAGCACCTTGCTCTCAAAAGTGCCTCATGGACAAAGCAGGTTACGAGGAATAATTTTAGTCAGAATGTAAAGAGTGAAGAGACGAGAGCCATTGTTCCAGATCCTGGTTCCAAGTGTTACTTAAGTCAGAGCGTTCTCCTTCCATCACTAACCTGCAGTCCGCTTGTGGAAAGTGAGATTCTACCACTTGCAAAGAAACCATCTATCTTGCAACAAAAGCAGCACCCATTATCTCATTGAATCCTCCCAACAACTGTGTGCAGCAGGAATTATCTTTATTTTAGAGATGAGGAACCAGAAGCTCAGAACAGTCAGGAAACATGCCCAAGGCGTCCAATTAGGTAGCTGATGAGTGACTCCAAGACAGGTCATCTGGGTGCCAAAATGCAACCATCCCACTTTTCTGCCTCTTTCTACACTATTCTTTGGGCTTCCTGAACACTGATTTGAGCTCAGTGACCCCAGACATTATCCAGTAAGTGTAAGTCTTCTCTTCATTAATAAACATAGATGCTGTTGATTTTGATTAACTCCTGGGGGTGTAAGGGGCTTCAATTAAATAACCTTATAAAGCGCTCTAAGCATATAAATGATCAGATACTGTTTTTTTATACCACACTATGAAACATTCGCCTCTTGCAATGTTAATAATAGGGAAGCAGAAAAATAGTGCTTTTTTAAAAGTAGTCTTTTGTATGGTGACTAACATAACATAATAAAATAAAAAAAATAAAAGTAGTCTTAAAGACACTGTACATAAATATTTGGTATCAGTAATTTAATCGAATATTGATACGCTTGCTTTGGAGACCAAAAGATAACCGGTATTTCAGAATTGAGTTTCCTCAAAAGACCATGAGTTAAAACAAAAGACAAAGCATTTGTAGAAAATTGAATCTTTCTACTTTTGCATATGTCCTTTTTCTCAATCAGTTAGATTTTTAATTGGTATTTCTTTGATCTCCGCACTTGCTTATAGATCTAGTGCAACCGTGATCTTCTACGTCAATTATTGACACAAATCTGAGAAGAACCATGAACTTAGAAACAGAGAAAAGCAGACGAGTCAAACCAAAGGAAGATGGATTTGTATGTGAAACTAATTTTCCCTGCAAGAAAAACAGATATTTCCTTCAATATCAGGGTGCACTCAGATTTGTTTTCCATATTAGTAACTTATTTAATATGGCAATGGGCAAAAGGCAATCCATTAAAAAGCAATTTACCTCTTACCACAGGGTGTTTTATCATTTGATGTCTAGCACTCAATCAGAATGTAGCAATCCTTTAATATTTTATGAGCGGAGAACAACTCATTTGGGCATGTAGATTTCAGAAATGTGGAGTCCTCTGTAAGCCTTGCAAAATGTCCAGAATGACCTTTGCAGTGCAAGCAATAGGCCAACCTGAAAACTCAAACTATAAGAACATTGGAAAAATTACGCCTTAGAATAGATAGTGGGCATTTAAAATAAATATGCAATCATTTATAACTAATAGTAGAAGATATCAGTCCCAAATCATGCTTACACTTTCTCAAGGGCAAGCTTTTCGGGGACAGGGACCATATCTGATTCACCTTTGTATCTGCAGTGTCCATCATAGTCCCTGGGGCACTGTAAGTGCACAAAAATCAGTAGGTTTTTATTAAACAGATGAATACATACATTTGTCATCTTGGATGAAGGGAGCTTGCCCTGAGTGTGCCAGGCCCTGGGTGACTAAGCTCAACCTCGCTGCAGAGATGAGCCTGACCAGGTACTAAATGAGTTGTAGCAGAAGGCTGGAACCTTCTCTGCAGCAGAAGGTGAGATATGGAATAACACACAGTGCAAGAACAGCAGCTGGGGTACCCCCAAGATCCCCAAAGTATTTGCCTTTATCCACACTCTTCATCTCAGTTCTTAGGAATTGGGTCCTGTCCTGTTCCTGGCTTCATACCAGGTCCTCAACAGTCTGAGAGGGCTGCTCGGCACCTGCCAGAGGTCAGTCCCTATTCTGTACCCACCCCCCTACCACCACAGCCTAGAACTTGGCCCTCTTTTCCACGTTAGTCTCCCTAGGCTGAATACGATCTGTTCCCAGGGTCCCTACCTGTGACCAAGCCAAAATGAACACAAGTACTCAAACCACCACCCCAAATACTACCAATCTACTTCTGGGGGAAATGTGGAGGCGTAGGAGCACGGTGAAGTCGGTGAGGACATTACCCAAGGACATGAAGGTCCTACGTGGCAGAGACAGAACCCAGCTCCCCTTTAGTCCCAGCCTCCCCCCCTCTGCTCCTCTGTATCTCTGTTCTGTGTTAACTCGTAGCACGATAGATACATGTCGGCTGGGCAAAGGAAAAGAGCAGGGGCTGGGTATGGTAATGAAGCCCAAAAGAATCCACTTTCTGCTGCCATCAAGGTGAGAACTGATAGCCCAAAGCAGGCCACAGGGAAGGGGGGGAGCAAAGCGGGGCAAAAACAAAGCCACGACAAGCCCCAGCCAGCTAGGGCATGACTGCTGTCCAGCTTACAAGATGTTCTTTGTAAGGCTTCTTAGCAAGTGACTTCCAGCAGCTGCCCCCATGAAACTGACATAAACATGAAATAGTCCCAGTTATCGGACTGAGGAATTCGGTAGGATCTGCTTGATTCGGGACTTTAATTCTTCAACTGAATGAACAGTAAGCTTGGCAGCAGCAGACGTAGATCTCAACAAGTTAGTCTGATGCAGAGGAGGAGGGGGAGCTCGGGTCAAGGATCCAAGTAAAGGGAAACGTTCACCTCAGTGATCCATGAACCTGAGCGGAATGACACAGAATCTCTCAGGTCAGGCTGCTACTCGTCCCACACAAAAATGCCCTAATTTGGAGCTCCTAAGCAATGAACTTTGGTGGCAGTTCCATGTCAGCTTCAGCTTCTTTCCCCCATCCACCCAGACTGGAGGAGGAGTACGGTTTGCTGTGCTTGGTCGAAGAGACTCAAATTCTTAGTGTTTCCTTACTATGTTTTCTCCATTTCCTTGTTTACCAGAGCAGCGCTTGGACTCAGTTCTTATGATGTAAATAAAGCATAACCCCCTTTCCAATGTAATCATTGGATTCCTTTCCATGAATCATTTCAGACCATTATTTTAAGCTCTCAAGCAGGTAACTGAATATTTATGCTTTCACCACATTACCACACACCCAACATCTCTCTGGTATAAACAGTCTTTCTCTGGAGCCCAAGTTATGAAGCCTACAAGGGAAGATGTGTATGTGTGTCGGCTCTAGAGATATTGGAGGGAAGGGAAGTCAGCCACTTTAAGGAGGCTCGGTGTTGACAATGACTGCAGGCGAGGTTAAATCAGAGGCATCCTAACAGGTTCAACCCAAATTATACCAATGAGCAAAAGGCAGGAAAATTACCATACCCTCTTTTTTCTGGGTGTCCTCTCCTAAATTTTGTAATATAGGTAAGAAACAGAGCAATAAGCGTATCTCTGACCACATTTGTCATGATCAGCTACCCATTTTCTTCTATAATTCGTTCTTGCTTCGAGAAAGCCTTCTAAACGAGTGAGCCAGAGGATTTTATTAAGGTATTCAATTTCTCTTTATAGAGAAAAATAGTTTCAAAAGAAAGAAAAGAAAATGATCGACAGGTAGGTTAAAAAACTGGAATTTTAAAAAAAGAAAGCCATAGATCTCTTTCCTTAACAGATTACTAAATGCAGGGCTGTTTTAATATATTCTCACTTTTATAATATTTGAAACTCAGTCATAATACCTGCCAATTTTCCCATTCTTGGAGGTTTTAAGAATGTTTATTCCCAGAACAGACGTGCAGAAATACATACACTGGAAGCCTGAGCCCAAGAACGCTGAGTCCACGGGAATGCCCGTGCTGTCAGCCCCTGGGGAATTCTTCATGTAGGTCCAGGCACAGCCCTGGAAACGGGGTGCCTGCCAGGCATCATGCCCATGTAGGAAACAGGTATTACTTACGCAGCTCGCCCACTTTCAGGATCTCACACAGCATCTTGGTCAGCTCTATACTACTGCGGCCAAAGGGACATTCATGCTTGTCTTCCCGGCTACTGTTCTCAAGCACGATCTGCAAGCAGAAAGGGAACAGACAGGTCAGAAAGGGAAGCCAGTTTGTGGTACCTGTCAAAAATGTTGGCTCCATGGTAACAGAGTCATAGAGCCACTTCAGATTACCAAACTAAGCCTTGGGGCCAAAACAAAATTGTACTCTACTTATATTCTCAGTACCTAGCACCTAAAACTCTCATGTTTTCCAAACCTCTTAAAACTTTCCACCCTGTAAGAGGATATTTTGCCCATTGGTTTACACTTACACAGAAGTCCCTATGGATGGGGAGTTTTTCAAAACGGGACAATAAAGATCTATTACTGAAGTGATGACTGCTCTCTTCTCCCCGCCCCCAAGTCACATCTCCGCTTTCCTGGGGATAGCAGCTCTTCTGGGCCTTCAATTCCTACATTTTTATCACGTATCTCCCACAGAGGTTTCCATGTTCTTACAAGATCTCACCCCTGGCATTAGTTTAAAACATTTTTTTTCCTGGGAGAGACTGAGTGGGGGGTGAGGGGCAGAGGGAGAGAGAATCTTAAGCAGACTCCACGCCCAGCTCGGAGCCCTGTGCGGGGCTCCATCTCACGACCCCGAGATCATGACCTGAGCTGAAATCAAGAGTCGGACACTTAACTGACTGAGCCGCCCAGGTGCCCCAACACACCCCACATTAATTGACTGGAGCATGCCTAAGGGACACGTGACACAAACGGAACCAACCAGAGGTCGTCCCTGAGACTCTTCCTACAGAAATGGAAAATAAAATGGCCCAACTGTGCTGACAGTACCCAAGAGGTAGGAGGCAGGAGCTACCTGAATGTGAGCCTGCAACAGAAACAAAAACATTAAAGAAAAGCAAGCCCAAATGCAAAGGAAAGCGGAGGGGAGAGGCGGCGGGAGCCCTGGCTGCACTGGAGTGGCTGGTGGCCCCACGTGCTCCCAGAGCAACGCTGCTTCCCTGTCCTTAGTGTTTATTTGCGTAACCCTTCCTCCAAAAACTGTTTTCGGCTGGTCCAGTAAATTCTCCTCTATCCTTAAGCTAGTTTGAGATGTCCCTACTACAATTAAGGGAGACATTGTACACAGGGATTAAACAAAAGTAAAACAAAGCAATAAAACTCGTTTTAAAATTACTAAACTTCAAGTTCAGATGTTGACAAAAGGAAAGATCAGCTTCTGCTTCTCTGGAGCCATCGCGGGTGTAGCTGTCTGCCACCTCCTCATGGGCTACACCATCTGGAGTAGGTGCGGGTCTCCCAATAGCGTCTACGCCAATGCTATGCAACAACTTACGTGGTTTTGCCCCCTAGACTAGGAACTCTGCAGCGGCGGACGTAGTGTTTTGTTCATTCAATCAATAACAGTAACTGAGTACCCATTATCTACCAGGAAGATGCCCCACAAACTAGAGAACAAGATAGACCAGGGCTCCAACCTCATGGAGCCTTCATTCTAGTTGAGGAAGACAGACGATACAATAGGTAATTACAGTTTATCACAAGTGCTATGAAAAAACCAATTTAACCGGTTGAGGTGCTAAAGAGCAATGGGGAAGGCCTGAGGAGGAGAGTTTTGATAACCAAGTGATTGTTGGGAACCGAGGATGTGAAAGAGCATGCCATGTCAAGGTCCGGGAGGAAGAATGTTTCAGGTGTAGGGATCAAGGACAGTGCCCCTGAGCTGAGTAGGATGTGTCTGGGACAGGCCAGCACACTGCCTGGTCTATAGTGTGAAGGGGTCTGGGGTGATGCAAGGCAGCACTTTGGGTTCCAAGAGCCCGAGGGGGCGGAGCACAGAGGTGAGCCAGGGCCCCTGCCCCAGGGCTGGGTGGGGTGTCACTCTAAGACCTTGAGATGCTAACCCTGAGGTTTAGGCAGGCAAGTGACATGAGTGACACAGCCTGATTTGTTTTGAAAAGATCTATGAGTACAGAGAATAGAGAGTAGGGAGGAAGAAAGAAAGGAGGGCCTGGGCAGCATCCGTGGCAGAGACGAGGGCGGCTCAGACCAGGCATGCCTGGGGCATGTGGTCATAGAAAGGTAAGGAGAGGCAGACAAGGAGTGAAGAAGACAAGGAGGGGAAGGTTTTTAGAAAAGTGAGAGAAAAGAAAGAATACTTGGAATGAGAGAAGAAAAGGGGGAAGAAGGAAAACTAAATTAGAGTGCTATCTTATTGATATGGCCAGGGTTCCAAACAGCAAAGTGAAGGGAGGGAGCTGAATATCAGGTGCACTGTTGAAAACCGGAGGAGGAGGATTCTAATAAAAATGTGCTCCAATTATTTTCCGCACAAACACCGTAACACACATGTATATACATATATTAGTATATGCATCAAGAGTACCCCGATAACAAATCAAAGGTTTGGGGCTATTTCTGCCAGATTGCATTAACACTGAGGCACAATCACATAGCTTGCACATTCAATCTCCTCTTCCACTTCTGCCACGAGCAATTTGCACAGCCTTCCCCATTACCACCTTACACCCCTCATGATGGTCCGGGAAGTCCATGAACCATCCTGTTTTGTGAGGCTTTTCAACCGTTTGGAACATACGCTCACATAAATAATTATGTCTTACATATCATCAGGAACATAACCTTTATTGTCCTTGGGATTTATGATAAAAATTCTTCCTTGCGGTCTCTTTAGGGAACACATGTTATGAGTTGATTGTTTTTTTCTCTGAGAAAGCTGAACGTAAACTCCAACTAAATCCCTTCCCCAGCTGAGCAAGGAAGGACCAGTGCTAGAGTCTTAGAAAGGCTCATTCCCTCTTCACAGTCTCTTCTGGGCAAGCTGCCTGAGCACGAAGACTCATTAGGTTGAGCCTGAATCACCCTTTTCCTTTTAGGGGAATTCTTCCTAGTTCTAACCAGGAATTCCAGTTCAGGAAAGCAGGAGGGGAGAACAACTAAATTCCCACCAATCAGGGACTCGTTCTCTTTTAAAAATGTTGTACCTGAAACAGCTATACATATATCAAGGAGCAAATCCAAATCTCCTGATGACAGGAGAAATGAATAGAAACAACGGAGCAAGAAGAAGACAGAACATAAAGAAAAGACAGAAGACAGGTAGTTTTCAGCCAGCTCCCAGCTCCCACTGAGGACATTCCCCTGCATTTCACATTAACATTCTATTAACATTTCATGAGTCCATCAATATTTAATGAGGATGTGATCTGCATACACCGTAGATAGAATTACTGCAGCCAATAAATGTTCCGGAAACATTTCCAAGGCATTGTTTATTAGCAGGCACTAAATTAAGGAGTCATGTAAGTAATCAATATGTAAATCAGCTCTGAGAAGCCCTTCTCTTTACTCTTTAATGTACCATCCATCTTATCATATTTACCTACCTAAAGAAAAACAAACCCTCCTCCTTGAGTGGTGTCTTTAGACAAGGCGGACACAAGTCTTTAAAGTTACTTGTGTGGATTTTAAGGTCCACATTCCTGCAGAAAAGACTATGATTATGAACGTTACTAACAAGGTATTACTAGAGTGAGAGAGAATTCTTAAACTAAACGGTAGCTTTTTGCTTTAAAATTAACACACTAATCTATCTATATTCAATTTCAACATTCTGGTATTAACCATGTTCACCGGAGACAATTTGAAAAGTTCCATTTGAAAATATCAAGGCATATTTTCCATCTTCATTTTTTTCCTCACTCTTTAGTTTTAAGAGCAAACATACTGGAACAGAAGCCATGGTGGATGAAGCACAAAAACCTGCTATTATCCCTCATTTTAGAATACGCCATACCCAAAAGAAGTTGTAACCGTCTGCATGTCTTATAAAATAAAACACTGGATATTGGTGCCATATTAAGTACAAAATGTGTTTTAAATACTTTCTGGTTTGCAGGCTATATTTACATAACTTCTATCAACTGATCCCCACAAGTCCAAATGATTGATAAGGCAGGCATTACTATTATTCTCTTTTAAAATGTTGGCACAAGAGGAAGAGTAGGCTTGCTTAGATCACAGAGCTAGCCTAGGTCAGTCATGGAATTTCATTGTTAAGTCTTCAATTTCCAAATCTCTTCCTGTGAAGACGGCCTTCCCGTACATATTGTCATAAAATTCAATGGATTTCATGACTAAAGACATTAACGAACTTTGATCAATTTCTTCTATCTCATTGAAGTGGGTCTATAAATCCCAGCTCCTCCTAAACAAAAGCATAGGTTCTCTCTTATCTCATTTATCCCATGAAGATCAGTAGCAGTTGCTCAAGGTGAGTGACCCAATGCTGCATGGAGTAGCCCACAGGCTTTCCCCTCCCTAAATTCTGAGTAGCCCTCTGAGTGCTCTGCATTTCTTCTTCTCCACTGGTTCAGATCACAAACCTACTTGGCTTGGGCGTTGAAGTGCTGAATACAAGGCCAGCCGCACTCCAGCACTCGCCCCTTCTCTGGTTTCTGGGGCCCCCTTGGTCTCAGCCTCAGCCTCACATTGCTGACTTCTTCAGCTGGTTGTCCCCGACACATGTTCCTCCACATTCTGTTGAGCTCTCCTCTTCCAGGGTGAACCCAATCCATTCTGTCTTCCCCACAGCTGGCCCTGGGGTGAGAGCCTTGAGGGTCTCCTCCACTGCCCCTCACCCAGGAAGTTTTCCTTCACATGCTGCTTTGACTCTCAGAATCAGATCAAGTATAGTGGTGTCTTCACAGGCCACCGAAGACAGTGGGTGAACTTCTACTGTGTTCTCTCCAAAGAGAAAGGACTGTCCATCTTGCTCCAATTCGGACACAAAGCTGCTAGGAGAAGCATCGAACCTAGAGCGCCCAGGCAAAACTAGTTTAATGTGCACAAGACATTCCACGTCTTTGTGAGATACACAGAAGTTACAGAAAGCTCACTTCCTAGGATTGTGGTGCAAATTCAATCACAAAACAAAGGCAACTCGCCTAAAACAGACTTGACCCATTTGTGGTTTATGATCTCTTCACCGCCCTCCCTCTTCCTATTCCTGTGTGACCCCGTGGCTGACATCCACACAAGGCTTTCCCCAGCAAATGAACCAAAATCATGACTGTGTTGGGACTGGCTCTCTGGGGGCCACAGGTAAGTAAGTCAGAGGATCTCACATCATTTAAGCAGGAGAACCATATAAATAAAGAAGTGTCTTCACTTGCTTACACAGAAGATGCAGATAGGAAGCCCCATGTGCTCGTATTCAAGCGGGAGTCGTCCACGGGAATACACAGGGGTCCAAGTACATGAATGAGCAAGGAGCCTGAAGAACCAGTCATGGTCTGATGATTTGGGCAACAAGTCCCAGTACAAAACCATTACGGCCACATGGGACACCTGTCCTCAGAGTCCTGTCAACTCCACGGGCTCTGTTAAAACCTGTCTCTTGACCCACCAGAGGAAATGCCAATCTTCTCCTATAGTTAGCCAACAAATAAACAACAACAAAAAAAACCTTGTTTGTATCCATGAGGTTCCCTCTGCAACACAGAAATAACTCACGTTAGTAACAGGATCCTGAACACCCCAGAAGGAAGCATTAGACCTTAGATCACATCACCAAGACCCAGACCTCTTCTGAAGTCAAGTGTAAGCCCAGCTTGGGGTCCTCTCACAGTGACTTGGGGGCCACGAGGGAACATTCTCCTATGTTCCCCCTTGGTACTAATGGTACCAAGTGCTAACGGTGATTGGTCCCAGAAAGCCATAGAGAAGCATTAGAAAGTACACTGAGTGGCCTCAGCGGGGCTGCACAAGAGCTTAATTGTGATGATGAATTTTGAGCAAGCCCATAAAATCAAACAAACATGCCGACCGCTAATAAGATGATTTCAAATGGGCAGAGAACAGGGAACATTACAATTAGAGAAAGTATGCCAAGCAGGAAAGCAAACCAGAACAAATCAGAATCCCAGCTGCTCGTCCACCTGATCTGCTGCCCCCATTCTACAGCTAAGGGAAGTGAGGTCCCAGAGTGAATGAACCTAAAAGAGACAGCTTTAAAGGTGCAGACGAGAGGGCAGAGAAAGATAAGCAGCAGCTGATATTTACCGAGAGCATTGACTTCCCAGGCCTCGTTCTAAGCACTTTCACTGATGGTCTCATTTAAGGTACATGTCCTACCGCGTGACAGAAATACGGCATCATTCCACTTGACAGATGGACAAGCTGAGGTAAATCTGCCCAAGGTCACACAGCACAGAAACAGACAGACCCCACACAGGAACTTAGGGGCCTGACACCAGAGCACATGTTCCTACTTACTGATTCCTATGGAAACACACTATACCTGCTCCTACTGAGAAACGGGAAGGTGACATAGTAGCAAAATTTTGATCAGGGAAGTCCTTACAAGTCCTCACCATGGTAACAGATGAGCAGATAGCACTGCGGCTCTGGACAGAAATGATTTTCCTGGCTCGCCTTCTAACAGACTTGGTGACTTGATGCACATTTCTTAACCTTAGTTTTCTCCTATAAAAATGCAGACAGGAACACCTATCCATGGGGGTTGTACAGATGAATGAAAAAAAGTGGAGGTAAAGATCTTTTTGTGCATGAGACTCCTCAAATGATAGAGATGATTGATCTACTATTGCTATAAATAATTACATGAGCTCTTGTTCCAGGGTATTACTCTTCACTTTACTGAAATAGTCTTATAATTCTAGGGCAAAGCTGTTGGAAAAAAAAAGCACAACACAAAACAAAACAAAACTGTTATAGAGATTATTAATCCTGCTTTTTGGCAAAAGAAGAACTAGGGTGGAATAAATATTATTTCTGACTTAGATGGATTTCCTAAGGTTCTTTCAGCATCTCTTCGGAACAGTGGTTCTCAAACTTGAGTAGGCATCTGAATCATTGGAAAGCTTGCCAGACGCAGACTGGGGGGCTGCTCCCTCGGAGTTGAATTCGGCCTGTCTGTCTGAGATGAAACCGAACAAAATACACAAGCAAGTAAACCAAACCATAGATTCCTCTGAGACACTGCAGGGATTGAGGGAAGGTGTGTTACAAAACATTTCAGAGAACATTTCAAAATTATTTTTAGCAGCATACTCTTAAAAAAAAAAAAAAGAAAGAAAAAGCCTCCATCTACACACCTTCCAATTGCACATACAGAAGTTGGGTGGAAAAAGAAATAAATCTGATAATAAAGCAGTCCATGGTATGTCCAGGGCTGAAGGGCAGGCCTCAAGGCCTTTGGACAAGGCCAATGACACTAAAGCAGCTGCAATGGAATGACTGAGTCAAGAGTGTGACTAGGGAAGAGCACTCCCAGAGCAGAGTGTGCAAAAACTTCAAGAGCTCTTGCCAAGGGCAAAAGAACAATGCATCCAGGAAAAGGAGAAAAAGAATGCAGAAGAGGTCAGATTAGCGAAGAAAACAAAGTAGAAAGTGCACACAGGGAACGGAGATAAATAACAATCTGGACAAATGAGAAGAATGGTATAAAACCCAGCTAATGAGGTGAAATCCTTCCAGAATAAAATTAGGCAATTGCACATACAGAGGCATAATAAAAGCCATAAATATAAAATGGCAAGGAATTGACTGGGTAATGGTATAGTAATTAAAGCCTGAAGGTTCGTAATAGACCTCAAATTGAACATTAATCAACCAAAAAGAAGCGCTGCCTGCACTTTGATAGAGCGCAACCACCGCAGGATGTGCGAAACCCACCAAGCACTCGGAACCACGCTCTGCCGGAGGGTCCTCCCGCCAAGTACGGAGTTGGGCGGCACCAAGAGGGGAAGAGTAAATAAGAGCAGGGATGACGTGAGTTTATGCCCGCATAGTGACCCCGGCGTCACTGAGGGAAGCCGAGACATCAGCTCCGTGGACTCTTCCAAAGGCCAGTGGAGAGCAGGAGTGATGCCCCTGCTGATGCCTGCATCCCAGAAACAGGACGGCACGGGCGTGGCAGGCACCTGCAGGCATCACTACGTGCTTGCAGAGGAAACATCTGGTTTATTGAAAGCAGCGGTTCTCTAACTGGAGCCTATGCTAGAATCATCTGGAAGCTTATCAAAACCACAGATTGCTGGGCCCCAGCCCCAGAGTTATAATTCAGTTTTTCTGGGGTAGACCCAAGAACGTGCATTTCTAACAAGTTTCTAGATACTGTGGATGCTGCTAGTTTGGGACCACCCTTTACGAACCACTGATTTAAAGTTATGCCCATCTATATTCTCATTTTCCATCAATGGAAAACCTCCTGTTTTTAAAGACGTGAAAAGCAAGAAGAGTAGATGAAGGAGAAATAAATCTGATTGTTCTGATTTTTTTTCTGTGACTACAAAAAATGTCATTAATGAGTTAAAACCCATAGAGGATGCAGATTGGTCACTGCCTGGGGCTCGGGGTTGGGGGGGAGCGATTGCTTAATGGATATGGGGTTTTCTTTGGGGATGATGATAATTAATGTCTTGCAACTACACAGAGGTAGTGTTTGCACACAACATGTGAATGTACTAAATGTCACTGAATAATTCACTTTGAAATGGCTTATTTGATGTGACGTGAATTTCACCTCAATTTAAGAAAGAGTGAATACCGATGGACTGATTACCATGTGCACACTCTCAAGTCTTTAACTCATTTGGTCCCCACAAGCCATCAAGCAGGACTACTTGTTACAGATGAGGAAACCATGCCTTGGAGCTTGAGTCATGTGTCTGCTGTCTAGCAGTGAAATGGGATGCGCCGGCATCCTGAGTCTACAGGCAGGACTCATAACTTCTATGCTGTGGTTTGAACGGCTTCTTGGGTGGCATAAAGTGTTTCTATTTCCAAGCTGGGGTTTAGGACTGGCCAGACAGAGGCACCAGAGGTTCAGAAGTGGCCTGGGATAATAGTCCTAATAGGACACCCAAGGACAGCCAGCCAAATGGGGCCCGTGAGGGGAGTAAAGCATGAAGTCCTTACAAAGCCCTCGGTATCCACGGATGAGGAACGGCTCTCTGCACACTGCTTATCTGCAAATCACATACACTTCCTTGCATTTATTTGTGAAAACTCACGTTTATATTATTTTGTAGACATACACTACTCAGGTCTTCTCAAACTTTAAAGCACTGCATGGATCGCCTGAAGATCTTGTTAAAATACAGATTCTGATCCAATAGGCGGAGGTCAGCCCGAGGTCCTGCATTTCTAACCAGCTCCCAGGGGATGCTGACGCTGCAGGGCCGAGAACCACATTTTGAAAAGCAAGGTATTATACTTCCCAAATCTGTCATATGAATTCTAGTCCCCACACTTTGATTCTTTCATTCATTCATTCACTCATTCATTGGACAATTATTTCTTCTTTTTTCAACAAGTGTTTCTGTAAGCATTCATTATTGCTAAGGAACTTGCTAGCTGCTAAAAATACATCTATGAACAAAATACCATCTTTAAAGGCTTGTAATCTATTTGGAAGACGCAGGGGATGGGATTTGGAGGGTGGACAGGCTTTCACTTGCTATGTCCCTCTTTCATCTCCTTCTAGATTGTTTGCATTTTTTACAAGGAAGTATTACTTTCTGGGATGAAGGTGCACGTGGCATGCAATGGGCAAGCAGAGCCAACTTCACAGAGGGTGAGACTTGGAGGGGAAGAAATGGATTCCAGACTCTCTCCCGAGGCATCTTTTTAACATTCCAGACCAGAGGTGAGCTATGGAATGTAATAAAGATTAATTGCAACTGGGACTTAGATGCTGAACGAAGGCAGAGAAGCCCCTCTGCCTGTTGGGCAGCATTAGCAATAAATCACAAGATCACGGGGCAGAATTTTGACTCACTCAACATTACATTACGGAATACAAATGCCTTCCATCTCCTTCAATGGAATGCAGAGACAGTGAGATGCCGGCATTGTCTGACAGTCACTGCTGGATGACAAATTAGGCTTGACATTGCTCAAGCCTGATTTCTTACTGAGAAATTGTCACTACTGCCTTAACAGTTACTGCAGTCTTAAAGCTAAGTTACGCTCCACATATGTTGTCTGAAACATCTTTGGACATAACTCGCTTTACTATAAACAAACACATTCCAGGAGAGCTAGTGATAAAACGAATCCCTGCAAGTCAGATCTCACCTCATTTTCTCACTTAGCTCACAGATTTATAAATTCTCTCTGGTCGGGGAGAATGGACTTGTGAGTATGGAGAGGTGAGGAGAACTATTTATTTCCTATCGCCTTCTGGACAATAATTAATTGGCCTTTTCTGTTTGAAAATGCTGATTTTTCCGATGACGCACATATTAAATTAGCTACAACGGGAAAATTATTTTTTGAAACCCAATTCACAAATTAGGCCATACGTTGTTTTGCTTGAATTAATGTGAAAAGGAAATCTTTCTTCTGTTAAATCTAGCTTTTTAAATGGAACCCATCTCATTCTAGCTCATTCTATATAAGCATCCCAAATCTTGGTTACTTCTGTGAAAGGAGAGATCTCTTCTGCGGGGCGGCCCTCCTAGAGGGGTGGGTCCCAGTGTGGTTTCTTTCTATGCAGATTGCTTCCCCTGATATCTCTCCACCCCCCTTTTCCCTCCAGCATTTGTCTAAATTTCCCTTCTCCTTTGGACCCAACTCAATGTCACTTTCTTCATAAAACCATATGTAATTCCTTCCTCTAAAACCCCACAGCCCTTTATCTTTTTCTTTCTTACAGCAGTTCTCACTTTCTGCCCCAAATTGTGGCAAGTATATGTGTTTTATTTTCCCTAGTGGGGAGAACCACATCTCAATCACCGGTGAATCCCTCACGATGTAGCAAAGTCACACATACGTACACTAGGCACTTATTAATGAGACAGTTACTAAACAAGTGAATGGATACCGCAGGATAAAACTCTGGCCTCTAACTGGGCTGGCAGTGCCCACCAAGGGCCCAGTGGACATCTCTGCCCTTTACAGCAAGCGTCAACTTGCCTGGTTTTAACAGGAGAATTTTCCTAATTTTTTTTTCCTGTACATTTTCATACATCTTCATGGAGTTACAATCACCTTCTTATCCCTGTCATCCATATTCCCCATTCTATTTCCCTGTGGACTTTATCAGCAGCAATGACTACCATGACGCTCCCAGCAACCTCCAACCTCATCCTTTCCTTCCTCATGGGGTTTCTCAGAACCCAGAAGCTTCTCCACAGCTGGAGCACTTAGCCACACAAGGAATCCAAACTGTGGAGGAAAACTCCTCTCGAAACTGAGTCTTCTGCAAGTACCTGATGTGCCCTCAGGGAGATGTGTCCACCATGAAGAGCCAACTCAGATGCAAATTCTCACTGGGCCAAAGCCCACACTTCAAAGGTCTGTTTAGGGAAACTACACTCACCTTCTCTGTGCATTGTGAAAACAAACATTTACAGAGCTGTTGGAGTGTGTGAAAAATGTCCTTAGTTGTGTTTATGGAAAACACTTGGCAAGTATTTGCTATAAATGCTTCCTGTAAATACTGTGAGTGAGAACCAGCAGGAAAAAATGTATTATGAGATGACAGGGAGCCAGCTTCCATCGCGAAAGATGTCTCTTTGCACATACCCTGCATGGGTGTGCTGGTTCCACTCCCCTACCCTCCTGTTACAAGGGAATCCTGCATGGGTGGTCAGGGGCAGAGGAGGGACAGCCTGCAAGGGGAGCTTCGGGGCTGGCATCCCATGTTGAAGTACTGAAAGAGAAACCTACTCATGTTTCCTAGGTGATAATGTCCCTGGTAGGCCTTCCTTCTCCTTTGCACATTTTGGGGACCAGTTCTGATTCCAAGTCCCCTGTTCCAGCTGGAAACAGGCCCTCAGTGTGAGCCCCATTTTCCTTGCTTGATGACTGGCCTCTCCGTTAATTCTATGTTTTCAGGTAGAACATGAGAAATGGAAAACAAGACATTCAAAAGTATTCTTTTATAGCAAGATTAATGAGATTTCTCTTAATTACCTTATAATTGACACAGATCTCAGAAGATATGGATAGAGAGGGAAAGAGAGTAATGCAAGCCAAAGCAATGCTTGAGGTTTTCCCAGGAAGCAACAGTGACCAGCCCCAAACTGCCCTCTGGAATGAACCGAGCCCCTCTCATGCTACGTGAGGCACGCCCTGGGCATCACAGAGAGGCTGGCTATTCTGGTCCCCGAGCAGCCAACGTAATAAAGAGCATAAGTGTTTAAATATCAGAGAGATCAATTATCTCACAGTTGTTATATCCAAAAAAGACTACTTTTTCCTTCATTTTAGAATATTTTCTTAAAAAAAAAAAAAAAGACGCAAATCTTAATGTACGTAAGGCAAAGATGCATGGCAGCTTTGCATTTGCACCGGTGCCAGGCTCTGGTCCAGACCCCTCCCTTTACCCCAAAGTGCTCTTCTCTCTCATTACCCAGGCCTAGCGATCAACATCCTTGTGGAGCATTTTTTAATGTTTATTTACAAAATTATTTCCTTAAGTACATTTCTAGAAATGGAAGTGTTCCTTCAAGAGATTTCAATATTTTTGCCACTTAAAATATATTGACAAATCATCATCCAAGAAGCTTAGGTCATTTCACACTCCATTTAAATGGGACAGAGTTCCCTTAAAATCATTTCACCACCCGAATCTGCAACTGACAACACCAAATGCTGGTGAGGACGTGGAGAAGCAGGAACTCTCATTCTTTGCTGATGGGAATGCAAAACGGTATGGTCACTTTGGAAGACAGTTAGGTGGTGGTTTCTTACAAAACTAACATACTCTTACCATACGAATCCCGTAATAGCACTTCTTAGTATTTACCCAAAGGAGTGGAGAACTTATGTGCACACATCAACCTGCACATAGATGTTTATTGCAGCTTATTCGTAATTGCCAGAACTTGGAAGCAACTGAGATGTCCTTCACTAGGTGAATGGATAAATAAACTGGTACAATCCAGATGATGGAATATTATTCAGCACTAAAAAGAAATGAGCTGTCAAGCTATGAAAAGACATGGAAGAAACTTAAATGGATATCACTAAGTGGAAGAAGCCAATCTGAAAAGGCTACATTCTATATGATTCTGATCATATGACCTTCCAGAAAAGGAAAACTTTGGAGACAGTAAAAAAGATCTGTGGCTGCCATGGGTTAGGCATGGTGATGAGGGATGAATAGGCAGAGCACAGGGAATTTTCAGGGCAGTGGAAATACTCTATAGAATACCATAAGGATAGATACAGGTCACTATACATTTGCCCAAACCCATAGAATGTACCACACCAAAAGGGAACTGTAATGTAACCTATGGACTTTGAGTGATTATGATGTGTCAATGCAGATTCACTGATTTGTAAACAAATGTCCCACTCTGATGGGTGATGCTAATGGTGGAAGAGGTCATGCATGTGGAGAGGCAGGAGTGTCAGTAAGAGAGAGAGAGTGCCCCTCATTCAACTCCATCACTTATTGGCAATGGGAACTGGAAATGCCATCCACCCACTGAAAAGATCAGGACACTGAGGTTAATCCCACTGGTTCCATATAGTTCATCATATTGTGAGAAAAGCAAATGGGATAATTGATATGAAGGGGAAACTCCAGAGGGAATGAATGCATGGTGTGCTAAAACAAGCTAACCAGCAATTGTTTAACTTAAAAAAATTGCAAGCCATAAACTATTGGTATGTTGAAATCAGCCATAGTGGGAATATTTGTAACACAGGAATTGATAAATCAGTTTAGTTTTGTTTCGTTTGAAAGCTTATTTCCTAGCACATCACTGAATAAAATGTAAAGTACTAAAAAGTTACCCCCAGAACTGCCTGGTCCAAATTCCAGGTCTGCGTTTTACTACTCATAACAATGAACAAGTTACTTAACAGCTCTGAGCCTCAGTGTCTTCATCTGCAAAATGTGACAACAATAGAGTCTAACCTATAGAGTCCTAAGAACTTAATGAGGCAATATACGTAAAACATTCTTAGCAGCCCCTAGTATACATTCATTACTCACACATTTTACCTTTTATTTGTTCCTACCATATACAGAGTGGGGCCCCAAGCACGAGGCTCTCAGCAGAACTGACCCCTCTGCCAAAATAATTAACTAAACTTTGGTCTTCTCAGTCATGTTCTCATACAGAACTCATGTCTACTTATGCAGCATACATATATTCTCATGGCTTTTATAACCGACACTTTATGTGAGACTTAATACCATGTAGCTCGTCAGTCTTAAGAAATTATGGCCATTCAGATGATCTCACCAGCTCACTGAAAGGCAGATTTCTTCCAAGTCTGTTTTCAGTTTTGATCCCCTGACACATATCACTATGGCCATGAAGGACTTCAGAGGGGAAAAGAGGGAAATAACACTGGTCAGGGATTCAACATATCAAGTCTTTAATTATTCATTTAACAAATAATTTATATGGTCCAGTGCTAGGGAATGAGGACAAAGGACAAAAATGATAATGATCAAATAATAAAATATATGATTATATAATTCCAAATCTATAAAGGAAATAACAAGGAAACATAAATCAATAAAAGAGGAGCCTTAAGGATGAAGTCTTAAAGAATGAAAGCTCAGTTAAGGGGTAGGAGTAGGGAAGAGAGGGGTTGAGTCAGCAGGAACAGCAAGTGCAAAGGTCCTGTGGTACAGCATCACCATTCAAGAACTGAAAAGCCAGCCAAGCGAGCCTCCCTGATCTTGGTAATTGCAACTTTGTAGGTAGGTATGAATGACATACATTGGGGTCTTAGATTCTAAAAGCCTCCAAGTATAAGGTATAAGGACCTTTATACAGAATAAAATTTAATAAACCAGCCAGTGAGAAGTTAGTTGTCAGGGCTGTTATATCTGTTACTAATAGTGTTTTAATTGCTTTATAAAATGCAAGAAAAATATTGTCTATTATAATTTTATACTAAATCTTGGAATCTTGGGTTTTACCAATGCAGGGAAAAAGTTGATAAAATTAAGGTCAATGTAAAAATAAAATAACCTGACATGTCAAACACTCCTGGGTGTACCAGGTGTATTGCATAGTTCCTAAGGAAAAAAGTTATTTTTATCATATACAATGGGACATTTGGGAACATTACCACCTAAATTGTATTACACTAATAAAAAATGCCTCCTGATTTGGTAGGCAGGTTGCTAATGCTAGCTGGACTGTGGTCACATGAATACAACTTAAAAACAAAAGTCAGCAGGGATTCACCCAAGTATAAGCATCAGCATATCTGGGGCAAGGCCATTTTGGGACACACCAGTATAGCTGCTAATTTGGGCTTCCATTCCAAAATGGACAAAGGACAAAGTCTACAGCCAGGAAGGCTATAGCATGTTCCAGATGGAAACCTATTTCCACGGCTTCTTACATTGGAGTGCCTGGCAATCCCAGCCAGAAGGCAGAACATAACTGAGTTAGGCACTCATTGAACAGACATGTGTGAGTGCCTTCTGTGTGCCTACCACCGCTCTAGACACTGGGGCGTAGCAGAGACACAACACACAGTGTCTGCCCTTATATACCAGCTTGTGTACCGGCACAGGTAAATAGGAAATAAATACAAAAATAAATTTGGAGTATAATAAGCAAGCATTACATTTGGAGAAAAACAAAGGTTGGGGGGAGATGGGGAGCAGAAGGATGAAATCACTACTTAATATCTGGTGGTGCCGAAAGGGCACTCTGAGCCTAAAGGAAATGAGGGAGGAAGCGATAGGACTCAGTGGGGAGCAGGTTCCCTGGGAGGAAGGAGCAAGTACAATGCCCAGAGGCTGGAGTACACCTGGTACGTTGAAGGTCAGCAGGATGCTATGGACTGAACTGTGTCCCCTCAAAATTCATTTGTTGAGGGTCTAATCATCTTAGAGCGTGACTGTATTGGGAGATAAAAGCCTTTAAAAAGGCAACTAAATTAAAATGAGGATATTAGGGAGGGGCTATAATTCAATATGACTGGTTCCCTTGTAAGAAGAAGAAGAGACACCAGGGATGTAAGTGCATAGCAGGACGGCCATGTGAAGACACAGCAAGAAGACAGCTGTCTGTAAGCCGAGAGAGGCCAAAGAAGAAACCAACCCTGGTGGCATCTTGATCTCACACTTCCAGCCTCCAGAACTCTGAGAAAATAAATTTCTATTGTATAAGCCCGTCAGTCTGTGGTATTTTGTTATGGCAGCTCTAGGAGACTAATACAAAGGAGGTCCCTGCGGATGGAATGAGCAAGGAACAGATGGACACAAAGACAGAGAGGCAGACTATCATAGAGCCTTAGGAGCCATGGCAATGACTCTGGATTTTACATGGAATGAGATAGGAGCCACTGGAGGATTTTGAGCAGAGAAGTGACAAGATGAGAAAAAAGTTTAGAAAGATCACTCTGGTTTCCTAATATTCTGACTACTATGTTGAGAATAGACAAGAGGAACAAGGGTGGAAGCAGCAAGAACCAATTAAGAGACTACTACAATATTATAAGAGAGCTATTTAATGGATTACATTATTTTTTAAAAGATTTATTTATTTATTTGAGAGAGCGAGATAGAGAGAGAGAGCACACACATGGAGTGGGAAGGAGAAGAGGGAGAGAGAGAGAGAAAGAGAAGCAGACTCCCTGCTGAACGCGGAGCCCAACATAGGGCTCAACCTCACCACCCTGAGATCACAGCCTAAGCTGAAACCAAAAATCAGATGCTTAACTAACTGCACAACCCAGGTGCCCTAATGGATTAGATTATTATAAAGGCAGCAGAGATGGGAAAAGAGGTGGGATTGTGTGTGTAATTTGTAGGCAGAGTCAACAGAATTTGTTGATGGAGGTTAATGGCAACTGAGTGTTAATGAAATGAAGAGTAATCCTCTGAGCCAGGGATTTTAAAGTCCCTGGAAGGGTCTATGGTGGCAACCTATACTCAGTGCCATGAAACATTTAAACATTAATATTCTAAGTAGATTTAGCCAAGCTTAACCCCTGAAGAAAGTAGATCCTAGAAGGATACTTGTAGCAAAAAACAACTGAGTACAGGAATTTCCAGCAACGGAACAAAATTGCCAGCTATTTTTTAATTCAAATGTTTTATTTTGTTTTTTCCTACTAAGAAAAACAAGGAGGGGATTTCTGTTTCCCCGTCTGACATGTAAAAAGCTTGGAAGTTAGCACTCCCACATTCACAACAAGAAAAAGCCCGAACAAACTGAAAATCAATACCTCTTCTTAGTTCCATCAGAGAATTGAGGCCACAGGGCAAACTGTCACCCTCAAAACTGGAGAAACAGGCAAATATGGAGGATCGCAGCTCCTGGGAGCAGAAGCCAGTGCTGGAGCCTGTTGGGAATACTCAAAGGGTAACTGACATTGCTAGGGACAGGATGTGCCTTAAGAGGGAAAAATTGGGGGCCCAGCCTTACGTGGGTCCCCACACTTTCATGAGTTATTCCTCCAGGAGCTCTGCCATGTTCTCAAGGTGAAGATCAGAGAAAAATCCTCTCTCGCTTCAATCAGGGGGAGGGAAAAAGTAAGCATTTTGGACTAAGCCCAGAGCATTCCATTCTCTTTAACAGTGGCCTACCCTCAAGGGAAACTGTTTTACTAGAACCTAAACTACCTAGATTTCACCAGAACTTAACCATTCTGGGGGAAGGGAAATACCAGATTATAGCCATGTTTAGCCCTCTTGTTTCCTCTGAAAGAGGAGAAGGGAACTGAGAAGGACATTTGCAGGTCACAGCACAAGGTTACAGGCTCATTAAAAAAAGAAAAAGAGACCTAATCACAGGACTATAGGACACTTCCCTTCTCCCTACACTTTACCATCACATCAACAGGGCTCCTGTATAATAACAGGAGATCACAGGTAAAAAAAACTACAAGCCTTGGACCCTATTTTTGAAGGAGTCTCTAGGGAAACACAAAGACAACAGGAGAGACAAAAACAAGGATACGAGAGAAAATTTCAGCCTCTGACACCACAGATACAGCAAACCTTGAGCACAGTAAAATCCCTAACTAGATAAACATAAAATCTCACACTAAAGGCTTATTTACATTGGTTCATGTTACCCAATACACTATGTGCAACTTTCAACAAAAAATTACAAGAAATACTAAAAGGCAAAAAACACAACCTGAAGAGACAAAGAAAATATTCGAGTCAGACTCAGATATGGCAGAGATTTGGGGCTTCTCAGATCAGGAATTAAAAATAACTATGATTAATATGCTAATGGCTCTAACAGAAAAAGTGGACAACAGGCAAGAACAGGTGGGCAAGGTAAGCAGAGACATGGAAACACTAAGAAATAATCAAAAGAAAATGCTAGAAATGAAAAACACTGTAACAGAAATAAAGAATGTCTTTGATGGGCTCATTAGTATACTGGTCAGGGATAAGGAAAGAATCAGTGAGTTAAACATAAGGCAATAAAAACTTCCTAAGCTGAAAAGAAAAATGAATTTTGTATCTCAAACCCATTCTTGCTACAATGTTCTACATCAAACCTCTTCATCTCTCATCTGTACCATTGCAATGACCCTGCCTCTAGTTACTAGATACCACCAATTCATTCTCGACACTATCAGCCTGATCTTTCTTAAAGGCAAATCAGACCACATCACTCTCCAGCTCAAAATTCCTGTCATTGCCATTATCTATAGCTGTTTTAGAAGTAGACCCTGTATCGAAAGGAAATATCCACATAGAAGGGCAACATGTAAAGCAGATAAATGCAGAAATGCTCTGTTGAATTATGTAAACTACTTAGCAAAGCATGAAACGTCTTTCATGATCGGTCCCCTGCCTACCTCTCTAGCAACACCTCCTAACTCTACAGAATTGGCATGGTTTGGCAGCTTAAAAAAAAAAAAAAAAGACAAACTGAAAAAACTAGAATAGAATATCTAAGAATTGTAGACAATTACAAAAGTTGTACCACAAATGTGATGAGAATACCAGAAGGAGAAGGAGAAAGTAACAGAAGAAATATTTGATGTAAACGTGGCTAAGCGTTTTCCAAAATTAATGAAAGACACCAAAGCACAGATCCAGGAAACTCAGAGAACAACAAGCAGTATAGATACCAAAAAATCTACACTTAGGCATATTATATTCAAACTGCAGGAAATCAAAGACAAAAAAAAAAAAAAAAACCTTGAAAGAAGTGAGAGGTAGAGAGAAAACACCTTACCAAAAGAGGAACAAGGATAAGAATTATATCAGACTTTTCCTCAGAAATCATACAATCAGGAAGAGAGTGAGTGAAATATTTAAAGTGTTGAATGATAAAAAAAGCATACAATTCTGTGTACAAAAAAAGTTATCCTTGAAAGATAAAGAAGAAATAAAGACTTTGTCAGACAAACAAAAACATAGACAATTTGTCACCAGTAGACTTGTCTTACAAGAAATATTAAAAGAAATTTTTCAGAGAGAAGGAAAATGATATAGGTCAGAAACTTGGACTTCGTAACGAAAGAAAGGGCACAGAGAAAAAATAAATGAAGGCAAAATAAAATTTCTTAAATTTTTAATTGATCTAACAGGTAACAGTTTGTTCAAAATAATAATACCAATAATATATTAAGTGATTATAGCTTCTAAGATAAGTAAGTTGAATAAGAGGCAGGAGGGAGGAATTGGGAATACTCTCATATAAAGCACCTTCACTACCTGTGAAGCATATTATTTCCAGGTGAACTTAGATTAGTTGTAAATGTATACTGCAAACTCTAGGGCAGCAACTAAAAATTGTTAACAGAAGTACGATTGATATACCAAGGAAAGAGAGAAATGGAATCAGAAAACGCTCAATTAAAATCAGAGGGTAGAAATATGAGTGAAAAACAAAAGAAATACACACACACACACAAAGAAAAAGGACAACAAATAGAAAACAAAAACAAATATAGTAGATATTAATCCAATTATGTCAACAATTGCTTTAAATGTGAATGGTCTAAATATATCAATTAAAAAACAGAGACTGTCAGGGTAGATAAAAATCAAGACCCAACTACATGTTGTCCACAAAAACTCCACTCTAAATATAAAGATATGTAGACTTTAAAAGCAGAGAGATGGAGAAAGATACATCTTGGTGTAGATGCCACTTTTAGGCAACAAGCTTGAGAAATGAAAACCTGAGTAAGGTAAAAGGGCCCACAGTGACCACTGAGCTGAATGCAAAGAGGCTTATTAAGTGACCCACCTCGAAATAGTCACAGTCCCTAAATGCCAATTACAATCAGGCACAGTTCCTAAGATTACCAAAAAAGGGAAAATTTCATACTTCCCCATACCTCCTCACTCTGTCCTACAACTGTGGCCCCTCCTCACCACCTTACCGCAGACAGTCTTTCCTTTGCTGTCCTGTCTGCCGCTCCTTTGCAGTGTGTTCAATAAACTTCTCTTTTGTTCTGCCTTGGGTGAATTTTTTCACCAACTGCGCTGCTGGCCCCAGCCAATTGGGACAGCCCATATGTGGTGGCCCCCCACACTTGGTAACATGAATCAAAAGAAAACGACTTGGCTATATTGTTTTCAGACTTTCTGAGCAAACTTCAGAGCAAGGAAATTGTCAGGGAGAAAAGAGATACATTAGATAATGACAAAGAGGTCAGTTGTCTAAAAAGACATAATAATCCTTAAATACATGCACCTAACCATGGAAAACTGAATTATGTTGGGCAAAAACTGGTGAAACTGTGAGGAAATATAGACAAATCTGCTATTATGTTTAGAGACTTGAATATCTGTATTTTGGTAATTGATAGATCTAGCAGGAAGATAATCATTAAGTATATAGTTGAAATGAACAGTACCATTAATCAAATGGATCTAATTGATATGCATAGGATATGTCATACAACAACAGTCAAATACATATTCTTCTCAGACTCACATGGAACATTTATAAGATAGACCATACTCCAGGCCATAAGCACATCTTAACAGAAAAAAGAATAGAAATCATACAAAGTATGCTCTCAGACAACAACGGAATTAAACTAGAAATCAATAACCAAAAAATATCTGGGAAATCCCAAAATATTTGGAGATTAAACAGCACATATCTAAATAACACAAGTCTTAAAGAAAAAGCCTAAAAAACTTTTGGAAATATTTTTAAATAAATGAAAATGAAAATACAGCTTTTAGAAATTTGTGGGGTGCAGCAAAAGCAAAGCTTACAGGGAAAATTATAGCATTTGACCCATATATTTTTGAAGAAAGATGTAAAATCAGTAATCTAAGCTTCCACTTTAGGAAACTTGAAAAGAACAAATCAAATCTAAAGTAAGTGGAAGAAAAGTAGTAATAAGAATTAGAGCAGAAATCAATGAAACTGAAAATTGTAAATCAACAAAGAAAAACCAATGAAGCCAAAAGGTGGTTCTTTGAAAAGATCAATTAAAATGATAAAACTCTAGCCAGGTCAACCAAGAAAAAATGCAAAAAGATCAATTACCAACATTGAAAATGAAAGAGGAGCCATCATTACAGAGCCAATGATAGTAAAAAGTAATAAAGTAATATTGCAACAACTCTATGCCCACAAATCTGGTAACTTAGATGAAAGAGCCCAGTTCCTCAAAAGACAGGTGACATAGATAATCTGAATAGGCTTATATCAATTAAAGGAATTGACTCAATAATTAGTAACCATTTTAAAACAGAAAGCACCATGCCCAGATGGTTTTATTGGTGAATTCTACCAAACATTTAAGGAAGAAATGATATCAATTCTCTACGATCTGTTCCAGAAAATAGAGGCAGAGGAACACTTCCTAATCTGTTCTATGAGGGCAGCATTACTGTAAACCAAAATCAAAGACATCACAAGAAAGGAAAACTACACACAAACAGCTCTCATGAACACAGATGCAAAATGCTCAACAAAATATTATCAAATAAAACCCAAGAATTATACACTATAATCAAATGGGATTTATTCCAGATATGCAGGGTTGGTTCAACATTCAAAAATCAATTAATGTAATTCATCACAGCAAAGGTAGAAAAATCATACAATAATATTAATGCACATAGAAAAAGCATTTAACAAAATCCAACATCCATTAATGATAAAAACTCTCAGCAAACTAGGAATAGAGGGTGTTATTGGCTGAATTGTGCTAATGAATTGGGCTAAATTCATTTATTGAAGTCTTAACTCCTAGTGCCTCAGAATGTGACTATATTTGGAGACAAGTTATTTAAAGAGGTAATTAAGTCAAATGAGGTCATTACATTGGGTCTTAATCCAATATGACTGGTGTCCTTACATAGGGCACAGACACAGAAAGAAAGAAGACCATGTGAAGACACAGGGAGAAGACAAACATCTACAAACCAAGGAGAGAGATCTTAGAAGAAACATTTACAAGATAGACACCTTGATCTCAGACTTCTGGCCTCCAGAAATGTGAAGGGATATATTTCCATTGTTTGAGCCACCTAGTCCATGGTCCTTTGTAATGGCAGTCCTAGCAAACTAATCCTGATAGGGAACTTCATCAACTTAATAAAGAACATCTATAAAAAATTTACAGCTAACTAACATCATACCTATTGCTGGGAAACTTGAGTCTTTCCCCCTAAGATCAGGATCAAGACAAGGTGTTCCCTCTTATCACTCCTCCTCAATATCTTACTGAAAGTCCTAGGTAATGCAATAAGATAAAGGCATACAAAGTGTACAGACTGGGAAGGAAGAAATAAAACTGTACACAGATGACATGATTATCTATCTAGAAAATTCCAAAGACTCAACAAACAACTCCTGGAACCAATAAGCAATTATAACAGGTTGCAGGATATTAGCTTATCAAACATGACTAAATGTACCCCACTAATGCTAGATGTTAATAGGGGAAACTGTGTGTGGCAGAGAGGGGCAGGAGGATGTATGGGAACCCTCCGTACCTTCTGCTCAAACTTTCTGTATACTTAAAACTGCTCTAAAAAATAAAGTCTATTATTTAAAAATAACTAAAAAGCCAATGAGGCCTATAACACCTTCCAACTCTAGGCACACACAAGAGAAAGGATTCCCAGAAAACTTTCCCTCTTAAAAAACAGGCAGAAGTGATCTGCAACTTCTGGAATTTCTGCACTGCAATATGGTGCAGCAATGAGAGCAAAAAGGGGAGAAATAACAGCAAATTCCCAGCACAGCAGCTACTGAGCTGAGCTCTGTACCGTGAAGGTAGAAAATGTATAATCGAAGATGGAAGCTTGATCAATAATAGCAGAAAGGAGGCAGCTGGTCACAGAGCAAGTACTCAATAAATATTTATTTGTTCAGCATAGTGAGACATAAAAATGGACAATGTGGACTGAGGGAACCCAGTTTGGAGAACGAATGGGAAGATATCACTGAGTCTAAGAGAACTCGGGACAGTGACTGTCGGCTCAGGGCTTCACTGGTCCTCTAGCGAGGGTATCTGTAGTTTCTGCCTTTGTAATAATTCACACTGAGCTTAGGTTTACAGTGTGTCAACTACATAGAGTTCATTATGTAGCTTGGTTTCATTTTTTTTCTCAAGCAATCCATCACTGTGTTTTAAAGTCCTACTGCATTAAAAAAAAACAAAAACGGAAAAACTAATAAATATAGCTAAATAAAAAATTCTGAACCTAATACCCAGCTTGAGCTGGTAGCAAAAGAGAATGAAACAGATAATCATCATGTTTTAGTCCTGCTTCAGATTTCAGAAACTGAATCCAGTACCACAAGAACTCAGGTGGTGGGAGCACAGAATGTGTACACTGTTATATCCAGCAGGTAAGGTATGTGGAACCTGCATTTGCTCAGACGATGGGCCTTCTGAGACAAAACCAAGCCCATATTGAACAATGATCTCATCCCGAGGCCTGAAGCATCCCATTCAAATCATTGACTTTGGAAGTCAGAAATTCTACCTTCCAGTGCAATTAGTAAATCTATCACATATATTCACACTCTCAAGGGGTCCTGACTGGCAGTAACAGCTTGGTTATTCACAATCGATGAAATTAATGCTGCTATTTTTATAACACGAAAAAGCTACATGAAAATAAGCCTCCAGGCTGTGGACTTTGGTCAAAGAAAGAATAAACATAAAAGCAAAGAATAAAGTATGTAAACGAATTATTAGACAAAGAGTCATTTTAAAGTCCCAGAAAGGCTATGCCTTGGGGTCCTTGTTATTCCAAACTGATTCTGTGCTCCAGATCACCTAGAAGGAAAATGTCATTCAAATAAAAAAGGTTCCTTTACATGAAACTGTGTGTTTAACTGGCAACATATAATTTCATTTAAAAAAAATTAGGAGCAATTGCTGCTAAAGCCATTTCAGGGACAAGAGGAGGGGAGGATCTGTCAGCACTGTGGGAACAAAAAATGATGTGCCACCAAGCTTTATTCCAATCATTTGCTTCATAGTTAAGTTTAATTACACATTACACACTGTCCTGTAATTATGCCGCTTGGGAAACTGCCAATTTCCCCCTTGAAATGTTAAAAGTTGCTTAATTTATTTTAAAGACTCAGCATTGCCTCCATCAGCACCCTGCCTTCGTGCATGTAGGATCCTTGGTTCCTGTTCCCTTTAAATGCCAGCTAGTGGGCAGCAAGGGACCTGTTGCATGGTCTGACATAGAGTGTGGAGGCTGACCATGCCTGGAGCCCCAAGAACACTGGTCCAGTGTATTTATAAAAAGATCTGATGACTTTTCTTCCTTAAAATTTACAACTGGAGAATTTGAGAACCATGCCTATTCCTTTTGCCTGCCCTTGGGAGATTGAAATTTAAGTCCTTTATTCTTAGCAAGAGAGAGATGAGACATTAATCAAGCACAACTTTATGGACTGGGAAAGGGAAACGGCAAATAAAATGGTTTGAGCACCTACTGTGTGTTGATACTGTATTCAGAACTTCACAAAGGTCACCGCAGACCACCAGTATCAGTGATCGCTAACTTGAGGACCTCAGGTACAAGGCAGATAACAAGAATGCATGAAGCAGCCAGACAGAATATAATAGAGTTCTGGGGCTCATGGTTTTTTTGAAGAGGGAATGCATGGCCTGCCTACAGGGAATTCAAATTCTCTTCCCTTTAAAAATACTGCACCACTTGAGCAAACACAACCACAGACTCATTTCAACTGCAGCTGCAACCACCACCCCCCATATGAATCTACAAACCCCTAAAAGCCATTGGAAGCAGACTGCTTGGCTTTAAATGCAGGTCTGGCACTTCCTCAGCTGTGTGACCTTGGGCAAGCCACCTAACTTCTCTGTGTGACAGTTTCCTCATCTGTAAAATAGAAATAAAAACAGTGCTGGGCGCCTGGGGTAGTTCAGTTGTTAAGGGTCTGCCTTCGGTTCAGGTCATGGGGTCCTGGAATCAAGCCCCACATTGGGCTCCCTGCTCAGCGGGAAGCCTGCTTCTCCCTCTCCCACTCCCCCTGCATATGTTCCCTCTCTCATTGTGTCTCTGTCAAATAAATAAATAAAATCTTAAAAAAAAAAAAAGAAATAACAACAGTGCTGACCTCATAGGGGTGTTGTGAAAGATTAATAAATGTGCTAAGCATAGTTGTTATCTCATGGCAAGCTCTGTGTTTGCTATTACAAGTATGTTTATGTCCTCTGACACAGGAGAGAGAAGTCAAAAGGAGTATCCCCAAAACGGCTTTGAACCTGAGGTGGGCCTCAGCAAACAGAGAGATCTGTGTACTGGAAGAAGAGGGTACAAAGGTCACCTTATCTTCCCATCTCTGGGAGCACTGCACGGAAGATTACAAATAATGTATGTTAAGTACTCAAAATAGGCAAAGGTTTAAAAGATGGTAGCTCTTCCATCCTAGGTCATCTCAGAGCATTTCCTTTTCAGTTCTGCCTCCAGACCTAGGCCTCCACATCTCAGTGGTGAGTTAAGATCTAAGCCAATATTTCTCCCAACTAGTTTTTAGAAGTATTGTTTACTGTGTATGCATCATGAGGAAGAAGAATCCATTTAAAGGTTCTGAAATAGTGTAAACACGCTTTAAATTTTTCATCTGTTAAAAAAATGACTATAGTGAAAGAAGCTTGAGAAAACAATTCTTAAGTACAAATATCCATCTTTTCCCATAATCAAATTTACTTGGCATATTATAAATATTTCTGTTCTGATTTGGTATAACATTAGAAACATACATGTGCCCTGGCTCACAACTGCATGAAACCATTATAATTAATCTTATTTTTAAAGGGATTTCTATTTTTCCCCACTCGGGAAATCCATTATCGTCTAGCATAGTGACCCAGGGTGCAAAGACATTCCAATTAGATGAAATGTTCATCATAAGCTAGGAGGCAAGAATTGCAGGGTGCATGCAAAACAAGTAGTTTCCAGTGTTTACTCTTAATTTTGTTACTAGAAGCCTCAAGATTTTATAAATTCTGTGTTAGTTGCCTAACAACCTCATTAAGAAAACATTTTATTTACGACAAATACCACACCAAAGAAAACATACAAGAGGCGTCAGGTTTGTTCTAGTCCCCACTGACAAAACACCAGAATATTTCTCTAAGAAGTAGTGCCATTGCTTAAAATTAGGTCACTGGTTAAGAAAGCAAGTCCTAAGTGATTCGTTTAGAGTTAAATAGTATGATAATTTATAAAATGGTGAAATGTTTACCTGCTCAAAATATTGTGGGAAACGGCAAAGAACTATCAAGTAAAGGTTCTGTGACTTGGTAGATGTGCCCAGGATAGGTCACATCTAAAAATTCAGAAGGAAACAAGAAAAACCTCAAGGCAGAGGGGAAAAAAAGAAAAGAAAACACAATAAAACAAACAAGCTCTACTCTCTTCTTTTGTCTGCTGTTCTAATTTCTGCTATTTAAGAACTAGACCCTGCCTTTCTTGTTGACCACCACATCCACTGCGCATGGCACCAGCCTGGCAGATGGTAGGTGTTTGATAATATTTCCTGAATGAGTCAGTGAATGAATAAATGCGACTGTTAAAAGGAATTTCTCTTCCTTTAGTTAGATGCTTTTTAGCATCTAAGAAGATGGGCTGTTTTCCTTTTCTGTGTGAATTTTTTTCCTCTGAAAAAGATGTAAGCAATAACAGGAATATCTCATTTGCATGCATTTGGCTTTTATTGTTGCACATTTAAATAGCTTATCTGACGTCTTTAGGGTCTGGGATTAATGCACAGCATGCTTCTGTCTGTCTGTAATGCCAAGAGGGAGACAGATGACTGACAATAGGTTCTGAAGCTCCCCTGATCTTCTAAATGTCACTTCTCATGTCACTAGTCTGAAACTTACAACCACATCGGAAATCTGGAAAGCTCTGCAATGATACCTTTGCCAGGCCCATTTATTCCTTTAAATAACATCATTCGAGTCTCAATCACATCTTCGGTAATGGTAACATATAGGAAAAAGACAGCCTGGGTTTTCAAAGGATTTACAATTTATTATTAGTATATGTGCTGCCAAAGCGAGCACAGGATTTACAATTTAATAAAGACAATGTGATGTTGTATACAAAGTCTGTAGTTAAATGGAAAGAGAAGGGACCACCTCTCTTACTTTTAGAAATGACTTCCTGATTATGCTAGATTTAGGAAGACCGTAAGTAAATACAAACACTTTCTGGATGGCATCATCAACTTTCCGTGTCTTCTAACCATGTGACTCTGTCCTCTTTTCCTCCATTTCAAGAACAGCACTGTTGTGACCACCACACTTCAAGCCCAGAGACAGGAAGCTACAGGTTGGAAAGAGCCTGATATTTGAAGGCCAAAGACCTAAGTTTAAGTTCTGCTTGTCTACCGGCTATTTGACCTAGTGGAACTCTCTGCACCTCTCTAGATCCCAGTTCCTGAGTCTACAAAACGGTGATGACAATGCTTTTCCCGAGGATTTTTTTCAAGACTGAGCTAATCTATGCAACATGTCTCATAGGCTACCCAAACCCCTCTAGGTACACATTCTCTCGGATCAAACGGGATGACAAATGGGACTGTCAAGACTGAACTGCATCCTGAAACCATTCTTTCTTTTAGATGTCGCATGTCTTAAGTATTTTTTATGATCCTACTTCTTCCTCAGATCTGGCCACCATGTGTTTTGGAGCCCATAGATTTCCTCGTCATTACTTCCTGCTGTGTGGCTCAATCTTGACTCCCACAATAGCCAGCGTGAGTCTTGAACCAAATGTAAAACCAAATCATTTTGGGTTTTTCAGCAGCTCCCAATGAATAATTAAATACAACAAGAATACATGTTATTAGTCCAAAGGTTTTATTTCCAGTGGAGTCCCTAATCTTCTTTCTTCCAAGGTATTGAGAATTGCCACTCCAGGGAGGGGAGGGAAAAACAAAACAAAAAAGGCAAACAAAAACAAAACATGCAACACACTCAGCGCTGCACCATTATCCTATCTGTGAAATAATGACAGCAGGATCACGGGAGAGAGCCAAGTGCCACCCTCCACCTCTCACAGAGAGAGCTTTGGTGGGGAGAGCTGGGGAGAGAAGCAGCTCCAGAAAAAGTGAAAGCAATTATGCCCACAGTAAATAAGACCCAGAAGTCTGAAATCATGCTATGCCTCCAGGTTTTACTCCAGGCATAGTGGGATGCTCAGATTTGCAATTCTTCCTCGTGTTCTGGGCCTGTCCAAGTGTGGGGTAATTCAGTTACATCCAGTGTTTTCATTATTACACAGTTACAGAGTACATTTAAATAACACACAAGAGGGACGCCTGGGTGGCTCAGTCAGTTAAGCGGCTGTCTTCAGCTCAGGTCATGGTCCCGGGGTCCTGGGATCGAGTCCCACATCGGGCTCCTTGCTCAGCGGGGAGTCTGCTTCTCCCTCTGCCTCTGCCTCTCCCACTGCTTGTGCTCTGTCTCTCTCTCTCTCTGACAAATAAATAAAATCTTAAAAAAAAAAAAAATCACACACAAGAAACCAGGCTGCCGGTCAATAAACTCATGTTGCAAAAATATGTCTTTATGTAGTTTTGTTAAAAGGAACGAAGCCCATGATTCTCAGATGATAAAAACAAATTAATCCTTGGCATGAGGCCATTTAAATAAAAACTAAAGAAAGCCTCTAATCAATTAACAAAAAAATTGTTAAAATATACGATGTGCCAGGTACCACAAGCGGGAGGCTTGTGGGCCAGGGTTAGTGCCCAAAGTGTTCTGAACTCTGTTTAGAAAGATCATCCTAGAAGCTGGCATGGAAGGTGAGCATGAAGATATCAGACTTCAGCAGCGAGGCCATTAAGATACTACGGCAACAATCTAGATGAACATATTAAAGGTAATGATCAAATTTAAGAATGTAGAATTTACAGAATGTGGCGTCTACCTGGGCTTGAGCTCTGCTGCCCACAGCTTACTGCCTACTAGACAAGCCCACTGGACAGATATCCCACATGCATATAAGGGTGTGGATGTCTCCAAATGACTAGCGCCTCACAGACCCTCATTAATGACACCACTGTCCTTCCATTCACTCAAGCCAGTCATCTCCCTCTTCCTCAGAGAGAGAGCCCAGTTTATTTCAGTTCCAAGATAATTCACTCAAACTGCTTCTCCCCACTGCCCCTGCCACTACCTTAGTTCAGTTTCTCCTTAAGTTCCCCAATTTCATTTTTGCCTCTAGTCTTGATTTTTCACATTTGTTTTCTGGCAGGAAAGGGTTTTTTCTAAAATTTATTCACATCATCTTTACTTAAAACACTTCAGAAATTCTCCAATGCCTTGAGGTTAAAGTCAAACAAACACCTGCGTGAGGCCTCTGGGGTCCCTAATGAACCAGCCCACATCTGCCTCAAGCCAAGATTATATTCAGCACTTCCGTTTAGCCACACTGTACTATTTTGGTTCCCTAAAAAAGGCCATACCTTTACTTGTTTGCATGTCTCCCTCCACCTGGATTACTCTCCCGTGTCCCCTTCCCTTCATCTGATTATCCAGCATTATCCAATAGGTCTTAGTGTAGATGCCATTTTCTCCAGGAAACATTCCAGACCTGACTCCCACATGTGTGTTGGTGATTCTCCTCGGTGTCCCCAGTATCCTCCCCGCCCCACCACCACCGAATCAAAATACATTCCAAGTGACTTGGAAAGTGCCTGGTATTTATCTCTTCACCCCTCCTTTCCATCTCTAGACAGTAAACTCCTTCATGACAGGACTCATGAGTGACTTGTTCTTTGGGGAATCCCCATCAACTAGCTCCCTGGGCATTTGATAGTTACTCAGTAAACATGTGCAGCCTGAGTCACTGAGAAGAAAAAAGGTCTACAGTTGAGTCCTTGGGATAGTGTGCATTAGATGGACAGGCAGAGGGAGAGAAAACCACCAGAGAGACGAAGAGAAATGGACAAGAAGAGAACCAAGACAGACAGGACTGGCTTCAGGCAAAAAGAAAAAAAACTGGTCAATGGCACACAGTGTCCAGTGTCAATGGAAAGCCAGAGGAGATGAAGATAGCTGGGGGCTGTTCTCCATTTGGCAGGAGAACAGCTTCTGGAAAGTGATGAGTGGAAGCCTTGGTACGGTGTGTCGAAAAGTGAGTGGCAGATGAATTAGAACACAGGGCAAGAAGACAATTCAGAAAAATACAAATACATGGTATTTGAGGGAACAGGATAGCTGGAGGGGGGTGTCAGGGGCGAAGAGGAAATATGTGTGTGTGTGCCTGTGTGTGGGTGTGTATGTGTGTGTTATAATTCCTTTTAAATATCTCAACTAAATGCGACTGGCAAAGTGAAGGTGAGGCCATATTCAGGTACAGCATAAGAGTTTATTGAATGAAAGATATAAATAATAAATGAATAACTGCATTCAGACAGGAGAGATTTACCTGGTCAAAAAGAAAGCAAATTTCATCAAAATATAAACTTATTTCAAAAAAAAAAAACAAAATCATTTTTATGTTTCAGAAGAGAACACTCAGCTCATAGATCAAAATTTAATTAGCTGTGGGGCGCCTGGGTGGCTCAGTCGTTAAGCATCTGCCTTCGGCTCAGGTCATGATCCCAGGGTCCTGGGATCGAGCCCCACATCGGGCTCCCTGCTCGGCGGGAAGCCTGCTTCTCCCTCTCCCACTCCCCCTGCTTGTGTTCCCTCTCTCGCTGTGTCTGTCTCTGTCAAATAAATAAATAAAATCTTAAAAAAAAAATTTAATTAGCTGTCTGGGATGACAGTTTCTACTATCTGTACCACGTTTCACTATTACTGGGATAACTGTTTCGGAGTCACCCCAAAACTTCCTTGCGGAAGGCCTCAGATTTTATATGTGATCCCCTAACCCCAATTGTTCATGTAAATAGCTTTGGCTTTCCATCCGGGAGTTAATGTCCCAAAGTCAGATGGGACACAGAAAACATCAGGAAAAGAGACACTTTTGAGAAAATAACAGACATCTCAGTTATAGATATAGAGATATAGATAGAATCACATATAGATATTGTCTAATCAGTAAAGAAAAGGGCATGTGAAAAAAAATAATAATACAATAGAAAAGGGCATGTGGACAAAAAGGGCCACATTTTTCTTTACAAATAGTTTTTTCTTTTAAGTCCCTATCAGATATCAAGTTCTTTCAAGTGGCCATGTATTAATTTTACTTATAACAGTTTAGAGAATGCATTGAGGAAAATGGGCTCCAAACGTTAAATTACTTTTCATGAGACATATGCTTTTTATGAAATTAACAATACATTCAGCATCAATAAGCTCTAATTTTAGAAACCTTCATCCACAAACATTAATCAATGTTAAATTCAATATCTATTTGGCTTCTTCTTTTCACACTCAACCCTCCAAGGCTATACTATATGGAATCTCAAAAATATTAATTTACTTACTGTGAGAGCAGATTATATTCCTAGAAAAAAAAATCTGTGCAATAAATATACACGCATATAAGCCAAATTAAACTTTCATGAAAAAATAATTTTCTTATGAAAGACTGCATTTCTGACCAAGCACCTGATCCCAGACCATTCGCAGGAATGCATGAAATCCTTTACATAATCAAATTACAAATAATATTTCGGTATAAATCAAAGCTTATCAAACCACATATATAGAAAAACACATAAAGTTAAAATATAGTGCCTACAGGGAACTCAGAAATCTGGCATGACTTTTTTCAAGGGGGCCGCTGCTGGGTAGAACAATCTTTCACTGTGCAGAGTGTCCCATGAATTACAGGCTTTGGCCACACCTGCACTGCCCACTCAGCAGGGGGCACCTTCCGGTTTCCTTCTGCCCTGCCCACAAAGGAATCTCTCTCTCGGTATTTGGAGTTTCACTAGTTTGTTATGAAATATGAGAGAAGGCATTTCTCTTCCCTCCCCATCTCTCCCATTCCTCTCTTTCTTTTTGTTTATCCTATCGGGTCTCCGGCATTGGACTGAACAGAAGCAGAACCAGAGAGAATCCTCGGTCTCTCTTCCCACAAGTGGAATAAGCCTCAGGGGTCTCCACTAAAGTTGGGATTGTGCAGGTTTGGGATAGATAGTTCATTTATCTTCCTGGCTATTTAAGAGTTTTCATCATAATTCATTGTAGAACTATATATAAGACGTTTTCCGGTATCTACTGTGTGTGTGTGTTTTTTTTTTTTAATGTCATCGCGTGAGAAAATTTAAGTTAAAAATCTCGGTTTCAGTGTCCCTATTGATTTCATTTAATTTTAATATTTCTTTTACTGAATGGGGAAAGCCAAAACTCCGGAGCCACTCATCTAAAGGTAATCCCTCCATATCTGTAAGTTAGAAATTCAAATTTAGTAGGAACACTACAGCAGATGAAAGACTGCATGCTTACCCGGATGTAGGCATCCTGGTGGTGCTTGGCAAAGTACAGCATATTGTCCAGAGCCAACATCCCGGGAGGCGTCTGGGTGAAGTCCATGGCGGGGTTGACATGATTCTGTGATTAAAACAAAATGTTTGATCAGGTTAATTCTTTCCCCAGCTCCAAATAATCAAGGAGCGTGACATTTTCTATCTTCACGTGAACCTCCTGGGGTGGCGGTGGGGGCTTTACTTTCTACAGGTGCAGCTTTCCTATCCGGGGTTAGGAAACTCAGCTGAAGAGCGAAATATAAGATTATTCTTAGACGTAGGGCCCTGTGGGGAAAAGAAAATAATATAAAAACTGCCCTTCTGGTGGCTGTGCTGTTGATGGAACCAATAACATTTGGGGAGGGAGACCTGGGATGAGGCCACATCTCTGGCATTCATCCTTCTGCACCTTAACTTCCTCATCCTCAGGTGTCAGGGCTGAGGACAGCCACACCTGCCCATGGACGTCGCGACCTGTCCAGGCTTACACCAGCTGCAGGCCTCTGAGCATACACACTTGATAAAATTCAGGTGTCTACACGGTCCTGACACCAGCTTGCTGTCAGGCAGCTTTCTGGCTTTGGGGTCACTACACACAGTGCCAAGAGCCACAGAGACAAAATAATAGCTACAAATATGCCCAGCAAATTCTCCAAATGCTCAAGATCACTCAGTAAACACCATAAGACTACTGCTCAGAGCTGCAAACACTCTCCACCATTAATCGTTGAAAACGATCACCAAGATCTGTCCCCAAAATTCAGATCTAAATGGCAAATGATTTAAAGAAGTCATTTTTTTTTTTTTTTGGTGTTAAGGAGATGAAAAAGAAATGTTAAAGAGATAATAAAGAAAACTGCTTTTACCTCATAACCCAGGTAATTTGTATGCAACTACATTATTTTTGTTTTGTTCCTGAATATGTCTTAATAAACAGCTTGAATCTCTGATTTGCCAGGGAAATTTTGGTTCACTGCAATTTTTTCTAATTCAAGTACAGGAAGACCTTCTTGTTCGCTTGTTCAAGGTTCAAACAACCGACACTTTTCTACATTATTGAAGAGTACATTTAAACCGTCTTTTCCATTCTGCTTTGAAAAAAAAAAATTATGAGCTAATAAAGGACATCTAAAATTATAGGACTACTGGCCCGTTTCACAGTTTCGAGAGCATCTCTGTCCATATCTCTATAGCAAGTTGGGTCAGTGCAGTGATATCAATATTTTATTTTAGCATTTTATTCTGATTAATTTAAGATGTTGGAAAGATTTGGGACACCTGGGTGGCTCAGTCAGTTAAGCATCTGCCTTTGGCTCGGGTCATAACCCTGGGGTCCTGGGATTGAGCCCCACGTAGGGCTCCCTGCTTAGCAGGGAGCCTGTTTCTCCCACTGCTTGTGCTCTCTCAAATAAATAAAACCTTAAAAAAAAAAAAAAAGATGTTGGAAAGATTTTAAAATACCAAAATACTACCACTTATGATAAGAAAGATACATCTCCTAAAATAAATATAATTGTAACAAAAATGAAAATCACTGGGCAGATCAAATGCAGTGGGGTTCAGCCTTCATCTGATACCCACTGGAGGAAGAGCGTCAGGCTTGTATTCAATAACAAGGAGATCAAAAGGCTGGAAAGAAATGACCAGAGATTTTGTCTAAAAAGTAACTCGTGGGGGCGCCTGGGTGGCTCAGTCGTTAAGCGTCTGCCTTCAGCTCAGGTCGTGATCCCAGGGTCCTGGGATCGAGCCCCGCATCGGGCTCCCTGCTCCACAGGGAGCCTGCTTCTCCCTCTCCCACTCCCCCTGCTTGTGTTCCTTCTCTCGCTGTGTCTCTCTCTGTCAAATAAATAAAATCTTTAAAAATAAATAAATAAATAAATAAATAAATAAATAAATAAAAAGTAACTCGTAACAAAAGGTTTTATGACAGCTTTAGTTCTTTAGAAGAAAAGAGTGGAATTCCTCCATTATACATAAATTTATTATTTTGACTTTGATATGTTAGATTTTAACATTTTAAAGTAACATGTTAAAAGTTGGTATTTGCTGAGTACTTGCTGAGGGCCAGCACTAGCTGGTGTTTTACATGTATTCTCTAATAATAACTAGGCGCTGGGCATTATTACTATTATCCCCACTTTTACAGATGGGAAACTGCCACTCAGATGAGACAAGGAGCTCGCCCAGGGCCTCAGCTTGGATTTGGCAGAGCAGGCAATGTCTTGTTTGGACAATATGGCTCGGCATGCTTTTGTTCCTACTTTGTTCCCTCCCCCTGGCTTATAAGTCGAATGCATTTATTTTGGTACTGTTAGCGTTCAGACTTCACATAGCCTGAGAAAAGTGTACTTGAGAAAAATATAGGCTAATCAATATTAGCTGCTACGAACATGGCCCAGCCAACAAAGAAGAGTGTGTCAAATGTAAACGAGAAAAACATGACATTTACTTCACACCTATTTCTAGCGTTGGTCTGAGTCCATTCCCAAAATAGACACACAAAAAGGAAGTCAAATGACAAAAATCAGTTCCTCCGAATCCAGTTCGAATAACCCCGCAGAGCTATGTCAGGGAAGCTGACCAGGCAGCAAGCCCCCACGGCTCAAGGGTCATTTGTCTTGTGTCCGTGTGCTCCCAGGATCCACGTGGAGCCTCCTACCAATCACACCCCTCCTTAGGCACACATGGAGGGTATCAAATAGTGCTCTCAGAAGGTCGTAGAGTTAAGAAATCATGTAGTTTATTTTTAGGAGTCTTTTAAAGAGACAGAGCTATTTGGCAAGTAGTCCCAATACAATAATGCCTACTACGCGTCAGGCCTGATGTAAAGCACCTTGCATAGGCTCACCCTTCGTCCTCATAAAACTCCCACAACGTAGGTTCTATTATTATCTTGCTCTGAAAGACAAGGAACCAGGCTGAGCACGTGGGGAGCCTGCCCACGGCTGCAGAGCCAGTACGCGGCACAGCCAGAATCTGAACTCAGAGCATGGGCTCTTAACCAGGATTTTAGTGGCAAGTCGTTGGTCAACTGGACACTGCTGGGAATTTCACAAAGAGGACCAATGCAGGTCCTCGTCGGCTGTGGTTCTGCGCAACCAACATCATTCGCTCCGGCAAAGTGGGCCTGTGATCCATCCTTTTAAATAAAAGTTAAAATTTCGCCATCCCTCCCAGACATAACAGACCAAAGTCTCTCTCATGTTCAATAAACCATGCCCTATTGTCTCCAGCAAATAGGCTCTTACTAAACAAAAGCCAATTAGAAAATTCCCTTTGATTTCCTATGACTTATCCGAAATTATAAAGCATCACTGCATTTTAGATGAAAAAAAAAATTATTTTGTATTTGTGGGTGAACCACGTGCTCTCTTGCTCTCTCGCTCTTCTTCTCCCTCTCTTTTAACTTCAGGTATCATTTTCCCAGTCTCCCTCTCCTTGAAATGCTTGTTTCCTTTTTCTCTTTTGATTTTAATAGCCAGTGAAATGATTTTATAACCACAGATTTTGATAATGAAAAAAAGTACATGAATTACATGCCAAAACATTTGAAAGCTTTCTATACTGTGACAAAAATACTCTGAGAATCCAGCAAGGCCAACAGCTTCCCCACTCCTTTCTTATTTATGAGATGCTCTGGATACAGATTTATTTTCTTTTCTTGTTCCGTGTTATTTTTTTCCACCTGTCTTGAAATGGAAGCTGCAAGAGCTTTGATAAATAGCTTGCAATCTCCCCTTGTTTCATTGAAGCCTGTGTACCCCTGTACATCCTTCCGAGACGCCATTTGTTAGTTCCTGTAGAAGCGCCGCTCCGTGAATCACAACAGACAGCTCTCAGCCCCCAGAGAAGGGGGTAGCGTCTGCCTCCCCTTCCAAAGCACCGGGGTTTTTCATTTTGGGAAAATGGTACCAAGCAGTTGAAGAAAACACAATTTATTTTATAGTGAACATTCTAGGACGTGTTTGGGTATAGAGCTCCCAGAGATCTGTTTCTCTTCTGTTACCCACACGCTAGCTTTTTAGCTGAGTTATTTCAATCACACATCCAAGGAAAGGTTCAAGGCCCAAGACAGAGAATCTTCCAACCCGTTTCAGGCCATACATCAAGGCCACTGAAGAGCTGGGATGGCCTTCAGACATTATCTACTGATAGCCTTATTTTATAGATGAGAAAACTGCACCTTGGTAGAGAACGGTGATGATAGAACTTGAGCAGCCATTCAAATCTCCTAGAGGGCACCAAGTCCTGGTCTCACCCCATAGTCTCTGATTCCGAAGGGTTGTAATGGGTCTGAGAATTTGAATCTCTAACCAATTCCCCAGTGATGTTGATGCTGCTGGATGGGGACCACACTTGGAGGCCCAGTGGTGGTGAAATGGCTCATTTCAAATAACACAAGCAATTAGCAGAGTAAGGTCTAGAATCCAGACCCACTGATTCCGCAAATCCCATGCAACTTCTACTAAAGCACACTGTGAATCCACTGGTTCCAACGTACAAATGCATTTTAAATATATTCACTGTTTATCTGCTTTGTGCTTTTGGCTTCTCGAGAAAACAGACTCCTTTATTCAGAAAAAAAGCAATTATAATTTAGAAGCCTCTCGCTTCTTCTATCGCACACATTTCTGACTAAAATAAGATGTATTAGTACCTCCACAGGGAAGGTAGGAAACTGTCATCAGTCAATATTTTCTACTCCTGAATGCTTCCTGGTTGGGGAAGCAGGGCCAGCACTAGCCTGAATGATTTTTAAATGATCTGTGTTTTTCAATTACCAATACCATGCTAGTCCTTCATTAGTGTGGATAATAAAGAGATGATTACAATAATGCTTGCCAGATGGCATATTGTGGGGAAAGCCTTTGAGAATTTAGGAGTTAATATTTGTGCTATATGAGCGTCTACATTTGCTGAACAAATATAGCATTAAAAGCAACCTTTAAAACAAATCACATTGAGTGAATATTCAGTCCACGAAAAGCCCTCTCAAGGATATTTGGTGAGGCTGGTAGTTTAAGGTCATGTTCTCCAAGGGGAGGCAGGGTTTGATTGGTACAGTAGATCACTTGGGAGCTCTGTCAGACTACACATGCATCCCACTCCTCACCTCCCACCCAGGAGAACGGAGTACATGGGCATTTCAACAGGCTCCCTAGAAGTGCAGTTATCAACCTAGGATGCACCTGAAAATCCCCTGGGGAGCTTTGAAAAATCCAGATGTCCAGGCTGTACCCCAAATCAGTTCAATGAGAAACTGTGGGTGGGAACCAAGTAACTGGATTTTTAAAGCTCCGCAGATGATCCAATGTCCAGCCACAGTTGAGAACATGTTCCTAAATCAGTGGGTCTCAAATTTGAGAGTGGTCGGAATGTCCTAGAGGCTCTGTTCCAAGAGATCGCTGCCCCTTCCACACTCTGGTTCTGATTCAGTAGGTCTGGGGTGAGGCCCAAGAATTTGCATTCATATAAGTTTCCAGGTGCTACTGATGGTTGCTGGGCCATACTTTGAGAGCCACTGCCCTCCACCATAACCAAATGCAAGAGTGTGTTAGGGACTTACATCCACCAGCTAGTGGAGCTGGAACCTTGACTCCCTATAACAAGGGTTTGGTTAGGCAGTGACTTTTATTGAAATGCCTGCTCTATCAGATATCCATCGAAAGATGAATGGATAAAGAAGATGTGGGGGGTGCGTGTGTGTGTGTGTGTGTGTACATTTTTTATAGGACTTTACATTAACACATTGTACACACAATGGAATATTACTCAGCCATCAAAAACATGAAATTTTACCATTTGCAACAACGTGGATGGAACTAGAGGATATTATGCCAAGCAAAGTAAGTCAGAGAAAGACAATTATCATATGATTTCACTCGTATAGAATTTAAGAAACAAAACGGAGGATCATAAGGGAAGGGAGGGAAAAATAAAACAAGACGAATTCAGAGAGGGAGGCAAACCATAAGAGACTCTTAACTATAGGAAATAAACTGAGAGTTGCAGGAGGGAGGGGAGTGGGGGGATGGGGTAACCGGGTGATGGGCATTAAGGATGGCACATGATGTGATGAGCACTGGGTGTTACACGTAACTGATGAATCTCTGACCTCTACCGCTGAAACTAATAATACACCAAATATTAATTAATTGAATTTAAATAACATAAGATTTTAAAAAAGAACTGTTTGAATTAGGGTCAGATTTCCACAGGGTCTAGGTTGGGACTTGAAATGAAAAAGAAAAGAACTGTGTGAAAAAGAAACATCAAAATCTCATGCAATCGATGTTTAACTAAATATGTACAAAACACAAAACTACGTTGATAATCATCTGTTACTCAAAAAAAAAAAAAAAAAAAAAAGAAGAAGAAGAAGAAGCCTGCTCTAGGTGGGACATGCAGGCCCCACCCTCTGTCATTGGCTACTTTGCACATTTATATAAGGAGGCTCTCGATAGCATCTGACTTCGTGGTCCCCAACATAGACCAATGTTCCAAAGAGTCCTAGAAGCAGCTTCTAGAAATCTTTGGATTCTGGCCCTGGTCTCTCTCCATTAAATTCAATAAAAATCAACAGTTTGGATGAATACAGAGAAGGCACCCTCTCAAATCTGCCCTACAAATGGGCAAGATGGCGAATATGCTGAGAAGCAGAAAAAAAAAATCTGTGACCAGCTGGGACTGGTCCTGGTGGGCATCATGCCAGGCACTTAAATGTGGGATTTCATTTAATCTTCCTGATTACCCAATGAGGGGAGTATTATGAATGAGATAAATGTTACTCATTTCTTCCTACAGCTGAGAGTTCTGACCCAGGCACTTGTGCAAAATCATGGCTAGTAAGTGGCAGAGTCACCACTTGAATTCTATAGTGTTTTTTTTTTTTCCTATTTAGGTTCAAAAGGTCTTAGGAGAAAAAGAAGATGGGCCACATTAGCAAGAAGTTTAATCACAAAAATGTAAAGTCCTGTAAAAATTTTTTTTTAAAATTCAAGCACACATCTAGAGAATAAGGGAAATCTGGCTTATGAATAATTCATCAGAGCCCAGCTCCTCATCATTAAAATTTTATTCTTCTAGGTAAAAATACAAAAGATCTGCATGAAAGAAATACCCGGTAAGATGCTAAGGGTATAGGACAGCAGATTCTCAACCACCTCGGTTGCCCACTGTACCTCCCTTTCAGCGCCACCTGCTCTTCTCCTTGCCTGGCCTCTGTCATTCCATTCCCCCACCTGCTACCTCCTGCCCTTCAACCTGGCTGCTTCCCCTGGTTTGGCAAGTCCACACTCATCATTTGGATACTACCTCTGGCTTAACTGAGCTCTAGGACCATCTGCAACCACCTACTGTCACTAAAGGAACCCCCTCCCTGGAACTGTTCTGAAACCTAGGAGAGTTCAAGACCATTGGTAGCATCAAGAACGAGGAGTCAGAGTTGACAGTCAGTCCAAGAAGAGTCCATTTCACGTGGCAGTCAGAAGCCTCTGGCATGCTGGGTTTCATTAAGAGGAGCACAACAAGAAGAACAAAGGAGGTTCCACAGACTGGTCCCAAGTCAGGCCCCATCTGGACACAGTACACAGTTCCAGCACACACACAGCGAGCCAGCAGGAAATCATGCACACAAGTGCGGCCAGAAAGAGGCAGAAATGTCTGAACAGAAGGCATAACAGAAAAGTTGGGGGAAAAAACTAATTTAGTTATTTGGCCCAGGGAGAAAAGAAAGGGTTGTGTGGTGTGGTGTTCGAGGCGGGATGGGCGTTGTGAGTTGAACTACTCCTACTGCCTGCAGGCAACTGAAGGATGAATATTATTCTGTGCAGCTAAAAGAAAAATAGAATGAGCTGAGAAGTTCCTGTCCTTAGAAATTCTGAGACAGGGGGCGCCTGGGTGGCTCAATCAGTTAAGCATCTGCCTTCGGCTCAGGTCCTGGAATCGAGTCCCGCGTCAGGCTCCCTGTTCAGTGGGGAGTCTGCTTCTCTCTCTCCCTCTGCTGCTCCCCCCACTCATGCTCTCTCGCTCGCTCTCTCTCTCTCAAATAAATAAATAAAAATCTTAAAAAAAAAGAAAAGAAATACTGAGACAAGGACTGGATGTACGGGAGTGCCAAGGAGACAACAAAAGGGCAGAGGATTGGTGCCAATGACCTTTCGATGCCTCATAGCCACTGGTTCATTCTTCCTCTCATCAAATAAGGTTGGCTCTCTATTCCTACATGAGGCCCATGGGGCCTGACATGATCAGTTTCATCCAAACACGAAATAGTATTTAAATCACTATATTATACACCTGAAACTAATATAACACTGTATGTTCACTATACTGGAATTAAAATAAAATAATTTTTCAGAGGCATTTAAAATAATAATAAATAAATAAAATAGTAATCGCCTTCAAAAAACTTACGTCTCCAGAGTTATCAAAAGTCTTCACAATACCACTTTGAAGCACACATGTGCACACACACACACACTCATACACACGCACACTCATAAATAACTCCACGTGGGCACACAATGGTAGATCACACCAAAAATTCTGGATTTAAGGCAAATTTCCTTAGTTAAAAAATAATGTCCTTTATAAAAATTACTCTTAAGAGGTCCGAAAAGGCCATGCAATTGCCATGTATACAATTCAGAAAATTCTGGGTTTCCTCTCACTTCATTATTGAACAGGCAGAGTTGAGACTTACTGAATAAAAGGATAAACGTGAACAGTTTATTTGGAATGTTGATTCAACAGTCAACACAAAGAATTACCATAAAAACTCAATTAAAAAATGCCTTGAGAATAAATTTCCTTTAAAATGAAGCTGGTTATGGTTTAAAAAAAAAAAAAAAAGCCTTCATGAATAATGAAATAATGCTGTCAAAGTTTATAAAGATATCTGCAATTTCTCTACGGAGCTGAGCACACCCAGGATTCTGCACCATCCAAGCGCCGTGGCTCATGCTAGTGACTCCCCACTGGTTCTTCCCTTCACTTCCAGCTCGGGTCTCTAGCACCTTGTTCAGAAGCCCCTTTTCTCCCCTCCCTTGTTACTTGGAACAGGACGTGATCTAGCCGCGGCCATGCATGGCAGGTGTCTCTGTCTCTCTTCGTCACCCATGCCCAGCAAGAGCACAGGGTAAAGGTAGGCCAGAGGACACAGAACGCGCACTACCTTCGCTCCAGAGCAGGCCTAGCTCATGGGTCAGGAAGCCCGGTCCCCGGATTCCAGCACAGCTCACCAAGCAGCCTTTGGAAGGGAGCGCTTTGCCACGATGAAGCCAAGAGCTGATGAAGCTATGGCTGCTACAGACAGATTCTCAGGAGGTCAAAGGGATGCAGGGGCCTGCGTGCGGCCACCCTGGCCTCCTCCAGGACTGGCACTGCATGGCCCTAGGGTAGAGACGGTGACGTGGTAACAGCTCTGACTGTGGGAGCCCACGCGCACACACAGCACTTAATGGGTGCCGAGGGCTATTCTGAGCCAGAGGTTCCTACAGCCCAGGGGCCAGATGGGGTCCACCACTTACTTATGCACAGTTGTGAGTTGGAAGGAAAGTTTTACATTTTTAAATCTTTTTTTTTTATCAAAAGAGGAATAATAATCTGTGACATGTGAAAATTACATGAAATTCAAATTTCAATGCATAAAGCAAGCTTTATTGGAACACAGCCATGCTCATTTATTTACATATTCTGTGGCTGCTTTCGCATATGGCCTGCAAAGCCTAAAATATTTATTACCTGGCCCTTTACAAGAAGAGATTGCCTTCCCCTATTTGATGCATTCTGTCCTCACAGCGACCCTTTGAGTTAAGAAAATCAGTGCATCTGCCTTCGGCTCAGGTCATGATCCCAGGGTCCTGGGATCGAGCCCCACATCGGGCTCCCTGCTCCGCGGGAAGCCTGCTTCTCCCTCTCCCACTCCCCCTGCTTGTGTTCCTGCTCTCGCTGTGTCTGTCTCTGTCAAATAAATAAAATCTTCAAAAAAAAAGAAAAGAAAATCAGTCCTTCCTTCACAGAAGTTAAAAAGCTCAACTAACAAATCAGTGCTACTGTTCTGCTCCCTGTACAACACCACGACCCCTTTGTAAATATTCAGTGCTTCACTCCGCTGTATGAATACTATAATTATTCTAAAGATTGCCAAGGACAAATTCTGTTATGTTGAACAGAATGTTTTCAATACCTTTAGCTCCTGACTCCATGCCCCACCCTAGTGTCTTTGGGCCCCTGTTCCCATCCTGACTAAAGGCAAACCTTGCAGCGGGCCTTTGATATATTCGGGTGTAGAAGCCTGCTTGCAACTTGCTATGTTAGGAACCTGGATTGTGGCTAGTAAGTGTTCTCCTCCTCCTTCCTGTCAACGCAGCTCTTGTAAATGGCCAGGTCTGGCTTTTAAATTTGTAGACTATGAAAAAAAAATTTAAAAAGAAACAAAGAAAATAAAAATAAATAAATCTGAAGACTATGGTCTCTTTTCCACAACAGAATAAATAGAATTCTTATGCCTCTTTTAAAGATGAAGAAACAGAGGCATAGTGAGCTTAAGTATCTTGCCACGTTCACACAACCATTTTGTTGGGATTTGAACCCAACAGTCCAGAATTCATGTTCTTAAGCAGTATTCTAAAAAGAGAAATGGGTAACTACACAATGGGAGGAAAAAAAATCACTTGATGGAATATTACACAGCCTTTAAAAATTGTGTTCATAGAGTACTTAGTTACCATAAGTGAAAAAGATAGGAATATAAAATGTATGTTGTAGTCTGTGTAGAATTTCTATAGTAGTATGTATTCCTTGGCAATGTGTATTTTATCTAGAGTACTCTATATATTTTTATCACATACAGTATATATGTATTAGCAGTATCAAGATATAGACTTAGCATGTAACTAGGAATTTTTTTAAGTGTTTTTAAAAACTGGAAAGAAATCTACCTAAGTATTAATAGTAATTATTTATGGTGGTAGGAAGGTGGGAGATTTTTTTTTCTACATGTCCACACATCTTTCTAATTTTCTCTAATGAAAATGCATTGATTTTTTACTTAGATTAGAGGTGTGTCCATCGTTCTCTAGCAAAAAGGAACAGAGATCATTACGCAGAAGAACGTGAGAAACAGTTTGAATTCTTATCCAGGACCCTGTTCTGAACCCTATGCTGAAGCCTTCCCTGTAGGTTGGTATCCAGCTATGCCAAAGGGACGCACTGGGGCAGAAAGGCTCATCTCCACCTGCCCTCTGCCCACGTGAGTCCTGTGTAGGCAGGTGTATGGCCTGAATCCTACAGACAGCATTTCAGACACTGTGGGATGAGAAGGGTTCCATTCAGATGGAAGAAGCCCAGAACAGGTCCTGTCTGATCCAAATTCTCAGACCCTGAGGCAAACTCAGGTCCTTTAGGCCTCATGAACTTGAGCCATTTCAGGGAGTTTGCTCAATTTGCCTGCCCTGCCATGTGGGTACAGTCCTCTGGGCCCAAAGGACCCCCCCCTTTATCCTGAGCCTTTTAAGCCAGCACCTCCTAGAGCCTGACAGTTTATACCACACCTCACAGTTTGTCAGGGGACAACTGGGCAATCCCCGGCCAGCGCCAAGGTGATTGTTTGTAAATGGCGGCAGCTGGACAACTATATGATCTTGATGGGACTCATCAGCTCGAAAGTCCTCTGACCTGTAAATGTTTAGGGTTCCCCAAACCGATTGTGTTGAACCACTAAAACTACTGACATCCAACCATTTTTGACCTACGGAAATGGAATTTCACATGGTTCAACCTAATAACAATTGAGCTAAATAGATGTACTCACCCCCAGTGGAAGTTATTGAAAGGAGATGCTTTCTAGAGAATAAATTGGAAGCAACTCCAAAGGGAATCAGCTGGAGCTGAGGATAAAAAGACCAGAGGGTGTGCCACAGATCTGGTTTGAAAATCAGTACTGAAATTACTTTTTTAAATAAAGTTTTGGGCGCCTGGGTGGCTCAGTTGGTTAAGCGACTGCCTTCGGCTCAGGTCATGATCCCGGGATTCCAGGATCGAGTCCCGCATCGGGCTCCCTGCTCGGCAGGGAGTCTGCTTCTCCCTCTGACCCTCTCCCCTCTCATGCTCTCTCTCACTCTCTGTCTCTCTCAAATAAATAAATAAAATCTTTAAAAAAAAAAAGATTTAAAAAAAAAATAAAATAAAATAAAGTTTTAAAAGTGCATCCATCTTGTGACGCACGTCCTTCCACTATGAAATCAGCCAATACCAAGGAGGAATTAGCTCCCCTCCTGGGTGCCACTCATCACAGCCAGTAGAACTGCGGACAATCCTTTGGTTTGGTTTCACCCATAGAAATCTGCCCATCTGCAGATAGAGTGATCATGACTTTCTCATTCCTGAGAATGAGGATCTGAAAAATCAGGATTTGAGCCCACTACCAACCAGAGGCAATAAACTCTGAAAGAGGATGAGAACTATTGGAAATGTTAGGTAAATAGCATGTGAATACCAAGTTGCCCCTAACCTTAGCAAACAGATTAGATGGAATTAAAAACTACTATGTTTAAAAAAAAAAAAAAGGCTCTTGTTTGTCCTTGTCCTTGTGGAACTCATGTGCTCTAGGAACCTCGTCCAGAAGCCCCCCCCCCCAACACACACACACACACACACACACACACACACACGGAAAGATCTATAAGGCTCTCAGAGGGTTGAGGGCAAGAGAAACTGGAACAGACTCCTTAAAGTCTAACTCATTTTTTGGTAGTTATTTTACGAACTTCAACCTCCTCTAATAACTGGGTGCTTTAATAATTATATCTCTCAGAAAAATAACTTCAAAAATATACATATGGCTTTACACTGATCGTGTTATCACAAAATGTGTTTGCAAAGTAAATTTCACTCGAAATTTCCACAACCAGTTTCTCGAAATACAAAAAATGCACAGGGAAACAATATACATCTGCACCATGACGGAACCAAGGAGGGATGGAGAGGGGACAGACGGAAAGAGGGCTGGATGTCAAGTGAGCCTGTGATGTCTTGTTTTCTTAATAGTCCTCCCAAAATAAAGGTGTTTGAAGAAAATATAGCAACATATTAGTCACTGTTAAATCTGAGTGGTGAGTACATACACGAACACCTTTCAGATTCTGTTATTTTTCTCTGATTAAAATATTCCATAATTAAAATTTAAATTTAGAAAGTCTATATTTTATTAATCTTATTTGACCTCAGCAAACTAAAGTAGGTTAATAACTTCGGGATTTTGCACCTTAAATATTATAGACCAATACGATGTAAGATCAAAAGTAGTTATTGCCAGAAATGCAAATGGGTACTTTCTTTTGCTACTACTTTCATACTGATTATGTTATCTTTTCCCTGTGCTGTAGGTTGGCATATAAAGGACGGAAAGATATTCTCCACAACAAAGGAGGAAGCAAAATATTAAAGAAGACCCTCAGAGATCAGGTTTCATATTACCTTTTTGTGAAATTCAGTAGACTCCTCTGTTTCTCTTAGATAAGGAATATTAATAGGAACATTTCAACCCTCCACAAATGAATCTTTCTTGAACCGACTCAGTGTGGATAGGGGCAGTTTCTGTAAAACCATTCTGAACATATTTCTATAAAATCCTCCCTTGTCTCCAAAAGAGCATGATTTCCTCTCCTATTCCCCATTTCCTAGTCAAGGATCATTTTTTTCCTTCAGCATCCTGATGTGAAGGAGTTTTGCTGACTTCTCACGTGGCAGACAACATGCAGAGGGGGCAGGATGGGTCTGCTCATTCACAAAGTGCTCATTCTTCATCCGTAAAGCTGGGAGAGGTAGTATACCTCCCTCAGAGGCCCTGTGTGTAGGGGGTGGGAAGGGAAAAAAATCAAGGAAGAGCTCAAAGAAAGTACAGCTGCCCCTCGCCCCAAAAGGTCCCAGAGAAGCCCAGCCCAGGAGTAGGGTGCTGGGAGAAAGAGTACTTGGGTCTTGTGCCCACCATGCTCATGGGGCCTATAAATGGCCTCCAGATGCTCCACCCCACCTGGCTCTGCACAGGTGGGAAAGACTCTAGTCCTTCAAGCCTGATAGGACTTCGTCAGGGAAGAGCCTGGCTAACCAACCCCACAGGGCAATACAAGCCAATGCCGGGGGCAGCACAGCATGGGGATAAGCAGCCCAGGCTTGGAGCGTTAAGCCCGGTCCCATGCAATCTTCAATATTAGCTGATGTTCTTAGAAAAGAAATGCCACCTTCCTAAAACCCACTTCTTCACCTATGACTGTACAGGTATCCCCTCTCTCATTGGCCTGGTGAGAAGCTCCAATGAGATAACATATAGAAAGCACCTTGAACAGAACCTAGCACCAGGTAAGCCCCAGAGGAAATGGTAGCTGGGAGTTACTCACTTTCCAACAAGAGTAGCATCCCTGTCCTCCACCATATTCTGTCAGAGCTCTAAGTTGGGGAAATCCTAGTCTATATTCTAGGCCTGGTTGCCCTCAGGATATCAACTGACCTTAGTTTTAGGCTTCAGCCATCACTAATTTGAAGTCTGGCTTTCTCACTGGTTCCACAGTTCTGATTCCCTGGGCTACTCTCAGCCCACACTTACTCCTGGATCTCACCAACATCGTGCTAAAGAGGCCTCCTTCCCGACACTGCTGAACCATTTCCCCATCCCAGGATAAGACATCAACAAACTAAAGAATAAAAAGTCCCCAAAAGATCCTGGAGAATATTTGACCTTCTCCATCTTCCTGCATTCAAGCATGGGAATTTTCAGTCTCCCACTGGATGGTGACTTGTTCTATTTATAAGGACTTCTGGCAAGGAAGATTCAATAGCTTTTCTCATTTTTCACTCATTTGTACATTCAGCAACATTTTACCTGACTTCCAGGTGCTAAGTTATTTAATGGCAGAATACTCAAAGTACAATGCAGCATTGTACTTTGAGTATTCTGCCACTTCAAAACAACTGAGGGCTACCAAACAAGGTGATCCATGCACTGCTACAATACATAGGAAATTTCTCTTCCCTGATTTGTATGTTTCACTGACTGCCATTCACCGTGAAGGCTGCCACTAAGGCATTCTAGAAAGCCCTGAAATAATCAAATAAATATATATCCAGTTATTTAAACATGAGGTCATCATCCACCCCATTCCAATACAGGGAACATCTGTTAATGGATAGGGAGGCAGATAGAAGGGAGAGACGGTGAAAAATGGGACTGATGGAGGAAGGAGAGAGATAATCAAAGAATAATTGGCAGGGGGGTTGGAGGGGCACCTGAACTAAGTGGATTTAATGTCTGATATTCCCTGAAGGACAAGGGTGATAATTCCAGGGAACCACTCCGCACACAGATGAGAGCTTAGATACCCCCGCTCCTGGTGCTAAAGGAGTGAACACCAGCATCTGCCTCCATGGGCACTCTCATACCCCTGGGCTGCTCTCCTGGAAAGGCGCTCATGATTCTCTATACAATTCTGGCTCTGGCTGGAATCCCACAATTCCTCACACAAGCCCAGCTCTGGCTCCTGAAACTTTTTCATCCACACAAATAGAATCATTTGCTACTCACATCGGAACCACTGGATGAAGGCTAACTTATGCACAGCCTCGGCAACCTACTTTTGAACCTGGTAAACATGCATTACCATGCTCTCAGGTTACTGTGGACCACATACAGAGCGCACTTGCCAATCTACAAATATACATCATGGTAACCAGTAATAACTCTGTTTCACCCGAGAGATTTAAACCTTGACAAAGTAAAATTTTCAGAAAATTAAAAACAGGACTCTTATAAAAATATAGACTAACCAGGTGTCAAGATTTCTTTAGCTCAATAATGAAGAAAGCAGCAGGATGGTAAAGCTGGTTCAAAGAGCTTTGAGGGGGAAGGTTTTGCAGCATTTTCAAAAAGAATTTTAGTGTAAGATTGCTAGGTTACCTACAAAACTGCTTAATGTCCTACAGAGCATTTCAACATTTGGGGTAAGCTTTCCTACTGGACAGCTCCACCAGCTAAAAATCTACACATCAATGTAACACTGCCCAGTGTCTGGGCTCTAACCACAGTAAATAACCAAGTCAAATATAAGGATGTTCTCCTGGAAGATTAAATACTCCTTGGTCAGGCCTATAACTAATTATTATTATGACTATTTTGACTACTCCAATATCACATTGAAAGGATATGCTGCTCTGCAAATTTGCCTTATTGCCAAGTTTTGAATAACTTTTCTTAGTAGCCTATAGACTGTAACGCTACACATTTCAAAGAAAGGAAGAAACAGCTATGACTTGCGACGAGCTGGGTTGCAAACAGAGATTTTTGTTGTTGTTCCCTTTTTTAATTGGAAGATTATCCTTAAATTTGACTTACGGGTTTGTAAAAACAAATAGTGGACTCATTGCAGGGGAGGGGAGATTTTTTAACCTGCCACTTAAATATTCAAATTGGCTCACCTCAGGTATTTTGAAAAAGGAATGTGTCATCATTATTTGTGACCATACTAAGGAAGGGCAGGTTCACACTTAAGAATCTAAGATATTTCAGTATCTCGAAGCTTAGCGCTTACGACTGAGGATTTTGATTTATGAGCACTGCAAAAGTCCACAATTTAGAGATACTTTTCATGTGAAAGATTAAAAACTCGAGATATTCTATTTTTAACTAATAGGGTTTAAATTAATATTACCATCTTCCATCAATTCTAAGATGCACTTTTTTTTTTTCATATTTTAACAGTTCTAAGTTTGGGTAGAATTTCACCATCAATGGCATCTTTGAATTGCTCTCAGCAGACCACAGTCACTAAGGGATTTTCTTTGCATGCACATATGTGAATACTAAAAACACCAGCAGCACACGAGCAGAATGGGTATCTGGGTCTGGAATAAACCTTGAGACAATGCTAGAAAGGTTTTTAACCCCAAACACCCAGGAAGCTGGGGCAAACCAGGCCTCCTTCAATACATTTCCAGCCCAGTGATCATCAGAAGTGTGTTAACTCTACCAAACTGCAGAAGTGTGTTAACTCTACCAAACTGCAGAAGTTCAGTTCAACATCAATAGCTTTTAATTCTTTTTTCAGATTCTTTTTAAATTGAATCACCTGTGTATCATCATAAATAGAATATTTTCTAAAATTCTAAAATAATGGAACTATTGAGTAACAGTTAACTATTTAGGTTTTTTTTTCTTTTTTTCAGTTGTACATAAAATGTGTGTCTACTAATCAATGGCATCTTGGACAGTGAAATATGAACACATAAATGTAGATAGAACAGCAAGATTTACTTATAAGAGTTCTAGGTAAGCTTATGTGAGTAGTTAAATATGATCCATTAGTTTATTACCAGAACCAGGACTTACTCTCTCTCCAACTACATTTAAATTGATGTATAAAGAGCTACTTATACCCCATAGGTCCTAGATACAATCATCGCCAAACCAAAGACTAAAAATCAACAAACAAAGAAAGTGGGCATAGTATTATTTGCCTCTGGCGAAGGGAAAAGGGAGGATGAAGGAAAGGGATGGAAGGAACAGTTTTTACAATTTTTTTACCTTCTGTAACTTTTTAATGTTGTACTACTGTCTATTCAATACATAAGTAAAGTTAGAAAAGATGTTCTTAAAATAAAAACTTGTCATTTAGAACATATTTTCACCACTTAGAAGATACAGATTGTGCATGATGAGAGAAGCTAGAGTTAACAGAGCCTCCGATGACCATCTTGTAAGAAAATTCTCAAAGATGGAACGGAGTCTCTAGGACTTAGAGTGAGTACAATATCTAGAGGAAAAGAAAAAGCAATTCCATATGGAGAGTTTTAATTTTAGATGGCTTCTCTTGTCAACTTCATTTCTATTTCTCCTCTCCTTTGAAATTCTGTAAAGGGTTGAGGGTGGAGAGAGAATTGTCTGTGCTTTCATTATAAAAAAAAAAAAAAAAAGACGTCATTTCATACTGAAATCCTCTTCTGAGCCACTTAGGGTATTTCAGAAAAGAAATTTACTCTCAATATCTAGGAAATGTTTTCTCAGTATTTCTTTTTACATAAGAAAGTCTACAAGAAACTTTTCAATGCATCCCTCATTTTGTTTCTTCCCCACAGCCCTGTCCAAAATACCACACACCAAAACCAGTCTATCATTCCCCCTATTCCTTTCATAGACTTCATCAGCTAAGTTAAGAAAAGGTAAGATTTGGTGTGACATTTATGTAAATCGAGGAGCTAGTCTGCTATCAGGAGGTACTAACAGCCTTGATTGGGATTTTAGAGTCTACAGCAGCCAAAAAAACTCATCTCAGATGGAGGGCACATCACCAACAACCCAAAAATAGAACTTAAGTCAACTACTCAATTACCATCAAATTAGTGCATGTATATGCTATGCTGAGAAAGAAAACTGACACCTTAGGTACAATGCTGGAGCTAACTAAATAGGTTCCATGTACGCATTTAAGTACCACATGCTTGAGACAGCAGACAGAGGTTTTCACTATCTTCATTGAGCCCAGATTTCCCACAACTGGCAGAGGGCCCTTACTCATCTCAACAAGCTCCAAGCAGACTGGATTTTCTACTGTGCAGCAAGAACACAGCTCTTGAAACAATGAGAAAACTGAGCAAAATAGATGCACAACAACCTTCTGTTATAATAAACAACTTTCACAAGACTTATCTTTCATTCCAATGAAATGTGAGATAGCATTTCCTGTATCTTAACTTAATCGTCCTAATAAAATGTCTCAAAGGATTACATCATCTGCAACCACTCAGAATTTAATGCAAACTCATTTAACTCTAGAAATACACTTTTTGAAGTTCGATCTAGTGACTACAGGAATATCCCTCTATTCTCAGACCTGGCAAATAAGGGTGCATGTGACAGCATCCATTTCTTCCTGTGCCCCACCTGTGGACCCCATGTCACCATCTGCAGGTCCAAGGAAAGAGATCACATTAGGGGCCAATTCATGACAGTTCTCTTTGATGGAAGGAAGCAATGGAATGAGATATTGAAAAAATTGCCTTTAGAATTCATTTCAAAGTAAACAGCAGTATTATTTACAATAGCCAAGACACAGAAGCAACCTATCAACAGATGAAAGATTAAAAAGTTGTGATATATATTATTATATAATATACATATATTACACACACACACAGACACACACACACACACTGGAATATTACTCAGCCATAAAAAAGAATGAGATCTTGCCATTTGCATCAACATGGCTGGACCTAGAGGGTATTACGCTAAGTGAGTTAAGTCAGACTGAGAAAGACAGATGCCATATGATTTCACTCATATGTAGAATCTAAAAAACAAAGCAAAGAAACAAACAAAACAAAACAGAAACAGGCCCATAGATACAGAAACAAAACACTGGTTACCAGAGCGGGGAGGGGTTTGGCAATATAAGTGAGCAGGATTAAGAAGCACAAACTTCCAGTTACAAAATAAAGAAGTCATTGGGATGTAAAGTGGCGCATAGGGAATATAGTCAATAATATTGCCACAACTTGATATGGTGACAGAGGGTAACTAGACTTATCATGGGGATCATTTTGCAATGTACAGAAATATCAAATCACTATGATGTACATCTGAAACGAATAGGATACTGTCGGTCAATTACACTTGAATAAAAGTTTTCAGAAGTAACCAGTGAAGCTAAATTGCAAAAGCTTGAATAGTTCCTCTCCGGTGCTGTTTCTGAGTGGATGATTAAATAAATGAATCTGCAGGGAAGGCAGGACAGCCCCGGTCGCCCATCCTCTCTCATGAGGAGTCCGTCTCCCTGCCTGTGGTGGCATCTTTCCACAGGTAGACACGAAGCATGAACCCAAGGTGAATGTCTTCTTTTATGTCAGTTTGTTAAACTCAGAATGTATTTAGAGAACAGATGTGTTTTCCTTTTAAAAGTCCCCTCTTTCTCCTTTGGGCTTCCCTCAGGACCACCAATCCAAACCCCAATGTGCAGCCCAGATGGCACCTGCTCTGTTGGCTTTCACGAGGTTGAACAAAGATAAACCACAATAGTGGTGGCTCCCTCAGACTCCCAGAATTCCTATAATACAAATTGACCACTTGGCCATATGTGCCCAACTTCTGGTGAAACTAAAGTCAACTGGCTTGTGTTCTGAATAATACCTTAGTGATTATTGGAAGAATATTTACCTATTTAGCCTGAATATGTCTGAACTACCTTGCCAAATTCCTCAATTAGTAAATGAAACCATGACTGGCGTGAGCATGTGTGACAGACAGACAGAGAGAGAGAGAGAGAGAATTTTCTGCCCTGTACCCTTCCTATTCTATCTCAATCTGTTTTATGTGTCTCAAGTAAATGAGTTATCTACTCCATGATTAATAACCCCCCACTTCTTTTTTCTATGAATGTGCCCAGCAGTCAGCTCATTTTCTGTTAATCAATATACAACAACACAACAGCCATGAAAAGGATTGAATTCACTGCAACACTCATCAAGGGAGGCCAACCCACTTTACTACATGAATCTCTGCTCAAGGTGTTCAGGGTTAGAGAAAATCTATTTAGAAGTCTAGTTTAATCACTAAAATTTCAACACCCCCCTCCCAAGCTTTGGCTGGAAAACAAATTAAAATGTCTTCTGATTATTTCTAAACAGCCAACACAGATGCTGTGCCTAAAGAGAAGTGTCAGTTTGCCCGTTGGCTCCTGGACACCTCAGCCTGTGGCTCCGAAGCTCATCAGCCATCTGCACTGAGCCGCTGTCTGGGGATGCATGTCAGAGCTCTCATCACCCAGCATCAGGCAATCCAGTTTAAATGTCACTCCTGGCTAGACATCCAGGCATACCCCATGCCCACTGGGTCCCGTGGGTAAGACAGACTCCAGGCACCAGTACATGATATTACTCGTTGAACTGCACTCACTTTATGATCTGTGGCTGGCCCACTGTTAATTACATGGCAAGGAGAGGTCAAAATCAGGCTGAAATGGAATCCAGCTGTCCCACAACATAATCAAGTCCATCTGAGACACTGAGCCATCACCCTTAAATCACCCCCATAAGCACTAGCTCCTGCAGCCTCTCTTTATCAATAAGCTACAAATGCAGTCCCTGAATCCTGCAGTTTCTCACTATGAAATGACATTCCCTTAGCACACTCAAAATTTAAAGCTTATTTTCCCAAAGGAACAAGAAAGGGATTAAGAATGGCAGAAGCCAAGAAAGAAGGGAGTTCTAAAGATGAAATAGCGGGGCGGGGATGACATAGAAGAAGAGGTGTGGAAGGGAAAAAAGAAAGGAAAGAGGGAGGAAAAACCCCCAGCACTTCAAACATCAGAAAAGAAACAAAGAGGGAGAAAAATGAGAAGAAAAGGACAGAGAGGAAAGTAAAAAAGAACTAAAGGTCAAGTAGGTTTTGAGAATGAGCAGATTAATAAAATGATTATCACTTCCAAGTGCTGAATATGGCCTTTAGAGCAAGCTGTCATTTATGATCATCACCTCACCCACTACAAATTAGTGACTTCCCAGAGCTCTTTAAATTTGTTCAGCAAAGGGATGCCTGGGTGGCTCAGTCAGTTGAGCATCTGACTCTTGATTTTGATCTTGAATGTCATGATCTCAGGGTCGTGAGATTGAGACCCATGTGGCGCTCCTTGCTCAGCGGGGGAGTCTGCTTGAGATTCTCTCTCTCCCTCTGCCTCTGCCCCTCCCCCTGCTCTCTCTCTCTCTCTCTCTCTCTCTCTCTCTGGAATAAATAAATAAATCTTTAAAAAATTTTTCTTCAGCAGATTTTCAGAGTGTCTGATTGGAATGGGATAACAATGGTCACCCACCACATCATCAGGATACACAGTAAGTCCTCCCCTTAGGACAAGTGAAATCAAAGAGATGTTGGGAAAGAGGACCCCGCCCTGGAGTGGTATCCAGGATCACCTTCAAACACATCTCTTAACCCTACAGGGATGCTTTGCTTTCACTCTCCTCCACGCCCAACTCAAAACAAAGGACTTTAGGACCTGCCTCTATTCTCCACGCAGAAGAATGTAGCTACATTTAATTGCAAGTCAGACTGTAATTCTGGAAAATGATTTGCCAGAGCAGATTGAGATTTGGGCAAGACATAAAAGAAAACTTTCAAATGATATTTTGAATGATATACAGGAGACTAAAGCAGGTTTTAAAATAGTTTTTGAATATTGTTAAGAATATATCATTTTAGTCACCAGGAATAATTTCAGTACACACTACAGTGGGCTAGACAAATGAGTTTCAAAATGGCCTTTCACAAGCCAATGATTTGACAAGCTCCCCAAGACTCAGTGCCTGCTTTACTTTCACTATTTCACTAAAAGACATCTTTCAGAATCCCAACGACAATATCACAGAAGAAGGCTGCTTCCAAAATAGGCTTCCTTAACATCACTTCATCCCAGGACATTGACAAAGTGCCTCCTTATAAATGACATTGTGTTAAAAACAAACACAAGCAAAACACAGCATTGATAGAGCCTAAGAACCACGAAAATCTTCAAGCACTTTGGTTAGTGACCTATCACAATGAAGTAATTGGAAAGGAAAGACGAACGCTTTAAGAACGAAGATACACAATAGAATATTGTTTATAAATAGAAAAGCACTTCAACATTCATGTCCAGCAATTGAAAATATCTAAATATATGGCAATGTGTCAACTCAATGAAATAAACAGTCATGAGGATGATGGCAAGGGAGGGTATGAAAAAACCTTTATGATATAATGCTTCAAGTAAAATATAAAAGAATCTGTCCTTTAGGTCTACAATGAAGTCAACATTTACATATGGAGTGAAAACTAGAAAGAAACAGAACAAAAATAACCGGTTCATTGTTATGAGAACACGGAACTTATTTTTCTTTTGTTTTCTTATTACTGTTGGGCTAGCGTTCATGCAATAAACAAAAATTGAAAGAAAAATTAAAGAAGGAAAGAGGCAAAAACAGTTCACAGCTTTTAGAAGAATATACAATCTACGTCAGACAATACTGACATGGACCAACGTGGGGTACACAGCTTAATGAGAAAGTCTGGAGATGGCACAGCAATTAAAAATGGTAAGGAAGAAGAGTAGATGTATATTCCAGTGGGGAAACAGACCCACTCATGCAAACAGACACCGCATGTTAAAAACTAGACAGAACGTGGAAGAGTTCTCAGTGGAACTGAAATTAAGAGCTTCAAGGAATTTAAAAAGATCACCTTTCCAATTAGAAACTTCAATAATCAGTCCTCTAAACACGGCATGTTCTAGCAGGAGACTGTGAGCTGCAGGAGATCTGAGATGTTCTTTCCTCTGCCCCATCAGAAAACCTTCTGAACATATGTGACTTATGACACCTCATGAAACTCAACTCTGTGGTGATGGCCACCAAACACAATCATGCATCATGCGAGAAATATTAGCAATTACATGCATCATCTGCGAGAGAAAGTGCAGAGAAGTGGCATGGAAATAGTGCTTGTTCTGAGAGTTCTCATACTTCAGAGCTAATTAAATTTCTTTTCTTTTCTTTTTTTTTTTTTTTGGTTTCCCAATTGGAAACATAGGTAATTAGTGATAGTCAAGCTTCACCATAATAATTCAGAATGTGTTCTGGGAGCCATAATTAGAATTAAATCTTAGGAAGTAAACAAGGATGGCCTTCCTTCTGAAGATTAACTTTATTTTTAAAATGTATCTATTTGTTTTCTTTTGTTATGTGTTTTATTTCTGTCACTCCATGTTCGAGAGGACATCACGATAAAAGTTTTTTCAAGTGTGCCACTAATTAGAGGAAGCTTGAGAGTGACAATTTCACTTAGTGCTGGTCATGCACTGACGATGTCTGTGGGTTACTTAGGTCCTTTCTCACTTGGACTTACTGTTTAATAGTCACTATAAACTAGGACCTAGAACGTTCATGAGTGGAGGGACATGAGATAAAGCCACACCCATGTGATTCTTTACATTTGAAGGGGAGGTTTATATTAGGATTAAAATCAGCGTCCTGAAAAAAGGAAACAAAAAACCACAGATTTGAGCCAAACAAACACCCTCTCTGAAAGTCCAAGTTTGGCTTCAGTGGGGGGTCCAGAGCCACGGAACTCACTCATTCAATCACTTCTACTCCTCATGCAAGATTTATTCCCATGTATGAGTCCCAGTTCACTAAAAATCACCTTAAAAGAAATCTCAAGATTTGGTATGTTTTGTCCATGACTCTCTAAACACTTTACAAAGCGGCATACCCATGCTTTTCAGGTGGAGTTGAAAGTATTTGAGAAAGAGGGAGTGACACTGATTTGATTTTCTTTCATGGACAGAGCCCACATTATACAGAACACTTAAAGTGTTCTAGGGATTTTGCACGAACAATCCAGTAACTGATCCACAACATTCCATTTTTAAAAAGTTAGTACCATAAAAAGATATTTAATACTGCAAAACAGAGGAAGAAAACAAGAACATTTCAAAAGTCAACAAAGGTAACATGCATCCCCCATATGATGTGATGAGAATGGCACGTCACCTCTGTTGTAATCTTTCCAGAAAGCCGTAATCCCAGCCTTATCATGAGAAAATCTCAAACCCAAATTGAGAAAAAAATTCTACAAAATATCTGACTAGATCTTGGAAAAAAAGTGTTAAGGCCATTATAAACAAGGAAGTTTATTTTATATATATATATATATATATATATATATATATATATATATATATATATATAAACTGGGAAGTAACCATAGGATGGAGAGACTAGGAGACATAACATCTAAATGTATTCCGGGATCCTGGGAAAGAGAAAGGACATTAGTGGAAAAACTGGTGAAATCCTAATAAACTCTGTAGTTTAGTTAATATCTAATATACCGACATTAATTTTTAGTTTTGATATATATGCTATGATTATATAAGACATTAACGTTGGGAGAAGCTCTGTGAAGGGTTAGGTAACTCCCTGTACTAGAGTTGCCACACTTCTGCTAATCTAAAATTATTTCAAAATTAAAAGTTTAAAAGCTAAAGGCAACAACACAGGAATTTTCCTTTGTGGGAACAGACTAGCCAGGGGAGTTTTGTCCATGTGACTTAAAAATAATCCAAATTTATTTTTTTAAAGATTTTATTTATTTATATGTCAGAGAGAGAGAGCACAGGTCAGGAGAGGGGCAGAGGGAGAAGCAGGCTCCGCGCTGAGCAAAGAACCTGACGTGGGACTCGATCCCAGGACCCTGGGATCATGACCTGAGCTGAAGGCAGATGCTTAACTGAATGAGCCACCCAGACATCCCAAAAATAATCCAAATTTAATCTGCATTAGTTTTTTTTTTCTTCATTTCAACCTTTAAAACAAAAGCCAATATACTTTTGAGAAAAGCTGAGTTATCAAACACATCAGGATAGGAAAAGGAAAAGCAAAGATTTGGGAGAGGCTGGATAAAAGGAAGAGATAAGAATAGAAAGGCAGACCTGTACGTCTGAAACAAATAATACATTATATGTTAAAAAAAAAAAAAGAAGAAGAAGATAGCAGGAGGGGAAGAACGAAGGGGGGGAAATCGGAGTGGAAGACGAACCATGAGAGACTATGGACTCTGAGAAACAAACTGAGGGTTCTAGAGGGGAGGGGCGTGGGGGGATGGGTTAGCCTGGTGATGGGTATTAAAGAGGGCACATACTGAATGGAGCACTGGGTGTTATACGCAAACAATGAATCATGGAACACTACATCAAAAACTAATGATGTAATGTACGGTGATTAACATAACATAATAAAAAAAAAGAATAGAAAGGCAGAATCACTTCCCTGGGTCTGTACAAATAACTAATAAAATAGTCATAAGAAATTAGCCATGTATCAAAATTGACATAGTTGATTTGCTTTTTATTCCTGGGGTAGTAACATGTTTTTGCCCCGCAGAGGGAAATTATACAGCCAGGGAAATGAACTGCTCCATCCTCCCCGGACGGGGTGCAGGAGCCCACCAGGCAGCCTCAAGTACGCTTCGCCATGCCCTAGAAGACTGACTTAATTATCTTAACAATTTACATCGCAAATTGTCATTTTCTCATTCAACATCTGACAAGTGAATGAACATCCGGTAAACTCCATTTGGCTCCGTGATATCAAAGAACAATGATTTTAACATAGAGGGCTCACAACGTGATTCTCACTCACTGCCTTCCAGTCTTGAAGCCATAAACCTCCTGCTTAATGACTTCTGAATCCACATGGCGACAGATTTTCGGTTGTCCCAGGGAAGGTAAATCTAATTCTACCACCATAGCCCACAGGGTTAGGGCATCTTCATGATGTAAGGTTAAAAAAAGTGCCAACTAAACACAACAATGGGTTTTTGAAAGAGTCATATGAAAAATGATGTTTGTAAGTCTAGCATTTGGAAGTCAGGACTCATTTTTCCATAGGGGATGGTATAAAATATATTAAGAATTTGAATCTAATCACGAAAAGTATTAGCAAATTCAAATTGAGAGACAATATACAAAACAACTGGCCAGTACTCTTAAAAAAATGTCAAGGTCAAGGAACAGAAAGAAAAGCAGAATTGCTCCAAATTAAGGGAGAGCAAAGAGGATGGCAACTAAATGTAATGTATGACTGTGGGTTGGATCTGGATTGGGAAAAAATGAAGCTATGAAAGCTATTTGATGAAATTCGAGTATTTACCAATGTTAAATCTTCAGATTTTAGTAGTTGTATCATGTACCCTTATTAGTATGTAAACATACATACTAAAGTATTTAGTGGGAAAGAAACAATGTCTCCAACATGTCCTCAGATAGCTCAAGGGGAAAAAATGTATACATATATACATTTTGTGTGTGTGTGTGTATACACACACATACATATACATATATATACACATATATAATATAGGTGTGTATCCTATATTTAATAGACAATACATATCATACCTATAATACATATATTACATACACATATGTATGTATATTGTAAATGTGTGTGTGTACATCTAGAGAGAGAGAGAGAGAATAAGACCACAGAGCAATGAGAAAATGTGGAAAAAGGTAAACATTATAACTGAATCTGGCTGAAGATTATGCAGGAGTTCCTTGCAGCATTCTTGTAACTTTTCCCTAAATTAAAAATTCTTTCAAAATAAAGGGTTAAAAAATATAATGAGTTTTTGGAACTAGATAGAGGGGCGGGCTGTCCACTGTGTAATATACTAAATGAATTATTTACTTTAAAGTGGGTTAATTTTGTTATGTGAAGTTCACCTCAATAAAAATAAAAATAATAATGAGAGTCCCAGGAGAGTCCCCAGGATCCATAATTCAGGGGCCACAGCTGCTCAAACTCAACATGGAAACAAGTAGCGGACCTCAACTGTTAACTGGCAAGCTATAAACATACCCAGTGGCCACGGGGAGCCCACCTCAAACAAGGGTCAACTTCTTGCCCTAAGAACTCCATCTCAGAGCATACTCTTAGGTAGGCTCAGCTGCTGAGAAAAGGATACCCATGTCTGGCCCTTGCAGGGACTGTTCCACAAGGTGGCCCCTGGTAGGTCACTCCAGTTTCACGTTCCAGCTTAAATAATTTGACATTACCCAAGGTCACTTGATTTTATACTCCCAGATTTTATGACCTTTGAATCTCCCTGCATCAGCCAGGCTTTTGACAAAAATACAAATATATTTACAGAGAAAAGAGGCCAATTTCTATGAAATTGAACTGGGAGGTATATATAAAGACAATTATACACAGAGCATAATACCATGTTCTACCTGTAAAAAACTCCTCTTTGAATGAAAGAACACAGGAATGCATTATAACCCTCACGGTCCCACAGGTAATAAGTGGCTAAATTGGGGTTTGAATGCAGGTTGGCTGACTCTAAAATCAGCACTTCGGATGGTGGGCTTTACCAAAAGTGCTAGAACCCCGTAAAATGCCTTCCAACACTGCAGCGTTTCTTTAGGAAAATAAAGTTTGAGACATACATCGAGCACAGCAGCTATGGCAAAGGGAATAGGTACTCTCAGTAGAGGAAAGAACCCTACATACACAGCTCATCCCTTCACATAAAGTACGAAATATTTGGGTGTGTGTGCTAACATACGAAGAGTATTTCTTCCTTTTCATTGCCCTCCTCAAAAAAACAAAAAACAAAACAAACCCATTGACAACTGGCTTGCATTCACTTTGCCTAATTAAGGTTGGGTGGTCAGGCTTGGAGGACAAGAGGTGAAGAGCTACCAGGTTTGGGGTGAGCTTGATGACAGTACTGCCCTCTCCCCCACATGCTCATGAAGTAGGAAATTGTGTGAGGATGCTGCCCCCTGCTGGCAGCATGAAGCAAGCAGCCTAACAGAGACCAGATTTTCTCACCCTCTCCCTAGTTTTGTAACACTGGCCACGCATCTTACACCTGGTGTGTTTTCTACACTGGAAAGTAGCATAAGCAGATTCATGATAACAATCTGGAGCTTTTCACTTGCACTCTGCTGTGTCCTTGAGAGTGAACGAGAGAGACAGCATAACAGCTCTCAAATTGGAAGGAGGGGTATGTATAAGATCCATCACGTATTTTCATAGCGGGAAAAGGTTAAAAATTATTACATGGCAAGCTGAATCAACCACTCTTGCCTACAACTACTTTCTCATTTGCATTCCTGAGTTCCCTCAACCTTTTATTTCAGAGAGGTACAGCATGGTTTAGTGCCAAACAACAATGGCTTGGGTGTGAGACAAAATTATCACTGAATCCTGGGGTCACTTCTTACTGTCTGGGAGACTCTGGGCAGGTTCTCTAACCTCAGTATTTTCAGAGAGAAAATAAGGGGCCAACTATCTATTTCACCAGGTAGTTGCGAAGACTGAACGAGGAAAGTATGTCAAACACCAGGAGAGGCCTGGTACGAGATAAACAGGTAGACAAATTTCTAGTTCTTCTTCCCCTCCGCGCCCCCCCCCAACAGGACCGGTGATCCACAAAGAGGGCTTAAACCTCTGCTACTCTCTCTCTTTTCCTTCAAAGCCCTACAAAAGATGTCAAAAGGGCCAACACACAGAAGGTAGATGTAAAATGCGATGACCAAGATGCGTGTGGTAAAAGCAGTCAGTGTGTAGACTCACTTTTATGGCACCATCTTAATGGGGAATATTTTAGGACTGGACCCCATAAAATTGGCCCAGGAGGACTAATGAAGGAATTGAAGCTGCTAACGCCATGGAAGATAACGACATGCGAGTGGAGGAAGGATGGGTCTATTTACAGAGATTGACTCCTTCATTTTCACAGTGATTAAATATATTGTACAAAAATAAAACCTGATTATAAAGAAAAATGGCACATGTTCTGCCATTGTACTCTGTAAACAATATTGTTTCAGTAACCAATATCATTTCTTGTAAATCACCCTAAAGCATTTTCAATAAAGATAACAGTTACGAGAAAAAGGCAAGGGGGTAACAATAGGAGCTGAGTGACCCAAAAGCTTTGTTCATTCATTCAGTACCCATGCATTCAACTCCTATTAGGGAAAGAGATAAGAAAGCCCTGGAAGCTGACCTCGTATTATTCAGGGCCTGGCGAAGAGAGATAAACTAGGAGAGGAGTTGAACTTTGCTCTCTAAAAAGCCCCAGAGGTGTGGACGCGGTATAGAAGTAGCAGTGAGCAGAGAGGGGTCGGAGGCTATGCCAGGGACCCCAGTCCTCAGCTTTCTCACTGCATTCCTTATATTCCAGAATATTTTTATTTCCTCAAGATGAACTCCTTAAAAAAGGAAAAGATGGATTGAAATACCCTATCTAAAACTATGAAGCTCTCAGAAGAAACATGGGTATGTATCTTCAGGATGATTTCTTTTATGACACCAAACACACTCCCAATGGAAGAAAAAAGAAACATCATGAAAATTAAAAAAAACATGTATGCTTCAAAAGACACGATCAAGAAAGTGAAAAGACAATTCACAGAAAGGGAGAAAAAATGTGCAAGTCATATACATGATAAGGGACTTAATCCAGGATACATACAGAACAAAAAGAGAAACAACCCAATTAAAATTGGGCAGAGGATATGACTATTTCTCCAACGAAGATATACAAATGACCAATAAGCCCAGGAAGATGCTCAATAACATTACCCACCAGGGAAATGCAAATCAAAACCACAATGACCACTTCACATCCACTAGAATGACTATCATCCGAAAGACAAATAATATCAAGTGTTGAGAAGGATGTGGAAAAATCAGAAACCTCAGAAGCTGTTGGTGAGAATAAAACTCAGTGTGAACACCTTGCAAAAGCCTGACATTTTCTCAGTGTTTCACATGGAGTTACCATGTGATCCAATAATTCAACTCCTAGGTATACAGCCAAGAGAAATTAAAACATGTCCAAAGACTTTACACAAATGCTCATCTGCAGCATCATTCCTAATAACCAAAAGGAGGAAGCAACTGAAATGCTCATCAACTGACACATAATACATTAAATGTACTTGGGGCACCTACACAGCGCAGTTGGTTGGGCATCCGGCTCTTGGTTTCGGCTCAGGTCGTGATCTCAGGGTCAAGAGATCAAGCCCCGCATCGGGCCCTGCGCTCAGCGTGTAATCTGCTTGAGATTCTCTCTCCCTCTCCCTCTGCCCCTCCTGCTCATGCTCTCTCTCTCTCAAGTAAATAAATAAATCTTTAAACATTTTTTAATTAATTAATTAAATGTGGTATTTCATATCTGTGCTGAGTAGTCTTCTCACTTTAATGGTTCCTAGCACCTTGTGACAAGAAGCTCTGTTCACAACGTTTTTAAAAATAAAATCATCAAAATCTTGTTTCTAATGGCAATTGTTGCTATCATGTGCACAATGCTTCAGGAGTTAAAACCACACACGCGTACATTGTCGCCTCTGGCGTGTAACACCCTTGTAAGGAAGGAGCGTATGTAATCATCACCACTTTGCATGGTAAAAAATAAGGACACAAATCATTCCGAAAGAGATCCCAGTGACTTACCCTCCCAAAAAAGACAATTACCCGAACTCTAAACCTTTGAGAAAAATGAGTCTACCTAACACCTGCTATAACTTAAGGAAGACAGTGGGGGCTCATGAGACCCAAGGACAGAGATAATGAACATTCAGACCTTAGGGAACTGAGGCTCAGAAGCTACGAGAGGAGCCGCTCTCTCTGAGGTGCAAGGGTGTGTTATTTTGGTCATATTCAAAGAGCTGCTCTTCACTACCTTAATGGAATCAGATCCCTATCTAGCCTATGGAATGAACTCCCAAAGGAACGAAAAGACACTTTTCCAGGGAAAAAATGCTTAATAAGTTACTGCTGAACCTTGAAAAAGAAAATAAATGGCCATAGATTTTGGTGAAATAAAGCCAAGTGCATCTTCAGCCCAGGGTTTGATCATTGATAGAGCATATGTAAGTCAAAGTCACCACGCTGGGTCAAATAAGTATGTGACGTTACTGTTACTGTACTCATTCTACATTTTTATTTAAAAGAGAAGCTATTATCAGTTTGGATTGTACGGATAAGCTGGAATGTAAGCCCCTAGGAAAGCTTGAGGGATTTATGTCGCTAGACAGCCTTGGATTCTGAATCTTTCGACAGCCATGTCCCATCATCAGATATCTACATATTTACTTTATTGTTTTGTCCTTCATGTACAAAAAAAAAAGAATGATATTTATCAGAAGCTCTAATAGCAAAGGAAAGAAGAGCAAAGATCAATAGGTTAATATTCTAAACTGCAATCCAGGTGATAAGAAGTCTTCAAATGCATAAAATCAACATTATGCTAAGGACAGACTATTGATCATAAAAAAAAAAAAAACTACTTTGCTCCAAGGTGACACCTTTCATTTGTCCGGTAGGTAGCATGTTGATTAGTCTCAGGTAGATATTAAGTAATAGCAATAATTATCATTTAATAACCCCACGACTAATGCGGAGAACAGAAGTCTCAATATGCTTTCTGCAGGAATTATTTTTATCATCAAAATGTTGTACCTGAGACATGAAAGGAAGAAAATCTCTCATAACGCTCTGTCAGACAAAGCTAAGAAGATACTAAAACGGCAAAATAAGCTCTCCCATTCCAGCGTTTCTCTAGAAACCTTATAAATAAAACCCATTTTGAAAATTTTAAAAACAACCTGTATGATCACAATTTTAGTAAAAGCATATTTATCTATATAAGTATAGAACATATCTGGAAAGATATGCACCAAAATTGTAACAATATTTTATTTATATGTGAAGGAATATGGCCAATTCTTACTTAATCATTTTGGTTATCTATATTTCTGAATTCTCTGCCACAGCCATATCCTGCTTTTAGAATTAGGTTAATTTCAAAAACAACAACAACATAAATTCAGATAAAGTTGTAAAAATGATGTGAATAAAAATCTGCCTCATGGAATGCAGGAAGAATTTTAAAATGGGAAATACAAAGACACAAAATTATAAATGAGGGTTTCAAAAATGTCCTTACATTTGGGCCCAAAAGTCTAATAATCCCTCCTAGGGAAATAATTCTAAATGTGGACCGATAGTTATGCGCGGTATGTTTACTGACTCATTTTTTATAATACGTTTTTTTTAAATCCTTAATTATACAGGAGAAGACCTCAGTAAATTACAGTTCGGTCATTTAATGAAATGCTATTCAGCCACTATACATGATTTCCATCGAGGATTACTGATGACAGTGGAAGTGATATGAAATTGAACAAAGAGTTTCATCTCAACTATGTCAAGAACAGAGTTCACAGAATTAGCAGCAAAGAGAAATGCGAACCAGTAGCAGGGTTTGCCTCTGGAGGGAGGAAATTCAGGTGATTTCTTGTGGTCTCCTGTGTGTTTGCTTAGCTTCTTCGCCTCTGCCTCTGCTCTCTAAGGTTTCCATAATAGAGCCACACCAGATGGAGCAGCAGAGAGAAATCTTGTTAAAAAGTGGAAAGAGAATGTGCATAAGGTCAAAGTACCAAAAGCAAAACCAAATGTTGCAGATATGTGTTCAGATCTGGAGAGGGAATTTTTAGGAGAGATTTGAAGAATTTAACCTGACAAGTAATTATCTGTTTATTACACGTTTGCACCACCACGTCACCACTGCCAAGGACTTTGTGAGCGCTTGTGACTGCCTTCCCCTGGGTTTCTCGACAAGGAAGGAAAAGAACGCAACTGAGTACGGCTCCAGGAGGCCAAGCACACGCAAAAGCTCCTGAACCAGACGGGGTTACGATGCGCAACCCGAAAGATGGTGCTCATCCAACCAAGGCCCCTTGGCTTCCTGTGCTTGGCCGGGCTGGTATTTTCACAGCAATCTCTCTTAAGAGGGAGGTAATTCCTTCTGATACATAAACTGAGTGAAAACAAAAGGCTGTTAGATAAGCAGTAGTGGAAGGCAAAGGGGACAGAGCAGTCAACATCCCAGGGTAGGGATGTGCTCTGCTAAGGCTCAGGGATATGAGGGAATGATGCAAGGCTATAGGCCACCATTCAGGGTGGCTCCCTGCGGGACCGGGAGCTTAAAGGTACGACACTCTTGGTAACCAACAGCCTTATGCTGTATATTCATGCCCAGCACTAAAAATAGGGTAGTACTATATATACGGTGTTGCATCACTAGGAAACGCTAAAACAGGACTATGCAAATGGTCTTTTATAGGAAGAGTATTAATTATGTTTCCCAGCTCTTACAAATAAACCAGAGAGTTCTGGTATTACAGGCTACCTGATTTTCTCTAGCTGTCACTTTGGCTCCTGCTGGTGGATGGGTGCACAGAGGGACTCGTGTGTAAACCCTTAATGCACATGCATAAACATGTAAGCCTAGTACCATGTTCTGCTCAGAAGAACCCGCCTTGGGTACTCAACACAGTTCTAGTCCAAGACACCCATTAGAAGTCCTACAGCATCCTCATGGACACGCAGAGCAAAAAGACTAAGAGGATATGCCCCTAAAGGTCATCTTTATACTTCCAAAGGGAAATCCTCAGCTTTCACCACATCATCTCTTAATTTAAAAATTATCCAGTTTCACCCAAACACCCGAGCACACAATCTTTCATGGCCTGTCATCAAAGGAGCATTTTCTTCACATTTTTCAACCTCTCCCTGCTTGTGACCCATGTCCCTCCTCCTCTTCCACAGCTAACTCACTCTGGTCCCTTTGTTCTTGCTCCCATTCCTGCATGCCCAACCCTGCCCATTCTTGAACCCCACCGCCAATGTCCCCTCCACATAATTTCATGGGTTCCCCAAACAAATTCTGCTTATAATCCTTTTTGGAATTTCAAGGGCACTTTCTACTCTGTATTTTTCTCATATTATACATCAAGTTCCACCTGGTATTACACACACACACACACACACACAAATGCGTCTCCCTTTTTGAATGACAGAATTGCTCACTGATTGATTCATTCATTCACTGAACACACACTTGCCGTATGCCTATCTGATGATCCAGTGTTAGGGACTGTGCTGGGTACAAGGGATGCTATGGTGAGCAAAACAGGAAAGGGTTTGTCCCTCTAGGGAGACATCAGACTGGCAAACAGGTGCTAACAATGGGGGTGCTAGATGCTGAAACAGGAGAAGGTCCTGGACCTCCCATCTGATTCAACTTTTCTAGTCTAAGAACGTAACACATCCCACCAGAATCACAACTGGACTGAGAACTGGAGAGGAGAGGAGAAGAGAGTTCAAGCAGAGGGAATACCATGCACGGAGGTCCAGAGGGATGGGAATTCACTAAGCACTAAGTTCCATGAAGGTCTTGGTTTCTGCCTGGTTCAACTTTGTGACTAGAGGTGCATTGGCACAGTGACTTAAATATAATAAATGCTTGTGAATATTAGTTGCATGGAAAAAAATGAGCCAATTCATGAGTCCCTTATTACTCTACATGCCCCTATTCCATTACTATCAAGGAACTCTACAGGTGCCCAAGAGGGTGCCATCTCTCAGTGACCCACTCCGGCCAGACAGCTGAAATCCAGGGCCACACCTCCTCCCATGCCTTGGATAGCTAGTGTGGGTGCTCAGCCAAGCCCAGCTGGCTGGAGGCGGGGCTCCCTTCATTGCACAGAAAACTGCAGGGCTTTGCAGTGCTTTCCCCAAGTAGCGGAGGAATGTGCTTCCTAATGTACCTTTCCTATCCACAAGGGCTGGCGTGGCTCTTCCCCTAACAGACCTGGTCCCAAATATGCTGTTTGTGGTGGATTCCGCCCCCAGAACAAGAGCTAAACAGCAGGGATCGGCCTCGTCCTGTTCTCCATTCTCCAACCTGTCCTCTTTCCCCCACCGCTCACAAGTGACAAGGAATGGCTGCAGTGTGGGAGAGTCCTTCTGGGGAGCCAAGAAGGAACATACAGGACATCTCAGAGAGCCATAGAGAGGGCTGGATGGTCAAGAGAAGCAAAATCACAATTGCTACGATCAGGTTCCATGAGCAAGAGAAGGCAGAGAATTAAAGCCAGTTTCTGGATTTCCATAAAGTTAGGTAGATGAGCATTCAAGACCTTGGTCATCAAAGCGCTTGCTTCCATTCATTACTCTGTCTTAGTTCTAGAGCAAGGTGAACATCAGTGTGTTAAAGAGAAATCATCTCTGAGCGGAAAAGGCTCCAAATTTGGAGGAAGAAGAGGGGAAGGGCAAAGATAACCCAGAAACAAAACTGATGAAATTCAAATGACTGAAGAACCTCGAGTGAGCGGGCGGCAGCGAAACAAACAGAGAATGGAAACAAGGCCTCTCTGTTTAACCGGAACTGAATCCACAGAGAGTGAGACCTTTCATCTGGCCTTTTCCTTCTTCCTTAAATAGCCAGACAGCACAGCCTAGAGGTTGAGGAGGAGACTGGAGTCAGGCGGCAGTGAGACCCAACACGGGTGCTGCCGCTTGCGGGCCCTGAGCATTTGGAAGCAACTCTGTTTTCAAGAACAAGCAAGCATTACTCTACTTTCTACCCCCAGACAAGGATGTGGACTTGCTCTTGCTGGGTTTGATTTCAGAACCAGCAAAGTCAATGGTCTGTACACATTCCCTTAAAGAAAAGCAAGCAGAGGGGCGCCTCGGGGGGCTCAGTCGGTTAAGCATCTGAATTTGGCTCGGGTCATGATCCCCAGGTCCCGGGATCGAGACCCGCATCAGGCTCCCTGCTTCTCCTTCTCCCTCTGCTGCTATCCCCGCTTGTGCTCTCTCACTCACTCTCTCTCTCTCTCTCAAATAAACAAATAAAATCTTTTGAAAAGAGAGAGAGAGAAAAGCAAGCAGACAGTTGGTGTGCAGTCTTCATTCATGGTGATGTTCTGAGAATGAAAAGGCCACAGTAAGACAAGCATTTGGTGGGTTTCTCAGCCCTGGCAGGACTGGATGGGAGTAGAGAATGTCTCAGCTTTGCACACCCACTCAGTGCTCCTAGAGGCCAGAGAGAGAGCCATGCGGAGATACGCTACATTCACCCATTTCCCCACCTTGTTTCCACTGCAGTCTGTTCCTTTGGCTAAATAACCCAAGGAGTCACAATAAGTTTGCAAGAGTGTCCTTTTCCTGCCAAAACAATGCAGTCCCCTTGGCAGGTTTTTAACCTCGTAAAGCTAAAAAGCCTGATTTTCTTCATTTCCAAAATAGGAAGATGAGTCGCTGTGCCCTTTGCCTTACAGAGATGCCATGAAATACTGCATGGGAGCCATCTGACCCATGCCCCAGGATGCTCCCCAAAATGCTGCTGGTGGTGGGGGCTGCCTGCTGTGGCTGTTTTGTTACGGATCTAAAACCAGTGGAAACCCCAACGGGCCACCTAAAAATCATACATTCTCAGCAGGCTGATCAGTTTGGTAAAAGAAAGCAAAAAGTTAATCAACACCTGTCACCCTTTTAACTATGTGATCTCCAGAACCATCTCAGGAGTGGGAGTCCTTTCTCGCTGGAGAGTCTGGAGGTTTGCAAGAGTCCACCAGAGAACTCCTCCTGCCCACACCCCTTCTCTCCCCTTCAGAATGAACAAGTACAGGAAGTGTGCCAAGATGCCAGAACCAGGACAATTTTTATATAACCGCATTATTCTCAAATTGGTTCTTGTCCCTTCCCATTGGAAAGGTTTTGACAGTCTTCCTACACATACAAAATGTCAGCCCCAGAATTAGAATCCCACGCCACGAAGCCAGTTCCTAGTGTATAAATTACTTCCTCCCAGACATGAAACAGGTCTGGATGGCGTGCTCACACCTCCTCTCCCAAGGTCACATCACACCGAATTCAGAGCCATGAGACACATTGACAATTGGTGACCATTTGGAAAAAAAGGAAGAGAAAAAAATGAAGTCTCCGGAAAGAAAGAATAAAAATAAAAGTCACCCTAACTCCATGGGGAGCTGTTCCACGGCTGTCAAAGCAAGGTCAATGGCAATCACGTAACTGCACCAGGGGTCTCTGGACTGACCCTTTCTTCACCCTCTTGCCTGCACCCCAGAAGAGCCAGGACTGTTCTCAAGGGTGCTCTGGGAGGATCCCACCACGGGCAAAACCATCAGGCCAGGCAACGACAGCAAAGCATGAGGGGAAGAGGTGCTGGATGTTTGCAACAACCCATCCTAGATGCCCAAACCCCGTAAGTGCTCGTTCTATTCTAGACTCTGATCAAATGCTCTGGTTCTAAGCTCAAGGCACTCCAAATGGTTCACCAGGATGGAGTCAGCCAATTGAAGAGTGCTTCCTCCTGTGAGCAGCAAATTTTTTTTATTTATGTTGTGGTTTTGTGCCCTCCTTGCCTTTGAAAATTCTCACAGAAGCAGACTACTGTGACCGACTGGATCCATGAAGACATAGCCATGGACCTGTGTGCTAGCTAGCTAGGTAGAGGAAAAAGAACCACCTCTTCATTAAAGAGGCTCTTTGAAGGGTATAAAATTCCTGCCCTGATCCTCTAGAATTCATGGACTTTGGGATGTGTCACTTCTTAGGGTTAGCTCCGCTTTTGAAGCTACATATTTCTACTCTCTGACCCAGCTGGTTATGGTCAAATGGAGAACTGTCCCAGTCATCCAACGGGGAAAATGCAGACCCTGGACTGATTACAGCCATCAGATCCAAACGGTTATATCAATAATCAGAATTTATTAACATTTTCTCAGTGCCAGGCAAGTTTCTAAGAACTCAACAACTATTAACTCACTAATCTCCATAGCAACCTTAGGTAGGAACTATTACTCTGCCCATCTTAGATCAATTGTCCAAGATCTCACAGCTGATAAGCAATGGAGCTGGGATGCAAAAAGAGGCAGTCTGGCCCAGAGGCTGTGCTCACTAACACTGCGCTACACAGTTTCAAATAAATTTGACTTGTTTATAGGTCACTAAGCCTGCATCCCCCATATATGATCCTCGCACCTGGTGGATGGTGCCCCTTGGCTCCAAAATTCCATGTATAAAGAAAGGATGTCAAAAAGATGTGTACAATACTCAAAGAGGTTATTGGCAAACACTGTTCAATAAGTTGCTTCCTTCTGCCACAGCTGTGTTTCAAAGGGGACAAAGTTCTTGCGGGTTTTAAGCTAAAAATGGAAGGCGAAAGGTTTTGGCTGGAGCAGGTTTTTCTGAACCTTTTTAAAATTACCCCGCTAGGGTAGCTCAGTCGGTTAAGCGTCCAACTCTTGATTTGGGCTCAGGTCATGATCTCAGGGTCGTGAGATCGAGCCCCACATCCGGCTATGAACCGGGCATGGAGCCTGTTTAAGATTCTCTCTCTCCCTCGGCCCCTCCCCTCCCGCTCTCTCTCTCTCTCTCTCTCTAAAGATAAAGTAAATAAAATAACCCCACTAAATACTCCACCTTCTCAAGCACATCTGAATTGCGCCTTACAAAGACATCTTTAGCCTGGAGAGCAACTAATACACATCCCTTTGTTAGGAGCGCCCCCTAGTGACAGAAAACAGATTCGACTCTGCCAGGAGATCTACATGGCCCTTGGGTACACCGGGTGCTGAACAGCAAAGGAGCCGGGAAAAGAGGGAGCAGGGGAAACCTGTTTCCTCACTCAGTTTTCGGTAATCATCCCTATAAAATTTTGCCTTGAGTTAAAATAAATCACAAGAAAAAATACAAGAGGAAGATGAAGCTCAAATATTGTTATGACAAAGACTCATAGTTCGTGACAAAGACTCATAGTTCGTGACAAAGAACCATAGTTCATTTATTTCAAAAAATTTTCTTCTAAAATATTTCCTTTAAAAATATCCAGACATTTCACGAGTACAATTATTCACGTGTCCCTTGTCAGGGAGTAAGGACAGATGTATTTTCACCATCTGCAGGGGGCATCCACAGCAGGTAAGGTAAATGCTGGAGGTTTGGGGGCTGATTCTGAGATGGGATTATATCCCTGGCTCCCACTGCCCCTTTGAGCCCCCGCCCCTCTGCTAGGGTGGGGATGAGGGGAATAACATGGCACAGATGTAAATCGCTGACTTGATGGAAACAGGAGGGACAACACATGTTCCGTGGCAAGAGAAGGGCAGAGGAAAAGAGGGCCCACCCTCCGCCTCCCCTGGTGAGAGCTCATGCTGGGGCTGCCCCTGCAAGTCACCCTGCACCCGTTTTGACTGTCCTTCCCCAATCGAGCCAGAGAGCAAAGCAAGATCAGGGAAGAAAAGATCTGCAAGTATTCTGCATGGAACTTCTTGATGGTCTCTCTACAGCGTTAGGAAGCGTGATGACACTAACCCAAGAGAGAGGTGGCCCCACAAGGCTGCACCAACCCGAAGAGCCCACCTCACAGGAGCTCTGTCCCAGTCATCTGCTCTGCTGGGGTCACTGATGGAAAATACAAACCAATACATGATCTTCCTGGGTTCGGCCAGAGAGATCTTTCCAGAGCTAACTTCTCCCCTTCTACATGTACAACAACAACAAAGCTATGGTCTCCGCACTTAAAACCAAAGGTGAAGACAGTGTGTGCCATGCTCTGTAGCATTTAACCATAGACATCCACAGAAGACATCACAGAGCCCACCCTGGACATGTAAGGACAGGACAGTGGTGATCTCTTCACCTGTAAGGAAGGAGTCCCTTGAAAGACGTGACTCCTACTCGCCAGTCAAGGAAATGAGCAACACAACTGTCTGCAACTTTTTGCCTCAACTATTGGCAGCCTCAGAGAATGCCCTCGGTTGACTGGTTCCTTTCCGAATCCGTCTTAGAGCAGTCTGTTGGCGTGAGGAATGTAAAGGCAGAGATAAAAGCAAAAAATTATCCATAAGCCTCCACAAGGCTCAAGTACTTTCTGTCATCAAGGCAGAAGTCTCAACGACATCTTTGAACATATAACTCAGGAAGTGGTTACTTAAAAGCAAAAGTTGAAAAATGATTCTATAAGATTCTATTCACCTGAGAAATGTATATCAAGAATCAGCTCAGGGGTGCCTGGGTGGCTCAGCTGGTTGAGGGTCTGACTCTTGGTTTCAGCTCAGGTCATGATCTCAGGGTCACGGGATCGAGCCCCCTGTCAGGCTCCAGGCTCACGGAGGAGTCTGCTTCAGATTCTCTCTCTCCCTCTGCCCCTCTCCTCCTGTTCGCTAGCTCTCTTTCTCTCTCTCTCTCTCGCTCTCAAATGAATAAATAAATATTTTAAAAAGAAAGGAAGGGAAAAGAAAAGAGAAGAAAAGAAAAAAAAAAGAAAAGAAATCATCTCAGACTTCCCCAGACAGCTTTGTACCCCATTCCAACAATGCTGGTTTACTAGGACTCCACTGACCACTCGTACCCCCTCCAGGTTATTGCAGCACCCATTTTAATTATGTGTATTTTTAACTCAAAATACATTATTACTGTTGTTTCTACAGTCAATATTCATTTAGCTGTTCCATTTCCAGTGCATTCTTTCCTGCATATCCATGTTAAGACAGAAGATAATACTAGATGTACAAACTATTGTACTTCATATAGAAGACCTCCATGACAGCATAAGGAAAAAGAATTGAGAATGAAAGTCAGATATATAGGTACTAGATAAAAGCTCATCTGCCATGAACAACAGACAAATCTCAATTAACAGGGAGGCCAGCTGGGCACCTTAGAGTGTTCCTAGCCCCTGAAAGGCCCCCATGAAGGCTAGAGGACCACCCCCCCCGAGGAGATCCTAAGGCCCCTGTTTTGGTCCTACAACTTCTTGCTCTGCGGACTGATAAGCACAGCTGCAAGGTGACTGGGTGTCCTGGTGGCTGTCTGTCCAAGTTTGGGGGCAGGGTGAGGGTGGAGGGGTCTGGTTGGGAGTCAATGGCTGTGGTTTTGCGCCATCTGGTGGCTGATTCTGCTCCAGCTTCACTAATAACGAATCTCCCAGCTAGTTTACACCCTGATGGAGCAAGAGTAGAAATGGTAAGGACTGGGGCTTTGCTGCATTTCAGATGCGGCCAGGGGGTGTGTGATCAGAATGGACCAGGCTGCAGCGTCCATGAAGCAGAACATAGAAGACCGGGTTTCAAGGAACAGGCACGCGCAGTATCTGCCTGCGAATTTACCACCACGCAGGCGTCTCAGTCACTGACAATCCCTCACCAACATCCCCCAGGGGTCTCTCAGGTGGAAGGAATCGTCTGGGGCTGGATGGATTGGCAAGGATTGGCCAGAGCTTCCTGGAAGAACACCCCAGCCCACACTGGGACCTCCTGAATTCTGTGTGGCTAAAACTTGGAGAATTTCAATAAACGACAGTTTAAAAAAACATTTGTTGTCCTTTTGCTTTGATGAACTATTGTTTATGGGTCACATATTTTACTATTTGAAAACAAAGTGCTTGGTTAGGAATACTATCCTAATTATTAAATCATTCACATGGGAAAAAAGCTGTTTTACCTTGTGGTTACCAGAGGTGGTTTGCTGCCAACAGTGGGGAGGGGTGAGGAGCACCACACAATCAGATCAATGTCAAAATTCACTTTCTACAATTCCCACACATGTACTCTGGATTCTTACTAACACTGTCCTTGGGCTCCAAGGGACTGAAGCACATTCTCAGCAACAAAACCCTTATGAGGAAGTCCCGTCAGGAATGATGCAGAAATATAAGCCAAGCCCACCAGAGGCAGGGTCCTCCTCTGAAGTCAGCTTCTGACTTCAAACAAATGAGTCAAATCCCAGGAGGGTGCCATGCTCCCCCGTGACCATGCTGAGCAGTGTGCCAGGCACTGGGCAGAGGCCCTGCTACACCGCGAACACCTGTCAGCCAGTCAATGGTGGGCTTTCTCTTCCCCACTTAGCACACACAGACCACAGGGCTAGGAGGGAATGAGCCTGGCACCGCCTGGGACTCTCCTCTCCAGGGCTCACCCCTGACTGAAGGCTCCCCAAGCATTCAGAGTACAGTCTATTCTGCTTTTTCCCTGCAGCTATGTTCTATGAAGTCATCGCAAATCCCGAGATAATGAATACCGAGCCATTGCTTCCGAGGGGAGATACGGGGTGAGGTGACTTCCGGTCTCTGGTCACAAGACTCGGTCAATCAGTCGATACATAACCTTGTTTTATGTATTTTTTAAAGACACCTTATTTAATATATATTGTTGGTTCATTAACACTGAACTCACAGCAACGACACTGTCTGCCCGACCTGAGTTTATCTCGCACACGTATTTCCCCCATAAGGCACATTCTGGCTCCATGTACTTATGAACATCAAGCAGCACTTTAGAACTATGCTTGGGGACCACTTTAAACAGCAATACCACCAACACAAAGCACATATTTCAAAAACCAAGGCCCTGGCTAGCCTATGAAAAGGACTCCCATTTACAGTAGGAGAGCTGAAAGGAGAAGGCAGAGCGTCCCCTTGTTTTGACCTCATGTCTGCAAATGACTACAAAGGCACCATGAGTATTGATTTACAAGTAAGTTTTAGTGAATAGCTGGATTTGCAAATACGGAATCCATGAACCGTGAGGATGGAGGATTGACTGAATATTTCAAACCCCTTTGATTTTAAAATTCTCTCTAATCTGTCCTCACTTGGAAAAACCAACTCTACTTCTCTCCCCGTGAACCTAAAGGTCAGCCCTCGACACACGTTTGCGGTGTCCCAAGCACACAACTTTCTTTCATCAGTAACTCGTATTTTCAACCACAAATTTTCTCGCCATCCTCCTGGCACAACTTACAACTCTCACACCCCCCAACACTGCCTGTCACAGGGTCATGGGACACCGTGTGATGCTCAATAATAATATCAATAGTTATTATAACATGAGCATAACTGCATCTAAATTCCTAGTCTGCTTACTCCGTGCCAGGCACTCTTCTGTATGATTTACAAGTATCTAATAATTTAATTCACATAACAAATTTATTGACTCTTATATCCCCAGATTAAAGATAAGGAAACTAAGACATGAAAATGTCAAGTAATCCGCCCAAGGAATCAACCCTAGGCAGCCCGAATTCAGAGCCCAAGCTTAATGCCCATGTTACACTCACAGTTACGGTTAGACCAGGAGGCTTCCTCCTGTGTTAGGGAAACAGGGATGGGGATGGAGATGGAGGAAGACATGGATAAATATGCATCTCACTTCATCCCCTGCCATCTGTATTTGAAAAAAAATATATTAAAATGACACCATGCACCGCATATGCAATTACGTATAATTATACTTGCGTAAAGATGCATAATTACCTTCTATCATCTGGGAAGTAGAAAATCCTCTAAAAATTTTAACATGCATCTGTATTAGTCATTTCTTAAAATTTTTTGTATTCTCTGATCCTTTGATACCTTGGAGGAACTGCCCTTCCCAGGGTTAGCTAATTCCTAGAGATAGGAAGCATGCGTTTCATATGCCAACTCGCCAATCCAGATCGCAAACCCCAAAGGATCTCCTTTATCAGGGTTTTGCGCTCTGGGCCACTGTCCCCTGGCCCCCATCACCACAAGGCTGACAGCTGGGGGCAGCGTCTCTGCTCCCAAGACCACTGAGATTATTCAAACTGGCCAATCCTAAACCTGCTTCCTCTATCTTGCCTTGCTTTTCCATGGAAACCACAACAAAGGCTCTTATCCACGTTTCCCCCCCACTCCCTCTGCCTCCTGACCCCCCCCCCCCCCAGTGCTTGTCCACATGCCCTCTGTGGTGTGGCACGCTCCCTCTCTTGAGAACTATGAGTAAATACATTATCTTTTCTCCAGATGGGGTGCTGGCCTCGACCATGCCGAAACACAATCAAACCTACACTTTAAAAGAGAATCTTAATTCTGAAGTCATCTTTTTCTCATGACCTTTTTTCACTTCCACATTTTAGTCACTTTTCTCTTTTAAGACAATCTGAAAATGTTAAGGGAAATATTTATCAAAACTTCTCATATTAAAATATACTGTTCAGAAACAGTTTCTTTTAAAAATGAGTTTATTGGGGCGCCTGGGTGGCTCAGTCGGTTAAGTGTCCGACTCTTGATCTCAGCTCAGGTTTCGAGCTTTCAGCTCATGTCTGAAGCTCAGGGTCGTGAGTTCAGGCCCTGCGTTGGGCTCCACGCCCAGCACGGAACCTACTAAATTGATTGATTGATTGATTCATTCATTCATTCATTTAAAATGAGTTTATTTGGGGCCCAGTCAAGCTAAAGGAATGGGAAAGAAAAGGCATTTAGGAAAAAAAAAAAAAAGTCTTGTCCAACTTCAACATCTGCCTTGGTTCGAGAGAGACCAGAAAAATGAACTACAGATATGTCCTTTGTAAGGACCGTCCAACAGACTGGACGAATAGAGAAGCTACCAATTTGACATTAAGACAAACTCTGAAGGGTTTCTGGCCAGGAACGCAACTCTTCAGAGCATGAAAACCATTTTGCACAGTTCTTGGTCATTATAATCAACAAGGTACAGTTTAATTCAGGCATTTCTCTAGTTTTCAAAATAAAGTCATTCTAAATATGGGAATCTGCCTTCCGTCACCCTGAGAAATGCATGCACGCTTGCCTTCTGACTTCCAGTAAGAACAGTATCATCCCAGACAACCCTGACCCCTCCTCCCGCCGGGGCCCCTGCAAGTCTGTTCGGCAACTAGAGAATCATTAACCGAGAGATCTTAGAAGATTAAGCAGCTTTGTTTTACAAGCAGGTGCTTTTCTGTGTTATGACTAGCTGTAACACGCCATTTAGCCACTTTAAATTGAGATTTCAGAATTATTTCATCAGAAAAACCTGCTCTGTTGGGAGGCTGTGCTGAGAAGGAATGTAAGGCCATCTGCCTTCTGAAAGGTATTGTGCTTTATTATCCTTTAACAACTGTTCTGCTCGCTTGTTGGAGCAACTGCCCCTTCTACTTTGCAAAACTGAAAAGGCTGCCTGTGATTTCCAGATATGTGCTCTCCAAAAAGCAAGGAAGAGAAGTACTCTTTGCTGGGTACATCCTCCATTCCAGACGCTGTGCCAGGCACTAACAGACGATCTTTGATGACCTTCCAATGACCCTGAAATAGATGGGTAGCTGCACAACCGAGGAACCTGATGCCCGAACAGGTTCAACAACTGGCGCGCTGGCCCAATGGCTGGGAATTAGGGAAGATGGAATTAAAATCTAGGCCCACTCGCCTCCAAAAATTTGTCATTTAACACTTCCTGGGCACTGCCTACTCGGGAGACGGGAAATGAGAAAGAACAATCTTCATCTTACGAATTGAATTTTCCTTCAATGAGATCCAAAAATTATCCAAACCTCAGTTGCTCCTAAAGGAGGCAACAGGAAGGAGTTCATGCAGGGAATAGGCAAGATTATTCCTCTTTCTGTGCATCCGGACAGCTTACAGCACCTAGAGATTTTATGGCCAGATACCGGCACCCCGCCAGCTTCCAGCGTTTTTGCACAATGGTCTCTAGGTGGCGCAATGAGCGCATGATTCCATTTACTGAGGCTTGTCTATTTCTGGCTGACTGGACTTGTAAAAGTGAAAATCTGTGCTCATCAAAGCTGTTGGAAATTTTCCACCATTAGAAATCATTACTAACTGGTCTTTCCAATTTCTCAACTCTTCTGATGCAAAATCGTGGCCTGGGAGAAGTTTCAGGGAAAGGACTAAAATTGAAAACTAAAAAAAAAAAAAAAAAGAAAAAAGAGAACCATGAAAAAATAAAGGAAACCAACACTCTCTTTTTGGTTATTCTAGGTTCCAGGTCTTTGCTTTTTCTAAAATGACTTTTCAAGTCCTTTGAAAGGAGGCCACATAAGAGCTAAAGCCTTAAAACCACATCGAATTAGCTTTCAGTTAAAAAATACACTGTTCTTCCTGAACTACTTGAAGCAGAACACTCAGCAGACGCTGAAAACTAAGACGGAGATACACTCTAATACTGAACTGCGGAAGGAATGAACAACGTGTTAACATAGATGGAGCTACACGAAGAAAAGTCACTCAGACTTTGGCTCATGAAATACCCTGCTGATTTCACACAGGACTAGAACATGAAAATAAAAAGGGAGATGTTTCATGCCTCCTGCCCCAATTACATATACCCTTCCTAGAGATCTGTAATAATCCCAGGAACCTGTAATAATCCGAATCCCAGCAAGTGTTCTTCCCCCAATGTCCCCTCTTTCCTCTGTCCTTCAGGTACACAGCCAGGAGGAGAAATGACACTGTGCATTCTGCAATTGCCGCCACCTGGGACAGAGAGACACAGCGAGTCCTGGGGCACTATGAACCAAGAACTAGAGTTTTGCCTTTTCTGCACAGTTCAAATGCACTGGAAATCCAGGTGGTAGCAGAAGAAGACAATGAAATGGGAGTAACTCGGGCATTCCCTACCCCCAGGCTCTCCACTGGGACAGGGTATCAGAATCAATTGGGAGCATTTGGAAATACACATCCCTTGATCTCCTTCCAGGGCATTTTGATATGACTGGACAGCAAGAGAGATTGGGTGATTTTGCGAGGCTTCCCACATGATTTGGATAGGCCTTGTTCAACACACAAAAGTAAAACCTGGAAAGAACTGGGTGGGGAGGGAGGACGTGAGCTACATCCACATTCATCAGCTATATCCCTGATAAACGGGCTCTGCTAACACACAGATGGGTGACAGCAGGGCTGGGACCACCTGTTAGCCTTGACCATCGACACACATCAAGTACAGGGAGCTCTCACCTGGTCCCTTGGCCAAGAAACTTTGTGCTAAAATTCTAAAAAATAGATTCTACTAAAAAATTTAAATGGAATGTCAAGATATGAAATATGATTATATAAAAATGATGTCACAGTACCTCTGTAAAGTTAAGTTGCAAAGCCGAATACATTTGACAAGTATTCTTATTAGAAAAGACATATTAAGACTATCACCATAAAAACAATAACTTACCAGATTTATTTATTTATTTATTTATTTTTTTAGTTTAGGAAAGATTGGAGAGGTTAAAAAAATAGTCACTCTGATCCATTGGGCTAATGTGGAAATGACTCAGTGTGGAAAGCAATTTGGTAAATATCAACAACCTTAAAAAATAAATGCCATAGAAATGACAGTCCCACAAATTTATCCTAATAATGTGATTGCGGATGCACGTAATTACCAGGTGACAAAGATGCCAATTTTAGACTTATTGGTAATTTCAAAACATTGAATTACTCAGCAAAAGGGTTTGGTTAAATACACTGTAGTCCATTCAAAAAATGAAAAACTTCTCAGTAATGAAAAACAATACATGTTAACTAATGTGGAAACATTTCCAAAGACAATCCCCGTGAAAGACAGGGTTTCCCAAATAACATACAAAGCGTGATACTGATGTATATAAAGATTAATATTTGTGTCTATGTGTCTGTGTGTGTGTACTAAAGAAGACTGTATTTGCAATTTTAAAATAATGCCTAATGATCTAATCACTGAAGCCAAAATCTCATTTTTTTGCCATTTATGATGGAGGACAAAATGGAAACCCAATTTTACATCCTCAGAATTTGAGATTAATTAGCTCAAGGTCACAGGAGAAATGCCATGGTGATAAAGGTCAGAATGGAATCCAAGTAGAAACAAAAACAGCAGATTATATTCAGGACAAGTGGCGTTCTGATTTGCAAACTGAACAAAAGGAAATCTAGGAGCGGTCTTATTCACGTCCGTAACAAGACAAAATTTTAGGAAAGTACAAATTGCATAAATCTTATCGTGAATACATTTCAGGAGACTCTAAATTTGATTTTGATATGAAATCCATGTATATAAGTTATCCAAGCACTAACCCAATAATAAGATCCATCCCACAGTTGCCATCACCCATTTATTTCGAAGAGAACCTGAAGCATCTTGTGATGTGGAGTTAATGAAATCTACATGCATTCCGGGCTAACGACACTTAATCAGAGCTGAATAAACAAACTCAGTATTAGTCACACTTGTACAAGTTATTCTGCTGCACTGCGGCCAGAAGAGATTGTCATGTGATCCTGTTTACACCAGCTAAACATCTGGAAAATGTGGAAACTATTCTGCGAGGCGCAAGAGGACCACACGCTCGGAGGAGACACCAGTTTCTGCGGCTGAGGTCAGACCCCTGATGTTGGAAGGAGAGCGCTTACTGGAGAGATAGCTTACTTACAATGAAGCCAAGTTTTTTATAATCCCGGGTGTACATGGACTTGCGTTTCTCCATGCTGCCACTGCTGTTACTAGGTTCAGACTCCGCATCAAAAGCGATTCTTCGAAGTTCAAATATGATGTCCCTCTGAGCCTGAAGGCGTTAGGGAGAAAGAAAAGGGGGGGGAAGGGAAGAGCTGCTTTCATTGTGTGACATTACATATACTCCCTCTTTCCCCAGGGTCTAAATGAATTACTGCTTTCAGGCCAAAGAAAAACAGATAAAAGACAACCGATGTTCTAAGTTAGGGCTCTGCATAGAGTTCCCCTGCCGTTCTCCCTGCTGGTCAGCCCTGGCTTCATTCCACGATTATCCTCACGGCCAAGTCGTTTGGAATACTTAGGTCAATTACCTAGAAGTACTTTTTTTTAAAATATTTTATTTATTTATTCGACAGAGAGAGACATAGTGAGAGCAGGAACACAAGCAGGGGGAGTGGGAGAGGGAGAAGCAGGCTTCCCGCGGAGCAGGGAGCCCGATGCGGGGCTCGATCCTAGGACCCCAGGATCATGACCTGAGCTGAAGGCAGACGCCTAACGACCGAGCCATCCAGGCGCCCCAATTACCTAGAAGTTCTAAATGGAGTCCCAAATATGATGGAAGGCTTGGGTCTGGGGAAAGCCAAGTTCAAGGACCTGGGAGTTCCACACTGGCCGAACCAAAGTGAGAGGCACGTGCAGGTTTATGAACAGCATTCAAGTGACAAGGGATCCCTACCTCCACTAAGAAGTGACTACGTGGAAACAAACCCTTAAAAAATGGTTAAAATGGTAAATAAGAAAAAAAACATATATATATGTTTTCAATAAATAAAAGGAAGCATTTCCAAATGGGGAGGCCCATTCCACATTAAAATGCATGGCCTTCCGTCACTAGAAGTGGTAAGCTGACAGTCTCATCTCTCTGGGATGATTAAACTTGGCCTTGCCAAAAGTCCAGGGCATGTTGGACAGCCTCTCCAAGCCTCTCAATCATTCTTAATCGCATGGCCTGGCGCCACGGACGAAGGGCTACAGCAGTTCCACACTTCACATGTGCGGCTCACATCTGCGCTAGATCAGGCCCTCACGTGCCAGTAATGAGTGTTTTCCTTTCCAAAGCTGCAGCGCTGCTTAAGTTGAAAATGGGCTACAGCAGGGCTCCCAGCTGTTTCCTCTCACTCTGTCCTCACACAGTAAAGTTCCCCCAAAACCCTTTTGGATGGAGGCATAACATTTCACGCACAACAACCAGAAACCTAGAGAGAATTATAACAAACAGCCAACCAACAAAGACGCAAGCCCAGAAATCAGGTGTAACCTGGGACTCCCCCCCCTCCCCCCCCTCGGCACTGATCACTGGAGAATGGAGGCAATTAATTCTTCCACCTGAATCAGTATCACACAGGGAAACCAAATGGCCCAAGTTGTCTGGGAACTTGACTCCAAAGCTATTACCATTGATGGTATTAAGACCAAGGGCCAAGATCTGTGGCCATGTGACATCAGGCTTTCTTATCCAATAAAAGAATATGCATGTGTTTGATGTATAATGAAAGAATCCATTTGCTTTATTCTCTGAGCCTATGTTCACCTAAATTTTAAATATATTCCCCCCAAGTTCTGGGGCGTGTTGGGTTAAGCGTCTGACTTGGGCTCAGGTCATGATCTCAGGGTCCTGGGATCAGGCTCCCTGCTCAGTGGGAAGCCTGCTTCTCCCTCTGCCCCTCCCCCTGCTCGTGCTCTCTCTCTCTCAAATAAATTTTAAAAAATCTTAAAAAGTATATATTCCCCCAAGTTCTAAGATGATAATAAAACAATATCATCATCTACAAATTCCTGGTTTGGGAGTAGCCCAAGAAAAGATTTTTAATAACCACTTTCTCTCCCGTATATGCTTTTGCTGCGGTCTAGCGAGCACTCACCTGGTCCTGGGGGTCCATCTTGGTCATCATCCTGTCCTCCAGAAGGTTAAAGGTAAGCACCTGCAGCACATAGAGCTGGTGTGCCATTTCATTGTTGATGGCTCTCTGAGCTCGGATGACATGCTGGGGAGATAGTTCAGAAATAATATTTTTTTTTTAAAAAAAGGAAGAAAGAAAAAGCCAGCAACAATTAACTTAACCCCAATCATTATGCCAAGTAAAACCCCAGAAGTCTTCACTTGGAGGCCCGGAGAATGTAGGTTGGTGGGACCACCCTTCAGAAGAAAGGTGAGGATGCAGGTGATCTTGGAGCTTTTCTTTCTATTCTGGCTCAATAAAGTTCCTGATGTTTAGGCCAGACTCCAGGTAAAGAGCTGCTGTGTGCAGCAGGGAGCAGAAGAAAAGAAGGCACTGGAAATGTACTGGTGATTGCAGCCATATAAATCAAGAAAGTGTGCCTGACATAAAGTATCTTGAAGAGAGCTGTGGATTTCTACAACAGAAGCCTTCCTTGCATGCAATAGAGAAACAAATCGTGTATATGTGTTGTAAGCAATTTTGCCATCATCTTGCCATCAACAGTCTGACAAGGTGATCCAACTTCTAAATGGGGAAAAGTTTTAGAAGCAACATAAAAAAGCAAAGTACCTATCAGGCCTGCAGTTAATTCACCATGGAAACTATCCAGAGACCACGACCACCACAATGCAATGAGGGAATTCACGTGCATGTAATGCATAACTTTACTCGCCTGCTAACAATTAAATGAAAAACAAAATGACCCTTCCCCTTAGAAACAGAACCAAAATGCAACAAATATAAAAGAAATGGCAGGAGACTAGATATGGGGAGCCTTTGCCCGCACCGGAGCTGGATCACAAAGGAGATTGAACACTTGGGCCTAACATATGTCTTCTTTAGCAGAGACCATGGTTATCCCTTAAAAATGCCAAAGGACAGGTCAATGTGGCTTTTTGAATGTGCTAGACCCAACCACGTCTTGCCGTCTGAAAGAACTTTCTCAAGGTGCCCCAAAACCAGCATGCACTTGGACTCTACACCCTGGCTGGGAGTACTGTGTCAAAATAGCCAGTTAAAGCAGGAGGGGTGGGGAGAAAAATGAGGAACAGAAAAAAGTCACTGAACCAAGATAATGGGGGTGGTGGGTGTGGGAAGCTAGGCAGTGAGATAGGGAGGTGGAATGAAACGCCATACCCTTCCAGTTCAGAACAGAATGTTAATTCAGAGTAAATATTTCATATCCGAGGTGTACAGGCCGTCTATTTTATTAACAATTCAAAAGTATCTGCACTCCAAGTTTTTGCCTGAGAATATGAGCCTTGAACTTCCAGCCATCAAAGTCTCATAGGAGAAGTCCCATTGAAGCAAACTGATCTTTCAGACACGGTGGCTTTAGCCATTCTACCCACCCCCTCTCTGGGCATTCCAACTCTGACTGCCACACCCAGGTAAGAATAGCAGGCTAAGACCTTAATTTAACATTTCTCATCCTTTGTCTCTCCACTCCCCTCCTCTCCCACAAATATCTTCACTGGACTATGCTCTAATATTGCACTTTCCACTTTTACTAAGAACCAGGATAAAGATTAAACATATTATGAATCCTCCTGCAATCTCTACCCAACCATTCTTGGACCAAAAATCTATTCGAATGCTCTACCAACACCCATTTCATATTCCAGGTCCAGGGGGAGAAGTATGTCATCCCCGAAGAACTGGGGTACCTCTTTCATCAAACAACGAAAATTACACTCATATGTTTCTTTTTATCCTAGTGAGCCAGGAAGTTCAAAATCAAACTCGATGACAAATTGTAGTCATTGCTGTTGGCTCTGGATTCTAGAGTATTTATTGTGTTTGCCCTCATAAGGTTTTTAATTTTCAATAGCCTCATTGTATTGGAATGTGTGTGTGTGTGTGTGTGCACGCGTGTGCATGCGTGCATGTCTGTCCGTGCGTGTGTGTGTGTGTGAGCTTGCAGAACTCCCTTTTGAAATCATAGAAACAGAAATTGCTTCTTTGGTAAGCTGGGAATCGATCATGCGTGCTTCTTTCAGTCTTTGGTTAAAGTCAAATAGCGGATAAGGCCTCAGGAAATCATGCCCTTCAATTTATTTCTAAACATTCACCACATAACATGCAGGGCTTCTTTTGCACTCACATTTCAGGTCATTTTTGCATTGCAGTTAACCAGTGGATTCCATGTACATCTTCCCTGCCTGTCTCTTGCAAAGGGGCCCAGGGAAATGATGGTCAGAATTTCAGGACTTCTGTCAGAGTCTGACAGGTCTCCAGTTAGCTTCCTCATTAAAAACAGTATAAGCTCACACCAGTGGCTATTTTTAAGTCATGGAGTCCCTGATTTCCTACATACAAAGCTAAACTGATGGTGAGGGGGTGCCTGGGTGGCTCAGTCGTTAAGCGTCTGCCTTCGGCTCAGGTCATGATCCCAGGGTCCTGGGATGGAGCCCCACATCAGGATCCCTGCTCAGCGGGGAGTCGGCTTCTCTCTGCCCCTCCCCCTGCCTGTGCTTTCTCTCTCTCTCCCTCATGTTCTCTCTCAAATAAATAAAATCTTTAAAAAAATTAAAAAATTAAAAACTAACATGATGGTGAGTGTAATAAACCTGCCCCACCGGGAGAGATTTCCTCCCCTTCCTGCCAGACTGTCTTTCTAGGGCAGTTCCAGAGATGACTCCTTCCAATCATATGAGACCATTCCTGTGGGAAAGCCTTGTTTATTCCAATTCCAAAAGCACACTTCTTCCTCCTTTCTAGTTACTACTGCTTCATCACAGAAGCAAGTCACAGAACAAACCACAAACTGAAGCCAAAAGAGGAGATAAATGAATGCACCAAACCATTCCTGCCCAACAAGGTGGTCACCCCGCATAGGTACTCACTGTTAAAATGATGGAACGCAGTTGCTTCTGAGCCAAAATATTCGCCATCTCCTGTTGAAGAAAAACACACCCACACAAAACCTTAGGTTAGAAAACTACATTTCAACATGGCCCCACATGACTTTATCCAGGGGGTGCTTCCTAACTGGGTATCAGCAGTATTTCTTACGAAAGAACAGGCTCCAACAGGCAGTAGTATTCAAATTGCTTTTTGAATGTTCTGTTTAGGTAACTGAGCCTTGTCCAAAAGCAAAGGGAAGGAAATCTGGCACCCGCAAACTTCTCCTTTTTTAGGAATTTCCTCCTTCCAGGAAAAAGTGAGCGTGGAATAAAAAGCAAATACTCTGGATAAAGGCAATGGTTCTCCATTCAAAAGGCCCATCAGCTTTTCGTAGACTACACGTGTACAGGGAGGTTTTACTAGGAAACATGCGTGCACCAAGGAGTCCCAGTATTAGGGCAGCATCACTTTAAGGCTCGAAGTCTTCTAAGAGCCATTTCATCTTAATCTATGCAAAACCAAAGAGTGAGTGGGACGTACTCCAGGGCTTGAAAATAGTCTATGCAAGTCAACTGTGTGGTGCTTTAGGAAGGGACAAATATCTGAGCATGGGCTAATCTCCGAGAGTCCACACTCCGCATTGCTAGGCCTCCTTTCTGTAAGTTGAATTTGGGGCTTTGGCCTGCTGAGCACAGAGGATTTGCAGGTGACTTTATTTAAAGAAGTGATTCACAGACATTCTTTCTAAATATCGAGACATAGATATGAAGCTGAAATTATAAAGTTGGGAACAACCTTGGTGCAAACATTCAAAAACATATTCAGGAAGGCACTTGAGTGGTTTTTTTTGGCGGGGAGGGGCTGGATTTTCGAGTTAGAGTTGCTAATCTTGCTGAGTAGAGAAGAAACTAGGCTACAATTCAAAACCACAACCGTGAATTCAATCACGGCGAAAATAAACTCGCAGGAAGCAAGGAGAGCCCGGATGCATGGGCAGGGAGTGCAAGGGGGACACGCAGGCGGGCTTGGGCAGGAGCCGAAGGTGGGGACTTACAGTCAGAGGACAATCAAGGATGTCAACACTGCTCTCTACACCAACCTAACGGCGCCATCGCCACCACAGAAGGGAAAGCAAGCAGGAGAGAAGAAGGGATGGAAATTCAGAGCGCTCTGTTAGAGGTTACAACTTGATGTTAACACCCCTGCTGACCCACTGCCTGGCAGAGAAAAGTGCACAAATACGGTGAGGTGTTTCAAGACACCTTCCACTCTGTTGAAAACAAGAAAGCAAGGACAGTGACGCACTGGCAAACACGGGACATGGCAATCTAGAAGGAACCTGTCTTTCCTTGGTCCACAGAAAGTGGGGCTTGCTTCCGAACGCAAACAGAAAGGTCCACTTTTTCTCCTGGACCTGATGAAAAACAAAGGGCCCAAAGGACCCTGTGGCTCTTTTAGCTTATTTTCTTTTATAAAAATGAAATTACTGCCTGACACACAAAAAAAGAAAAATATTCTCTGTGCCTATTTTAGCCTATTTTTTTTTTGAAATTTTAAAATAAGCTAAAAGGGATAATATAGTTCCAATACGTACAGCAATTGTTGTAATTATCTTTGACATTGTTTATCTTCTTCATAAGACCACGGTCACCTTAGGGGCACAGAGACTTTCCTTCTCATCTTTGTATTCATGCGCCCAGAGCACTATGTCTGGCACAGAGTAGACAGTAAATGTTTGGTGGAAAATGAAAGAATATTTTCTACTACCCTCCTAAGGAACAGAGAAGCTTGGTCAGAGAGAAAATAGAAAAATCCTTGTGCACATCATGGATTTGTTGTTGTCGTTCAATATTAGAAAACAGTTTGAGTAGGGGTGCCTGGGTGGTTCAGTCATTAAGCGTCTGCCTTTGGCTCAGGTCATGATCCCCGGGGTCCTGGGATTGAGCCCCGCGTCGGGCTCCCTGCTCGGTGAGAAGCCTGCTTCTCCTTCTCCCACTCCCCCTGCTTGTGTTCCCTCTCATGCTGTCTGTCTGTCTCTCTCTCTCTGTCAAATAAATAAATAAAATCTTTAAAAAAAGAAAACAGTTTGACTAAACTTGAGGCTCCATGGAGAATATTTTATACCATCGAGACAATATAAAAGTATAGATGGATATAAATATGGATATAGGGATATTGACATGGAAAGACGTTCACAAAATTTTGTTTAGTTTTAAAAGCAGTTAAAGTAAATAAACTGCAAGTAGTATGATTCCATCCAGTGAAAAAATTATGTAGGTAGAAGACGCTTTGCACAGAACAAAGCAGGCCCACGCAAAGTATGACTAGTTGCAAGGGTTCTGTTTGGGGCACGCACTTAGAGGAGTCTTTCAAACTTCTTTTCTGATTTTCACACCAAATCTTTTAACTTGCAATGTTTATGAAGATCATAAATATTTGTAGAGAAATTTGGAAGGGACCTCACCAACATGCTTGCCATGAGAACAGTAAAATAATGGCAAGGAGTTGTAAGGAAAAGGATCCACTGGCCCTCACCTCCACAAAACAAACACCCCTTCCCTTCTTTTGTGCGGAGAAAGGGAGAATGTCCCACATCCAGGAGGCAGGGGGAAGCAGGGCATCCCTGCCCTCACCCCCCCAACCAGAAAGCCCCCAGGACGCCTTGGCAAAGCAGGAAGTGTTACCCCAGCCCTCAACAAATCCAGGCCTCTACAAACCCAGCACTCTCTCAGTAAGGCCCACTCAATGAATGCACAACGGCATTATCACTCCAGTCTGCCTGCCAAGTAAAAAGACCACGGTGGTATTTTTCTTCAGTCAGAAATAGGTGTTTAAAATCCGTCCGAATTCAATTTATACACTTTGAAAAATAAAGCCCAGATAAATAGAGTCCTATCAATGTGTTTGGTTCAAAGTCAGGAAGAGAAGTTGAAATAAATGAAATTTTTTCACTGAAATGGAATTTATCCAATGTCCTAAGACTTTAAAAAAACAAAGCTGTTCCTGTAAATCCAATAAATAAATGTTTAGATTATGTTTTAATTTAATTGGAGTGAGAAAACGGGCTTGGTATCTTTCAGGCTCCAGGGAGTTCTTCACTCGGCAAATACCAGAGAATTCTCTGGGTGACGCCTCCTGGCCAATGGGATTCTCTGCAGAGGAGAGCAAGGCCTAGGTGGGACTCTGATCTGCTCAACAATCAGATCAAATTCCTTACTCCCTCTGACTCTCAATTTCCTCATTTGTAAAGAGGCAAAATAAGGCTTTCTAGTGATAGGAAAATAAAATGAAATAAGACACAAAGCACTGAACACTGAGCCTGGCGCAAGGCAAACTCTTAGAATATCATCACTGATGGCAGGCTTTGGTAAATTTTCCTATTTATCTTAAAAATTCAGAAAGTTTAATTTTCCACAAGAAAAGCTGATAACAATACATAATATAACCCAGATGATACCCCCAATTAGCATGGTCTTCTGCTTTACAGGCTCCACTAACCTTCAGAAAATAACATCAAACTTTTCTTTATTATGAACTTGAAATTAGTTTTTTAGAGCCAACTCTCTCTTAACTCACTGAAAAATATTTTTTTTAATTAAAAATCAAAATATTCCTTTTCTTGACAAACAATAGTCACTGACTCATCTTCAATTCAAAACAATTTATAAAGTCCAAGTTAATTTTCTGTGTTGTTGCTATTTTTATTTCGAAGACTAAATTAGTCAGAGTCTAGATATGCTGCTGTATGATTATATACACTCTTTCTCAGTTAGATTGTTTTCTTAAATTATGTAATGTTATTAGACTACCCTTTGTGATTTATTATCATTACAGCAGTATATTGCCAATCTATGTCATCTCAGTCAAATATTGTCTAATTTTCAAAAAATAAAATTTGATTCTCAGAACCCAAACCTAATGTCATACTGGTCTGCCATTATGTTTCATGGTGATCATTATTCTGGAGTCAGTACAGATTGGCATCTGGTCCCCTATTTTTCCGTGGTCATGCGAATCCAATTCAGTAGATTAATAGTAGTTCTTGGTGTAACGGGAAGATGCAAAGTGTATGCATTTTACTCATGTCTAGATCCAGGGATCCAAATCATAGCAATTAGGGTGGGCATGAGTTTTTGCTTCCTCTAATCCAAACTCTTCCTCCATAGGAAAAAGAAAAAGCCCATGAGGTCAGACCAGGTGGCTTCTTGCCCCGCACTCTACTCTCAGCTACCAGTTCGGCCAGGTGTCCTTGGTCTGGCCAGTAGAAGGATCGATCAAGCTTCTCCAGGGCTGTCAGGAGTGCATATGTGTGTGCTGTCAAGCAATTTGCTGGGCTGCTAGAAGTTATCATGAGCTCAGCATTTAGATTTAGATATAAAAAGAGCAGCCCCACCTCGGCTTCCACCTGCAAAACCACCCTTAAAAATCCAGCCTGGAGCATAAGGCTTAGGGAGGGCAGGCCGCTCCTGGCTCCCTACACCAAACCCAATGCACAGGAAACAATAAAGTCACTCCACTCATTGTGCAAACATAGCCCCAAGGAGTGAGCAAACAATTCTAAATGAAAAACAAACCAGAAACCCTCACGTTTAGTCACTGAGGTTTGAAATCCTTGGCAATGAAAAAATAAAACGGAAAAAAGAAATTCTCTAGTGTTCAGTGTTCAGTAGCACACTAGCTTCTAAATTCTTCTACAACAATTTAGTGGTAACTGTCACAGAGCTCCCAGTATACTTTCTATTGGTTGAAAGATCTCATATTTCCACCCAGTTTTTAAATGAAGTGAATTGTGTGACCAAGGTACACAGTATGTTATGTTGATGGAAAAAAAAAAAAAAAAACATGAATGGATTCTGAGGGGCCAGCTACATTCCAAGACACACAAAATGCCACTTCTTCCACACACCCCTCTACAAGGACCCTTTACCTCACTGCAGAAGAACCAAAGATCTACAGACAAAGGAGAGTATCAAGGGATAGGTTTCACATGGGTACATTTAAGGGGTTCCCTTCTCTTGTGGGCACAGAGGAAGGGAAACGGGTGGCTCAGTCCCCCCCACAACCACACACGCACATGGACAACAGAAATGTCATGGAGCGAAGAGCCCCCCTGACTTAGGAACAGTTACCTCAACCAGGGGCAGCGAACTCTGTGGCCTTCCTCCTGTCCTTTCCATCTAAACTTCTATGGGCTAAGCGGGGCACCTCTCAGGGCCTCAGGGTCTTCATCAGGAAAATAGGGACAATACCTCCCTTGCCCTAGGGAGCATTCAGTGGCATGACAGAAGATCTCGGAGCTTCCACCTCTGCTTCCCCCAGGCTTTCATCTTCTTATGTTTCAAGCTTCTATGTTGGGTTTCACTGGACGCAAGGGCTCTGCCCCTGGAACATTCCTAGCATTCTTCCTCAGACAAGGGCTTGAGCATCTCCACCTACTTCCCACGGGATCTGTGAATGACCCCAGGCCGGCCAGCCAAGCTGCAGGGCAGCGGGGAGGCCCAAGGAATCCTCAGGTTGGGAAGGAGTGGGCACTCGCTGCCCCGAAAGTTGCCAGCCCTGAGTACAGTCTTAGGACCAAAGAAACGCAACTTACCTGCCTTCTCTCATCAGGGGCCTTCAGGAAAAGCGCATTAATCACTGCAATGGTATAGGTTTGGATTTCCTGATCTGTCCTGTAAAGACAGAATGACACAGAAAGTCAAAATAGGCTACCTCTGAGTCAGACCATGAGAAGGGTCATGATCTCCCCCAAAAAAAGGTGAAAGAGAGAGGCATGGCCTAGAAAAAGCAGTTGGCAACTAAGTGAGAATGTATTTCAACCATCATGAGGAAGGGAACGCAATTGGGGGAGGACAATTACTATTACTACCTGGACAATACACTGCTCAGCATAGATCACCCAGAAAGTATAGGTGGTCAGCCTCCTCTCCCCTTCGTCTCTATTAGGCTTAAATACATGAACCCAGGGGCTGTACGTGTGGATATGTGTGTGGGGGGCTATGATTTTCTGTCTGATGCATGAAGTATATCTGGGACTAGATTTGGGTATCCCCACACTCCTGGACTTACTACAAAGGAAACTGCTTTGTCTCCATGGCAATGCTATTACATATTCTAAAAATCTATTTCCAAATAGAAACTTTTTAATAACAAAAAGAACAAGTTTTTATTTTTAAAATTTGCAAATTTGCTTTTCACTGAAATGAGATCAGAAGCTCCAAAGCAAGCAAAAATCTCACAGAAGCCACGTGGTAAACAGTAAATAAGAAGGACCTAAGGCAGAAACAAAGAGCTGCCGGTGAGCTACATTCAGAGATAATTTAGGGAGAGGCTAAGTGTGGAACACAGCCTTTGGCAGGATGGAATCCAAAGCCCAGTGCCCCGCAGGCTGGCTGTGTGGCCTTGCATGAGGTCAGGGGGTGTCCCCAAAACAGCTTCCTCATGTGGAACACTGGGAAAGAACACACTTACTTTAAGGTGTTGCTTTTAGGGTAAAATTAGTTAATGTATATAAAATCCTCAGCACGGCACTTGCCAAATTAGAAACTCTCAACTCTAGCAGAGCACACTGTGAACACACAAGTATGCCCTCGAGATCCAGGGAAAAGACACAGACTGTAGAATTAATACATTTCACATTCAGGGAAATGTGAAACTGGTATTATTTCTAGAGCGGTTTCACACAAAAGCATCATTTTAGAGCATGTGCTCATTTTCCCTGAGGCCACAATCCACAGCTTGTGTGACTTAAAATTTTACATTCCGGTCACCTTCCCCCCTCTCAAATGAAGGCAACATCTAATGCACTTTGGTAGGTTTGCATTATAAACAGTTAACATTTTTGGTACACTGAGAACTACTGAATATTCCCTCACATCCCCAGCCCACGTCCCCAACCCCAAAAGGCCAATCAGATTTCCTCTTGAGAATTTGCAAATGTGACCTGAGAGACCAGGGGTGGCAGTTACTGGGAGACAAGTCACCTTAGTGTCGACCAGTACACTTGAGAAAAGGCCTGTTGTGACCACTCCAAGGAGGCCACAGTTTCTGTCCTTCTCACGGCTTAGCTACTTAAGTCATTCTTGGGTTCTGTAAAGTCCCCCAGGATCCTTTCAATGAACTCCCTGTTTGTGTAAGCTACCTCAGGGGGCTGTTGCTGCCTGCAACTCCACATACTTTAATTTATAAAGCAGCATTGTATAGAGGTGTCTTTCTCAGGGACAACCTTACTAATTGCCTGAGTGGAGAGAAGGAAAAGAGCCCCAAAGCCTGCAGGCTGCTAAGTGCCTTGTCTTCTAGCTCAAGCCTCTAGAGATAAAACACATGCATTAGAAAAGACAAAAGAAGGTCACTGTAATCACCTTGAGCCTAAGACGGAAGCCTACCTTGAAAAATTCCTAATTATCTATGAAAATACTCATTGTATCACAGAAAACACTATTTTTAATGACAAAGGAAAGATGCTGTTGAGAACTTAAGACCGCAAATTGCCCTATGATGTTAAAAGTAAAACTCTACCGATATCTATCGACATTCATCAGAACTGATTGCCTACAAAAAGCCAGGCACTGGGGACAGAAGGATGCCAAGAACAGGCATGGGATCCCACTCCCCCCAAGGGGCCAGTCACTGCGCCATATCAGTGTGGTGGGGGATGGGTACGTAACATGGTGTGGTTAGATGCCAAATCAAGATTCCTTTTCTGCATATTTAATCAAACCAATCAAAAACCTTTCCCAGGGCTTTATGGTGGCTGTCTACCAGAATCATTTCCCCTTCTCACATGGGAGGCAACTGCATGCTTACCCTTGAAGATGTGGGATAAGTTGGCCGATAGTAATCTCCTGAGCCACCTTCTGGTAGAGGTCGTGGCTATTGAGCACCATTGACTCCAAAATGGCCAAGGACCGCTGTAGGATTGAGATGTCCATGCCTGATTTGTTGACAAAACTTGCTATCTGAAAATCCAAGGAGGACACGATTGACCACTCACGGTAAACAGAGCACAGAAGTACAGAAGGGAGCAAATCAAGGAAATCAGGAGCTCACTCAAGAAACACCAGACACAGGATGAAAGTATCTGGAATTACAGCAGAATCGTAAGAAATGCATCAAGTCAGCGATGACTGCTCATATTATTACAAAGCACCATTTATATCTTATTTCTATAATTCCGTAATAAGCGATTCTAAAAACGAGACAGCTTCAAGGAATTATTGTCTGGTTTTTCTGGGATTTTTCTCCCCGGTTTTAGCTTTCAGAGGCTGATGATTTCAACACATATAGTTTAAGGATTCCTGTGTTTCTTTGAGGCAGTAATTTCAACATATACTAATAGCCATTCCCTTCCATTCCCGGGCCACTCCTTCACCCACACGATGCATGATTTTTATGCTCATATTATGACCCTGTTACATCCTTATGGGACTCCCACAAATCACACTTGTCAACACAATTCAACTGGCAACTTCTCAGTCACTGGCTACTCTCCTGGTTATTCCACAATGAAACACTCTTTTCCCCATTCCAATTTCTTATGGTTAAAATAAATTCTTCTCATCTCAAATTTAGCAAACAGGAAAACATTTAAATTAACAGTGCTAAAAGTTAAAATAATAGCTTAAGCTCTAAAATACATTCCCTAAGGAATTAATCACTGAGGCCTCAAACATAATAAATCACAGCATAAGAGGGAAGTAAAATAAGGGTTAGAATAATGGATCACACTAACCCAAACACATGGATACCATAAAGGTTTTATTTTAGAGGCCTCATTAAAAGTTATTACTGTCTGTTGACAACTTGCACTAAAAGGCTGTTATTACATCAACATAATGACTGCTTTCTTAAAAACTAAATAATTTGGTTCCATGACAAATTGACATTTGCTCTCTTCCCCCTCCCCCCAACCCCTGGCGACGCTGATTTCTTCCTTTCTGCTGTCCCATCAACCCCTTCTCCTCATCCCCTCTCTCCATCCTTGGACAAGATAAAATGCAAAGGTGCCCACGGCAACTGCCGTTACCATGTCCGCTGTTTCTAGCTAACGACTCCCTGCTGGAAGTAGGGGTAGCCAGTACGGATACCAAGACCCTCTCTGCCCGCAGATACCTCTGGATCTCAGGGCTGGGAAATACATGACAGAAAGGAGTGTAGTATAGCAATATGATGATTTTATATTCCAAAAAGCTATTATTTTATAACATAAAGTACAGGAAGTGTATGAGAATTTTAAGATTCTCAAAAGGCTGCTTGAGCTCCTTTCATGGCTAATAAACTTCTCCAATGTGTTTACAGTCCCTGGCAAGCCTTTGCCTTAATCTTCACAGTCTGCTCCCCTCTGTCAAATCTACCAAGCTAAGGCCATCTTTTTCTGACAAAAATCCAATTCCCCTCATCCTGAGATCATGGTTTAACACTTCCTTTAGACCTCTGCTAAACAGAATGTCAATTCCTCAACTTCCTCACCAACACCTCCTCCACCATTTTCCATTATTCCAGCACAATTCCTGGCACTTATTAAAAAACTGAAGAACTCACACAGAAGTTTGTTGACAATACTTCTGATTTTCTCAACACTCATGCCGTCTTCCAGTTCCTTTTCTTGTCTCCATTTAGTCAAAGTGGATGTACCTTCAAGACTCCATGGAGAATCTTCCACCTGAGAGCTGACTGTCAAACTCCCTCCCCCACCCTGCAGCCTTCACACCCTCTTCTCACTCATCCAAATAATATGTATTGGTTGGGTGCCACAAAACAGGCTTATACTGTCCTAGGATCTGGAAATAGAGAAATGAGCAAAACCCACAGGATGTTGAACTTCAAGGCCCTGACAGTCGAGCAAAGACAGAGAGATAAAAAGGCATTTACCATGAAGTACGTTAATTGCTTATTCTTGGCATCCAAAAGTATAATTCCATTTAGGTATTCCAACAAAGCCTAAAATTAAATGGTGTGAAAACCAATCTCACTGTCTTCTTAATCCTCCTTTCTCAAAGATCACCTTTTTCCAAGTTTGCCATAATCATTAGTGATTCATAGTCCCAGGCCCCTATGTTCTGTAACCATGAACCATTTGTGAGGTTTCCCCTTTGGTATACATTCAGGTGTACGAGCACAACCCTGGCCCAGAGTCCAACTCATTCCTGGATCCCTAAGACAGCATCAGCATCTTCTTCACTTTCCTCTCTGTTCAAGATTCCCCTCTAATAAAATGTTATCCTCTACTTCCAAAAACATCCTTTTTTATACTATTTCCTTTCTCAAAATATCCAACCAGAACTCTCAATGTTTTCTGATACAAAGTATACCTTCTGCTAATGGGTTATAAAGTTTTCTACAAATTATTGGCAGTCATGTTCCCAAGGGGCTTGCTCAATGTTGGTAAAATAGTTTGTGGTCTTTGCTTTATTTCAGGCATATTTGAATTCCACATACATATTCCATTTCCATTTGCCATTTCTATATATTTCTCTCCCATACAACTAGTCCCTTACCTTCATCAAAATATTCTTTAAAGATAATCTTTCCTGGGGCGCCTGGGTGGCTCAGTCGTTAAGCGTCTGCCTTCGGCTCAGGTCATGATCCCAGGGTCCTGGGATCGAGCCCCGCATCGGGCTCCCTGCTCGGCGGGAAGCCTCCTTCTCCCTCTCCCACTCCCCCTGCTTGTGTTCCCTCTCTAGCTGTCTCTATGTCTGTCAAATAAATAAATAAAATCTTTAAAAAAAAAAAAAAAAAAGATGTTTAAAAAATTAAAAAAAAAAAAAAAAAGATAATCTTTCCTATTAGCTCACCTCTTTTGTGATATATGGAACCTACCATTTCAACAATCCTAATGCAGGTTACAGGAGCATTTTGTTGTAACATACTTAGCTGAGTACTGCCAGGCAGGCACATCATTAGAGACCTATGTACAAATCTGTGGGTGATACTAGTGGCGTTTTTATTTTATTTTTTAAAAGATTTATTTATTTATTTATTTGTCAGAATGAGAGAGAGAGAGAGAGAGAGAGAGAGAGAGAAAGCACAAGCAGGGGGTGAGCAGCAGGCCGAGGGAGAAGCAGGTTCCCCACTGAGCAAGGAGCCCGATGCGGGACTTGATCCCAGAATCATGGGATCATGACCTGAGCAGAAGACAGATGCTTAACCAACTGAGCCACCCGGGCGTCCCATTAGTGGCGTTTTTAAACTAACTTCTATCTTTTGTCTTTACGTGTCAGTTGTTTTAGCCAGACATTTAAATGACCCAATATTGTCATCTAATAAGTACTCAGAACCAAGGCATCAGTGCTGACTGAGTGAACATAATGACCAAGACACCTTATCAGCACACGTACAAGTCTGCCAAAATACAAATGCTATTTTCTGTCTATTTTGAAAACAATTGATCTTAGCATAGTTACAGAGCATTAAATATTTTCTAGTTAAATTTTCATTTCTCCTGTCTCCCTCCACCCCCCCAAAAAATCAATAATGACTTCCTTTGCCCTTAGACTATTCTTGGCTCCATGACTGCACTTTCCGCTGACACAGGTGAGCCAGGCTAAGCCAAAGCACAGCTGCGTGAAAGTAAGTCTGTACCACAAGAAAGAAGAGGGGAGAGTTAGCAATAATTATATATACTACCTCCACATGTTTCCAGTCATTTAAAAATGTTACCTAAATAATACGAGGAGTATTTGCATGGCTTCTTAGAGGCCGAGGGGCATCAGTGCATGAATCAATGACACAAACTATTAAAAGCACATAAACACTTCTTAGAATAACTTAGAATGAGATCTTAAAATTCTTCCATGCTATCAAAACTGGAAAGAACCATAGAGAACATGCAGCTCCATTGTTGTATTTTAAATTATCTGGGCAGCGGCCCATAAATCTCTCAAGTTTTTAAGAGGTAAAAATTACTGGGTCTGCATGCTGAACTGGCTGGATGTTCGTCCAGGCACGGAGAACACTGCAGGGTGATCCAGACCCTCCTGCAGAGCAAAGGCTGCAAGAGCATTTATATGAAACACGCCTTCCAAGAAAAGGCACTGGTGTTTTACTTGGCTAGGGGAAAACGAAATCGTAATACAGAAAGTTCTAGTTGTTTTGTGTGTGTTGTTTTATTTTGTTTGGGTTTTTTTCCCTTCCTTTCTTCCCATACCTTCCTACCCTCTCCCTAAGCAGCAAGTCTTTAAAACGAAACATTAGATATTAGCATCAAGGGATTCCATGTTTCAAAATGTTTATGAAATGATGTTACTTATTGCAAAGTTTGTAAACTAGATCTAGATCCACACATAAGAAAACAAATAGTAAGGAAGAAGACAGCGGCTGGCAGGGAAAAAATATTTCTCCAAAGTGGTATGAATTTGGCATTAATAGGAAGCCAAGTCTGGACCACAGAGATAAGCATCTTTTGTCAGTGCATTTCCTAGTTGAGTTTTGTCGAGATAAAGCTCCATTTAAAAGACAGTTGCCTGCATACAATTCCTGGGTTGTCTAAGTGCTGAATTTGAAACAGCTAATGAAAACAAAAATTAACCTTACAAAAACTATCAATTATAAAGTCATTTTCTGATGACCATTTCTCAGATTCACATAAGGGACTGAGATCTAAGTAGCGATGCAAAGGAAAGAGAATGACCAGGAATGAGAACATGAGATTCGTTAAATGTATTGCCTTTTGAGAAAACATTTAATTTTTTATTTAAACTGCCAAGACTGCTAGTGTTTGCTTCCTTAGATTTTTTTTATTTAATTTCAGTGAGTGGAAACCATTTTCTTAAGTAGTCAGATATTAAATTATTGTCATTCTCTCTAACCCCTTCTCACATCATTTAATGAAAGAGTTTTGTAATTTCTTTCCATTCATGACTGAAATTTGACTTGAAATATATTTAAATACAATGTCACTATATTCCTTCTCTTCCTCAAGTGCTAGGGTTTAAAAAAAAAAAAGCTTCCGAAACAAATTTCATTCATTCATTTCACAGAAATGTATTAACGTCTTACTCTGTGCCAGGCCCCAAGGATACAGTCATGCGGAAAGCTGTGGTTCCAGCCCCCTGTAACTCATGGTCTAGCGGGAGCCAGTAAAAAGAACAAAGAATCCACAGAATGTGGTAAGTGTAAGCACAGGGGCACACGCAAGATCCAAGGAGAATGGAGAGCAGAAGAAATCACTTAACTCCGTACCAGTGAGGTCGGGGAGGGCTGACAGAGGCGATGCTGGTTCAACAAGTCTTCTGGAGCTATTTTTTCCACCACTTGAAAGCACAGGTGCATGACATGGGGGGAAGAAACCCTTAACCATGGGACTGATGACACTCCTCTCCCTATGACATCACTTAACCGCCCCAAGCCACTGACTGCATCCTCGCCTCCTGGCCAGGAGTAGCAAGACAGCCTGTTCTGTTCTGGAAAGGACTGCTGTGAGATCAAAAGAGATATTGTAGATGGAGGCGCCTGGGTGGCTCAGTCGGTTAAGCATCTTCCTTTAACTCAGGTCATGATCTCAGGGTCCTGGGATCAAGTCCCACATCAGGCTGCCTGCTCAGCGGGAGCCTGCTTCTCCCTCTCCCTCTGCTGCTCCCCCTGCTTGTGTTCTCTCTTCTGTGTGTGTGTGTTTGTGTGTGTGTGTGTGTGTGTGTGTGTGTGTGAAATAAATAAATAAAATCTTTTAATGACTTTTTTTTTTTTAAAGATTTTATTTATTTATTTGACAGAGAGAGAGAGACACAGTGAGAGAGGGAACACAAGCAGGGGGAGTGGGAGAGGGAGAAGCAGGCTTCCCGCTGAGCAGGGAGCCCGATGCGGGGCTCGATCCCAGGAACCTGGGATCATGACCTGAGCCGAAGGCAGATGCTTAATGACTGAGCCACCCAGGCGCCCCATAAAATCTTTTAAAAGCAAGAGAGATACGTGGAGGAAAGCACAACACAACTTCAAGGAATTCGCATTCAGGACAGCATTGTTTTTAGAGAAAAGAGGCTCTAACAACAGACAAGCGAGGCAATTTGGATGTAGGAAAGAAAGGCCTGCCTAAATCCAGAATGAGTTAAAATTTTTTATTAAGTATGAAAGATCCACAAAGCTCAGTGTCTTCAGATTTGAACTTACTTCCCTAGATCTTTTAGCCTAGAAGGACAGAACACCACAATTTGCTCTTACATTTATAATTTATGGATTCCATTTCCTTGGCTTTCCCATCTATAAATGTTTCTTTTCTCTTCAGCAATTCGTACCACTGACTGATACAGGCAAAAAGAGGTTACTTTTCTAGTAGTTCCCATTAATCAGCTCCTTTGGCTTTATGCCCTTACATAAGGAAAGAGAATTCAGAGGTCTGTCGGGAAGGCCCTGGGTTCCCGATCAGCTCTTGTCTGAAATTCATATGCAACATCGTACAAGCGTCCAATCTGTGGGGCTTCCGTTCCCAACACCCTCACTCGACAGGTTAGGGGCTCTCCTATACCTTTCAATTCAAGGCAGTACCTCCCTCAAGATACGGATTAACTTCAAAAGGAGAAGGAGTAACTTCACAGTGAGGGGATCCAGCAGATACCACCTCAACCACATAATCCAAGTCAACATCGCCATTACTAACACGTATCGACTTCATGTACCCTGATACGATGTGCTGACAGGACACAATATCACTTCTCTGGTATTCTTGCCAAAAATGCATCACCTTAATTTAACCATCAAATATCAAACAAGTCCAAATTGAGGGACATTCTACAAAATAACTGACCAATACTCTTCAAAACTGTCAAAGTCATGAAAGACCAGGAAAAACGGAGGAACTGTCAGATCAGAAGACACTAAGGAGGCATGAAAACTAAATGCAATGTGGGATCCTGGATCGGGTCCTTAACCAGACAAGGGACATTAGTAGAAAAAATGGTGAAATCAAATAATGGTAATGGTATCACACCACTGTTCATTGTACCATCATTATGCAAAATGTGAACCTAGGGGAAGCTGGATGAAGGGCATATGGGAACGTTCTGTACTACTTTGTGCAACTTTTCTATAAGTCCACGTGATTTCAACATAAAAGGTTTAAAGAATTTGGGGCCCCTGGGTGGCTTAGTCTGTTAAGCATCTGACTTCAGCTCAGATCATGATCCCAGGGTCCTGGGATCAAGCCCTGCATTGGGCTCCCTGCTCCGAGGGAAGCCTGCTTTTCCGCCTCCCTCTGCCTGCCGCTCCCCCTGCTTGTGCTCTCTCTCTTTCTCTCTCTCTCTTGCTGTGTCTCTCTCTGTCAAATAAATAAATAAAATCTTTAAAAAAAAAGAAAAAAAAGTTTTAAAAAATTCAAGTGACTTTTCTGGATTTTGCTTTGACGTTCCAGCTTTTGCACAGATTCTCTAAAAGTCTTTATCTTAAACAACCCTTCCCAGAAATCTATACTTATAAAATAAATTTATGAATTCCAAACATCTCTTTGCTCCCAATACAATAATAGGAAGAAAATGCCAATACTCTTATAAACAATTTCACAATTACAGAGAGAGGAAAAATAAATTAACAAATTAATAAGTAATAATAATCCATTATTTAATGCCATATTTAAGAGTTATCAAGGCAGGACTATTTATCTGTTGTTTGAAGACTAGAAACAGAATTGTAAGTTTGCAGATGTGCCTTTATACAATGCAACTGCAGGGCATGGTGGGGGCTCTTGTGCCCTCTGCTCCCACACCAAGTCCACCTTTCCCATCCCTTTATTAGCTTCCTCCTAAAGGAGGAGGAACGGATCCCAGAGACATTTATTGCACCATGATTACAAGTAAGTGGGCTCAACCTAAGATGAACTGAACCCAAGCACACCCCCTTCTCTTACATCGCTGCTTTAAACCCAGGCATGTAGGAAATCAATATACTCTGCCTCTTTCCTGTTCCCTGAATACCTGATTGAGGGCAGAAGGTTTACAAAGGACAGAAGGAACTCTACTTGGGTCTCAAGAACAACCGAGTCCTGGACAGGGAATCCGCAGGGACTGCTTCTGTGGTATTAACAGGACACCTTGATGTCCCTTGACTGTGGGTTCTCATGTGCAAGCCCTTATGATCCTGGTGGGGAGACAATGTCATCTCCACATAGGATTTAGGCACCTAGACCCCCACATTCATAATACTCTCAACAACCGCACCTACCTTTAACACAAAGAACTAAAGGAAACAACAACACAGTAGCTTCAAAGCAGAGCAAAATATCTATGAAAGTAATTTAAGCCTTAGAAAAGCACAATCTGCATTACCTTCTTAATAAATGCCACTGAAAATGTATCCCAGGACACTATTCCATGGTCCATCAGCTCAACAAAGGCCGTCAGGGTGAAGGACAGCATGTCTCCAAAGCTGGAAAACACAAAGGGGATTAATGGAGATGGGCCCAAGAGCTAAGCCCAAGGACAGGCACAGAAGTGAGAAAGCTTTAAAAGAGTGAATACAACAGAACTGTCAAAGATCACTAAGAGAGGCAGCTGGGCCACAGGAAACTTCCTCAAAAATGTGAGCCAACGGAAAGGAGGCAGGTGGGCTTTACAAAGAAAGCCAGGGCCTCAGTGGGACAGACCTGGACTCGTACTGACTCTCACTCTGGTGAGCTATGTCACACTGGGCGATTCCCTAATCTCTCTGGGCCTCCCAGCTGAAAAACTGAAGAGTGACACCTGGTTAACACAGGGCTGCCTGTACTGCCCTTAATAACATGCGTAGCACATAAGCATTCAGTAAATGAGAGCTCAAAGAAAAATGTCTCAGCCAAGAGAGGGCAATGTGCTTCTTTTATTATTCATGGGTATCTAATAATTAGAAATAATTCTAGTAAGAGTATTAGCACCTTGCCGAGGATCTGAGTGGTCCGTGTGTGTGTGTGTGTGTTTGGGTGAGGACTTACACACATAGATACAAATATATATGTAAGTAAGCATATTCATTTCTATGTTACACTGGCCAGCATTTTATCTTTATTATAGAACATCTGTGAAAATAATTATTTGCTGGCCACACTGTTGCTGTGATTTGGAAGGCTGTCGGAAGGGTCTAACGTGTGGGTTAGAAAACAGCAGAGATCAGACCCACTCAGGCAAAAGTACTGTCCTTTTAAAACAGCTCCACCCATGTCCCTGATCAGACAATATCCTGGTTTCTAATGCTCTCAAAACAACACTTAACAGACCCTCAGAATCTTTTAGGGAAACTCACCTCTACTGCAAATTATCATAATAAATGTTAATTCTCAAGATAAGTACTCTCCCCAAGCACCCTGAATGAGGCCCATCAGGATTTCTGCACTGTGTGCAACCTCACAGACATATGCGCTTGATTAGAAAAAAATAAAGTTGGTTGTTCAGATTTTGAATCTCTAGACTCCTACATACCACAACTGCTCTGCTACAAAGGCTCATGGAATGTTTAGACTGAACCTTCCCATCTATTTTCAGCTAACAGAATAGAAAACAGCTTCCTAACTTTCCTTCTTGCCAGGGCTCTCAGCCCAGCCTCGGGAACGACCTTGGGAATTGTGCATCACTTCAGAGGCTGTGAGGCTCTCAGGGGAAGACCGTGATCCGAAGCTACCAGAGATCAGAGAGGATGGGATGCAACATGTAGACACCGTTACATGGATGGTGTCTGGAGCGAGACAGCAGTTTCATCTCCAGCGCTCAGTGGGCAAGTTACTGACGCATGCCGGGCCTCAGTCTCCTTCCTTATTAAAAGCGACGGTGGTGGTGGTGGGGATACTCTACTGGGGATTTCTGGGGGGAACAGAACAAGCTACCTCACTTCAAGCTCTTCCCGCAGGGTGGCAACATGCGAGTGTTAGCTATGACCATTATGTAAAAGTGATCTTCTAGAAAGGTAAACGGAGTCCACGATCTTCAAATGTTTGCCTTCGTAGTGTCAAGGACTCTCTGTCCTTGGAGCCGGGGGTGGGGGGTGGGAAGCAAGGAAAGCCAAACAATTCAGGCCAGAAATACTTTTTTTAAAGGCTTCTCTGAGTCACAGACTAGCAATACCAATCTCACAGGGGCTCCCTAGGTGGCATGCTCCCCAAAATAAATTCCATACCAGAAAACCCAAACTTACTTGAAGGAGAATATATGAAGAGTAGAAAGATGAAAAATGGGTTAAAAAGAGTAGCAAGAAAGGTTAAAAAAAAAAAAAAATCCAGAAACGACTCTCTACAATGAATCACAAGAAAATCCAGACGTCAGATTGTGGGGGAAAAATAAAACAAACAAACAAACAAAAAAAGGGAAACTGCCTCAGGAAAATAAGAGAGCCAGGTATAAAAGCAATTAGTAAGATTTATTAATAAAGTATGTTGGCATGAGTATTACTGTGAAAATGTTATTACATGATAATGTATAGTATTCATAGTAAACAAATTAGCTAATGTATTATTTTATTATAGCATTCGTAATAACCACTATTAGCTAATTTATTTTCCTTTTAGCTTAAAAAGGGGGAAAACAAGCATATGGTAACTAATCATTGCCATTTGCTTACACCTGGCAAGTTAAAAGACCTTAACCGCTAAAAGACTGCCACGTAAACGACATTGGAGATTGGCACCCACAGCTCCATTCAGCACAAACACGGCCTCATGTTGTCACTCACAGTACAAACATGAAACAGAGAGTGACAAAGAAAAGCACACGCTACTGCCATCAGACTCTTCTTTATATCCCCGGGAGCTAGTGGAGACTGAGAACAGAGATGGTGCTAGTCTTCCTTTACTGCTTTAGAAACAAAAAATAAGTTATATTTATTTTTTTTAGGATTTTATTTATTTTTGAGAAAGAGAGAGAGAGGGCAAGCGCACGAGTGGGGGTGAGGGAGGGACAGAGGGAGAAGCAGACTCCCCGCCAAGCAGGGAGCCCACTGCAGGGCTCAGTCCCAGGACCCTGGGATCATGACTTGAGCTGAAGGAAGATGCTTAACCGACTGAGCCACCCAGGCACCCCCCCCAAAAAATAAGTTATATTTATGCTCTCTAATTATCTGAAGGCAAAATGACTCTGTTCCCCACTTGAGAGGCCCATAATCCAAGTGGTGTTAGTAGTAACCCCTAGGGATTGTCCCGCTTCCTCAAATGCTCTAGAACTCTGCCCACTGGACTCCAAAGACAGGCTGCAAGGACTTGGGAGGGAAGATGGAGAGAAAGAGAAAGTATCATTTGGTTTCCAAATCTCCAAGCTTTGCTTCTGGGGCCAGGATTTCCATCTCCATGGTTGCGACGGAGATGGAGCACCATTTCTGCAACTGCAGGTAGGCCTTTCTGTGCTTTGCGGTCATCTATGAATGTGACTGATGGGTAAGTGAGAGAAGCTTCTTCCACATCACACACCAAGGTGCCCAGAGCAGGGATCGCTCCCTTGGTCCATCTAATAACATTTTATATAAATGTTGTATTATTTATATTCATATTTTATAGAAATATTATGTAACGACATTTTATTTATATACATATTTTAAAATATATTGCATATATGTTATTAGACCATATAATTCTATTTTATATTATATATAACAAAGATGTTATTAAACATATATGTGTGTTACATTATCTATTATATTATACAAATATACACATGCACATATATGCTTATATATATAGTGCATATATAAGATAAATATAATTCACTGTGACTGGTTGCTAGATGGCGTACTAGGTAGGTTTCCACAAGAGGAATTTTTTTTTTTTTTTTTTTTAAAGATTTTATTTATTTATTTGACAGAGAGAGAGAGACAGCGAGAGCAGGAACACAAGCAGGGGGAGTGGGAGAGGGAGAAGCAGGCTTCCCGCCGAGCAGGGAGCCCGATGTGGGACTCGATCCCAGGACCCTGGGATCATGACCTGAGCCGAAGGCAGACGCTTAATGACTGAGCCACCCAGGCGCCCTTAAAACATTTATTTTCTTTTATAGATTTTATCTTTTTGAGAGAGAGCGAAAGATCACAGGAGAGGGAAAGGGAGAAGCAGACTTGCCGCTGAACAGAGAGCCCGATGGAGGGCTCGATCCCAGGACTCTGGGATTATGACCTGAGCCAAAGGCAGACGCTTAACCTAGTGAGCCACCTAGGCGGCCCCCGAGGAATTTTTTTTTTTAAACTCAACCTCAAACCCTCAATTGCAAAGAGAAGATGGCCATGCTAAAATCTTACTATGTTCCAAGTCAAGGGACTCAATCATCTAATTTCAAATGATGCAGCTATAAAAGCCCTTATCGAACCCCGACATAGATGTTTCCTCTCACTCCTAGAGGAGAGACTGAGGCTCCAGAGACAAAGGCAGGATCCAAGGCTCTCTCTCTGAAGTCAATGCCACGTGCACAAGATCAAGGCTAAACGGGTTACTAGTATAAAGCAACCACATGGCACACGCGGGAGCACTTTTATTTGTTTGCTTTATTTGTTTTTTTATAAAGTGCTAAGCTAAAGATTTCGCAGTACTGACTGCCACAAATTAAGCCGACTGCAAACTTTACATTCTGGTGGAGAGCCATGTCACAGCCAACACACCATGTGTGCTGGAATGATTCAAATAAATGTTTCTCATCAACTCAGTAGAGACCATCTTCCTTCCAACTAAATTCAGCCAATCTCAAAGCATTTCAAATATAAGCTGATAAATTTATAAAAGAACAGTGCTTCCAAATGTTTCGATTGGGTGCCATGCCCAGGGCAGAAGGGGAGAAAGATGCAAGTAAAGGCCACTTTTATAGTTATCAGTAAATCATACTCAATATATCCTTAATTCCTAAAGTTAATGAATATAGTTCTGCCCTGCCCTTTGAATTTTTCCAAATGTCTTCTGTTGTATGTGGTGAAAATTATATACATAAAAGATTATACATTTCTAAACCACCCTTTAGACATTCCCTTGGCCTTCAGATTCATAGCATGACTTATGTGAGCAAACGTTCTTTCGGCTCCTTAAAAATTTAACTGCGAATCAGTTCTGGACTCTATTCTATTCCTTTGATCTGTCTACCCCCTTATACCAATATCACACTGTGTTTATGACTTTATAGTAAGTTTGAAGTCAGTTAATGAAATCCTCCAACTTGGTTCATCTTTGTTGCTTTTTCAAGACTGTTTTGGCTATTCTAGGTCCTATACATTTCCCTTACATTTTAGGATTGGTTGCAATTTCTTTTTTAAAAAATCATATTGTGGGGCGCCTGGGTGGCTCAGTCAGTTAAGCGTCTGCCTTCAGCTCAGGTCATGATCCCGGGGTCCTGGGATCGAGCCCTGCATCGGGCTCCCTGCTCGGCAGGAAGCCTGCTTCTCCCTCTCCCACTCCCCCTGCTTGTGTTTCCTCTCTTGCTGTGTCTCTCTCTGTCAAATAAATAAATTTTTTAAAAAAAATAAAAAAATAAAAAATCATATTGCATTGGGGGCAACTGGGTGGCTCAGTCGGTTAAGGGTCCAACTCTTGGTTTGGGCTCAGGTCATGATCTCAGGGTTGTACGCTTGAGCCCAGTGTCTGGCTCCACACTCAACAGAGTGTCTGCTTGGGATTCTCTCTCTCCCTCTGCCCTTCTCTTCCCCCCTCCCCCCCTCCGCGCCCAGCTCATGCTCAATCTCTCTGAATGAATGAATAAATAAATAAATCCTTAAATTTCAGAAGTTTGACTACAATGTTTCCAGATAATAGTTTTCTTTCTATTTATCCCACTTAGGATCACTGAACTTCTTAGCTCTATAAATTTATGTTTTTCAACAAATTTTGGAAACTGGCATTATTTCCTTAAATATTTTTCTGCCTCATTCTCTCTTTCCTCTCTTTCTGAGACCCCAATTAAATGTTACCATCTCACACATCAATTACTCACTATTAATTTTATCCATTCTTTGGAATGAGCAATTTGTACTGATACATCTTCAAGGTTACTATCTCTTCTGACATCTTCAACTCCCATACAGTGAATTTTTCATTTTAAATATTATACTTTTCAGTTTTATAATTTTCAATTGGCTCTTTTTTATGGTTTCCATTTCTCTGCTAAGACTTCTCAACTGTGCACGCAGTATACTAACACTTCCTTCTTCTAATATATTTATAAACATTCTTTAAAATCTTCATTTGCTAATTCCAACACCTGGGTCATCTCAGGCTCAGCTTCTACTACTTGCTTTATTTTTTTTCTTAAGAATTTTTTTATTGTATTCTGAACATTGGGAATAAAAGACTCCCAAGTCTCAACATCCAGTTTTGTTCTTCTGAAGAGTGTTTTGTTAGAGCAGAAATAAACCTAGCTAGAGTCAAACTCCAAATTCTGTAGTGGGTGGCAGTTTAAATCTCTCCTCAATTCTTTCCAATTCCAGTTGCTATTTTTACCAGGCCTTTGGGGTTCTCACACACATACACATACACACTCACACACATGTACATTCACACTACTGATTTGGGTTGATTTTATAGGTGGTTATAAATAGATATGTAGATACAGGGTCTCATATCCTCTGAGCTTCCCTTCTTTCATGGAGTCCCCCCCCCCGCCCCAAGGTAGTTGCTCTGTCAGTCCCAAACTATATCTTCTTAGCAACTTACCAAGACTAAGGCTTTCAGCCACCCCATGCTAACTGGATGAGCAGGTATCTTCAGGCAAAAGCTACGAACACACAAATCTCATCTGAGGCCCATTTGTTCTTCTGAGGATTGACCTCCCTCTTTCTGTCTACTTTGGGTTGTTATCCAGTTCCTTCAAGCAGTTGTTTTTGCTGTTTTTGTTTACATTACTTCGTCCGGATTTTATAATTGTTATCTGTATTAGTCTAAATAAGATATTCTACCATTATCAGAATGAAGGCCCTGAACACTGATTTTGTCTATGTCTGATAAATGAAAATCATGGTTCACATGTAGTCACACTTCCAGCATCCCTACATACCAAAAGATTAAAACTATTGGCAGATAAATTTTAAGAAATTATTTCGGCTTCAGAGCCCCCAAACTCCTCGACATCAGCAAATCATATGAGGTTGTTAGAGAAAAACTCAGTTTGAGTCCCAGCTCCACCACCTGATTTTAACTTCTGTATCAAGGAAATAATACTCATTATACTGATCTTGTGCAGTATTTTTTAATTCACCAGTGTGAATTAAAAGTAATGAGTGTAAACACTGAGACAGCGCCCAGAACAAACTCTCATAAAAGAGGGCTTCTGCTGCCATTACCATTAAGTGTGTCTATTATATTAAATATATATATCGAAAGAACATTTAAAAAATTTTACCCTCAAAACTCAATAGTGCTTTTTACTTTATCAGGATTTAATAACTAAGGAGTATATACTTTTTTTCTATGTGGGAAGGGTAGGGGAAGATGAATGACTGAAACCAGTATTATACACTGAAGGCAATTGGAATTTTCTCTGAGGACTGAAAAAATAAGGTGCACATTTTCAGATGCTGTTCAGTCTTGCTTCTCAAATTGAAATTATCTGCTTAACAACTTGGCAAAATGGAAATTTGTTCCGCCTACTGTAGAGTTTGTTAGACCCTATTTGGACTCACCTGGTTCAGTGGATAAGAAAGGCACTGAGGAGGAAAAACTCTAAGGAAGAAGTTCTGAGATCTCCAGACAATCAGTAATAAACTGATCTCCAGACATTATCATGCAATTCACTTGATAGGTGACTGAACACTTTCTAAGACTCCGAGTAAATAATTTTCATACCATACTTCAATCCTGAATGTTTTTTTTAATGTGCATCTTTTTCATACTGAGCCATTGAATAAAATCAAAGACTTTTAACTTTGAACATCACATAGGCCACAAAAAAGGAAGTTTTGTTTAAAGTAATATATAAAATTATGCCTAGCCTTGCTCCAGGAGAAGGATAGTAATTCTGATGTAATTATTTTGTGGCTACAAACATAAAATATCTTTTCTACCACCAAGCAAAAAAAGGGGGGGAATAAATTTTTGAAGAACCAATTAATAAGAACATCAAACAAGCAAAGAAAACCACTTACTCAAAATATCTAGATACATAGTTATACATTAAGTCAGAGGACAGGGTTTAATTATGCAGAGAAGAAGGAAGTGTTACATCATCTATATTAATTGATCATAAATTCTTACCAAGGCTTCATGATCTTCTGCAATTTCTGGTATCGTCTGCAAAATTTGAAAAAAACCATATGAGGAGCTTGTTTGAAAGCAATAATTTTTACACAAAGAACATATCTTGAAGAAAGCTCAGGATTAGATATAGGGGAGATTTAACTGCCATGATGCAAAGGACTTTATTAATTTCAAAACATTATTCAAAGTAATAAACTGGTGTTCCCCACTGATAAGAAACAATCAAAAGACAGGGTTTAAACCACTGTAACCAAACCATGGCATTTACTTAAGAGTAAAGGCAACCAGAACACTCCATTTGGATCAGAGTGGGTATATGTTCAATGGGGAGAAAATCCCTAGATATAAGACTGGGCATATTTTTAATGAAAAAAAAAAAGACACTAGACCAGTTCTTAAGTATAATCTCGACAGTGAATAAATAATTGATTATCTTTCTTTGGGAAAATTCTCACTAATTCTACTTTGCCCTTTCTTGAGAAAAGATTGCCTCTTTGCAGGGAAGACATCACAAGATACTGCAATAGTCTTGGACAACAGATGGAACTCTGTGATGGCAGCCTGCAAAAAAAAATGGACAAATCTCATCTGCAAGAAAGGACAACTATGTTTCTTAAAAAACTGGGGTCAAGAAGATAAGGAAACAAGTGATGTTCATCCCATCAAACCACTTCCCATCCCTCCAGTCTGCCAAATTTCTCTGGCATTAAGTATGTTCTTCCCTCTGTTTTGAATACCCTTCCGCTCTAACCAGCTTGTCCAACTAGCTAAGTTCTACTCCAAAGTCCCCAGATTCTAGGCTCCTCTGGGAAGCCTTCCTGACCTCTGATTTCCCCTCCTTGACCAGACTGAGGGTGGCACTCACACCTGCACTCGCTGAGAGAAATATTAGCTGTAGTATGACTTAGGTAGGACACCTCACTGTCCTTCCAGCTTCCTGAAGGCAGGGGCTTAGCCGGGTGACTGAGTACTATAATGTCAGGCGTAGGCAGAGTAGATACTCAATAAGTAGTAGATGAATGGTTTAGCTCTTCAGATGAAGTGAAGTTTCATTTTCATCCACATAAAATGTAACCACTTCAGAAACCTAACTGACCACAAGGAGATCAGATCTTTTCTCTGGTAAGTCAGGGGAGGTGGGAAAGGGTGTTGGGGGAGGGAGGATAAAAATGTATATAGCCATCTTCTTCTTCCTCCTCCCATCCCCCTCCTTTACCTGCCTTTGGGGGAAAAAAAAAAATATTACCTTCCTTCCCTCCCTCCTTCAAAAAGCCACTGGGCAGGGTGAAAGTAGTAGGTGACCGACCAACCACAGGGAGGCAGACCTGAGCAGAGTTTGGGCCCTCTCGCAAGGGCCGAACACCACTGTCCACTAAAAGGAACTGGGCTCCTTGTAGAAATGACTCCCGCCAGGACTGCGGCAAGGAAAGCTCTAGATAAGCCTGGAACAGCTCACGGAGCCAGAAAGGAACGAAATGCTCAAAGAGTAATAGGAGACAGGTCAGAAGGGCACAGAAGGCTGCTTGAAGCTTCCACAGCCAAATCTGGGACAGACCAAACACCAAAATAAATAACAGTGACAGATCACAGCTTACTGAATTAAACAGGACTGAATGAGTCCCCGTTGTTTCAAAGAGTGGCATGCCGGTATTGTTGCAGAGCCCAATCTCTCGGGGGAAACACACAAACCTGATTTGTACTGTTTTCTGTCCTCCATCCTGTAACTACTCCAAAATTATTTATAAATTACAAAGTGGGGTAAACATGTTATGGTAGAGACACCTGGAAGGCGCTCTCTTAAGTGGTCAAAGTGAACACCAGTAATAAGACACACAGACATCGTGTGTCATCCACAGGATGCAATGAAGAAAACCATAAGCATCAGTAATATTCCAGCCAAAGACGTATATAAATATGGGTTTACAACAAGAAAACAATACAGGATAAACCTGTAGGGAAAAAAAAAAAAAAAAAAAAAACTGTTCTAATGGGAAACTGTGCGTACTATTCTGAGTTACCAGATGCCAGCCCGGTTGTCTCTAAGTTGTAGGTAACTGGTGAATATGTACATTCTGTCCCATCTTGTAGTGTTTTAATGGACTTCCTCCTTGCAGATAAAAATCCAATTTTGCCTCCATTTGCGATTCATTTCAACATCCCTTTGCTCCATATAAATTGGTGCCCTTTTGACTTTTCCTTTGAAACCGTTAGAACATCTGCCTCGTTCCCTCATATCACAGGAGTAAAATTGTTTTAACACATGTTCAGTTTTGTATCTGTATGAGGGCCATGCTTTTATCTTTTCCTAAAAATCACCTGTAACGAATTACCTTTTAACAAACCCAAACTGGAGGGTATTCTAAAAGTGGCTGACCTATCATCTTAAAAAGTGCCCAAATCAGGAAAGAAGAGGAACCCCTAGGGAATAATTCCATATAGAACAAGATTAGGAAAAGATAGGACAACTGGTGCAAAGGTGCTATCTGGACACAACAGAGACAAGTGTGAAACTTGATCTTGCAACTCCTCCAGTAAGTAGAGCACTGTTCAGTTAATCAAACAAGGAGGCCGTTACCTGAGGTGGCCTTAGGGCCAGAGGCCTATATAAGCAAGCCAAAATCTAAGCCTGTAAATGCTGCAAGGTTACAAAAAAAACAAAACAAAAAACCCCAAACATCCATATTTATGGATGACATATCACCAACATCCAGCTAGGCTCTAAGCTGCAGCCATTCAAATAATTGCTTTGCTTTGCTTCCTCCCCTTCTCTGTAGAAGTCTTTCCCCTGGCTCCTGCAGGTGCAGCGCTCCTAAACACTTCCAGTTTGGCACTGACTGCTTCTAATTGGTTTTTGCTCAAATAAATTCTTAAAATTTTAATATGCTTCAGTTCATTGTTTAACAGAACCGGTTCAAAATAAATGTGTATGTTGCCCTTCACCAGATGAATGGATAAAGAAGATGTGGTCCATATATACAATGGAATATTACCCAGCCATCAGAAAGGATGAATACCCAACTTTTACATCAACATGGATGGGACTGGAGGAGATTATGCTAAGTGAAATAAGTCAAGCAGAGAAAGTCAATTATCATATGGTTTCACTTATTTGGGGAACATAAGGAGTAGCATGGAGGACATTAGGAGAAGGAAGGGAAAGATGAAGGGGGGGGAATCAGAGGCAGAAATGAACCACGAGAGACTATGGACTCTGAGAAACAAACAGGGTTTTTAGAGGGGAGGGGGGAGGGGGGACTGGTTAGCCCAGTGATGGGTATTAAGGAGGGCAGGTACTGCATGGAGCACTGGGTGTTATACGAAAACAATGGATCGTGGATCACCACATCAAAAACTAATGATGTATTGTATGGTGATTAACATAACATAATAAAATTTAAAAAAAAATTATCAAAATAAATGTGTATGTGAGGTGTGTATGTGTGTGCATGCATGTGTGTGTGATATAAAGCTATCACTGCAACTTTTCAAAATCGCTTTCTGGCCTGGTGCCTGAACACCTTCAGGTTTTTATATGTGTTCCACTTGCTGTAGCAGACTCTGGCCTTGGAACGTTCTCCCTGACCAGTGCTTCTTCTCAACTCCCTCTCAACTTTGGGTTCAGATTAAAAATAAACAAAGAGGAACTTTTTGTTATGATGTCTCTTTTCCTAACTGAGGTTCCCTCTCTCCCTCTCTCGCTCTCTCCCTCCCTCTTTCTCTCTCTCTCTCTCCATATACCCATTTTTAAAAGAAACCTGACCAGGAACGAATGGTTCTAGAAAAGCTGATGTTTCAGGGTGACCAGAAGCCTCTCACCAGAGCCCAAGGTACGGCATTCTGTTCCCTAGGCAGAAGATAATCTCTTCTCTAAACAGGCTGTGTGACCTCGTCTCATTTCCATTTTCATTTCCAGGGTGACGCCGCATTAATTTGTGCATGCACACCCTGAATGCCCCTGTTAATCACTATCTTGAGAACGTACAGATCCCACCTTCCTCTATATTCCCATCAAGCAGAATGTGCAGAAGATATGTGTTGTCCAGCCTTCAGGGTCAGGGGCTCCCGGGGTTGCCCAACCCAGAGTGTCTCCTTTGTACCGAAGGGTGTCCAGATGGCAGGGCTTGATCTCCTTGGAACGCTGCCATGCAAGAAGGTAGAGGCTGAAGATAGTTGCCAGGCTAAGTTGCTGTGCTGTCGAAGCTTGCTGCATGAAGATCCCGGTAGTGGATGCTTTGTTCACTGTTTCTGGACTCCTTGTTTAGAAGTTTCCCCAATAAACCTGTGTCTCAACTGCTGTCTTGGGGTCTTTTCTTTGGCCTCACTGGACCATCACCCACCCTTGACTTAGAGTCTGCTGGGGTATGGCTGCCCAGATGGACAAAGACCCAGAGACAAAGCAAAGGAGCAATGGGAAGGGGGAAGATCCAGTGTAAGGAATTTTCTGCCACACAACCGCTGACAAAGCCCAAGACGATTGACCTCTTCGGTGTTTGTGATGCAAATTTCTGGCCTGGCCCTAGAAGGGCTGTTCCAGTTGGAACTCCCTGAGCTTGGCTGAGTGCAGAATCCAAAAAATCAGGCAGATGGATCTGGGGAGACCCAGCAGCCTTCACAGCGGGGGCCCGCCGACCATACAGAGCAGCTTCTTTTTGGTCCAGGGAGCTGCTTGCTCCTCCCTATGGCCACTGTCCAAGGTGAAGTGCAGGACGTGCACTGTGTGACCTGTACTTAGCTGCTAGACAGCGAGTCGCTCATCAACTTGGCCTGGCTTGGACCTTCCAGAACAGCCAAGGTTTATGAGAGACACCAAATTCTTAGAAACAAGAACATTAAGTTAGAGCTGATAATCCACATCCGTGGAGGTTAACAAAGTTACCTTCAAAAAAACAAAATCCTCTTTTGTGTGAAGACGAAAGTTCAAAAAAGGTCACACAGAGTCCGAAACTGTCATATCCACACACCTCCTCCTGTGTGCCTACACCATGTCAGAAATACTCAGCATTCAAGTAATACACACTTTACTAAATGAATAAAATCTGCAAACCCATTGTCAATAGTGGGTGCTAGGCAACATCAAAGCCAAGACATCATTCAGGTGCTTAATTCAAGTCATACATCAATTTTCACATCTCCTAAGGAATGGCTATAGCTCTGTTTCTGGCCCAGAGAAAATGATTCGAATAATGAAAGTTTCATATGAAACTGTCTGTGTGTTAATGAATGATGACAACAATTTTTATGAACACAAACACACACAGCTAAACATATGCACAAAAGTCCTCATCTGTGTCCATATGTATGACCAAATGGAGAGAGGACTAATAATTTATACAATTAACATTGTTTGTTTTTAAGACAATTACTTGAGAGCTTTTTACATATCTCTCAAATAAACTCTGGGACTCTCTCCACTGTTCCTAATACCGCCAAACTTTGGAGAGATGACTTCAACCAAAAAAAATAAAAAGCACTTGTAAATTCCCCAGATTAGTGAGAACCCCTTCAACTATCTCACTGCTATTCTTCTTAGGAAAGCTAGAATCCCTGAGGGACCACCAGCCCAGTACTGGCCGGGGTGTTAGAAATGGACAGATTCCTCCACAAGTGGTTAAGTATATAAATGAGGCGATTTCAGTGAGCTACAGGGCTGTTCTTATTTTTAAAACAGCTTTAAAATGTGTATATACTCTGAATCAGGAACCGTATTCCAACAAAGTAATTTAAATATTCACAAAGATTTTACTAGAAGAAAAACTGATTAGAGAATGTGAAAAAGACCCCAAGACAATGGAAATGTCCAACAACAATGGAATGGTTAACCTTACTGTGCACGTCCTTCAAATTGTCACACTGTCCCTCAACTATACCTCAACAAAATTTTTAAAATGAAATAATATACAAACAAAAAAAAGGATGATGGAAGTAATATTAATTACATGGAAATATTATTAGGTATAAAAAGCAGGCTACAAAGAGTGTAAACATTATAACTCTCCTTTTGCAAAGCCTGTGCATGTGTGTGTATATCTAAAAGAAATACAAAAAGGGGGCGCCTGGGTGGCTCAGTCAGTTAAGCGGCTGCCTTCCGCTCAGGTCAAGATCTCAGGGTCCTGGGATCGAGCCCCGCATCGGGCTCTCCACTCAGTCAGCGGCAAGTCTGCTTCTCCCTCTCCCTCTGTGATCTCTCGCTTTCTCCTCTCAAATAAATAAATAAAATCTTAAAAAAGAAAAAGCAAATACAAGAAATACAAAAAGGATATACACCAACGTTGTTAAAAATGTCTCTGGGAAGGCAGGTTACAAATGATTCTTATTTCTCCTTCCCTGTTTACTTATATTTATTTTTTAAATAACATAATTTTTTTTATTCAGGAGAGAAAGCTAATTCGAAAGACTGTCTGGAGTTTTTTTGTAAATACATGAATTTAACTTTTTTTCTCCCTTGACTTTTCTGACCAGCTTACTCATACTCCAACAGCATAATTTTCCTGTCACATAGCCAAGTGGGAAGGAAACTATAAGAATCCTGCCCTTTCGTTCTTGGAAATGTTCCCCCTGTTCTTCTGTTTAGCACTGGAAGGACACAGATAAACTGTCCACTTGACTGGGTGCGTAGGCATAGGCAAAGAACAAGGATGTTTTATTGAAAGCCCAAGAGAGGCAGTGTTATTCATTCACTACACTGGACTTAGGGTGGCAGGTATGATTTTTTTTCTTTCAATTAAAATAAAATACCTCATTTCGGAGAGACCTTTTTTGTTTATTGAGTTGTAACTGGCATACAATATTATGTGAGTTTCAGGTGTACAGCATAGTGATTCCACGTTTGTATACATTGTGACACGATCACCGCGGTGTCTACTTACCATCTGTCACCATACAAAGTTAATACAATATTATTGGCCACTTCCCCCATGCTCTACATAACATCACGGTGACTTATCTATTTTATACTTGAACATTTGTGCTTCTTGATCTCCTCCACGCATTTTGCTGACCCTCCAAGCCCTCTCCTCTCTAGCAACCACCAACCTGTTCCCTCTGTAATGATAACTCTGGGTTTGGTTTTTGTTTTGTTTTTTAGATTCCCTGTGTAAGTGAAATCATGTGGTGCTTGCCTTTCTCTGACTTATATTACTTAGTATAATACCCTCTAGGTCCATCCATGTGGTCACAAATGGCTGAGTAGTATTCCATTATACCTGTATTTCTCATCTTCTTTATCCATTCATCCATCAGTGATCAGTAGACATTTAGGTTGTTTCCATATCTTGGCTATTGTAAGTAATGCTGCAATGACCACAGGAATGTGTATATCTTTTCAAATTAATGTTTCCATTATTTTTCAGATAGACATCTAGTCGCTGAATTGCTGGATCATATGGTAGTTTTAATTTTAATGTTTTGAGGAACCTCCACACTGTTTTCCAGAATGGCTGCACCAATTTACATTCCCACCAACCATGCACAAGGGTTCACTTTCTCCACATGTTCTCCAACATTCATTATTTCTTGTCTTCAGTAGTCATCCTGACAGTTGTAAGTGAACATCTCATTGTTGTTTTGGTTTGCATTTCCCTGATGATGAGTTACATTGAGCATCTTTCAAGTACCTGTTGGTCATCGGTATGTATCCTCTGGAAAAATGTCTATTCAGATGTTCTGCCCATCTTTTAACTGGGCTGTTTTCTGTTATTGAGCTGTATGAGCTCTTTATATGTTTTGGATATTAACCCCTTGAGAAGACCCTTAATACCCGCTTTTAAAAAAGCACTGTCCATTCCTTGACTTTCCTTACCTGACACCATTGCCTTGCTCAGGTTGAGCCAGCACGTTTCCCCACAGCTTCACTTCCTTCCACACATATGTTTCAAGCTTAAACTAGGAATGGAATTTCAAAATTCCACAAGGATGGAAAAATTCAATTCAGGTTTGAAACATTGTGCTCTGCCAAAGTGACACTCTCATTGCTCCTATGTTGCCCATTTTGCCCCACGGCCCCTCCTGGGACCAACTGGAACGAGAGACCTTGAGTAATGACAAGCAGGTGAGTAATCTCTGAATCTCATTATGGCTCCAAGTAAGGGGAAAAATTCCAGCTGCATTTCTTCAGTGTTTCCTAAAAATTTCCACAGGTCCTGCTTAGGGAACCTCTGCCTTCCCCAGCTGGAAATCTGCCCAGGAGTCATGACTAACTGCATTCCAAATTGCAGGATCTATTTAATTTGTACAGTTTCTATTCCCAAAGTTTCCTGTTAATTAATTAAAGTCTTGCTATAAGTTTAATTGAGAAGCCAGGTTTCCTTATAAGAAAAATGTCTTTCTCTCATCTTTTTAATCTGAGCAAAAGATCTGAAAAATAGCTGGGCATCAAATGAGCAGCTTAACCTGAGCTGCGGAACCCAGCAGAAGAGGCAGGAGGCTGCATGGCTCCAGCGCCTCCTTCCTCCATCCCCGAAAGTAGCATGACTTTGAACTGATGCGAGACGGTAAGGAGGACACCAAACATGAGCCAGAGAGACACCATTCCTTCCCGTAACAGAGGGCAACAGGAAAGCATAAGAGATAAATGCAAACCGGCAACTCACCCAAGATCTGGCCTTGAGTTGTTTGTCTGTCTGAAACCCGGCTGCATGGAACAAATCAACATGGCTTACGGATTACAAATCGTTGAAATACTAGTAACTATAACACGCTTTTCAAAGAAAGGAATTCAATGACTGCAGTTCACATAAAGCACATGCGGTGTCAACGTCCTCTCTGGTTATCCACGTGCGACATGGAGGAAGAATTCAGACGTGCCTCCCCAGTCCTCAGTCTGCGGAGTAGTGGTTCTTTGGGGCCCCTCTACAGGTCGAGATGAGTTACAGAGCAAGGCAATGACACAGATAATAAGTAATAATGTTGACAAGACAAATGCATAGCATCAGTGTTCACTCTTTTTCTTCTCAAGCAGAAAGGGCAGTGTCCCTTTGAGGAGGGTTCAGGCTAAACTGTGTCCCCTTAGAATTCCTATGTTGAGTCCCAGACCCCCAGTCCCTCAGAATGGGATGGTAGTTAGAGACAGAGCCTTTAAAGAGGGGATGAAGTTAAAATAAGGCTGTGAGGGGTGTGTCCTAATCCAATCTGACTGGTGTCTTTATAAGAAAAGGAAATGTGGACCCTCAGAGAGACGTGAGGAATGAGTGGAGGAAAGACCACATGAGGGCAGAGCCGGAAGGCAGCCATCTGCAAACCGAGGAGACCACAGAAGAAACCAATGCTGCCAACACCTGGATCTTGGACTTCCAGCCCCCGAAACTATGAGACAATAAATTTCTGTTGTTTAAGCTACCCAGTCTGTGATATTTTGTTATGGCAGCCCTAGCAAACAAATATAATGGAAACTAAAACAAAACAAAACAAAACAAAACAAAAAAACTGAAGCTCCTAACATGTATTTTTCCTCATTGTCGAAATATATAACTGCCAGCCTTGGAGGTCCCAGAGCTCAGCCCCAGATCTCTATTCAGGGTACAAATCACATGGACCCCTGCTTTCAGTGTATTTCACACTGTAATTGCAATTATGATTGCAATTCCGCTAAATTTGGAAGCATTAACACAATATCATTCTGAATGTTCAAATGCGTAAGGCCCTGGATACTTAGGTATCCATGGCAGAAGCACCGAGTATTAGCAGCTACATGACGACCAGTTCTAGTACATTGATTGCTTTTGATACATCAATGGCTGGGACTCAGATAATAATTGTGGGGGCATTTTTACATTTTCATTTAACACGCTGTAAATACGACTGAGGCTGAACCCCCCAGGGCTCACTGTCCCACCAGAATCAGTGATGGGCATGAAAAAGGACCTTCCGTATGCGGCAACCACGTGAAGTCATCCACAGTGACCAGTGAAGGTGTATATAATCACAACTCCCACTCCCCTGCTCATTTGTACCAAAGAATGAAGGATCAGATACATTCCACACTAGACCTCAGCCTGGAGCCTCCAACACAGGTAAAACGTTTTCTCCTTTGCCTTGGTCAAGCCCCTGAGATCCAAAAATTTATTCAGCTTCCCTTGAGCCGTTGCAAACTCCATCTCCAATTTATAGAAGGCACCCCGGGATTCCCGTAACACCCAGAATTTGAGTTTCCCTGCTCTGCTCCAAGTTGATGTTCACCAAAAATTTAATTAGCCCTCATTAAAAAAATAAACGATACCTGTCTACAATCGACCCTTTCCAAATCACCCAAGCCTGCTTGCCGATAAAAAAAAAAAAAAAAGAATTTGTCACTAGTGCCACCTGCAGAGGCCACGTGTAGGAGATGGAAGGAAGGAACGAAGGAACAAAAGAATGAAGGAAGGGATAGGGTCAAGATGGGTCTGCAACATGCACAGTCAACGGTTCATTCTTTGCATCACCAGGTACTGAAGAGACATCTAAATGGCCCAGGCTTAAACACCAATTCTCAGTGACATTTAACTCTTTCCCCATAAATACCTATACCAACTTTGCACATCACTGATTTAGCATATTAATATGCAATTAACTGCCTTGGCATCTTCACACGCTCTAATTTACGTGCCTTAATAGTGAATGCCAGTAGCACCTGACCATACGGGAATGAGCAGATACATGTGGACCCTACCCCGGCGTTCGGTGGTCAGGGGAGTTATCTGTCCACACATGTAAGAGCTAGCCCCATCCTGCTCCTTATACTCCCCAGTCACACCACAGGATCAAAGCCTTCCCTGAGAAGGGGAGCTCCCCAAGGAGAAATGCCCATCCCTCTCTTGATCGTGACGGAACTCAAACTCCTTCAGGGCCCATTCACTGACACCTCCTCTGTCAAGTTCCGTGAGCTGTAACTGGTCCAACCTCTGGACTCCCCCGCTCTCAGAAGGAATTATACCTCAGTTGAATTCTGCCACCATATGTTTTTTTAATGGCAAGGCTCACATCTTCTTAAATTCTACCGACTTTCACTCTTTATACACAGTACTTAACAAATATTTATTGTATTTAATTTTAAATAATTAAGGATATACACTTCATCATTTAAATGATAACTTTTTTAAGTAAGCTCCATGCCCAGCACAGAGCCCGGCATGGGGCTTGAATCCACGACCCCGAGATCAAGACCTGAGCTGAGATCAGGAGTCGGATGCTTAACCAACTGAGCCACCCAGGTGCCCCTCAAATGACAATCTTTTAAAAATTACTTCAGGGATGTTATTTTGAGCTGGTCTAAGACTTTGAAACATAAGGATTTTGTGGGGTGGGGGGAGCAGTCAATTTCTGGTCTTTAAAACTAGAAACTGCAAGTACGAGGAAAGGAACAAATAACCCAGAATACTGGAAAGAACAGGACAGCCTCGAAGTCTGAGTAAAAGGTGCTTACTCGGTGCCGCTTTCAACCATCTGCGTGAGGAGAGAGACGCCATCGAGATTTATGAACTCCTGGGCAAACGTGACATCCCGGGAAAGGCTGGCTAAGTCCTTCAAGGCTTCCAGCTTGGCATCCATACTCGACGACTGGATTCGTTCGTGCAGCTGCTGGGCGTTTTGAGCCTCATCGAGGATGAAAACAAAAGGAAGAGTATGCACAGAGGAAACCACAATGGACAAAAAATTACCGTTTCGTTGAAAAACGAAGCTACAGAGGCCAAAAGCACAAGACCATAGGCATACTCTATACCGGGGGCAGGTTTCCAACCATAATGACTCCATCTTCAGGCGACAGCTGTTAATTTCATGATGGGAATCAACTGCCTTCCTGACAGAGCCCATATTTCCATCCCTTGGAAAAGCAAGAGCACAAAAACAATAAAGCCCCCGAAACGGAACCGGAGTGGCAGTGAGGAGGGGAAAATGGGGAAAATGTTTACCTTTTAAGTAAAATTATTATCTACAAATGACAAAAAAGCTATTTGCTTAGTTAAGCAATTACACAAATTTATGCAGCACCTGTTCAGTCAATATTCTGAGTAATAACTGCCTACATGCCGTGTTCAGAAGCTTCATTTGACACCCAAATAATCTTTCCCAGTTACTGAAAGTTTTCCAGCACAACAAAATGGTGCTTATAAATTTCACTTTTCAATGCCATGTGTCTCACATGCATTGGCTAATTACTGCATAAATATCAAACAAAGTAATTTGGAAACCAAATTAGCCGCTTTGCCTATAATTAGACTTCTTTTTAAGGTATCTGCCCTTGGCTACGACACGCCGGGCAGGGAGGAATGGAAATATATTGGAGGAGCTGACCTTCTGGATAATAACTTGCCGTTTCTATTTCTCATTCATCCAGTAATGGTTTTCATATCTACTTTTCAGTTGGGGCAGACAGGAAGAAAAATAAAATATTAAATTTTTCTGCCTGTATTTCTGCTTAATGGAAATAACTCAACATCTGCTGTACTTATTATCTAACTCAAAACTGCAATGTGCCTTTGCCATCCTCATATTCTCCCTCTTGGGCACTTGCTTTTTCCTTTGAAGCTCGTTATATTTCAGAGAAAGGAAAAGAGGGCATAGTTGTCCCCAACAGTGAGGTTATCTTCTGAACAGAAACTCATGAGAACTCCCCAAGGAGCCCCATGTGAGCTCTAACGGGGTCAAGATTGCAGAGGGAAAGAAGAGAATCCACACAGGTTCTGACAGCAAAGGTTCTCCACCGCAACAGGTTCCACAGCCCAGGTCCCCCCCTTTCACTTCACCTGGAAGTAGCCCCCAGAAGGGAAGGGGACCCAGCAGGGAACTAATGCCAACTCTCCAGGGACCAAGTCAGGAATGAACCCCACGCCCCCTCCCCCACTTGGTCAGAGACACACAGTGGTCTCCCATTGTAGTTATAACCACCAACTGACACCTTGCATCAGAAATAAGGAGGGGGCGAAGGAAGGAGGAGAACGAGAACTCTCTCTACTCATTCACAGATCCCTAGATATCTGACAAATCACCCCAACCCTAAATCCCATGTTTTTAAGAGGGAGAATGGAGGGTTGAGCAAGAATCACTTCATCTTCTAAAATCACTCAAAGATACGCTGTTCTTACAATTTCAAAATGGACATACAGCATTAACATATATTTAACCCAAGTGGATGACTTTGAATTGCTCGAAAAATACATTTTTCTCCAAGCAGGACGTCGGCATTTACTGTACAGATGATGATAATAAGGAGTACTCAAAGATTATCTCACTGTCAGTATTAATGCTAACAGTGTTGGGTGCTGCTAATACTAGTAATAAAAACAGCGGAAGTTACCTGGGGCTTTTTATGAGCCACTCTTCTAAATACCCTCATGAAGGAATTCATTTAATCTACACAGTAATCCTATCAGGCAGGTGTCCTCACCATCTTCAGTGTACACAGGAAACTGAAGTGCAAGAGAAGTTCTATAACTTGGCCGAGGTCACAGAGGCAGAAGTCAGCACAGATGCACGTTAGCTAAAGCAGCGTAAATGTGCGCACACATGTGTGTGCATTCTGTCTGGCTATAGGGAGAGTTCAGCCAAGGTAGATGAAAGAACGGAACATCTTTATGGTGTAACGCCATTTGCTCATTTCTTGATGGTACACTAACACTTCCTAGCGAATTTGATGGAGATGGTTATATTTTTTTAACATTTTTTGTGTGTATAAAAGTGAAAGAGTTAGCATATGCTGACCCATATTTTTCAGTTAAACATAAAATAATAAAAAAAAAATCTACTAACAAGTGAAGTTTATAGAGCCAAAATATCTTGCTTCTAGAATAATGTCCAATTCTAGACCCTAGGGCTAACAGCCAAATCGTAAAATGCTTGTTTAACATGCAGATTCCTGGACCTCCTCTAGATATCATAATTCAGCTTCTCTGTAGAGGCCCAAACATCAGCATGTTTAGAGTTCCACCAATGATTCAGGCTTGGGGACCCCTGCTCTTTAGAACATGTAACCCAGCCTCTTGTCGGTGGACCCCATCTTATGATGCTGCCCTGCGCAGTGGCGTCCACATCCTACCATTCACCGTGCTGGGAATGTGAAGGTCACGACCTGAAGAGCACGGACTTTCGGGACGCCAAAAAACGTCACCCTGCCAAACACCTAACCTTCTTCGGAGGAGTGGCTTACATTGTGGAAATGTTCACGAATCCATGGCAATAAAAAAAAAAAAAAGAACTAACGTCTTCTTTGGCTTAGAGATCTCGGTGTAAAAACCAAGCCTCTCTAGCTCTAAGACCTAACAAAAGGCAAGGTGTACTCTTTCTGCCCGGCGAGCAGATGAGCAATTGTAACAGGATAAACAGCAACTACAAAAATCAGCTGAAACGGTGGTCTCGAAAGGTCAAGTTAGCATTAATTCATGCTGACTAAAGTAAGGTCAATGCTAAGTCAGACAAAAATGTCTCAGCTCATCATGTGGCCACTGAAAAATGAGCATGAATGATAATTTCCAGTAATTGGAAAAGAAGGCATCAGAAGACGTTTTGGCCAACTCCAGCCATGCATTCTGTCGAGCTTGTCGCCGTGTTTAGGTTCAAGATGTTATTGGGTAAAATGTTTAGGAGTTTTTAAGCCTCTCTAATGTAATTTTCAACAAGAAGAATGTGTGGTAGTTACAGTACCCACAATTTAACTTTAGCCAGATGCTTTTCCCAATTTTTAAATTTATTTTTAGCCTACCACATGGCTTCAGGGGAAACTGAAAATAAGATTTAGACACAGTTTTTGTCACATATGCAGAGTGAAAATAGTAACACTTGGTGTATTTTGTGCAGATTATTTTTTAGGAAAGCAATAAAATGCACTGTGAAATAATCCAGTTTAAATATGCTAATGTTACTATCCAAAGTATCTACAAGCAAATAAGAAAAATGAAGATAAGCTACACAGCCAGCTACAGTAGTCTAAATATTCTATAGCATTTTGTTCAGCAGCTTTTATTTGGAAGACTTTAAAGTGTTTTTATCTAGAATCAGCTGTCAATGAAACAGATTAAGTGGCAAATATTTCTCAAACTACATTATTATGAATCGTCATCATAACTGGCCAAAACTAGAAAATGCTTCAACACTCTCTCTCACTTTTACACATAGACACACCCTGACTTTAAAGAGAGGCAATGGGCTGTCTTTGGTTTGGTTTGCTTTGTTTGTTGACTGAATTTGCTTAGATGGCTTTAGGTGGATGTGTTGGGCAGGTGGGTAAAAACCCATCAGTAAAGCTGAGTTATCCCACCTGTAATACAAGAATTATTGAAATGACCACCAAACTCAAACCTTAAAGTCAGTTTACTTGCACTTAACCTGAAATAAAAGCTTCCTCCTCTGTAATGGGAAATATAAGGAAGGGCATTCCTGCTAATCCACATGTGAGGACATTCCAGAGACCTTCTGTTTTGCACTCAAGTCACCCTCAAAAATTAACATCTCATAATCACATAGAGCAGAACTGGAGAGCAAAGTATTTACTGGAAAGCTATACACTAAGATCAACTTACTGGAGATGTGGTTAATCGAAGGATAGTGCCATTTTTTATTTCATTGCGATTCTGGAAAAGAAAAATAAAATATTTGTAAATCTTCAAATTTTAGAAACTTGGTAAAAAAAAAAGAGAGCAAAGGCAAAAAAAATCTAGCAGTAACACTATATGATAAGAATTCTTATCATTCAGTTTATTGTCACTTTATTCTCAAAATTATTGAGTAATTTTTAATTATTTCTACAAAGAACTTTAAACTGGGTCTCAGATGTATTAACTTTATATCAAGTCATAGGCAGCATTCAGCACAGAAGTGAATATAAATACAAAGAATAGGAATATGGGGCCCAAGAATAGCAAACAGAAAAAAGCAAGTTTGAAACAAGGCAAAGGATCATAGGGGAAGAGAGAAAAAAATGAAACAAGAAGAAACCAGAGAGGGAGACAAACCATAAGAGACTCTTAATCTCAGGAAACAAAATGAGGGTTGCTGGAGTGGAGGGGGGTGGAAGGGATGGGGTGGCTGGGTGATGGACATTGGGAAGGGTATGTGCTTCTGGTGAGCACTGTGTATTGCGTAAGACTGATGAATCACAGACCTGTACCCCTGAAACAAATAATACATTATATGTTAATAGTAATAAAAAAGAAAGGTTATTTAGAAAATATGACCTAGCAATTCTGCTAGGATTAAAGCATACGTTTACCCAAAAACTTGTACATGAATGCTCACAAAAACATTATTCATAATAGCCAAAAGTTGTAAACAACCCAAATGTCCATCAATTGACGAATGGATAAACAAACTGTGGTATCCCCATTCAACAGAATATTATTGGGTAATAAAAAGAAGTATCGATACATGCTAGAACATGAATGAACCTTGAAAACATTACACTAAGTGAAAGAATCCTGACGCAAAGACCACATATGTTATGATTCCATGTGTATGAAATGTCCAGAATAGGCAAATCCATTGAGACAGAAAGGAGATTAGTGGTTTCCAGGGGCTCGTGGCGGTGGGGGGCGGGGAAGGGGGTATGGGAATGAATACTGACAGTCACAGGGTTTCTTTTCCAGGTGATGCAAATGTTCTAAAATTGATTGTGGTGGTGATTTCACAAACCTATGAATACATTAAAAACCACTGAACTGAACATTTGAAACAGTGGATTTGGAGGAATGTGAATTCTATCTCAGTAAAGCTATTTTTTGTAAAGGTTCTATTCAGGAGTTTGGTTTCTTAACATTTGCCAGCTTTAAGTGCATGTCGCCTTTTTTTTTAAAGATTTTATTTATTTACTAGAGAGATTACAAGCAGGGGGAGTGGCAGAGGGGAAGGGAGAAGCAGGCTCCCCGCTGAGTAGGGAGCCTGATGCAGGGCTCGAACCCAGGACCCTGGGATCATGACCTGAGCCGAAGGCAGACGCTTAACCGACTGAGCCACCCAGGGCCCCCTGCATGTCACCTTAATGTTAAGAACAAACAGCATAAATAAGCAGATCCCAAATCAGTCTTCCTCCACTTGGCAGGTATATTTGAGGTGAGTGTTCTGAAGCTGTCATTTAGCATCTCCGGCATTGGAAGGAGAATTTCCCTGGCAGTTTTATTTCCTGCCACCAGAGTACGCACCACACTCAGCTTTCAGGAGGTGACCTGATGGGAGTCACACAAGCACATGCCCCACTCTGGAGCACAGAGGCCAGGAAGTTAATAAAGTGCCATGAGGCTCATTGTCCTGCATCATTCTGGACAAGCCACAAAGCTAGAATTTGCTCAGCAGGTACACTGAGGTGGTGGGAAATTTCTCAGGATAAGCTGCCAAAGAACACATAGAACACTCGCTCTCTCCCTCAGCCAATTCTGACTACTTACTGGAAAAGGAATTTTCTAAAATAATTACCTGAAAGGGAGCAGGCTTCAGGCCCGTATTGTCTCCCAAAGAAAACCTAATCTGAATGTTTTATACCAAGTACAGGATGGCCTGAAAGCCCCACTCTGACAGATCCAACCACCCACCTTGGGCAATTCCAGCCCAATTTAGAGCATCCCCGCCCCCCCGCCCCCCCAGACACCCTGCGCTGCCTCTTGAAAAAGCAAGCTCCTCATTACTGGAAGTGTCCAGCAAGGGCTGAATGACACCAGGGGGCAGGAATGATGAAATTAATTTCAGTCATTTAAAAAATCTTTGAACCCTAAAGTTCTGTGGCTCTATGAGAACTGGGAGAGGAAGAGAGCAAAGACTCATGATAGAATATTAAGGAAGCTGAACACACAGCATACCTCTTTCCTGCTCTGGTTCTAAATGAATTGAGAAAGAAGAGAGTCAGAAGATGAAAAACCTAAAATATCCCCTTTATTAGTTTTCATGGAGAACAAGGCTCAGAGTGAGAACCAGCAGACAGCGAACTGGACCCTCAGGTTGGCAGACCTGTTGAGGTCAGACCTAAAGCAGTTTCCTTCCCAGAGGAAAGAGGGGCCCAGTTTATTCTTTCCAAAGAGCTAGTCAAGAAGAAAAAGAGGCCCTGCTGATAAAAGCAGCCAGGAGGATTTAGGATAATATCTCCTCATGGAAATTTGGGATGGGGGTAAAGGATTCCTAATAATAGCAATAAACATTTATTGGAAGTCACTGAGCTGAAGTATTGTTGGGTTTTGTTGTCATGCTTATTTAACCATCATAATGACTCTATGCCCGGTTTTTTAAAGAATTTTCTTAAAGGAATCTCTACACCCAATGTGGGACTCAAACTCACAAGCCCGAGATCAAGAGTTGCATGCTCTACTGACTAAGCCAGCCAGGTGTCCCCAACTCCATGCCCATTTTAAAGATAAGAAACCAAAGTTGCTGAGAAGGTAAGTCACTTGCTCAACATCATGGAGGGGGAAGGGAGATGCAAACCCATCCTGGAGGGAAGGGGAGCTGTGACACCAGAAGCTGTGCTCTATCGCTCTGGAAGAAGACAAAGATCTTGCCTTTATCCTCAGAGGGGCATTATCCTCATCAACTGGTCAACATCCGTGAGAGCAAAGAAGTTAAGCATGGCGTTAACAAATGCCCTGCAGATTCTCAGAGGCTCCCTGTGAGGCCACAGATACAGGACACAGGGTGGGGGTATGACTGCGGTAAAATCAAGCAGCTGGCCCCCATGTTGACTCCTGCAATGTTGACTCCTGGCTTTCTGGGATCGAAGTACGAGCTCTTTGAAGAAAGGGTCTTGAGGGTTGTTTGCTGAAAACAAAAGCAGTATTATAACCACTGACGAGCAGGGCTGGGTTCAAATTCCTCATCTACCTCGCACCAGCTGTGTGTGCTCTGTGCAAGCTACTTAACCACTCTGATATGAGTCTTCTCTTCCCTCAAATGGGGAGAACAAGGCATTGCTTAGAGAACAGTAAGAACCACAGGTGACACAGACGCTGAGCCTGGCCTAGAACTGGCTCAGACCGAGAGTGACTGCCACCGTCAGACAGAGAGCAGGCCCCATCCCTCCGCCTGTCTCCTTGGGCAGCAGTTCATTCGCCTTCTCTCTTTTCCTTGCCTCTGAAAGAGTTGTTCTTAAAAGAGTGTTTGGCATTTTGGAATAAAAGCAGATACGTAGAAGAGCTGTGAAATATGCATGGAAAACGTTAAGGTCCCAGCAGAAAGGTGGATGAGACCCAAAGGGAAAGCCAGGAGAACCAGCCACATCGCACTCTTCTCCCCCGGCTCATGCCGCCTTCCACTCTCCAAGAGATGTGAACTTGGGCAGCAGAGGAAAGGGCTTGTGCTTGCCCTGATGTTATAAATTCCATCCAAGCCACGTGGCGCATCAGTGCAGAGCGGGGTCTCCAGGCAGGATGTGACCCGCATTTCACTTCTTACCGGGGGAGTCCGGTACAAGTGACGCAGCTGTCCTTTGTGCTAGCTCCTTCAGGGGCACCATGGGGGATAGTACCCGTCTCTGAAGGTCGTGCTGAGGAGTACCTGAAATCATCCATTTACGGTGCTCAGAACAGTGCCTGGCACGTGGCAAACACTCAAAAAAATAAAGTTGGCTGTTTATTATTAAGGCACAAAAATACCATCCAAAAAGTACATTGCTGCACCTCTCTATTTGTTTTCAGCTACTCTCTCTATGTAATCTGATCAATAAAAATAATAGTATAATCTAAGTTATCCTAAGTCTAAGACCCTAAATTCAGTAGCGCACGCAGCAGGATAACAAATATTCGCAAACGTATGCGTCTTCTGTCAACAGACCAACGTAGCTAAGGAGTTGTGGCCCACAGTGTGTTGCACCTCAAAGGCTGGGAAGCTGGCACTCGCTGCTTTATCATTCTTGGGACTCTACCTCTGTTTTGGAGAGGCATTCCTTGATGTAGTCCTCCAAGCATTCAGTAAGCGCCCTGTGTGTGTGTGTGTGTGTGCGCGCGCTCAGAATGTCACCTCCCTGAGAGTCAATGTTAGGTCACTACTGCTACAGTCACTACTGTGATTCTCTTTCTAAAACAGCGAATACCTGTGGCCTGGCACATGGGTATTACACTCGAGATGCAAAATCAGTGGGAGATATGTGCTAAGAGCTTGACTGCAAGGAATTGGCTTGCGTGATTGTGGAGGCTGGCTAGGCAGATCTGAAATCCATAGGGCAGACCTCAAATAATACTAGAATAAAATTCTAAACCTACTATGCACCTGGCCAAAGATGAGGCTTAACTCCTGTCTTCGGGAAATTCAATAAAGTGGAAGATTGAGGTGCTATATCTGCATCGTGAAAAAGCTGTGGCCTCTACAGGGGGTAACCAACCCTGCACAAGCACATCTGTGTGACAAGAAGAAAAGAGGAAGAGGATACTCAGCGAAGGGCTTTAGTGGAGGTGAAGTTCAAAAGGGCCTTTTAATCTATAAGCCAGGGTTTCCCAGGAGAGAAGAAACAGCACAGCGCAAAGGACAAGACATCCTCACGGAACAGAGAATAGTCCTGTGTGGTCACTTATGAGCCTGGGATGCACAAAGAATGGAAAGATATGATACTTATGAGGTAGACTGGCCATGAGCCACTTAAAGAGGGAGGGGCAGGTGTACGTGGTGTGAAATTCCAGCTCTGATTTGCTGCCCATGAATGTGTCCCCTCTCTGAGGCAGCCAGTTGGACAGTATGGTAGCCATATTTGTGCTTAATGCTTCTACTCCGTAAGTAGAGAATCACAAGGCTCATGCTTTGGGAACAAAAGTGGTATGTCTTCCTTCATTAGAAAGGAGTGCAGGAATTTCCTTATAAGAACTTCCTAAAAGACTCGTAAACTCTTCAGTGCAAAACATCAACTTTTCATCCAAAGATTCTTTGAATCCCTCGATTGGAAATTCTCTGCTCTTAACCCCATGACCCATACATGCTTTGAAAGACCAGCCGAAATCAAACTTCCAATTCTCAATAAATTCTGATGTTACTTTCTGTGATGGTCTTTTGATACACCGATTTGACTAGGCTACCATCCCTAATTATTCAATCAAATATTCATCTAGGTGTTACTGTATAGGTATTTGCAGGTGTGATTAAAGTTGATAATCAGTTAACTTTAAGTAAGGGAGATTATCCCAGATAATCAGGATGGGCCTGATTCTATAGATTGAAAGGCCTTAAATTCTACCAAGGGACAGTAGATTCAGCCTTTACCCCAGAGTTCCAACCTACTCTTCCTGCAGGTCTGCCCTATGGATTTCAGATCTGCCTAGCCAGCCTCCACAATCACGCAAGCCAATTCCTTGCAATCAACCTCTTAGCACATATCTCCTACTGGTTTTGCATCTCTAGTTGAACCCTGACCAATACCTGACCTCCACCTGCCGAGACACTGCCAAAGCTTTGCATGGCGGTGTTTTCCCTTACTGCAGGGAGCAATACACTGACCAGCTTTGTCTCAAATCACCACTAAATGACATATAAGAACATGCGGGGAAGAAAAGAAAATAATGGGTCAACTCCTTCCCCTCATGGAGAGGGGTATTCTGCAAAAATGAAGAACTGCATTCATCAATTCACAGGCCAAGAAACCGCCCCTTGCCCCTCTCTGGGAAATCAGTCTTCAATCTTCCATTTTCTGCACGATCTTCAGTTCATCTGCTTTAGGGTCACCATAGGTGCACATTAAAATGCACTCCATCCAGAGCCACTGACTCAGGGGCCTGGGATGCTGCATTTTCGCTATGATCCCAAATAACTCGGATGCACGATAAAGTTTAGAATCATTCCAGTCTCATTCAAAAGACTACCCAGCACACTTAGAATGTGTTCTGAATTTCAAGGAAATAAAGTCTGAGGCTAACGAGACTAATGCCAGGTCCTCAAAAATGAAGAGAAGAAAAGCAGCAGCAAGAACCTTTCTGCAGGGAAATGTCCCAACTGCACACAGTGTATGAGAAGAAGTGACCGAGTGAAAGCCAGCTAAGGCCCCGATGCCGTATTTACTCATGCTCAGCAGTTCCAGACTGGACTAGCCCCTGACATTCACAGTCGTCTCAATACGATGTCTTTGTGTTTCTTCACAGAACTAGCTCAGCAACTCGGCCTCTGTGTGGGTTGGATAATAAGATCCTGCTGAAAAATGTCACTGTTCTCCTGTTTTTCCCTCTGAAATTTGTTTTTCTCAGTATGCCAACTTTCTCTCTAGCCAGACAAAATAAGAATTATTTCCTGGTCAAAAATCCAAGTGGTACCCCTGTTTCTGTTATTTAGCAAGGAAAAGAGAAGGCCAGAGGGGGAGAGGGCGCTTAACGGCCCCGCAAATCCAGATTCCTGGAGGGCAGGAAGCTCCAGGGTCTTCTCGCTGGCTCCCTCTCTCCTCCTGTCTATCTGTCTTTGTCTCTCTCTCTTTTTCTCTCTCTCTCTCCAGATGTGACAGGCTCCTCACCTTGGATGTATTACTACTAAATAATGCCGTTCTTTACATCCATTACTCAATCAGCACAAACACTGATTTTGCATGTAAACCTGATCCCTTTTGTCCTTTGTGTGTCCGTTTGAGTGATCTTCAAATCTTCAGGCTGAAGGAAATAACAGAGGACAGTACATGATATACTGGTTGCTAGGTTACCGAGCAATGCCTCCAGACAGAGGACTACCGGTCTACCATTTGAGGAGGGATATCAGAAATACCCTAAAATAAAATCTGAACCTCCGAAACCAGGAAAAAGAGACTGAGAGGCGGGGGGGGGGGGGGGGGGGTGAGGAAGAGGGATAAGAAACAAAAGGTGGCAACATTTTCTAAATGCACGTTTCCTGTAATTAACATCCTGGCCTTTCCCAGGTTCGCTTACCACCAGGGACCATGTCCCCACCACCCATGACAGCTTGAGCAGGTCATCTCCGCCCATTAATTGAAGGATTTGGGTTTGACTTCTCTTCCGCTCTATTTTCCTGCCCCTAACTAGATTCTATTCTCAGTTGCTTTCCTTCCATCACTGTATTTTTCACAGCATCCAGACATCCTTTACACAATTCCCAAAATGGAGAGAAGGAAGAACGAGGCAGGTGTTAAGAAAGATATCTACTAACTCCCTATTTGTGGTGTGCAAACACAGACCATGGAGGTGGAGGGCCTGTTGCACAAGAACCGGTTTGCGCTCTTTCCATCGGTAATGAGACCCGGGTAAAAGGAGTAGAAAGAAGTGGGTAGACAGCTTGTAGGAGCCCAGGGAGTCAACAGGGATGTAGTGAGCCCAAGGGAAGAACATGGGTAGAATGCCTATCCCCCTTAGCATTTTAATCAACCACTTGTAGAAGACAGAGATGAAGAACAATATGTTTTTCTGGAGAAGAACATGCTGTCTTATCTTAAAGGAACATGCACTATTAGATGTTCGCTGTTGCTGAAAACCAGGCAGCCTTTCAGTAAGGCAGGGAAGTTACTTGCTTCCTCGGCCAAGTTCACGTGGCAGAAATGAGCACACACCTATCTTCACCTGGTGACCAGGCCCAGGGACCAAAAGCTCAAGGTTAAATCCAATCCATATCCAGGTCCCTCTGACACCCTAAGACAGAAATTGACTGAGTCCAATTGTGAAGAAGTAATGGAAGGATATTATTTAGAAGTGAGTCTCAGACTCAGCCTTGAAATGAAAGGAGGCACTTGCCTTGAGCCCAGGAGCTGAGGGGGATAATTTTAGCAATCCAGACAGCATCAGCACCAGCAAGGGCAGACTGTGAGCATCAGGGGGGATGAGGACATGTATTAATAAAATCTCTCTCACTATAGGTACTGCCCTGGGAGAACAGTAAGGGTGTGAGCCTGATGGACCGACAAGGGTCTGCGAGCCTGGAGAGCGCAGTGGACCTCAAGGAAGGAAGCCCAGGCTGGGCCTGAACCAGCTAACTTCCCATGTGACCCTGGGCAAGTCAATTGGTTTCAGTTTCCTCATCAACAGAATGGAGTCAAGGGGCCCAGCGCCAAAGGTCAATTCTCTTCTCTTCTCTTTCATTGTCAGTACGACACACCAAGAGGAAATATTTCAGGCTTTTGAGCAAAATGACTGATCGTGCTGAAGAGGATGTTTCAGAGAAATGACTCTGTCAGCAGCAGCGAGTCGGAGGAGGCTGGCTGAGGAGATGAAGGATGCCTGTAGCCCACTGCCGCCTCCTGTCACCGGGGGCCAGCCTGCAGTCTCCAGCCCCGGCACCACTGGCCTCAGGCATCTCTCATCTCCAAGGTAACGAGCTAATACAAGAACCCAAGATCTGAAAAGCTAGTAAGTCTTAAGTGCTATGACAAAAATATATGCCTTTCCTCGCATACATAACTTGAAGGAGAGGAAATAGGGCCACGTTTTTGGTGGGTGATTCTGTTATGTTTAACAAAAGCCTTAAAAATGTTCAAAATCAAATTCCATGGGTTTGTCCTACAGAAACATCGGAGATGCAGACATCTTACAAAGGATGTCTAGTGCAGTACTGGTTACAATGGAGAAAAACACTAAGAGCAAAGCCAAGTATCCCAGTTAATTATTTATTGTGTCTTATCTCAAAACCCAGCTTTCTTGGCCCCACTCTGGGATACTAGAGCTGGACCCAAGCATTTCCCCTTTGCCATCCAGGAGAATGTTAAGCTTCTCCAGCAGAGGGCACTGAAACGATCTTGCCTGGTCGGAGAAAGGCAGTTCTCTTTCCATCCACCATTATTATTTAATGTGGAAGCCCTCAGGCCTCCTGCCCTACTTCCCCCTTCAGCAGCCACTTCTAAGTAGCTCCACCAGCAACAGACTCACTTCTATGGTCCAACATAGGCCTGCATCCTTCACCATGGTGGTGATGTCCCTGTGGCAGCCAGGCTCTCTTTGAAGAGCCTTGGGGAGAGGGGCAGTTCCCTCTCTTGGTCTTTAGTTCTCCAACTGTCCACTCCTCGGACTAGAGGCCACAGCTGATTTGCGGCAACTGCTTCTTCTGGACTCTGATCAGAGTCCTCTTTTACCCTTTTCCTGGCAGTTAACCAACTCCTACTAGTTACCAATTTTTAAAATAAAATTTTACTGTTCAAATAATGGTATGGGTTCTATATCCTGACTGGACCCTGACTGATATACAAAGTCTCCCAAAGATGCCCTAATAGGAAGGAAAACTTAAGTAAATGTGGTTAGGCAGACCGATGATATATACTACAGCCACTGAAGTGCTGGTATAAAAGAATGTTTAATAATACACGAACATGTCACATTATATTGTGCAGTGAAAAATGTAGGTTGCAAAATACTATTGCAGTATGAGTGCAAATTGATGGAATATGACGTGTGTGTATACACCAAAAAAATACCAGGGCCTGTGTAGATAACTGCATGAACAATGCTCTTCACTCGCAACAGGTGCAAAAGAGGAAAGAAAGCAGGAAAATTACCAGTTACTGTGGGTATTTGCCCAACCCAGCTAATGAAGATTATCTATGTTTCTGGGGGAGAGAGCAACCTCGCTGGTTTTGACAGAGGAACCAACACAAGCAGGAGTGAACACAGGCAACAGTCCTTCCCCTGCAGTCCTGTTTGGTCATCCATTTGAGAGAGACTCGATCCACAGCCCTTCTCCACTGCCATCAATGTTAACCTACCCCCCAATCCAATGTCACGTGCAGATGTTTAAACCTAGCTTATAATGTTGCTGGCAAGCTCCAGCCTGTGGCCTCAGAAACCCACAACATGCTGGAGAAAAGAAGTGCTTTTTTCTTTCCACTTACAGGAAAGAAGCTCATGCTTGCAAAACACACACTTTTAAAGGGCCATTCGGAGGGCCCTGGCAGGGTTCACCCAGGATGCTGTGACAGCTGGGGAAATGTTGGCTCCACGGCTGATTCTAGGCAAAGCCAGTGCAAACCACAGACTGGAGCGAGAACAAGATGTACACCTCTATAGCACAGAGCTGTGGAACAAAGCGGGCTGGAGACACCAAGGAGGGAGGAGTGAACAAGCTTGCGGGCTGGCTTCAAACGGACAGTGTGGTGTCACATGGCACCCTGAACGTAACCTGCTGTGGTGTGACCCACCTACACACTGGCCGCAGAAGGACCTGATTCAAAGCATGGCTTCGCCACTAACAGCTTTGTCACCTGGGCACTTGGCACAGCACCTAGCACAGAGCAGGTGCTCAGTGAAATTTGCTAAATGAATGACGTATGCACAGGACAACATCTCTGGGCCTCCCTCACTGCCACATAAAGAGAGTCACCTCGACTAAATGGTACTGGTGTGGGGATTAAATTAGACAGTGCTAATGAAGCCTCTGTCTTGCACACAGTATGGACACAACATATCATTCATAAAGAAGGGACAGCTTCAGTACCGGGCACCGAAAATATGGAAAATTTGTCCGACAAAGGGGGAAGAGAATCTGAAGCAAGGGAAACACAGATCAGGCCATTGTATTCATCTGTCTTGGGACATCACGATGCAGAGATTCTTTCTCTTTTCTGTTTTTCCCCATGATCATGGAGGTTTTGGCAGTCTGTGAAGCCTATGGGATCCCTTCTCTGAATAATGTCTTTAACTGCATAAATAAAAGGCATAAGCTTGCAAAAAAAAAAAACCCAATAGTTATGCACATACTTTTAAAATTGTATCAGAGTAACATACATGCTGTTTTATCAATGCAGTTATCAGCAGCTTTCTGCAGAAAGAGCCAGATAGTACATACTTTAAGCCTTGTAGGTCAGAAGGTCTGCAACAATGATGCATAAATAAATGGGCGTGGCTGTGTTCCAATAAATTTTATTTACAAAATCAGGTGGCAGCCTGGATTCAGCCCACAGGCTAGTTTGCTGACCCCTGTATTAACGCATGAAATAACAAGATATATTATAAGGTCTAGTAGCTACCATAATTTCTAATTAAGTGTAATGATGATAAATGACATGTTGAGGTAGCTGTACTAACAGTAATAGATGGAAGTATCTATGATTGCTTCTGGTAACATGGGCACGGATACTGCTTTATACTACGTGGCTTCTTGCTACACTCATGATCGAAGTAATGCAAAATTTCACATTCTCACAGAGTTGTAACTTTCCTCCTAAATAAGTTCATGGACCCCAGGTGAAAATGGTGGTTTTCCATGGCACATAGAAGAAAATCCAAATACCTACTATGATTTACAAGGCTCAGCGTGATATGGCCGCAGCCAACCTTCCCAATCATATCCGATCCATTTCCCACCCCTCAGCTCACTCTCCTGTTCCCCTTTGTTCCTATCACACCAAGTTCTTCATGCTTCCAGGCTTTCATCCTGGCTGTTCCTTTCCCTGAAATGCTGAGCTCTGCCTCCTTGTTATCATCAAGTTTTGGCTCAAATGTCTCATTAGAGAGACATTCCTAATGCCTCATGGCAATCTTGGCCAAGGCTCACAGATGGACATCCGGGGCCTCACTGAGCGATACGGACTGCCCCGGAGCTGGCACGACCCAATTATGACGACCCAGAACCCAAACATTAATTTTGGGTAGCACAAATCCTTACAGGAGAATTATTGTTTAGAGAGGAGGTATAAGTTTTCTTCTCAGGGCTCACAATGTTAGAAAAATAAGGGCCCTAAGCTCCCGCTGCTGGAAACCATGTCCACACTCTTACAGCTTTATTTCATTTTTATCTGGTTATTTGTTAACTTGAACCAAGCCAAGTCATGCTTCTGACCCATTCTTGAGCCTGTATCCTAGGGCTGGCCTAGCAGGCTAAACCTCAATAGCAACACCTACCACACTCTACCCCCAGAGCTTTATCACAAGACGTCACTCACTTCCTTCATACCACTTACCCCAATCTGAAAATAAATGCCTTGCTCGGTCTTTACAAACTTCCTGTCTGTGTCCACACACACGAGAACATATGCAAGAGAAGAGTGGACATCTTCACGTTTTGTCATCTTCAGTGCCTAAAACAGTGCCTGGTGGGTGAAATGTGTTCAAGAAATACTTTTAAAATGAATGGAATGGGTATTTTAATCATAAAAGAGACTAAGAGCCAGAGTATATCCGTAAACTAAAGCTTACTGGCCACTTATGTCTTCAAAGACAGAAATACTGTCCCTTTCTTCCTCCCACAATGCAAATAAATCTTAAACCATCCTTCCTTCCCTTCTTTATTCTACAACCTTCTATCAACAAGTGTGTATTTATTTCATGCTTACTACGAGGCACATGTATCATTAAGCATTTTTTTAAAGACTTATTTCTTTGAGAGAGAAAGAAAGAGAGAGCATGCAGGGGAGAGGAGCAGAAGGATATGGAGAGAAAAATTCAAGCAGACTCTATGCTGAGAGCGGAGCTTAACACAGGGCTTACAAGCTCAGGACCCTGAGATCATGACCTGAGCTGAAACTAACAGAAGGATGCTTAACCGACTACACCACCGAGGTGCCCCTCATTTAGCATTTTTTTTTAAAGAGAGAACTGAGGGGCGCCCGACTGGCACAGTCAGTTAAGCGTCTGACTCTTGGTTTCGGTTCAGGTCATAACCTCAGGGTCATGAGATCGAGCCCCACACAGGGGAACATGCTCTGTCTCTGTCTCTCTCTCTCTCTCTCTCTCTCTCTCTCTGCCCCTGTCCCTTGTGTTCTTTCTCTCTCTCTCTCAAATAATCAATCTTTATTTTAAAAAAAAGAGAGAAATGGGGGCACCTGGGTGGCTCAGTTGGTTAGGCGACTGCCTTCGGCTCAGGTCATGATCCTGGAGTCCCGGGATCGAGTCCCGCATCGGGCTCCCTGCTCAGCGGAGAGTCTGCTTCTCCCTCTGACCCTCCCTCCTCTCATGCTCTATCTCATTCTCTCTCTCAAATAAATAAATAAAATCTTTAAAAAAAAAAATTAAATTAAATTAAATTAAAAAAAGAGAGAAATGAAATATATTTGCTCATGTTCCAATATCAATCCACATGTTCAGAACGGTGTTGAATGGAAATGAGCTTTATTCCCCCACACCATTCACCTAAGCTGCAGCCTCAGGCTGCCCTGGCCCAGGAGCGAAGTCACAAACAGCCCCCAAGCTCTGCAACAACTGAGCTCTGCAGCTCACGAGACTGTCCAGAACCACTCTCAGGAGTTCACCTGCTCCTGCCCTAAGGGAAAGGGCCCTGTTATGAGAAGAAGTGGGAGGGATGCCCTAGGAAATCAGGCTGCAGACTCAGCGTGGGAGGGCAAGTGCCCAGCAGCGTGCACCAAAGAAAGAATGGGCTTCGGTCTGAACCCACATGAGTTGCCTTCATGCCGTACTCTCCTCTCCCTCCTTGCACCAGGAGTGAAATCAGAGTTTAAATAGAGTCTTCTAGGGGGGTTAGTAGGGATAATAGATGTAAGAGGAGGTAAGTAAACAATCAAACCTTTAAATAGTATTAAAAACTCATCTGCATTTTGGCTTTTCTCTGCCTTTTTCCCTGGAGCACCCCCACTGCACTCAGACATCCAGGCCTCGTCTCCAGAAGCTGTCTGTCTTGCCAGGGTGGGTGGGGGGGCTCACTCGACTTTCGTCGAAAGCACCAGTGACATCGTCAGCAATAACAAGACTGTGCCAATTCAACTAGGAAGGGTGTTTTCCTTAAGAGTTGATCCAAAAACAACTGATAAAGAAAGCATTTCTTTTATAGACTTATTCTCTGTCATCTATGTGTCTAATTCAGATGAATTAACTAATTGGTATGAAGGGACAACTACTTGAATTAAATGCCTTTTTTCACATAGAGACTCTACAATGAGGTTTTGTGTTTCTCATTATAAAAAGATCCTATGAAACAAGATGACACACATCAGAGAAACATGGGCTGATTTAAAAAGCCATTTAAGGGGCGCCTGGGTGGCTCAGTCGGTTAAGCATCTGCCTTCGGCTCAGGTCATGATCCCAGCGTCCTGGGATCCAGCCCTGCATAGAGCCCCGCATCAGGCTCCATGCTCAGCAGGGAGCCTGCTTCTCCCTCTCCCTCTGCCTGTCTGCCTACTTGTGATCTCTCTCTCTCTGTGTCAAATAAATAAATAAAATCTTTTTTGAAAAAGCCATTTAAAACATGGCTTTTAGCAAAAGATAAAGATTTAAATAAAAATTAGTTAAAATCCAGTCTGTACAATTAGTCATAACCAATCATATTCAATGTTACTTAATCTCTTTGATACTTAATTTTGTTAATCTTAAAAAAAAAAAAAACAGGAAATACACTGACTGGTAAATATATCTCAGTGCTTTTGAAGTATTTGTAGAAATTAATTAAGCTAACAGAATGACTTATAAGCAAAGGATCAATAAATAATACATAAATAGCTATAAACAATGGAAGTGCTCAAAAACAGATATAATTTATGATGGATACAAAATTATGAGGTGCCTAGGCATACATTTTACTAAATGTAATTAAAGGAAAAAATTACAAGACTTTAACTGAAAAATGTGAAAGAACATTCTAATAAATGCAGATATATTGTATTCATGGATGAGATAGATAAATATCCTAAAGAAAACAATTTTCCCCCAAAGTTAATCCATAAATTAGTTCAATGTTAATTAAAATCCTAACAGGATTTGACAAGCTGATGCTAAAATACATATAAATGGTAGAGTATGGACTAGGCAGGATGATTTTGATGAAGAAAAAGAAGACAGGTCCATCCTATTAGGTATCCAGTTTTGTTACCAACTTGGGTAAATGTCCGAAGCTGTATGATAAGGAACAAAACGAAGAGCCACACAGATGCCTATATTTGAGAAAACTTGACTCCTGGCAGAGGTGGGAAGATGGGCAATGAATTGTCAATAAATGGTGCTAGGACAAAAAAGATAAAATTAGATCCCTACCTAATACACACACACACACACATTTTCAAACTGGATTAATGACCTATATAAAAATCGAGACTTTCTAGCTTTTGAAAGAAAACACAAGAGACTATGTTTCTGACAGATGGCTAGAGAAAGTGCATTTAAACAAGACATGGGAAGCCCAAGCAACAAGGGAAAAAAATGATCAATGTGATCAAATTAAAATGGTTTTTTAACTTCTTTTTGACAATAGACACCATTGAAAAGTTAACAAACAGCTATGGACTGAGTGGAGATATATAAATAAGAACCTGTGTCCATATGCTATGAAGAACTCCTATCCATCAATGAGAGTTCAGCACTCCCCTCCCACTGCTGGACAGAGACTGGACAGGCAGTTTGTAAAAGGTAAAGTCCGAAGAGAGAGCAACATAAGAATTATGTTCAGCTTTTGGCAGTTAGGGAAACATTAATGAAAACCACAAGAAGCCGCGTGGCACCCCCATCCACATGGCTAACATCAGGCAAGACCGTGACAGCAAGCACTGGTTAGGACAAAGAGAGTAGGAACTCTACATTATGGGTGGCAGTAGGATGGTTGAAAGCAGTTGGGCAATTCCTGAGAAGGGTGAAGATGGGCCTCTAACCCAAGGGCTTTCTACACTGTCCTCTGGGATACCTTGAAATGAGGTCGCGTGAATACACGTACAAGGATATTCATTACCGTACTATTTGTGATACCAACATTGGGGAAACAACGGCTTCCCAACTGGGTTTTATTCATGCCGTGGGATATTATACATAATTCCTCTCAAAAATACAACTTTGGTTGAAAACCTTAAATTGCAAAATGTTACCTACGGTATGATAGCAATAACTCAAATTTAAAATGCGAAACAATTCTCTATATTATTCATGAAACCATAAATATGTAGAAAACCTATAAAACATGCATGAGAATAACATACATCAATTTCAGGCAAGTATTTACCTCTGGGGAGGGAGGAATAGCAAGAGGAACAGGAAAAATGACAGAGTAGGGCTTAAGCCAGACCAGCACTTTTTTTTTTAAAGATAATCTGAAGCAATAGGCAAGCTATGAGTATCTATTAACATCTAGATGGCTGGGTGTATGGATGTCAGTTACATCATTTCCTGTGCTTTTTTGGTGTGTTTGAGATACTGCATGATTATAAAGTTTTTAAATTACCATTTAAATGAATTCTGCTAAACAACAGTATCACTAGAGCAAAACTCATCTGTCTGAATCAAAAGTAGTGACTGCATTTCTCACATCTTTGCATTACTTTGTAATGAGGGGATAATTAAGGATCAACATATATTTAAAAACGATGTGCTGACTATAAATTAGCCTTGCACAATCCTGCTCTTCTTTTCCCTGCCAACAGTTACATTCTTAAAACAACCAAAATGCAGTCTTTTTAAAAAGTGCCTATTAGTCAAGCCAGTGGTTTTCAAATAATGAAATCCTTTTGTTCTAGAAAGGGAGGAAAAAAAAAAAAAATCCCTCAGATGATGCCTCAGAAGCTAAAACAGACAAAGAGGTATTGTGTTAATATTAACATGTTTTATGAGCTTAGATTTGTAAATGTATATTTTATTAAGATAATCAATAGGAAGAAGGAGGATTTTTTATTAACATAAAAATTCAATATCTGGTATTGTGGATGATTATTACAATAATATAACAAGCTCCCACATTCAATTTACTTTGTGTTTTGTTATCTTATTCAATATGGAGAAAATCTGGATATATTCACACAGTGTACTAGTTTTCGACTGCTGCATAACAAATTACCACAAATTTAGGAGCTTAAAACAACACAAATGTATGATGTTACAGTTTCTGTGGGTCAGGAATCGAGCACATTTTAGCTGGGTCCTTTACTTGGGGTCTTACTGGGCTGAAATCGAGGTGTTGGCTGGCTGAATCCTAATTTGCAACGCAGAGGCCTCTTCCAAGTTCATTCCAGTTGTTGGTGAATTTATTTCCTTGTAGTGGTATGACTAAGATCCCTCTCCCCCCCATTTTTTAGCTAGCTGTTGACCAGGAATCACGCTCAGCAGTTAGAGTTAGCTCTCCTTACCCTGGAGCCTTCTCCACAACATGACAACCTGCTCCTTTTCAAGGCCAACAGGAGAGCATCTTTGTAATGCTTTAGCTTCTTTTAAAGGTCCCATCTGATTAGGCTAGGCCCACGAAGATAATCGTCCTTTTGATTAAGCCAAAGTCAAATGATTAAGGACTTTAATTGATTCTGCAAATCCCTTGGACCATACAGTGTAATAGAATCACAGAAGTGACATCCCATCATATTCCCAGGTCCAGACTGCACTCAAAAGAGACAGAGTTATACTGGGTATGCAACACTAAGTGGTGGGTATCTTGGGTGCCACCTCAGATCCTGCCAACCACACACACGTACGTACCTGTCAGCGGTCACTGTTTCTGAAAGCCTACCTTGAAATCTCAGGAGTCTCTCCAGATGCTTGGAAAAGACACAATGGGACACTTTTTCTTTCAAATCTATATACCTAACATCTAATCTCAACTCTCATTCATTCCTGATAAATATTCAAAGTCAGACAAAAAATATTCAAAACTCACAGAAAGGCATGGAATAAAATTGGATTTTCACCTGTTACTGGACACCAGCCATGCTCCTAAGCCAATATATCTGAACTACCCAGATCTTCTGTGAGCCAGCCCTACACTTGCTTAATGATTTGGCTTGAATGGATAGAGTCATGCCTGATTTAAAGAAAAACAGCACAATCTCCCCAAAGACACGTTTATAAGAAGTGTAAATATATGCACAGGGATGGAGGAAATGAAATGCTTCCTACGGAGGTCTGTTTAAAGTCAACTTAACCTGGCACCTTAAGTTAATAATGATGAAGCTATTATTACAGTTTATGTTGATTCTTTCACTCATGCTTAAATAGCTCAAAATAATATTTTAAAAGGCTATATAAATCAAATACATCTGCAATTCCTAAACCACCTCTGAAAACCCCTGAAATGGAAGATCTTGGTTTCAGTTCCAAAATTGATACTCAGGGGGCACCTGGGTGGCTCAGTCCTTAAGCATCTGCCTTTGGCTTAGGTCATGATCCCAGGGTCCTGGGATCGAGCCCCGCATCGGGCTCCCTGCTCTGCGGGAAGCCTGCTTCTCCCTCTCCCACTCCCCCTGCTTGTGTTCCCTCTCTCGCTGTGTCTCTCTCTGTCAAATAAATAAATAAAATCTTTAAAAAACAAAAAAACAAAATTGATACTCAGAAGCTGTGTAACCTAAAGCCCCAAAGCCCCTAAGACCTCTGTGTGCTTCAATGAAATCACCCATTGAAGTGGCTGCCGCCTAGAGGGTCCTTAATAAATGGACTGCATAAGCAGGATCACCCAATTTAACTCATCGTTAAACTTTTATTTTGTAAGGGATGAGTGAAATAATTACAAAAAGACTGAGTTTAAAGAATGGACACGTTAGCATTGTTTTAAAAATAAAAAGGGAGGGAAAGGAAGAGGAAAAAAGGCAATTAAAAAGTCCAAACAAAAAGAACTGATTTTAAAATTGAGTATTTCAACCATGAAGGAAGTTTGACAAATAAATAGAAAATATGACTCACTGAGGGATGACCATGGACTGGGCACCTTGTATGTTGTCTTGCTGGCATTAGCATTTTAATTGTCATTGTACAATGAAAGGGACAGAGTATATTCACTAACAACATGTTAAGATGTCCACTACGTATTAGGTTAAAACACAAATTATGAAAGAATGTGTAAGCTATGATCTCATTTTACAAAAACAAATACGCACCCAAACTCATATTACGTTTGAAGTATGTATACTAAAATGTCAGTTTTCACTGTGTAACAGGATTGTGATCATTTAAACAGTTTTTACTCTTCTTTTCTTCTAATGTCTCAAAAGTGCTTACTCTACGTAAATTTTTTAAATAAAATTTGATACTTCCTATCGGTTTGCTGAGAAGCAGCAAATAATGGAAAAGGGACTATTTTATGTAAGTTGTATTAAATTAGTAAAGTGGCATCTTGTTATTTTTTTATATCTAAAAATCTAAACCTAACTAACAGGGCATGTGAGTCTGAAGTTGCAAGAGAGAGAGCATCTGAACACAGAGGAAGAGAAAGAAAAGTAGATGAACAGAGACCAGGAAGAGACATTTTTTTAAAAGATGGCTAATAGGGGCACCTAGGTGGCTCAGTCAGTTAAGCGTCTGCCTTCAGCTCAGGTCATGATCCTGAGGTCCTGGGATTGAGTCCTGCATTGGGCTCCCTGTTCAGCTGGGAGGCTGCTTCTCCCTTTCCCTCTGCTCCTCCCCCAACCTCACGTGCTCTCTCTCTCTCTCTCACTTGCTCTCTCTCAAGTAAATAAGTAAAATCTTAAAAAAATAAAATAAAATAAAAGATAGCTAGTAACATAAAGATGTTACTATGGAAAGATGGAATGAAAGAAAAGTCACAGACAGAAAGACAGAAAGGAAAAAATCAGCAGGAAGAAACAGGGTCACAGGAGAAAAACAAACAGAGAGCAGAGAAAGAATGGCAAAAGAGAAGAAATACATTTTAAACAATCATAATGCAAGAGGAAGCTATCCCTTCCTATTCATCTCTTAATGAAATGGAAAATCTTAAATAAGATCACAAAATGAATCATTTTTAAAGTTATTTTTTGGTTTTTGTTACTTTTCTCCTCATAGGAGTGAGAAATGAAGCGTGTGCTTGATAGCCAAGATTAACTTGACCTACACCAGTCTCAGAGACTGGACAGGACTGCAACCAATCCACCAGGTGTCTTTCAGATCTTTCTCTTTGTCTACAGCACCAAGTTCGAGACTATCTTTGAAAAGTGAAGAGTAGTTAGTTACCAATTTACAAGTGCAGCTGATGTAACAAAGCTCTCTCTTTTATTTTTTAACTTTAAACTTTAGGTATGGTAAAGGAAGTGAACCGATATCCCCCAAAATTGTACTCAAAAGAAGAAGGTGTAACTATCAAAGTGCCTAATGGATTCCCTCTAAATTCCTGTGAACACTTCCTCAGTTTACACAATCACTGTGCCCCCTGCTCTCCACCCTCAAGAAAGAGAAGTGATAGATCTTTCCTCCTCCTGTCCTTCATCATTGTGAAAATCGTCTCATTGCTGCTCTATGTTTTACTAATGTAAAATTTCTTCTACTTTTCTTACTTTATGTTTTCTTCTTCCTCTTAGCTTAAGGAGTTGAAATCTAGCAAAAGTGAAAAGGTAGAGTTTGATCTTTGAATAACTTCTGGAAAGTAGTAAACCTATCTGAACGCTCTTTCCTGAAAGAGAAAGGTAAAAAGATGTTGCGTGCAAGTGGCTTAATTAAAAAGCCCCAAAGTTCTTTGCCACTCCTCCCATAGAGAGGAAGATCCCCTGCCCTCTCCCCTGGAATCCAGGCAGGTTTGTGACAGCTTCAAGCAGTCGAGTAGAGCAGAAGATTCCGGAGCACTTTTAAGGCTCGATCACAAAAAGCCATGCAGCTTCTGCTTGGCTCTCTTGAAACACTGGCTCTTAGAAAGTGCCCTCTCAGGAAGCTTCCCGGAACACTGGCGCATGCTGTGAGGAAGCCCAAGCCACATGCAAAGGCCACATGTAGGCACTCCCATTTACAGTCCCAGCTGAGCTGAGGCTTTGAGTCATCCCAGTCCAGAGGACAGACATACCAGTGATGAAGCTTCCAAATGATTCCATCTGCCAGATATCTGTGTCTTTCCAAATGAGACTCCAGACATCATCATGCAATGGCAAGGCATCATCCCTGCTTTGCCAAGTCCAAATCCCTGACCCAGAGCATCAATGAGTATAACTAATCGTTTCCACTGATAATGGGGTTTTGTTTTATGTTTCTAAGTTTAGGGTGTTTTTTGATGCAACAGTAGATAACTGGAGCAATGGAGATTAAAAAGAAATGATCACACAGCAGTTAGTACCGTAAATTAACTGTGATCACAGTGGAAAGAGTGGGCAACCTAGAACCTCCATGTCACCCACTGTCAGCCTGAAAACAGCTGCAAGCAGGTGGAGGTTAAGATCTCTTTCCTCTGCTCTCTCCCCGGTCTGTCTACCTAACTTTCTTTCTTTTTTTATTTCTCTTTTTTCTTTTGATCTTTGTTCATACCTACCCCTTAAGTCTGCCCTTGGGTCACTGATTTACTGTTGTAGAGGGTATTCATTTTTCATGAAACAAATATTTATTGAGCATTCTTCTAGATATTAGGATAACAAAGGTGAGGAAATCTAACTCTGTCCTTGACCTTGTAATAAGATGTTTTTCAAACTGTGGATCACAACCATTAATAATCACAAAATCATCCTGATGGGTCCTAGCAAACACTTTGAAAATAAAAATAATACAGAAAATAACAGACTAAAACTAACAACAAAAAAGGATTTCCAAGTAGTATAGTGAGTTATAGTTTCATGAATCCTTCATCCTGACACGAACACATGATGTCTGTATTGTGTTTCCGTCCTAAAACTTTGAGAAACATAGTCTAATAGCTAGACAAAAATAAATCTCATTTCTGAAGTATAAAACACATGAATGAGATTGTGTTTAGGAAATGTGCAATTAAGTTGCTGGCTTTGGAACACGCTGTAAGAGTCACAGAATCATTCTCCTCTACTAATAACGGGTTTTGTTTTTTACTGTTGGTAGCTTTGTTTAGAAGGAGTGTTCTAGTGTTTCTAGGGCCATCTTTGGTGAACAAGTGCCTGCCTTCAGAGTGTGTCACTCATTCTGTATCTGAGCATTTCACAGTTAAATGTTTGAGTACTTGAGTCAATCTATTCATTGGTTTAATAGCTGAGTTAGAGAACACGGAATTATCATGACCTCTGGCATTTATCTTTGCCTGCAATTCTAGAAGCAGTCATATCTTACCAAACCCAAGCTAGGGAGCTTAAGCTAAAAAAAAAAAAGTTAGCTGCCTGTGTAATCAATATGATAGCCTCTATCCAACAGTCAGTGGTAAACATTAAATAACACGTCATAAAACCACTGAATCTGAGTAATACTGATGGCAGTCAGTACCTCCTCTCTCCTGCACCCTCTCATTTATGTTACTCAACTTAGACTGGCCTTTTTTTTCCCCATCATCCTGAAATAAGTATATATTCTTCCAAGTCTTCCCAAGAGGAAAAGCACCAAATGATTCAAAATGATAGCTCCCATCTAATTCCCGAACTCTAATTAGGAAATTCTAAAACCACCCCAAAAAATGTTTTTACAGAAAACTTCAGAAAGACTACTGCCAATTTAGTTTGAGTCACTGAGAGCAAAACAGCAGGATAGAGGTGAGAAGACATTCCCAGAAAAGGCAGTGGCTGGTGGAAGCCCAATACCAGGGCTAGAGAGCTTGTGAGCAAAATGCAGGACAATCTGAGGCTTGTATGCACGTGTGTGGGTGTGTGTGGGGGGGGCGTGGGTGGGCTGTGTTTCAGTTTTCACAGGTTGGGCTTGATGGATTGAGAAAGGGCTGAGGGAAGCAAAAGTAGTACCTATCATTTGTATCCCAAACAACATCACAGGAATCAAATACCCAGGTGTACCATATGGCTATCACACTGCCCATTGCTCAGCCTTTTGTCTTCATCTACTGAATTGGGAAAAATCTAATAGGTCTAATAAAATCTAAATGTTAATAATATTAATAATCTTTTGGTTCCTGACTTGAAGAAACTCAAAATGCAAGTCTGGGGATGATTATAAAACACTGTTGGTTAGCATGTGGCCAGGTGCTATAGACTCAATGCCTGTGTGTCCCCAAAATTTGTTTGTTAAATCCTAATGCCCAAAGTGATGGTTTTAGAAGATGGGGCCTTTGGGGAGGTGGGCCTTTACCCTCATGAATGGGATTAATGCCCTTATAAAAGAGACGGTAGGGAGCTTTCTCTCCCTTCTGCCATGTGAGGGCACAGTGACAAGATGGCCGTCTATGAACCAAGAAGCGAGGCCCTCACCAGACACCAAATCTGCCAAGATGAAGGTGCTTCCAGAACTGCGAGAAATAAAATTTGGTTGTTTATAAGCCACTCAGTCTACGGTATTTTCTTATAGCAGCTTGAAAGGACTAAGACACAAGCAAATACAAGATGACCTATTTCAAAGCATTCTTTGTGTTGGTCAAAATTCTTGCTCCAACTTCTATTCTTGGTGACTTGTTTCCACCATATGTACATGTAATGCCAGCTGCGAACAGTTGCATCCAGTGGTTCACTGGTTATTGGAAAATGGGTCACCACAGTGGAGTGTGACTATGGTAAGCCTCTCTTTCATTTAATGAAAAAGAGTGTGTGGGTGTGGGGTAGAGAATGCCAACAAGGTTCCTAAGTCATGGGCCGTATTTTCCTTCACAGAAACTCTGAAGTATTTATTTAAGCCTAGCATTCTCTCTGCTCTCCTGTGACCACTGCTTCCTCAGAGCCAATTGCCTGAAATAAAGAACTTGAGATGGGTGAGCCACATGAATATTAATGGCTCCCCACGGTGAGATAAAGTAAAACACACTTTCTCAGATTGAACTATCACATAATTAAGGGTAAATTATCATTCACAACTACAGTTTGATTCTTAGAGTTTGTTATTTGCTACATTGAAAATAAGAATGATAATACTGACTTTGAAACTGGATTACTAGCTGATTATCTGCACAATAAAGATTTATTTGTATAATATAAGGTACGGTGGAGGGGGAAGCTCTTATTTCTCCCTCCCCATGGCTATTGCTGTGAACTAGAGAAATTCCTAAAGTTGACCAAATTCTCAGCAATGGATCATTTATTCCAAAATAGGGAGTACTACAATCCATGCAACTGATTTAATTATTATCTTATGAAACTTCATGAATCTTCAAAAATTTTTAATTGATATCCAACTAAGTATAGGTGTGGGGGTGGGGGAGAGAAAGAGAGAGAGAGTGAATGTATATACAGTACTTATTTTGGGAAAGATAATTAATAAGCTGTGGGGGATCAAAAGCCAACTTTTTAACACTGATTTAACACTCTAAGAGAAGCATTAAGATTCATTTACTCACCCTACAATTCCTCCACAGTGAATAATCTGAAAGTGTATGTGCATATTCTGGTAATTGAATTAACCAAAATCATACATAATTTATTAAGAGACTAATTGTACTTTCTATCCTGCAAAGAAAACTGCATCACATTAAATCAACAAACAGTCCTCAAACACCTACTTATTTTGTTCAAGGAACGAGGTGAGACACTGTCATGGGGATTTAGAGGTGGAATACACAGTTTTTGATTGTAAGGCATTTGTAAGCCCAGGGGAAAGAAAACACAAATTAGCGCACAAATAGTTAAAACATCAGTTCAAGGCAACAGTAAAGAGATGCAGGTTCTGATTAGCTAACAAACGAACCTAAGAGACAGTAACCTAAAGAAGCAATGATTCTGCTAGCAGTAGAGGAGAGAAGAAATTTACAAAAGGACTGAATTAAGAAACTAATTTCCAAAATTGGGGTTAAGATTATTTCAGGCAAGGGGCGCCTGGGTGGCTCAGTCGGTTTAGCGACTGCCTTCAGCTCAGGTCATGGTCCCAGGGTCCTGGGATCCAGCTCGAGTGGGGCTCCCTGCTCAAAGGGGAGTCTGCTTCTCCCTGTGCTCCTCCCCCGGCTAATGCTCAAGCTGGGCAGTTTCTTCCTGCTCAAACAATTTAGGGTTGGTTAAGGAGAGGAGGTGAGCTATCCTGAAGTGGTGGTTATTTTAATAACATTGTTTCCAGTGTGTGATTGTTGCTGAGAGTCATCTCCCCAGAAGCAAGGAGTATGTCATTTCCTGTCTTTATCCCCAGCACCTAGTGTTGTACCTGAAATACAATGGGGGGAGAGGGGCGGGAGGAGGACCAGAATTAAATTCCAAGAGTAAGGTTTATTTGGAGAAGACGAAGGCAGTTTGTCTAAAGCTGAGGGAACAAGAGAAAGACAGCAAATTGAAAATGTTGCCTGGGGTTAGACTGTGGCCCACACTGATGGCCAGGTGAAGGAAGGAAGGAAGTTGGACCTCATTCTCTCTCAGCAACAGTGGAAACCAACCAGAATGAGGCCTCCAGTACAGGGAGCACCCAGGCCTCTGAGCCAATAAGAATTCATAATATGGGTTTTCATCACAGGCAGGAATCAGGGGAAAGATCCAGAGGCTTGCTCCCACTTCTAGTGGTAGTATTCAAATATGGCACTAGGACCACCAGCATTTTGTTTAAAATGCTCGAACCCCAGCCTTGATCTACTGAATCTAAATCTCTAGATTTGAGACGTGATCTACATTTAAGTCTGAGAGCTGCTGTTTTGGAAAATGAAAATACCCCAGGGGGATGGGACACAGATTTACTATCTAGAGAGTATATTATACTGTAAATACACTAATACCATTGCAATGTATATCTTAATTGGGCAGATTTTATGGTGTATGAGTCAGATGTTTAAAAAATAAAGCAGAAGAGTTCAGATCCTACTTAAAAGATTTTTTTTAAATGTGTACTGAATCATATAGGTCCAAAAATGTAGGGTCAAAGTGTAAACCTAATTGATTCAAAAATCATATTCCCAATAATCTTTCCAAACGTGACCCCCATCAATCATCAATTGGTGTCAATCTAGTCTACCTCCAGACTGAAAGCTCTATGAAATCAGGCACTTCATTATCTTTCTCACCCCAGCATGTGTTTAACTGTCAAATCTGAGCAAATCACTTTCTCCCTCTTGTACTTCTATGCCCCAATCTATTACAGATTTTTTTCTACTTATTTTCTTATGAATATAAGTTAGAAAATTTTTACATTCTAAATTAGGAGTACCCAAAAGGGAAGCTAAAATTGGATATGTTAGTTGGGTAACTATATGTTAACATTTTATCTGGCTGTGCAAATCAACACATTCATCAAGAAGATATCACTGTGAAAATAAATAAAAGAGTAGCTTTATTTAACTTCAATGTGTTATTATTAACCTTAGCCAGGATATCAAGGAGGTTAATAGATAGCAAGCGTTTCAAGAACATTCTTATCTGGTCCCATTTTCTCCTTGGAATCAAGAGGGCCACCCAGCATTTGATGTCAATCTCTAGATATATTTCAAAATACCCTTGCATTTCTTTCCTCTCTGTAGTAAAAGGTTTTCTGATCATTTCTAGCATAGGCTGACCACTCTTCCCTTATGGTGTATGCAGACTAATCACAGGGGAGTCTGTAGTCCAATCATTTATGGTTTAGCTTAAAACCCTCTGAAGGCTCCCCGGTGTTCTCAGAATAAAGTTTAAAATCCTAGGGGCACCTGGGTGGCTCAGTTGGCTAAGCGTCCAACTCTTGATCTCAGCTCAGGTCTTGGTCTCAAGGTTATGAGTTCAAGCCCGGTGTTGGGCTCCACGCTGGGCGTGGAGCCTAATTTAAAAAAAAAAAAAAAAAGGTGTAAAATCCTTATTATGGCCTGACAAGGCCTTTAGAATTGAGGCTTATGTAAAAACTCTCTCGACACATCTTGCCCATTTTAAGGGCCTCCCCCTCCACCTTTGTCCTAGATCTCTGCTTAAATGTCACCTGCTCCGGGCTAAATTAGGTCTGTATGCTTTCCTCCGTCCTTTGTGACACAATTGTAACTGGTTAATTTGGGGTAAATACTTATTTGTCTCTCTCTCCTTCTGGATTTTGAGAATCATGAAGGTTGGAACTATCTTGAGCTTAGCACAGTGCCTTGCACATAGGGGAAGTCAATACAAGTTTGTTTTATCGAATATATGCATACACAGTGGTTATTGTTGTTGTTCTCCTCCTGGCATGGCTGTTTCTGTTTGACAGACCTGGATTATGAGCTGGCAGATCCAGTACAAGTAGCCTGTCTAGTAGAGTCCAGTGCTTTCCAAAAGCTGGTGACAGGCATTCCAGCAGACATTAGGGCAGGGAGCATCCATAACAGAAGTCAGGTTCAATCGCAAGTCAAAAAAGAAAGAACTCAGCAGTGGGGCGCATGTGAACGTGCAGTCCTTAACAAGTCCACAGCAGGCAGCAGGTTGTGAGGGGAAGACAAGGGAGAGAGCAAAGGGGCAGCACGAGAAATGCTTAGAGTCAGGAGCCCGAGGAGAGCTGAAGGCACAGGGCAAGGTGAGAAGCAGGCACATTTCTCTTTGCATTCCTGCCTGCTGAGAGCCAGGCTTGGGGCACTGGCCCAGGTCTGCAGGTGGTGGCCCGTGCTGGTCACACCTGGCTGAGGGGTAGACTTGCCGAAGCAGGGACAGTGGCTTCCATTGAATGAATCCAGAACCTTGTACCGCAGGCAGCAGAAAAGGCAATGTCATGTGGCTGGGTCAGGAAATTCACAACATCCCTGGGCTCTGGTTTGCTCAAATTAAGATGCCGATCCCAATGAAGTTCTTTGATTGAGAGTAACAAAGACCAACTTGAGGTGGTTTAAGTAAAGGGGCAGGACTGAAAAGCCCCAGCAGGTCCTCTCACAAGGGTGCAAAGACAGGAAACAGCAGAAAGGGAAATCAGGATAGGGAGCTTCTCCCTCTCCACCTCCTCTGACTCCCTCAGGGCCCTTCATCCCCACTTACTCTCAATCCTTCCTGCAGGCTGGTTTTACTCCTCGCCCTTACAGCTCAGTCCACCAAACCCTGTAGTTAGCTTGCAGGAAGATTTATCTGCCATCAAATGTGATTCCATATGACTTTCCCGTTTGAGCAAACACCATCACCCAACTTACCTCTCAATTTCAGATTCCCAGAAGAGATTGCACGGGGGCCCGGCTAGGCTAAGGTGTCAGCTCCCGGTGCCATTAGCTGTGGGGCAACAGGACAAGGAAACATGCCAGGCCACAGAGCTGCTCGTCCCAGGAACCAGGACAGGACAGCTCCCCAGGAAAAGACATACCTCAGCTCGCTCTGTATTTTGTTTGGTGGTGGTGGTGCTGGTGGTCTGTGTATTTGTGTTACTTTCTTCAGGGAAGAGCACCCTCCAAACGTGAGGCTTCCTTGAACTAGTAAACTTAAACACAGCCTTGTATTTATTCTCCCTAGTTAACCCTTCCTTGTAATGATTTTTCAGTGACTCTCAAACATTTTTGACCCCAAACCAAGGGAAAAACTAAGACTATCCCCGTATTGCCTATTAATGTATGAGAAGCAAATATTTCACAAAACAACACCTATAATAGACTATTATTTTTGTACTCTTTTATAGTCCCTTCTTAAAGCTCTTCCAATAGACTAAAATGATTTCATTCCCACTAATGAGTGATGATCTACAGTTTGAAAAATGCTATTAATTCTATTGTCCTGTAATTTTATTACTTAAAAAGTTCTACACTTTCACATTATACTTAAAATAGAAGAAAATTTCCCAATCTTTTCTCAGAAATACCTCCAACCCCACAAAGTTTTAGCCACTTTGAAAAGATGAACCAAGTTGGCGTGAGATGTCTAGTGCTTAAGGACACCAACACGAAACAGGAAGATGTGGTGAACACAAATACCCCTACTCTCTCTTTTATGAGATAGCCTATGTCCATCACACAAAAAGGGGCATGTTTGAAATAAAATTTACCCAAGGCATATGTACAAGTTTGAATTGTTTTCATTACAGCGTTCTTGAGCCAGGCACACGACAGCCCTGCTCTCATTCTGTGTAGTGACCAACAGAGACATGTACCCCTATGTTAGCTGAGCCCATTCAGAGGTGCCACCCACCATCTGTGTACAAAGCTGACCCTCCCACACAGAGATGGAACCAGTTCCCTGGGGCTCACTCCTTGTCCCAAATGGAAAAGAAGCCCTACTGATGATGTGTGCACCTTTGCGGAATTTCTCAGGCAAAATACTTGGCTCAGCAATGGTGATCAAATTGGGTTACTGGGGCAAAGGTGTATGTAGAATCAAAGGCTTTCTGGAGGACCAAGAGCTGGTAGAATGAGGACGTTGAGCAGAGGAAACCGGGGAGGTAAAAGAGGACGGAAAGACCTATTTTCATCTCCGGCTCCAAGAGCTGACGTGCCTCCCATTCGTGGCATGGCATGATGAGAACTGTCGGAATGCCTGCCTGTCTCACAGAACAGCCTAAGAGCGTGGGACACTGGCTCTGGAATCAGTCTTCCTGGGCCCAATCCCAGCTCACTTACTCACACCCCAGAGCCTCAGTTGTGCCCCCTGTAAAATGGAACGTGTCATAATAAAACCTGGTTCATAGGCTTTTTTTTTTTTTTTTTGAAGATTCAATAAGACCAACAGTCTATGTGAAGCACTTGGCGGGGAGAGCTTGCCACATAGCAAGCATCCAACAAACGCTCATGGCAGTTGCAACCCCCAACCAAATAACTCCTAAACTGGCCTGCCACGGCGCTAAAACTCACAAAGGGAGGGAGTTCAGTCTTTGAAGGAATATATTTCCCAAATTCAGGTTAGACGTAGTTAGCCTGCTCCAGGACCCTTTTGCTTCCCTCTTCCCTTCTATAATTACTTGGTTATTTCCTCTCCTTCCTCAAAACCTGTGCCCATTCCAAGACTATCTCCTCCACTAGACCTTGAGATCACGAATGCAGAGAATGGAACATATTCTTCTCACTAAGCTCTTTGTGGAGGCCAGGACTCAATGTGTGATAACTGAAATGAATTCCACATGATAATCTAGTGGTCTCCTGACTGGGTGGGACATACAAATCTCAGGGACACAATCCCTATCTGCCCAGGTTCTGGGAGGCTCAAGGCCTCTGAGAACCGAGAGCATCTGGGACGTGAGAATGGAATAAAAAAGGGTGTCCCTCAAATGACCTCATTTCCTTCCCAAAGGTTGCTGGGGCCAGCTTTGCTGAGAGAGCCTGAATGAGGCATATTCATCTCTCTTACTACACAGTAAGAATTCATCTAAATAAGATCTTGCCAAGGTATATCAGGATACTTTATACATTCTGCAACAGGTGGTAATAGGGATTAACTGCAGAGTATACAGTCTACTAATATGGGCCTTCACCATGCCCCATGCTATCTGCATGCTTAGGGTTAAGGATGACCAGGCAACTTTCCTAAAAAGAACAGTATTAGTGCAATAATACTACCTTAGACAATTATACACTCCACACCAAAGGCAAATGAAAATGTACGGTTGACCAGTGACAGCATGGGAGTCAGGGACACTGACCCCAAACTCAATAAAAAATTCATGTATTATTTTTGACTCCCCCAAAACTGAGCTATTAATAGCCTACTGTTGACTGGAAGTCTTACCAATACCATAAACAGCCAATGAACACATATTTTGTATGTTATATGTATTATACACTGTGTTCTTACAATGAAGCTGGAGAAAAGAATATGTTATTAAGAAAATGATAAGGAAGAGATAATACATTTATAGTAACTGTACTGTATTTATATTAAAAAAAAAATCTATGCATAAGTGGACCCGTGTAGGCCAAACCCCTGTTGTTCAAGTGTCAACTGTACTTTGCTAATCCCTCGTGACTGGAAGACTACCTGTTACAACTTCCTCCAAGTTATCCTCTTAGGGAATAAAGAAGCCACAGACTGAAGCTGTGATCACACACAGGCTGTAGCTTCCTGTATTTATTTTCTTGAGCTGGTTACCATCAGGATCACCGGCCTGGGGTCAGTAGAGAAAAGGCATCATAAACAAATCGGGGCCCAGGCAGTGGGGACCGGGGGTTTCCAGGAGGTGACCTAGAAAGCTTTGCAGAAAGACCCACCTGGGTCCAAGCCTCAGCTTGACCACTGCCCACGTGCGTGACCTCAACAACCTATTGCTTGGTCTCACCTCCCTCACTGTAAAATGGACACAATAACACATGCATCACCAGACGGAAAGGAGATAATGAGCTGAAATGTTTAGCCTTGCTCTATATAAAACTCTTTTGGGGAAGACAAATTCCACTGGAATACTTAAAGTAAACATACAATTCACAGAAATAAACAAGTGGGATACATCAAACTAAAGAGCCTTCTTCATAGTAAAGGAAACCATCAACAAAATGAAAAGGCAACTCATGGAATGGGAGAAAACAATTGCAAATCATATTATCTGATAAGGGGTTAATATTCAAAATATACAAAGAACTCACACAACTCAATGGCAAAAAACCCAAACAATCCTCTTAAAAAAATGGGCAGAGAAACTGAATGGACATTTTTCCAAAGACATACAGATGGCCAGCAAGTACATGAAAAGGTGCTCAACATCACTCATTTTCAGGAAAATGCAAATCAAAACTAAAATGATTCACACCTGTTAGAATGGCCATCATCAAATACATAAATAAGTGTTGGCCAGGATGTGGAGAAAAGGGAACCTTCATACACTGTTGGTGGGAATGTAAATTGGTGCAGCCAATACGGAAAACAGTATGGAGGTTCCTCAAAATTTCAAAAATAAAACTACCATACAAACCAGCAGCCCCACTTTTGAATATTTACCCAAAGGAAATGAAAATAGGCTATCAAAGAGACACATGCACTCCACGTTCACTGCAGCATTATTTACAACAGCCATGGTATAGAAACACCTTAGTGTCTGTAGACAGATGAACGGGTAAAAAATATGCGGTGTATGTGTACAATGGAATATTATTCAACCATGAGAAAGAAGGAAATCTTGCCATTAGCAACAACACAGATGGACCTTGAAGGCATTATGCTAAGTGAGGTGAGTGGGACAGAGAAAGACAAATACTACATGGTATCACTTAAGTCAAACTCATAGAAACAGGGAGTAGAAGAGTGGTTGGGGCACCTGGGTGGCTCAGTCGGTTGAGCGTCTGACTCTTGGTTTCGGCTCAGGTCATGATCTCATGGGTCGTGACATGGAGCCCCGTGTCAGGCTCCATGCTCAGCGGGGAGTCTGCTTAAAGATCCTCACCCTCTGCCCCCCTTCACCCCACTCACACTCTCTCTCTTTCTCTCTAAAAATAAATAAATAAATCCTGGAAAAAAAGAAAAGTGGTTGCCAGGAGCTGGAGTGGAGGGGGATGCAGATAGGGACAGGCTGGTAAAAGAACACAAACTTTCAGCTTACAAGATGAACAAGGTCTGGAGATCTAATGTAAAATATGATAACTATAGTTGATAATGCTATATTATGTAACTAAAATCTGCTGAAAGCTTTGCAGAAAGTAGAACTTAAATGTTCCCACCAAATAAATAAATAAATAGGTGAGGTAATAGATGTGTTAATTATATGGGGGGCACACTTTCATAGTGTAAATTTATGGTCAAATCACCACGATGTACACTTAAATATCTTACAATCTTATTTGTCAATTATGCCTCAATAAACTGAAAAAAGATACACAATTCACTTTTTATTTTTTATTTTCCCTCTCTCTCTCTCTCTCTCTCTCTCTCTGGGACATCACCCTGAAATATAAAAGTTTCTGGGGCAGAATTTGAACTTGTGAGTAGCTGACTTAACTTTCTGTAAGGGATTTGCATGCAATGCTTTTGCTGAGAGCTGCCCAACAACATGACAATCTCTCCCACTGCACTGAAAAACCAAAGTTAATGACCCAATAAGCAAATGAAGACTATTTTGGAAAATATGCTGGATAACATGAGAAAAGTAGGGGAGGTGCCTTCCCAAGTCTCTTAGAAGAGAGTCCCAAGCACCCATCCATCAGTCACAAAATGTGTTAGCATGTCGAGCCTGGAGAATTTTTCTTCTTCTTTAAAATTACAGGTGATATTTTATCTCTGGTGGAGGGAGGGAGACCACCTCATAGGCAAGGGAAAATCAGCAACTAAGAAGAACATGCATAAGTTTCAAAAATTAGTCACCGGTTACCATGGTGATGCAAATATTACCTAACAACTCACTGGGCTGTAAGTTACCAAGATGATACTAAATACATTACTTCAAAATGGAAAATGGGCTCTATTTATAGGAGCACTTGCAAGGAACTAGGTGGACCTAACAGCAGACTGGAGGCAGCCCAGTTTGCTCCCAGGATGCGAGGTCCCTCTCCTGCCCCGTGCATATCAAGTCGAGTTCTGTGTCACATGCACACACAGCTGTGCCCAGGAACAGCTGCGGAGGGAAGAGTGATGACATTTTATTTACAAACAAAGGGCAATGAGTGGGAAGATGAGTCTTCTCACTCCCTAAACTCTCAATAGAAGAATAATCTCTGCTACCGCCCACCGAAGATGGCCAGACTGGGTGACAGACTTAGGTGGCGGTCCCTTTCAAACTCAACGTTAACAGTTTCCTCAGGCAATGCCAGATTTTCTAAAAAAATGACTGAGATGCCTGATAAAATAACAATTTTCCCACTGTTCTGCAGAGTTTTAATTTTATGAGTATACATTAATTTTAATTAGAACAGAAGCATAAATATTATTTGAATTTTTAAATTAGCCTAAGAACTGGCGGCACACAAACACACTTCTAAGTCATACTTTGAGCATAACTTCTGTTCACGATGCACACTGTCTGGTACACAGCATACCGGTACCAAAAAGCAGCCCCAGACCTGTATTTCTCCAAGTGGTCCCGGGGTTTCCACATTGGAATTCCAGGGAGGCTCTAAAACAATGCAAAGTCCTAGGCCATTCCCAAGGCCAGCTCCATCGGAGTCTCTGGGGGTGGGATCTGAAAACGTACGTTTCTGAAAGGTTCTCCCTTCAGTCTCGTCGTAGTAATCTCCAGTAAACTGAGGTCCCCTGATAATGAAGACAGAAGACAGGACAACCCCCGGGGACACAAGCCAATACAGGTGAATCAAAGGCAGGGATACTTGTGATTCCATGACTTTTGGCTGTGGTTTTACCACAACCCAGGGGAAAAATCCAGCACAATATACATGTATTGTGTATATGTGTGTACAATACAAGGATTTACAAACAACACAGGTGATGTGCTATGACCTATCCTATTATATTCTCATTTTTAATGCTATTGCAGCCAACAAAATTGATATCACCACCCACTAATTGGTGATATTTGAAAAACCCTATATAACTTCTATTCTATCCAAGCTTTTCCGATACATCCCCAAAAGTTGCAATATTTGAGTTATCTCTAAAAGGCGAACCAAGTTGAAACAAGGCAGAATTCTGCTGAAAGATAGCCACAGCAATACATTTAACTGCGAACATTTAACTTATTTATTTATATCCTCTTTATGTCACAAAGAATAGCATGCAGAGCATATAAATGCAGTATAGAATAAATGGAAAATATTGAGAAAATGAAGCTAAGGGAAAATAAAGACAGGAAACTAAGTGTTTGTGGAATGAATCAAAGAACAAGCAAAATTAAATACAACACAGGCCAGGAAATCTAGTCTACTTGTTTACTCTCAACTTTCTGTCAGTTAGTATGAAGAGGAAAACCTGATCAGTTATGAAAATTCCAGGGTCCATCTGGGAAGAACAAAGCCATTTCTAAGAAGCGTTTCCAGGCCTCTGACTATACTCCCTCTGGGCTGGACTGAGTAACACCCCTTCACACTCACACACACACACACACTCTGGGGAGAGCAAGCCCTCACAGAGCAACAGAACCCTTGTTACTGCCTCACCTTGCACCACCACTTGATTCACAGGTAAACTCACAGTCACTCTAGGGACTGCTTATTGGGAGGAACAAAGCCTGGAGCCTGAGGTCACCCAGTGCCCCCTCCTCCAGGAGCACTTTGTATTCACTTCTGTCCCAGCGCTGACCACCTTGTTGTAATGAAAACTGTTCACAGGGCTGACCCTTCCTTCCCCACCAAGCCCACAAGGTTATGAAGTTCCACAAGGACAACATTGGCTCTATGTATTTCAGTGAATTCTCCATAAAACTGAGCTAAATGCTAAGCTCTTCTAGAAATTCCCAAAAGGCAAAGTGACAGAAGCACCAAGTCTGGACTTCCTTTTTTGATTCTATCATTTACTAACCCTGAGATATTGACCAAGCCATCGGACATCTATGATTCAGTTTCTTATCTGTTAACCAAAGCCAGTAATTTGTATAACACAGGCTAGTCTTGAGGAAGAAATCCACAAATGGGCCTGGCCCATATTAGCCTTCCCTTCTCCTATCAATTTCTCCCTAAGATATTGCTTTTACTTGCTGTGAGAACCACTGCAGTCTTCACCACTCCCTTCCTCCCTCCAAGCTTCCTAAAGAATAAAAAAAAAAAAAAATCACCCAAGAAGAAAGCAAGTCCCCAGGAGCCACAGAACACTCCGTGTCTACACAATGCCACCTTTGGAAGGTTTCTTGTCACTGTTTCAACTACTTTAAACAGGACTTAGAGATCGTTCTTCAAAAAAAAAGAAGTCTGAGAAAGAAGTCATTAAACATCAAATGAATGCTTTAACCAAGGAATAAGAAAGAAAAATAATTAGTGAATTCACTGTCAGGAGGCAAGGGTAGTTGCTAAAACGGGCTGCAGAAACGTGTCTGGTCTTCACTCTGCCATGGGCGGAATATTGCCTTAATACTAAAGTAGCGGTTGTTTGCGAGGTACACTCTATTTTCATGGACCGTAGAGACTTAAAATTTAGACCACCGTGTCTCGTCTAGTCCTGAACAGAGGAAATATCAGTCATGTTTTCATTTTTTTCAGATACGAGTGTCCCAGATGGTTGACCTACCTTTTCGGTGATATAGAAGTTTGAGCTATCAGCATGCTGCAGTGCAAAGTACTCATGGTTGGCAAGGGACCACCTTAAAAACACAAGCAAAACTGATCAGAAAAACAAATGATGGTCATTTTCATTTCTACAGCATGACACAGTTAGATGAATGAAGCACCCGGTACTTGGAAGTGGGCCCACACCCAACATACCCCACAATGCAGCTCCTAAAACAAAAGGACACTAGCCTGACCAACCATTTCCTATGTGGATCATCTTGGTCTTCTTGGTCTTATTCCACGCCTAGTGCCTGGAATATTTCGTCTTCATGGCTTTGAGCAGGGGTATTTAAATACGAAGTTATATTCCTCCCCATTTTGAAGGAGTGGAGCAGAAAGTAGGAAACAAAAGAAATGGATGCAATTTAAATTTTTGATAATTGTTTCATTCCCATTGCCTCTGTGTTCTACAATCCCCCAATCAGTGTGCTTGCTGCAGATGGAAACATTCCCATTAAGTACCCCAGGTCTTAAATAAATTCCAAGTAAGACTCGCTTCATAACCTCATGCAACTTCTCTAAGTGCTTCTCCTTTGGATTGTTAGGACAGCCAAGGACAAGGAGGGAAGCTCTAACACTGGGAAGTTCCCGTGGCTGCCAAATTACACACGGGCTTGTCTTTTAAATTCTTTTATCTTCTATGGGAACCTAAATGGTCCTTTCAATTTATATCAGATGGAGTGTGTATTTAACCTCAGGAACTTCAGACTGCTCCCTGCTGAGTAGGGTGAATGAACCACAACTTTTCAAAATAAATAAAAGCGATCCCAGTGTGCATAAGCCAGCCATTTCACACTTTCTGCTCTTTGAGGAATAACAGTAATTTTTTGGTATAAGAGGGCATGTAAATCTTACACAGTAATTCGTGATGGGCAGGTCAAGGAGTGGCTGAGGAATAAAATTTTATAACTGCTCAGGAATATTTTATTAGCTTCTCAATTTGTGGACTGAAGCAACTCAGATGAATCCTAAGTCATACTTACCCATCACAGACTTCCTTTATTATTGCAGACAGCGGTTTTTTCTGCAAAATAGCAAAAAAGGGAAACGCTGTTAGTTTCATTTCATCATTTTAAATAAAAAGAAGAAGAAAAAGAAGCCTAATAAAAAGATATCTACGTAAGGAGAATTTACATTTGCTATTCTTGGTTGTTGTCAATAAGTGGGTTATTTGTCTCCAAACATAATCTACTGCCATCCCCACCTAATATATTAATGATTTATTGCCCTTGCGGTCCTCTTTTTGATTCTTAATGTTACTAGTTGAACAAAATGTGCATCATATTTAACTTAGCTGCGTTAAAATCGAGATGAAAACATAGCGGCAATGAAAGCCCCAAGGTCAAATGATAACCAGAATTCCTCGGGATTAGTACAGCAGCCGGCAAACCGCAGTTTGGCTTTATGCAAACAAGCTTGGATTCACGGTATTTTTACGAGACCGTGTGGCAAAGGCAATATGAGGCATTGCGAAATTGTTCCTGCAAAGTGCATAGAATTCTCCTCCTCACCGTGGCCCTGACCAATGCCAATCAGACAGCAGCTTGAGCTGGACACACTTGAGTAATGAGACCATGACACCATGCGCCACGGTGTCAACTGGCCGGCTGACTACAGCTGTGCTCTGGGCCGAATAGCCACAGCTGTGCTCCGCCTGCCTCCCGAGAGAAGGAATGCAGCAGAGAGACACACACACAGCTCAGCCAGGCATGTTGAAAGTTCTCTACTTTGGACGCAAACAGACGCGGTCTGTCCCCTGGGGTGGGCGGCAGTGTGTCAACCGAAAGAACCAATCACAGACAAGAAACAAAGGGGGAAGAAAAATCAAAGAAATACAACACATGATCTTGGATTTTCAGATACAAACATACAAAAAGCTGTCTACATGTACACATGTTCTGCTTCTGTCCCTCTGAAGGGCAATGTGGTACGGGGAGGGGAATTCTGAATCAAGCAGAACCGCTTCAAATCCTACCTCTGTTCACCTGTCTGCCATATAACCTACAATTTCCTGAAATTTGCTGAACCTCAACCAATTTATCTGTAAAATAGGCATAGGACCTATCCACTCCTCAGGGCTGCTATAAGAATTAAATTAAACGAGAATTAATACAAAGAGCAAAAAATTTCAAAAAAGGGTTAGGGTTCTGGCTTCTCACCCTCTTGTATCACAGAATAGATTCCATTTTCTCCTTACAACCTTGCCTTTGGACACGATGCTACTACCCTGTTGGTGAATTCTGAACACTGTTCACAGTCCTTTCTACGGGCCTCCAGCCCCAGCTAAAAGCTGGGTCCACAGTATTCTCCCGATGAACTCCCACCCACCAGAGGTCTGGCCTCTATGAGTGAGTCTACCCCATGTGTTCAAAAGAATGCCTGACTAAACTAAAAACCCAGTGGGAAGAAGGGGCACCTAGAATCACTGAGGAGTGGAAAGGTGCTGGGGGTATCCCGACATCCTGAGCTGGTCTCCTTTAGAATAAGATGAGAAATGGTGATTGGGTTTTACAATGAACCTACATGTTACATAAGCCAAGGGCTTCGCAAGAACTTCTCCACTGTTTATGGCTTCAGCGGTGAGTTAAGGAGAAAAGGTGTTCTCACAACCAAATGACAAAGGAATTTTAGGAACAAACTTCTGCCTAGAAGAAGACTCTGCGCTTCCAACTGCCAGACCCTTCTCCAGGCTAATCGTATTTCACGAAGACCTGCCAGTCCTAGCCCCCTCCTCTTACGTTTTGCCCCTTCAAAACTGAAATCTAAATCACAGGGCTGGATGTCAGCCTTCAGTTATACTGCAATAACAGATCAGGCCAAGAAAGCATTGCCGCTGACGTAGGAGAAGGCACCTAAAACAACAGCTCCCAGAATTAGACTCCCTCATTGAGGCAGAGTTTTCATTCAGGTCTGATTCATAGATTCGGAACCAAATCTGAAAAGACAGCCATCTATGGGGTACTTTCATGCTTAGAATGTTCTTCAGTTGGGGGGCGCCTGAGTGGCTCAGTCGTTAAGTGTCTGCCTTCGGCTCAGGTCACGATCCCAGGGTCCTGGGATCAAGCCCCGCATCGGGCTCCCTGCTCAGCGGGAAGCCTGCTTCTCCCTCTCCCACTCCCCCTGCTTGTGTTCCCTCTCTCTGTGTGTCTCTCTCTGTCAAATAAATAAAATAAAATCTTTAAAAAAAAAAATATTCTTCAGCTGGATATATGAAAGGAGTACAGACCACGGGGGAGCTCAAGAGATTTAACGAAGATTACAGAAAAGCTCTAAACTACCGATGTAAAAAGGAATCACATTTAACTGAACATAATGCACCCATCATGCAGCCTTCACCGCTTAAAATGAATGTTATGTGAGGATGGGGGCTGGCTCCACGACCCACGTCCCACACTGCCCCCTCCACTCTTCTTGCTATGCCAACGAAGCATTAGCCCTCACCACCCAAAGCTAGTTCCAACGGCCTTTCAGTTCTCGGCTCCCCCATTGCGCCCACCTTATTTAACACTATTACTACTACCTTCTTTTTGAGACCCTCTTTACAGAGCTCCTATGATATTTCCTTCAGTTTCTACCGTTTTAACCTATCAACCTTCAATAAAATCCAAGAGAGCCTTCATTGTTTCTCTTTTGCCTCTAACTACCTAACTCCAAATTTCTGTTCTTGTCTCTTCCGCTTTTACCTAATCAGTCAGTTCCTCATTCACTTCAACTGCCCTGAGTGTATATATAGTTCTGGCCCCAAGTACTCGCTTGCAAATCTCTGATAGCTTGCTAGATATAGCATTTAACTCTCCTGCAGGCATCTTATTGAAGACACAAACAAAAACCATCATTCTCACCCATCAATCTGCCCCAACAACAGCCTGGTACCAAAGGTCCCCCACCCCCACCATGACGTCTTGCTCTCGGGGCACCACTCCTGCTCAGGAGCATCATTAGCCTTCATTCCTTCACTCTCCAGGTCAGCTTGGTTACAAGTCCCTGTAGCATTTTCACATCATGACTTCTCACCTCCTAACTACTCTTCTAAAATACAGACATTCCTCATCCCAACTCCTGTTATCAGACAAACCTTCCCCCAATCCCGTCACCTCTAACTCTGCCTCCTGAGTCCCAGTGCCATTCCAGAGTGCTAACCACTTCTCACAAATTTTCAGTCAAATGCTTCACCAGCACATCAAAGTCTCATTCCTATCTTCCATGACTTCCGACACTCGACTTGCCTACGTTGGGCGGTTTTTTTTTCACATACATTTCTACAGAATTTTTCCTTGCCTTCCCCTTTTCTTTACCCTGTTTTGTGATACACAACTTTACACTGAGTCTCATTGTTATTTCCTCCACCACCTCTCTCCCCCTTATCCTTTCCAGACCTTACTATCACCTTTATTAAGAGTTCTCAGGACCCCAATCACCAGATCCTCACAAATAAGTCTCCACATCCCCGGTTTTTTTCTCTCCAACCCCTACAAGGACCATAATCAGACAAAATCAGACTTTCCCTATAAACTTTGCTCAGGTCACTCTTCACTCCAATTTCCTCTACAGATCCCCAGTGACCATCACCTACATGGTATAAATCCTTTAATTAACTTGTCATCCAAGGCCTTCCACGATCTGGGCTCAAGCAGTCAAACTTTCTACTAATGCTGTACGTGTTGCCCATGCTTCTGGATTCTGATTCACCAAAAAAAATTCCCACTTCCATACTTTCACCTTACACCATTTGTTGAAATGCCCTTCTCCTTTCTGTTTCAGCTCTAACAATGAACTCTTACTACCACTAATATCCCTGTCAAAGCCACCTCCTTCAAGCAGATGTCCATGATCTCCCCAAACACACAGAGATCACTCTCTCTATGTACTTAACACATTAAATAAATCACTCCTAAAAACTTTGTGTCTGTCTTATCTTCTTGTCCCTTGAGAACAAGACGTCTTAATTCATCTATGTTAATATCCAGCCTTCAGTACTAGTTACCACAGTATAAAGGGGCTAATAGAATCTAAAAGGAGACTCAGTACATTTCTATTCAACGGAAAATCCACACATTCACTTTCTGTTAAAAAAAAAAAAAAAAAAAACAAGAAAGTGTTGAATATAAAGCAAACCATTCTGAAGACTAGCCTGGATTTATTAGCACACATCCCCCTTCCTACCATGTAAACTACCCTGGGTGGCTCTAAGCAGCTGCTGATTGTAAGTGGTGAGGCACGTGAAGGCTGTCACTACTCCCCACACAGACAATTCTAGAAGGAGTTATGTGATTCATGCCTCGGAAGAGCACTGAGCAAGCTAGCTGATGACGAGTGTAACTCAACCGGTGATAAAACAGATACCAGTCAAATGACTGTCACCACCCCTTAACAAGGTCATGCAGGTGAACAGCATGACCATAAACAGAACTGAACAAGATACCTCAAGCCGAACACGCTAGTCTGGTGTCACCGCTTTTCTCACTTCCTATATACAGCCCTCAGTCTGACACGAGCTCTTTGCCTGACTTAACTTCCAAACCAAACACCGGCTCTGCCCATGTTTTAGTTAACATTTGCTCAGGCGACAGAAGAGGTTTCTGCCTATCTGCCCAGATGGCGAAGACTTGAGAGTGGGGTGACATCTTTGATAGCTTTCAGTAGACCTGATGAACAATTCATCTTTCACCTCATTGAGAGAAAAGGCTCAAGAGAAAAGAAAATGTGGTCTAAAAGGCTAAAAACTGATTCTTCTCTCCGTGATTTCAAAAAGCCTGAAGGAACTAGAAATAAAATTCTACACTCTGAATATACCTGGTTTTAGAATATTGAGACAAAATTATTTTAACTACCTGAGTATGCTTTCATAACTTAAAAAAAATCATAACTGGGGCACCCGGCTGACTCCGTCGGTAGAACGTGTGACTCTTAATCTCAGGGTCATGAGTTTGAGCCCCACGTTGGGTGTGGAGCCTACTTAAAATTAAAAAAAAAAAAAAAAAGTAACTAAATTCCTTAAGCTTTTTGTTTTGAAGGTCAAAACTATCTTCTTGGACTCAGCACTGAGCTGAGATGGGAAACACAGGAACGTTTTTAAAGATAACCTGGAGGGTCACACAGTTATCAGATTTCAACATGCCCGGGATCGGGGATGGCCTCAGACCTCCACGCTCTTTTCCTCCTTCCCCTTTGCAATGGTGAGGTCATCTTGCAGCATTCGAAAGTCTTCCTTCACTTTATGTTATTCTGTGAAAATCTTAATGTTGGCAGAAATATTTTTATTTGTCAAACAAAGTATGCATTTCCATATGAATCTGATTGGCAAAGTACGATGTGCCAACGGTTATATTCAAGGAGTAGCTTTTTTTGTTTTTTAAGATTTATTCCTCCCTTTTCATTTTAACTCTTATTCTCCAAAAGAATTCCATTATTTAACTTAATTTGCCCAAGACAGTAAGTCCAGAAAGCAAATTTCCCATACAAAAAGATTTGTTTATCTACTTTTCATAAAATCAGCTAGATTTTTGAGAACAGCCAAATTCCCTAGCAATTCATTTTTTTTTTTTAAGATTTTATTTATTTATTTGACAGAGAGAGACACAGCTAGAGAGGGAACACAAGCAGGGGGAGTGGGAGAGGGAGAAGCAGGCTCCCGCCGAGCAGGGAGCCCGATGCGGGGCTCGATCCCAGCACCCTGGGATCCTGACCTGAGCCGAAGGCAGACGCTTAAAGACTGAGCCACCCAGGCGCCCCCTAGCAATTCATTAATCTATGTCTCTGGCAACACTCTCTTCTCTCTGGTCCTTAAAGTGGGTGTTGGTCCTTTGCTTTCCTTTTTATTATCTCTCCCTTGCCTTTAATGAAATGCCAGTATCATAAATTCCGGAATCCATGCCTCTCACTCTGACCCCGCTTCTAAGGTCTACTCCAGCATTTCCAATAACCCTCGTGTGGATCCACATGGATCTCGTCATCCCTTCAGGCTTAACACTTCATCTTCTTCCTTACTAAACCAGATCTTCCTCTTGGCTCCCTTTTATCTCTTAAAAAAGTTATTCTCCCACCCAAACCACATGGTTCAAGACATCAGAGAACCCCAGGAAGAAACATCCTTGGGAATCCCTGCTTATTTATTTCAGAGGGGGTGGAGTCCAGCCTGCCTTGAGACAGCACCATGGTTCTGCGCATCCACGTCCCCTCCCTGACATGCCTCTGATGAGCACAGTTCCTATTTAACCACCTGTTCCTATCCTTTGGCCGAGGCACCTGGCCTGGAGACTTACGCAGCGCAAACGCTCACCTTGGGGCTCTGAAGTCCGTTGGTGCCTACACGGCCGTCTTGACGCCGGCCCATGGAGGCTGGCAGCACCCCCAGCCGATGTGACCCACGTGACCACATGCCTGTGAGCCCCTGTAGATTGTGGGCTGCAATTCTTGCCTCTACATTCACTTCTCAGGCACACACTTGTCCTAAAATGGACATCCCCCAGCAAAGAAAGCCTGGCTTTACTGAAAGCGCATTCACTTCAAATGTTTTTAATGACCCAAGGAGGGGGGGGAAGTGCTTTTGTGATGACATTAAGTTGAGAGACACCAGAAAAGCATTTAAAATGCTGAAGTTTTATCTACTCCCCACTTTTGGAGATCTTCCCTCAACTCAGAGCTCCCGAACAACTTTAGAAAAGGACTTCCTGGGCTTGAACCCCCAACTTCTGCAGCTCTGGGTTTTGTAACCTGAGACTTACAACTGCCCTTGGTGTTTCCGTCTTCTTTTCTGAAAATAAAAACAGTCCCTCGCACACTGTAGTGTCGCGAGTCTGACTTGAGACGGCATAAGTAAAACCTCTGAGACAGCACCCAGGACAGAGTGCGGCCCTGCACGTACCAATGAATAGGCTCTCTCAATTCTCGTATCCCGTTTGGACACTTTGCAGGTACTCTCTTAAAAAGTTGGTTACATACATACACGGATGAATACCCAATTCCTCTTTCTTCCTTGAGTGACTCCAGCCCCGTTGCTGCCTTTGGCTCTCATCTCCTCCTGTTCTTCCTTCTTCGGCTCATTTTCATTTCGTCTGCCCACTTGATTATACTTGCTTTGGAGGCAGAGACCACCTCCGAGACACCTCGGTCACCTCCCAGGCGAGTGGCTGCCAGACGCCCGCATGGCGTGCAATTAATGCATACTGTTTGATTAAGAACACATCTTTTTTTTCAGACTTTTAGCTTCTTTCCCTTTCTTCTGGTCCCTTTCCGACTGCCACTGAAGTTCAGGCAGGAGCTAAAGATGGAATGTAGCAAGAGGAAAGCAGAAGCAATCCCGATCCCCGCCATGCATCGGCCCTTCCATATGGCCATCGCCTTACAGTCTTTTAATTGCAAAACTGTTTTCCACAAAGACTTAAAAGTTTTTTGTTCCTAGACTATTAAAAAGCCTTTCTCCAATGCTTTAAAAGAATGTGACAGATGCTTTATTCTGACACTTTGAGGCGATTCAGCACAGTGCTTGGGATTCTACTTTGCTTTATAAATGGAAATTCATTGAACATATTCTGCACAGCAGTTAGGAGTAACATTGGCCCAGAAAGAAAAGAAACCCAGCTTCCAAACGTCAGGACACCTCTGAGAAGGGAAACGCCTGTTAACTACAACTTAGTCTACGATATGACTTAGAGAAACTTTAATGTATGATGACCCGCCTAGTTCCTGGAGGTGCCTCCTGACATTGTGTCAATGACACCAGTCATCTTAGAACAGCTATATCTTCCCCCCCAATGAGCCCTATAACTACTCTTTATGCTTTGGAGCCGTATACCTTTAGCGTGGAGGAATCTGATGCACTCTGAGGGGTGTGTGTGCTTCCTCTATTTTCCTAATAGCAGCCTAAATAATCTGAAGGAGAATGACAAAACCACACTTTCCTGGGGCAAATTCAGCTGGTTCTTGGAAAGCAAGTATTTTGACAACAGTTCCAATGTGAATCACTGACACAAGGTTGCAGGAATTGTCAGAAGTGACAAAAGGGCTCACAACGACATCTCCGAAGTAGTAAAACCCTGTGTATCACGTTAATTTTAAAAACTGAAAGAAGATAGGCTATGCCACCTTTTCCTTAAAAAATGAGGATTCGTTTCAAAAATGGTTTCCTTATAATGACTTGTTTCAAGCTTCATGAAACTAATTAAATATTACATTTTAGCCATATAAAGTACAATCTTTGTGTCATAAAAATTACTGGACTGCGGAGGTGAGCAAAGACATAATAATTAGCGCTCTTATGTGTTAGTGGGTTAAAGACAAGTGACAAAACCTTTCTCTTTTAGGTATTCTGATATACTTCTCAGCAGACACTGTATTTCTCTTCAATTGTAAGGGAAACTGCAATTTTAGAAAGTGACAAAAATATAAAAAATGAACAATGCAAAAATGAAGCACTACTCATATCAATTATCTTCTGTGATTCTCCTTCCTAGTCCTTGACTATTTTATATTGTCCTAATATCAATGTTGGTAGAGATACAAGAAACAAATTTTTTCCCCAAATTTCAGTATCTCAGGCAGCAACAACAATTTCTCAATTCCTATATACCTCTCAACCTACCTAATATCAGTCCTCTCCAAGAAGTTTGCCCAGATGACTCCCCACTGGCTGGCATGACATGTTACTCCACCACACACTTGCAACCAAGTATTCTCTATGTGAAAATGAGGGATTCACACTGCAAACCAAGTCAGGTCTTATAGTCTGCCTACCTTCACTCATGTGAAATAGTCTACTTATTTGTGTCAAGTACATATGTGGAAGGTGGATAGTATTTATGTGCATGGTTTAAAATCTAAAAGGCAGGGGCGCCTGGGTGGCTCAGTCAGTTAAGCGTCTGCCTTCGGCTCAGGTCATGATCCCAGGGTCCTGGGATCGAGCCCCACATCAGGCTTCCTGCTCAGCAGGGAGCGTGCTTCTCCCTTTCCCTCAGCCGCTCCCCCTGCTTGTGCTCTGTCTCTCTCTCTCTCTCTCTCTCTGTCAAATAAATAAATAAAACCTTTAAAAAAAAAAATAGAATTATAGGAGCACCTGGGTGGCTCAGTCATTAAGCGTCTGCCTTCAGCTCAGGTCATGATCCCAGGGTCCTGGGATTGAGCCCCACATCGGGCTCCCTGCTCAGCGGGAAGCCTGCTTCTCCCTCTGCCTCTGCCACTCCCCCTGCTTGTGTTCATTCTCATTTTCTCTCTCTAATAAATATAATCTTTAATAAATAAATAACATTTAAAAGGCAGACACAGGCTCAGTAAGATAAACAGAAATGACTGTCAACCCGAGTGGGTAGGGTATTATCAGACCAGGTGAGCACATACAAGAAAGCCAGATAAAGCTCTGAGAGCGAAGTAAGGTTCAGGCTCAATTTAAACATAGGATTATGAAGGTTTATCAACTACAAAGAAACAGATTGGATATAAGACAGCAGGCAAAAGCACACTGAGAGGAACTGGTGGCAAAGGGAGTTTTAAGAAGTGAGTTTACTTTTTCATTTTTTCCCCCCTTTTACTTCTTGACTCTCTTCGCTATGTAGTGGGTTTCCTTCTTCGTGAGTGGATGCACTAATGCCAATTCGTCCTTCCTTTTTGAATGGTAATGGATGTACTAAGACATCTGCCAGCAAGCTGTGCAAGGACATGGGCTTCCAATTCTCAAATATATGTCCCAGAAATGGGACAATGATAATCTAAGGCTGAACCATAGCCGTGAAGAGTTAATAAAACAGGCTCTTCTGGAACTGTCTGGAATATGCAAACAAGGGCCACAACCTCACACACTTTCTAAAACTCCCCTACCTTTGACATATCACCAACCCAGACTTCTATTATCTATCATCATTTGGCCAGCCTTTCTGATACTAATGATAATAATAGTAGCTACTTATTGAACGACTACCATATTTCCCCTACAAGATGTTATTACTAAGTCTATTTTACAAAAGAGAAAACTGTATGAGGATCTTGAGATATTAGGTAGCTGCTCAAAACTGCAAAGCATATGGAACAAAGCCAGAATTTGAATCAGACCTATATAATTCCAGAAGCCTTGCTCTTTAACTCCAGCCCACATCTGGAGTCCTGGCCACTGTGAACAACAAGCCCAAGTGCCCAGAACTAACACCCAAGGGGAAGGGTGCTGGAATTATGGACATCCTGGCCCACAGTGAGTTCACGATAAATATGATTTAAGGAATGATGTTTTAGCATTGCCATGAGAATAGTAGATGACCCTGCATCAGGCATTATCCACATAAATTATGATGAAATCCTAAGTTAACACTGAACCTTTTTTTTAAGATTTTTTATTTATTTATTTGAGAGAGAGAGAGAGAGAGAGAGGCATGAGCAGGGGGGAGGAGCAGAGGGAGAGAGAGAGGAGAGAGAGAAGCAGTTTCCCCGCTGAGCAGGGAACCCAATCAAGGGCTTCATCCTAGGACTCTGAGATCATGACCTGAGCCAAAGGCAGATGCTTAACTGACTGAGCCACCCAGGCACCCCAATACTAAGCCTTTTTTTAAAAAGATTTATTTATTTGAGAGAGAGAAAGAGCATGTGTGCACTCGTGTGCACATGGGGAAAGGGGCAGAGGGAGAGAATCTCAAGCAGACTCTCTGCTGAGCACAGAGCCTGGTGCAGGGCTCAATCTCACCACCCTTGAGATCACAACCTGAGCTGAAACCAAGAGTCGGATGCTCAACCCACTGAGACCCAACCCTGAGACTTTTCATATCCAGTAGAAGAATTCTTTGTGCTTAGGTCCCCTTCTCACCTTAGGCTCAAATCCACACCCTCATTCCTCACTTCACTGTAGTCCCCTTCTGTCTCAGGCCATTTTAACTTGAGTGTGTATCCTTCCATAACCTCAAACTCAAACCTTTCCCCAAAACTCTCTTTCCCAATTTTCAACTTTTACTCATCTTCTAGTTTACCAGAAAATAAGCTTGCAGTCATTACAGCTTCCCTGCCCTTCCTATTATTTGTCAGCCCTACCAAGTCAATCTCACGGTTGACTCTCTAAACCATCTTCTTTATTCTGCCCAAGGGTACAGAGAAGCAATTAAAAATAGATGCTCAGGGCACTTCTGGTTGAAGGTATAGTAAATGCAAAGGCATGGCTAAATGGATGTTCGTGTGGCATATGCACAAATGGGAGAAAGGGAACAAAGAAGAAAGCCAGAGGCAAAAGATGTCTAAGTCCTGAAAACAACCCTTGATGATTTGGACCCATCACGAATTTTTAAGCAGGAAAGTGACATAATCAAATGTGCATTTTCTAATGATAGTGATGGCCCTGGAGGGGCCAGTTAGGTGGACAAATTGGCCAGTGTACTGAAACCCAAAGAAAATCTGAAAGGAGGTATAGCCATATAGAAACCTGCCTTATTCTCCTGAACCCATCTGTAAGGTTCTGGACTGTGAGTCCACCTAAATATCTTTCCACTAGTGTTTTCTATTGTGAGAGCTGCCATCACCATTTGCCCAGCTAGTCCCACAAGAAATGTCGAAATCATCTTCAACGTTCCCCCTCTCCCTTACCCCTCCCCCGCATACAATCAATCATTAATTTCCTGTTAATTTAATCTTCTTATACACCTTGATGAGACCTATGTTTCACTTCTTTCTATCTCCCATCATTATCGTAAGCCATGGCATATCACTTCTTGCCCGGACTACTGCGAGGACTATCTAATTAATCTCTTATTTCATTTTATCTCTCATAAAACATAAAGACAGCAAACATATTTCTCCCCTCAGCCGAGATTTCAGTTTAATTGAGCAAAAATGAACTCTAGCATTCTGCTTTTCCTTCTGAAAATGAATTGCAGATTTTAGGCTGCTTTCTAGGTAGACTTCAGCAGAGAAATCTTCTAAAAGTACAAGTCATACCATGTCGATCCCCTGCTTATAAACCTTTCCTTTTCCTGTGGCTCTTGGACAAAGTACTAAGTCCATTCAGCTCCTCATAGTAGAGCCTCTACTCATCCAACCAGCCGAATCCAGAGCCCCTGTTGTCTTCCACTGTGGAATTTCTCTTCAATTCCAGAGAGGTAAAATATTAGCCAAGATCTCTTCACATATTGCCTCTCCACCATTCAATCCATTCTTTATTAGTAGGACTGCCAATTAGACATAGGCCGAAATCTCTTAATGTATCCTTTTAACACAACTTCACATTCATATTTTTCATTGTTTCATCTTTTGGGCTACGTTCTGGACGAATTCCTCATTTTCATCGTCCGAGTTATCAATTCTCTCTTTAGCTTAATCTACTGTAGGGTTACTTTGTCTATGCATTTTATTGTTTTTATGTATCTTTCATAGTTTTTTTTATATTTCACTTACTGTATATATATTTTCCATTTCTAAGATTTCTAATTGGTTCTTTCCCATATCCATATATTCCTCAATTTATATCTGCCTACTTTGTGCTCATAATCTCCTGCTTGTGTAGACATTGTCCTCTCTCTTTTAAAGTTCTGCCCTTTGGGGGATATCTGCCACACTTACGCTTAAGTCCTCCCTTGTTGCTCTCTCTGTTCCTCCACACTGCCCAGAGAGAACAGGGCCACCAAAGCAACAGCAACAGATGTGATGAAGAAGGACCAGAGGCGGGCCAGTTCTCAGAGGTAACTGATCGGACAGAAAAGCTGAGGGAGAGAGTAGAGCCTAGGAGGACATACGGCTTCAGCTTCAGCAAGCTGGATGTATATTCACATCTATCACTAGAAAGAGGAAAGCATGAAGATTCGGAAGCAAAACTACACAGGTTTTGGAGGAGAAGAAACAATAAGGACAGTTTTGAATATATCGAGTTTGTGGAGCAAGGGACATTTAGATGGGCAAGGCAAATGGGCTAACAGGTAGTTGATTATATGTGTCAGGAGGTCAAGAAAGAAGTGAGACAGAAATGACCAGCATCCTATGGTGATGAGGCTGATAAATCCAAACCGATCCCCACAAACTTGTCCCAGAGTAATGACACATCCACAGCCATTTTGGTTTTTTGGTTTTTTGGTTTGTTTGTTTTAGAGGGGGGAGGGGCAAATGGAGAGAGAGAGAACCTCAAGTAGGCTCCATGCCCAGCGCAGCCTGTGGTGGGACCGAGGTGGGGCTCGATCTGGTGACCCTGAGATCATTAGCTGAGCCCAAATCAAGAGCCGGATACTTGGAGCACCTGGGTGGCTCAGTTGGTTAAGCATCTGCCTTCAGCTCAGGTAGTGATCCTGGGGTCCTGGGATGGAGCCCTCCCACCACCGTCGGGCTCCCTGCTGAGTGGGGAGTCTGCTTGCCCCTCCCCCTCATCGTGCGTGCTCTCTCTCTCTCTCTTTCTGTCTCTCTCTCTCTTTCTCTCAAATAAATAAAATCTCTAAAAGAAAAAAAAGAGCCAGATGCTTAAGCACCTGAGTCATCCAGGCGCCCCCATAATCATTTTGAAAATGGATATATCTTCTCTCAAAGCCATTTGGTTGTCTTTTGACTATGGATGGCTATGATGGAAGGACAAAAATAAATCTTTATAAAGCCGATTAATAAAATGTAATAATATATTTAGAATGCACAGTGGGAACAAGGAAAGGCATGTTCCTCTCACCACAGCCACCCCCTTGCAGAAATATTTCCCTGCTGAAATCCACCTAAGAAAGCAAACTAAATTCTGCAATTCATTTTCAGAAGGAAAAGCGGAATGCTAGAGTTCATTCTTGCTCAATTAAACTGAGCTCTTGGTTGACGGGAGAACTATGTTTGCTGTCTTTCTCTTCCAAAGCATGGCAAACTCTATTTTACGAGGTTAGATAGACTCCGTCACACACAGAGAGAAAGAGCTAAAACCAGAAAGGGAAGTACCCCGGTTCATTTTAAAGGAAGTTTAAGAAATAAATGCAATAATGCCAAAGCCAACAGGTGCAAAAATCAGATGAGGGACGACTATTCCTGTCACAATGTCCTTCTACCATATTATGACATCACAAAAAGCACCAGCAGCACAGCATCACACCGGCTTTGGAGCATCTTTGTTTCGTGGAACAAAAGGAGCTCTTGCAGGTGCTGTGTGTACTCTCCGAGAGCAAGGGGAGTGGAAGAATTAGCAGGACCATTTTACTGATGAAGGTGTGAGGCACTCGCTGAAGGCTACCGTGGGAACCAGAAGGTGTTCTCAGCACAGAGCGTCAGAAATCTAGAGGGCCTCACAACGGGGACTTCCAAACCTGGGTCCCAGAGCACCAGCATCACTGGGGAGCTGGATAAAAACAGGAATCCCTGGGCCTCCAACTGTACCTACAAATAATCCTCTCCGTATGTTCAGTATGTTTCATATGCGATTCCAACGCAGAACCAAGCTTGGGAACCACTGATTTAGTCCATTCGAGACACAGAAATTGGTCTATTGCCCAAGGGACATTTGGCAATGTCTAGAGACATTTTTGGCTGCTTCAAGTAGGGGAGGGAATGCTACTGGCACCTACTGGGTAAAGGCCAGGATGCAGCTTAAATCCTAAAATGCACAGGACGGCCCTCACAACTAAGAATCATCCAGTCCAAAATGTCAGCAGTGCTGAGGCTGAGAAATCCTGATCTAATCCAACTGCTTGGGAAAGAACAGTCCAGGAAAATCACATGACTTTTAATTTTTGCCACACAAGGTTGGAATCTCCCATTCCAGAAATTCAGTCTCATTTTCCGGATTCTATGGAATTTTATAATTGTTTATTGTGGTAAACTACACATAACATAAAATTTCCATTTTTAAATATATGGTTCAGTGGTATTAAGTAGATTCCTGTTGGGTATTCTGTGTGCTATGTGATCTTAAAGCTCCGAATTCAAAACTTCTTATTTAGAGCTCAGCTGTCATTTTAGTTCACCAGGCTATCGATATTTAAATGTCATGGGAATTCTGGGTTTTCAAGCTACAGAACTGGCTTTAATGCACTTAAGGGGACGTTTGTATTCTTGGTTCCAATCTTGCCTGAAACACAAAAAGCTTGTTCTCTTCTATGTACCACTCTGAAAAATTCATAATTGACTCCTAATGGTTACCATTATTAAGCAGAGCGTTGAGTGATTATCTCACTGAATCCCCACAATGCCAGGAAGGATGCATGAATATTGCCAAATTCTTCCTTACAAAGCAGGAGGCTTGTCCCCAGTCACACAGCTCTTAAGTGACAGCCCAGACTTTGAGTCCATATGCGTCTACCCCCAGTCCATGCTCGTCAGCACCAACCAAACCGCCTCTAAGCAGTGTCCGGCCTCAAAAGGACGTCTCGCTTCAGGTGGGCTCCTTCTATAGTAACCCAGGTCACTTGCCACATTTTCCCTAATTTTTTAAAAAAATACCGTCTTTGCTTTCAGAACACAATGCATCCCTGGAAATCACATCATCAGTGGACGGAGCAAGCAAAATGGCAAGGGTGTATGTGTCTGCTCGAATCAGACTGCTGTTAATGGTGGGGGCCGACTGGGGAGGGGGCATCAGAGATGGGGAACCTGAAAAAGAACTACCGAGCAAGTAAAAGAAATCAGACAAAGACAAATACTACACACGGTACCACTTATATGTGGAATTTTTTAAAAAATCAAACTTACAGAAACAGAGAATAGAAAAGTGGTTACCAGGGCCTGGGTTGGGGGTGGGGTGTGTGTGGAAGAAATAGGGAAAGGCTGGTAAAAAGGTACAAACTATCACCTGTAAGAAGAATAAGGCCTAATGTATAACATGGTGACTGTAGTTGATGACACTGTATTGTATAATTGAAATTTGCTAAGAGAATAGAACTTCAACGTTCTCACACACACAGACACACACACACACACACAATAAATATGTAAAGTGATGGATGTGTTAATTAACTCGACGGGGGAGCAGACTTTCACAGTATATTTGTACATTAAGTCACTGTGATGTACACTCTAAATATCTTATAGTTTTATATGTCAATATACCTCGATAAAGCTGAAATGAAATTTTAAAAAAAAGAGAGCTACCGAACAGATTTATGGTTTAGAAGAAATTGCCTGGGTTTCAGCGTCACTCAGTGCTGGATTCAAATCAGGAGCTTCCTAGCTATGTGACCTGAGGTAGACTAATGAACTTGTGAAAAATTACAGACTAGGGAGTCTACAGTCTGCCTTGTTGGGCTGTAGTAAGGGCGTGAAATCCTCCGTGCCGAGCTCATGGTCCGTGCTTTCATCACTACTGCTACTGCCATCATTATGTACAGAATGAGCAAAACCCCAACATCAAGCACAACAGTGTAAACATGCTTTATGCAAGTAATGAGCTTTAGGAAGGTCTTGGGTAAATCAAATTTATACATCTTAAATATACTACAGAAATAAGACAGTTGAAGGAAAAATGCAGGCAGTCATTCTGTACATGCTTACCTAAAAGCACATCATCTAGGTTTCTTCTAGGCAAATAAAATCCCCAACCATATATGGGTAGGGGGTGCTACTATAATTTTTCTGTTTGGAGGATGGAGAATATCAACGCTTTACTCTCATCCTTACTGCTCATAGTTCAAACCTAAAGCAGACACACACAGAAACAGAAATCAATGTGAGGGATCACAGCATACAAATGTACATAAAACACAGGCTGACCACCAGGAGCATATAACCTACTTCAAAACACATGGGTACATTAAAAAAATGTAAGTAACATTCTGTGCAGAATATATTAACTGAATAAAAGCTATAGGCAAAGGAAATGGTATAAGAAATCAGAAGGATGGAGAAACAACTGCATGATAACACACAAAAAAAAAGGTTTGAGTAGGAAGGAGGCTCTGGGCAGTGCTCAGTGACGCCAGGATTTAAAGGAATGAAGAGCTGAACACAAGGGCAGGAGAAATCCAAGCAGGCTTACTCTTAGAAAGAAATTGCAAGAGATGAACAAGTGCATAAATGTGCATGGACACACCTCTAAAGGGGCAGCTTCTCTAAAGCAAGATGGCACTTGAAAATTGCACACAGCACCTGCACATACCTTGAACCCTGGATAATATGAAGGGAAATCATGGAGGGGACATGAAGTCAAGTTAAACAATCTGACTCAAGTCTCAGGATCACTCAAGAATCATCTCCATGATTTTTTTTTCAATTGTGGTATACTCTCTTCAAACAAAATCTTTCCCCAAAGCATCCAAAAATGACACAGGTCAATACAAGCTGCTGTTGCAGGAGTGACCTTGGAGAGCCCGGAAGCACACTGCATACACTCCTCACCCCTGAAGCATCCGAGAAGGATCCTTGAGAAGGATCCAGCTAAGGGTGAAAACCATGCATCTCTCCCCATCATCTTTTCTGGGCCTGAACCTGAACCCAAGTTGTCTGTCTGGTGCCCAGATAATAGAGATGATCCAGACCCCTTGCCTCCCCAGATGGCCCATGCTAGCTTTTCCTCAGTAGAAGTGGGCTCTATCTCCTTGTACGGGCAGGATGGAGTAGATGCACTTGGGGCTATAAGCAACACATCCAATCCATCCGTCTCCTACAGGAAATAACTTCCAAAAGTCGGTAACACCTATGAGACCGCCTTTCTGCAGGTTTACGTCTGGGCAGTTTCACCAAGCACCTGCTTGTGTTCTGTTGGCAGGTGAAGGTTTATCTAGAGAATAATGTATCCATCAAACAGAAGAATTGGTGGCCCACAAGTCAGGCAGGCTGGTGACAGAGCTGGTATTACTTAGATAGAAGTTATACTTGAAGCCAAGAGAGAACATGGAATCTAGACCAAGAGGATCAGTATCAGTGTAGAGGGCTAAGCATCGAGGCTAGGACAGATTTAGGAAAAAGGAGAGACATGGAATCACGAAGGAAACTCACAACACCTAATCAGACAAGGGGGGAGAATCTCAGAACTGCAATTTAATGAAGGGAAGGGGGTGTTTCAAGAAGATAAGAATGAGCAGCTTTGCCAAGCGTAACCAAGAGAGCGAGGTCAACCAAGGCGGAGTGAAGACCACCTGATTTAGCAAAGCTGAAGTCACTGCGGCCATCAGAGGGCAGCTCCGGGGAGAGGAAGGCTGTTACTCATCCGAAGGTTAAGTAGACGCTGCTGCCACACGGGGAGTGGCATATACTGACAACATTTAAATCAACTTGGAACGGAAAGACAAAAAATAAATCACACACTAGCAAGAGAATTACTAGGTCGAGAGAAGGGTCTTCCAAGTTAAGAACAGAAAAGCTTATTGGTGAACAGCCAAAGAGACAGGGGTTGGGGCAGACTGAATGCCCTTGGAAAAAGCAGGACCACCTCTTCCCTGCTCTGCCGGCCGTGGTGGGAAAGAGGACGGCAGGAGACAAAGGCGTCATGGGCTCCGTGGAGGCGTGCAAACACATCAGCGGAGGGGCTGTGACACACAGGCCGGAGTGGAGGCTTTCGGGCCTCGGTGTACTCCTTGGAAAGAAAGGCATGCAGGGCAGAGGCAGGAGAAACGGGAGGCCTGAAGAGCAGGTGCAGGAACAGAACAGCTGCTGCCCAGAACGCCGGTGAATGGCCAAGAAACGGAAGACGGTATCACCGGGAAGTGCTAGGGAGCCAGTGACTATTCCACAGCACAAACTGGACACTGGCTGTGTGTCCAGTTAGCATTCTCCCTTACTGCTAGATGATGCCTCCCATTTACTCTTTAGTTGTCTCTCCTTCCTAAACATTAAAAACATTAGGCAGAGAAAGAAGGAGAAAGCGAGGGAACTGTTCATGACGAAGGGCAGGTAAAAAGGAAAATGAGCACGTCTCATTTTTTTTTTTTTTTTAAGATTTTATTTATTTATGAGAGAGAGAGAGAGAGAGCAAGTGAGAGAGCACACCAGCAGGGGGAGGGGGTAGAGAGAGAGGGAGAAGCAGGCTCCCTGCACAGCAGAGAGCCCAATGCAGGACTCGATCCCAAGACCCTGAGATCATGACCTGAGCCGAAGGCAGATGCTTAACTGAGCCACCCAGGGGCCCCAGGTCTCATTTTCTAATCGAAGGAGAACATGCTTAAACCAGCAGCAATGAGGGCTGTCTTTACGGGGTGATTACCCTGAGCCAGGCAATGTCCTACATTCTTTTCACACATTTCCTTTAATCTTCACAACAATCATGAAAGTGGAAAATCATGACGTCAGCTTTACGAAACGAAGATTCTGAGGCTCAAAGACGGTAAGTGAGGCTCTCACAGAAGCGGGGGCTCCAGGGCTCCCACCCAGGTCTCAGTGTCCTGGAGCCTGGAGGGCATCGGTTTGGCCACACCAGCTCTCAAGAGACGCCCCTCGTCAGAGCGGTGTGGGCTCCTCGCTCTTGATTGAGAACTATGCTCTGCAGAAAGCAGAAACCAGAGGAGTGCGTGGGAGCCTTTCAGGCTCAGTGTGCCCCCGACAACCACCCACTGTAGCCTCAAGTGGCTCCTGAGGGTGAAAACTCAGCAACAGACAGTGAAGGCCAAAGCAGAAGCCTCCAGCAAGAGAGCTTACACCTCCTTTGACAGCCTCATACGGTAGCGCAAGCTCCACTTGTAAAAAGCCCTTCGGAGCTTTTCCTACCGAGTGGAAACACAGAAATGTCTCCTCACAATTTAGAAAGAAGACAAACCAGTCTACTCATGCAGACATCCCCTTGAACCAAACGGGCATGGGTAGCACAAGGCTGAGCAGAAATGATCCCCACTCACCAGGAAGCTCCCTCTCCCAGTTACCCATTAATTAAATATCCATTTATTAAGGACAGACTGTTCTCCGGGCACTAGAGAAAGAGCACTCAAAAATGAAGCCCTTTCCAGACTCCTGACTATTTCTCATGAGCCCCTGGATCACGAGGTGTGGGAGTCCCCACATCAAACTCACTTAGGGCTCATCACAAAGCAGATTAAAAGCCCCCACGCCTGGCCAACAGCATCAACATCTCTGCAGCTCGGCTGGAACTGGGCATTTTTCACAAGCTCCCCGGGTGATTCTTGGGCACACTCCAGGTCAAGTCAGACCACTGGTTTAAGTGAACACTCAGTGGTAACACAGGTGACAAGTGGAAGAATACTCAAGGTTTTAGGAGAACACAAGGCAGCGATGCCTAACCCAACTTCCAGAAATAACCTTTTAGTGAAATAGTAGCCACCCAGGGTAAAAAGGAGCAGAGTTTTCTGAACAAAGGTAACATGCCATGGGAAAGGGGCAGGGTATGTGACGCTCAATGAACATGGGAGAAGATCAGAAGAAACCCAAATGACAATCACTGCTTAAGTCCTCACTGCATGTGCAAATACATTTCTAATTCTTGTGCCAGCTTCTGATGTGATCAAGAAACACCACCTGACGTCAACACAGCCGCCAGGCTCTCCCTCCAACTTCAGCAGCTGCAGGGTGATCAAGGGCTGGGATTCTAACTCTTTCTGTGAGGCAATGCCAGGAGGCCCACAATTTGGCCAACTGTTTAAAAATACAATCTTGAGGGGCGCCTGGGTGGCTCAGTCGTTAAGCATCTGCCTTCGGCTCAGGTCATGATCCCAGGGTCCTGGGATCGAGCCCCACATCGGGCTCCCTGCTCCGCGGGAAGCCTGCTTCTCCCTCTCCCCACTCCCCCTGCTTGTGTTCCCTCTCTCTCTCTCTCTGTCAAAATAAATAAAATCTTAAAAAAAAAAAAGTACAGTCTTGAGAGTAAGGGAGGCCTGGGTTTATGTCCTGGTCTCGTGGACTGGCAAATCACTTAATTTCCATGAACACAATATCTGCGTTTGTAAAACCAGAATCATCACCAAGAATGACACAAGGAAACATCATGTACCTCCTGATACAAGGCCCCGAGAAGGTCACAATGTCATCTCTCTGGCATTTCACCCCAAAATGCAAAATCTGGGGGAAAGCACCAGAGAAATCCAAACTGAAGGACATCCCCAAAGCTGTTCTGTACACTATAAAATTATCAAGATCACAAAAGATAAAGAAAGACTAAGGAAACATTCCAGATCAATAGAGACCAGAGGGACAGGACAATAAATGTAATAATACATGATCCCGGAGCGATATCGGACTGGGGAAAACACCTATAAAGGACCTTATTGGGACAACTGATGAATCTTGACTATGGACTATGGACTCAGAGTTAGATGATAGTTTTGAACTAACGTTCAATTTCCTGGCTTTTATAAAGAGACAATGGTTATGTAAGAGAATGATTTTGTTCTTAGGTAAGACACACCGAGTATTTAGGGGTAAAGGGGGGTGATGCCTCTAAATCACCCTTGGATGGCTCAGAAAAAAAGATATATATTAAAAAGAGAGAAAATAGAGAAAACAATAAAGCATATGAAGCAAAACATTAATAATTAAAGAAGCTGGATAAAAGGTAGCCAGAAGTTCTTTGCCATTTCTCTCTTTGAAATTGTACTGAAATAAAGTTACTCCTCAAAACTATCAGGCCATGAAATAACAAGGAAAGACTGAGAAACTATCAAAGGCTGGAGGAGACCAAGGAACCATGACAACTATATTACAGTGCGGCTGGCAATCCTGGATTAGATCCTGGAACAGAAAAAGGATATGAGTGGAAAAACTGCTGACATCCAAATAAAGTTTGAAGTTTAGTTACCTAAGTCACATGCTATTGTTAATTTCTTAGTTTGGGGAAATGTACCAGTTACACTAAGATGTTAACATTAGGGAAAACTGACTGAAGGGTATATGGAAACTCTCAATAAAATCCTTGCAATTTTTCTGTAAATCTAAAATTGTTCCAAAATATAAAAGATAATTTTTAAAAAGTAACAAGACACACACACAGCAAAGGCCATCGCCAAAGGCAAGGACGGGACTCCACAAACCCTTACGAATGTCTATCAGGAGCTGCTGTTTTACAGCAGAGGTTCCCAAACACCAGGGGCCATGGCAGAATGAAAAGGAAGTCATTTACTAAACCACTGACTTAGCATCTCTTGGCAGAGGGTCCCCAAGAACATTTAAACAAGTGCCCCAGGTGATTCTGATGAGACTCAGACTTGGGCACCAGGTATCCAACCCAGCACTTCTCAAACTTAACTACATACAGGAGTCCCCTGGGGATCTAGCTAACATGCAAATTCTGGGTCAGGAGGTCTGGGGTGGGGTCTGAGACTCTGCATTTCCAGGGAGCTCCCAGGCGAAGCCCAAGCAACTGTCCTCAGCCACACAGATGGAGAAGGCAAAGCAACAAGACAGAAGGGGCCTGGGTCCATGACACTGGAGCATCCCGCCAGGGCAGGACTGCCCATGTGGGTATGAGAGGCCAACTTCTCTTTGAAGCCGTTGGTTCTCTCGGTTGTAGCCAAACCTAATCCTAACCATATTGAGTTTGCACCAAGGAGTCCCAGACATATTTTAAAATTCAACTCATATCCTCTCTCGAACAGCACATGAAAAAGGACAAACATCTGTTACCTGACACAAATGTAGATAAAACCACTGGGTGGGCTTCTCCATCTGCACGGGTTGCTTCTAGAGCTTCACAAAAACAACCTCAGAGAGCAGTTAAAATGACCATGATGAGCTGGACTGATGACAACTTTTTTGACCACAATCCTAAAATTTTACCCTTTCTCACATTTACCCTCAAGCTCAACTAGTTCTGATTTGATCTTTATAATTTATTTTGAGTCTTTTGGATCCACACAATGCCATACAACTCTTGCAGTATTCTTCAACCAGATAATAAAATCTGACTGGGGGCAAAAAAGTATAGATCATAATCATAAAATAGTATTGAGAACATAAATAAAAACTGGAGTTGCCATGGTACCCTAATTTTGAAAATGTCGAAAGCCATCTAGAATCCTACGTTATTTGCTTTATGAAACCCAAAGTGTACATTAAGTCTCAACCTTTTTTTTTTTCCCTTAAATCATCTGCTCTGAAATGACATGAGTAACCTTCCTGAGATAACCTGTAATCAAATCCAATCAAAGCTACACCAAAAGATTGTCAAGATCCAAGCTAAAGGGTGCCTTTAAAGGTAAGGCCATTTAAAACGTCTTCTGTATATTTTTTTAAATTTTTTAAAGATTTTTTAAATTTATTTGAAAGAGAGAGAGAGCACAAGCAGGGGGAGCAGCAAGCAGAGGGAAGAGGGAGAGGCAGGCTCACCGAGCAGGGAGCCTGATGCGGGGCTCGATCCCAGGACCTTTGGGATGATGACCTGAGCCGAAGGCAGACACTTAACTGACTGAGCCACCCAGGCTCCCCTGGATATATTTTCATTCAGTAAATATCTATGGAGATTTATTACATGCCACACAATACACAAGACACACAGTGCATTTTACACTAATAACAAAATTATAATTGGCTAGGATGCAAGACTGAGTCCTTCTATACCAAAATAATAATCTCAGTATTAAGCTGTTAATATAATGCACTTGTTGGCTTCTGCAAAGATCGAAGGGGAAAGTGAGTCAAAAAATTAAGTTTTGTATTGCCTATAATAAAACAATATGCACATATTCATGAGCCCCTGCCAGGCAGGGCTAGGACAGCCTCCACTGTGTCCACTGCCCAGAACCCTGTCCACTAGGCCCTCCCGCCTCTCTCACAGCCTCAGACACAAACCCTGTATTGACGCAATCCGAGCCGACGTTGAACGAGTATAAAAACCCCATCCATCGCCACTGTATGTGGTACAGAAATCAAACTACACTGCAACTATTATTGCACAGATTTTTCAACACAGCCGGGTGGGGGGTTGGAGAGCTATTCAAAGTCTGTGAAAATGCCAAAACAGAAAGAAGACTGAAGATAACCCCCACGCTGCTGCCGGCATTACTGACCTGATCGATTTCCATGAGTTTGGGGTAGGCGCCCGGCCATTCTATGGCCACCTTGACGATGTCCGCGGGCGGAGGCATGGTAAACCCCGAGAGTCCGAAGCTGGTAGAAGCGGGATCCTACGGTGCAGACGGCCGCACGTGTCTACACCTAATGAGGAATGACAAAAAGAAAGAAAAGTTGCTCGGTGCCGATGCAGGGCGAATTCTGCTTCATCACTTCCTGTTTTCACTGGTGGTTTTAGGTATGAGAAACGGCTCTGGGTGCAGAACACAGGGCACCAAGTGCACCACCAGCCGCTCCCGAGGAGAGAAGACAGATGAGGGGAAGGTGCCGACGCCCTGGAGTCAAAGCCTCCAGCAGACGCGGCCCCGTTGAGGGATGGTGTGTCCCTTACCACCGGCTTCGGCTCCACACGGTGCCCAGGGTCGGAATGAGCTGGGCTCACTCTGTCCTGAGACACGTAAACTTCTCGCGCTCAACAGTCTCCGGAAGAACAGATTGCCCAGGAAGTCATGGTCAGGAAGCAGCATTTCTTTAAAGTGTTTTCTGTGTGTCACAAATAGAGCTCCGCGCTATAGCAACCAGGATATCATGAGGAAGGAGAAATGCCCCGAGGTTCGCACACATGCACACGCACGCTCCCTCCCCAAGGCCACAGTTCACACACGGCGCCTTCGGGGCGGGGGAGCCCACTGACTGATGCGGATGGTGCGGCATTCAGAACGGACCTTGAATTAATTGTGTTGCTTTCACAACGGAAGATCATCCTCCGCCGCCTCTCCCAGATGAGCCCGTGTCTCTAGGATGACTTTTTTAACTTAGTATTTTTGAACGGGTGAGACATTTCATGTGATTCAAAACTTAAAGGTGTATGTGAAAATATAGCTTAGAATCTCCCTCCTCCTAAAGTTACACATCCACCCGTTGTCCACTTTTACCCCTATTTCTCCAGCTATCCCATTCTTGTGTGCCCCTCCAGAATGGCTTCATGTATATAAGGCAAACGCAAAAATATCTTACATTTCCCCCTTTCTTTAGAAAAACAGAGGTGGCATGCCATACCCTTTTTTTTTTCCATTTTGTGTATTTATATATTAATGCAAATAAAGCATCCTGGCTCCTTTTATAGCTGCATAGTTGTTCTCTATATGGAAACATCCTATCTGATGAGCTCGTTCTCTGTCACCTGGGCCCTCAGGTGATTTCCTACTTTCGGCTATTGTCAATGAGGCTGTGGTGAAGAGCCTTATGCTCGCATCATTTTGCACATGGGCAGGTATATCCTTACCATAGGTGCACAGAAGTGAAATCGGTGGGTCAAAGGACACAGGCAGTTTTATTTTATTCTATGTTTTTAAAGACCTATTTATGGATTTGAGGGGAGGGGCAGAGGGAGACAGAGACTCTTAAGCAGAGTCCGCACTGAGGGCAAAGCCCAACTCTGGGCTTGATCTCACAACCCATGAGATCATGACCTGAGCCGAAACCAAGAGTCCGCTGCTTAACTGACTCAGCCACACAGGTGTCCCGATCATATGCAATTTTAAATTTTGATAGCCATTTCCAGACATCCCTCCATAGGCATTGCACCAATCTACACTCCCTCCAGTAATGGATGAGGCTGCCTATCTCCACACAGCCTCATCAACGGACTGAACATTTGCATACTGGATGCACTGAAGAAATATATCACATGTACTTTTTTTTTTTTAAAGATTTTGTTTATTTATTTGAGAGAGTGAGAGAGAACATGAGAGGGGAAAGGGTCAGAGGGAGAAGCAGACTCCCCGCTGAGCAGGGAGCCCGATGCAGGACTCAATCCCGGGGCTCCAGGATCATGACCTGAGCCGAAGGCAGTCGCTTAACCAACTGAGCCACCCAGGCATCCCAAAAGGCAGTCACGTGTACTTTTAATGTGTATTTAATATGTATTTCTCTTATTGTGAATGAGGTTGAACATAAGGAGGCAAAGTCCCATGTCCACTTTCCTGTGAACTGTCCAAATCTTTTGTCCCTTTTCTATTGGGTTCTTGGTCCTTTCTTTTCAGAAATTGATCTGTGTATGCAGATTTTGATCAAACACGTGCCTTTGGCTCTTTATCAGACCAGAGTAGGCCTTGTCAGTTACTATCCCCATCTCAGTGGTAGCTGGACATCACTGAGATGATGAAGATAGCAGACTTACTAATGGCCACCTGGACAGCACCGGCAGTTAGAGAAATAACTAACTCCACCAAGCTGACAAGTACCAGAAATGAACCCAAACAAAACTGCTGCTCCTTTGGCCAAGGATGATGAGGGAAGCCTGCTGGGAGGCTAATCAGTGCTAACCGGCAAAAGCAAATCTACAAAGCAGTGGTTCACTCATTCAACAAACAATTATTGAGCCCCACTATTCTGTGCCAGGCCTGTTCTCAGTGCTGGGGATACAGCAGCAAATCTAGATGTTAGACAGCTCAAGGGATACGGAGCAAAATGCAGCAGGGAAGGAGCATCTGAAGGGTATGAACGTATCTGCATGAGAGGGGCCGAAGTACAATGGTAAATAGGGAAATCTGGGAAAGCTCCACTGAGAAGGCAGCATTTGAGCAGAGGCTCGTGAGATGTGAGGATGTGAGCCAGGAGGACATCTGGAGAAATTATGTTGAAGGCCAAGGAAACAGCCAGTGCAAAGGCCCTGAGGCAGAAGCAGGCCTGGCATATTCCTAAAACAGGCAAGTGGCTGAAACCAAATAAGGGCAAAAGTAGTTCCAATAGCAGTTGGGTCATAACTTGGGAGGGTCATTCACCATTATCTTGACTCCCTAGATGCTCTTGGTTTATGACTCCTAAAGAAGAAAGTTCATGTCCCTGCTCAAGAGTATAAATTGGTACAACTTTCCAGAGGTACTTTTGGCAAACTGTACCAAAAGCCTTACGATTTCATATTCTCTAAGTTATTTTATTTTTCTAGGATATTTCCTCAAGAGATAATTATTCACTTAACTATAACAATGACAATTGCTGTTTTGGTTATGACCCCCAAAACTTAAAAACAACTGAATATTCTACAACAGGGACTTGTTAAATAATTATGAAGTCTCATATATGCAAATACAAGTAGACGATCTGTACTGGGGTCTTCTTCTTCACAGTCTGTATGCTCTTTTATTCACTTGAGAATTCTACAGACAATGTATTATGTCTATACCACATCACTTCAATTCAGGATCCATATCAGTTATATACCCTAGAATAAGAATTAAGAAAACAGGTTCTAATGTGAAAATAGACTGTGTAAATATTAGGTAACTCTATTCAAACAAAGAACACACAATTTTGAGGGTCAAGAGAATACATAATGAAAATTAAAATGCATTTTGAACCCCTTCTTCCCTCCTCTGCACAAAATAGTCTAGAATTACACTAAAAGGGGTCATCTAACCACCCAGGAATCAACAACCAAAGGTGATTTTCTTCCCCTTTAACCAGTATTTATTTCTCAAAGACTGTTGAGACCAAACCTGTTGAACAGGTGAGAATACAATGATGTGACTCTCCCTGAGTCCCTGTGGAGAATAAGAGAGCAGCAGTGTACAAAGGAGCCATTGAGAAAGCCAAGAGGCTAGGGGGAGTCCCCTGGGAATTCACTTGACAAGTCCAATTAGACCTCATCAGCATTGCCCACAATAACAAACAGCACAGATGGGGCTCCCGTGGGGTAGAGTCAGGTGCACAATCGCTGAGTGAATAATCCAGTCACATCGTTATCCTCAGAAGTCCACATTTTATCCTCTTGAATTTATATTTGCATGAGCAACAGTTAATTCTAGCTCATCAGAGCCACCAGCAGTAAAACTGAGCCTAATGTTGTCAAAATTGCCCAGTAAATATAAGGCATGTAAATCTGTGTAAACAGCCTGATATAATAATTCTTATGCAAACTAAAATTTAAGAGCCTCTAAAGGGAAGTCTCTGCAGCTGGCTAGACACTCCAACCATTCTGTCTTGTAAGGTAACTCTCAAGTCCCTGGAGGCAACTGGGAAAGGGGTGGAGAATCCTACAATGTCCCTGCTTGCCTGCTGATTGATTTACTTTATTCCCATTTTAACATGAAGATTCTACAACCTTAATATGCATGTCAAATGGCTTATTTATAGTTGAGTGAATTTAATGAGGGATGGAGGAGTCGCTTTTTATCTGGGAGTTAGTTACTCAAGTCTGCGTGTCAGTTAGATGTGACTACATAACCCTTGAGCAAGTGGAAATCTTCTTTATCATTCTGTTGAATGTCTCCTTCTTAGCCTTGGGCCACGTTTCCAAGACAACGGAGAGACACCGTTCTTGATTCCATCTAGAAATCTGTCTGTCTCTAGACATTGTTCTCTGCCCAAAGTTCTACACGCCTCTGAGTTTGAAGCTCACCTCACTGTAGTCTCTTAAAGATCTGTTACATATCTACATGTTTTCCAGTCTATCTGATTAGGTCTTGGGAACAATAAAGTTCCCAAATATCCGATCTTCACCCCCCTCCAATTTCCCATATAGTTTTCGCTTTCACTCCCTGTAATGGCTTTAAACCCTTGTATCTTATTTCTAGTCTTTCTGTTACACCAGCAAACTCTATTAAGAGAGAGAGAGAAAAAAAATCAGCCTAAGAGGACATTCCTATAGGAGCTGCGTAATGGAAAAACTAACACACTTGCCCTGGTGAACTGTGTGCGCCCACCATTGCACTGAAAGAGCCTGACAGAGGGGCCAGTAGAAGCCAAAAGGCAGATCAATGGGAAAGAAACACCAAACGGCTGGATAAATGACTTGCTTCAACTCCTCTGTCCCTTCCTTCCTCCCCAGGAAAACTGTCCTCTGCCCCACTGGCCATCATTATCTACTGGTGACAAATTATGTAAAGATTATGGAAATAGTGGGGTTAGCGAATTTGAATAACTTCCCCCCAATATTTACATATTCCAGAGGTGGTGGAGGCCCCTCTCACATGATTATGGGCTACTGCGTTCCCCTGAAAATGTTGAGGTCCTAACCCCCGGTACCTAAGAATATGACTGGGTTTGGAGATAAGGCCTCTGAAGAAGTAATTAAGTTAAAATGAGGTCATTAGCACGGGCTGCATTCCTATCTGACTGTCCTTACAAGAGGAGGAAATTTGGACCCAGACAGGTACAGAGGGACAATGATCTGAGGACACAGTAAGAACAAAACCACCTACAAGCCAGGGAGAGAGGCTTCAGAAGGAACCAACCCTGCCAACACGCTGATCTCAGACTTCCAGCCCCGAGACTGGGAGACAATACGTTTCTCCTATTGAACTCATGCAGGCCGTGGTGCTTTGTTATGGCAGCCCTAGCAAAGCAATGTAACATTGAAGACAGAAAGCATAAAGAAGAGGCTGATGATCGGACACAAAAACGCTTAAAATCTTGCCATTCCAAAAAGCACCATAAAAATTTAAAAACAAATAATAAACAATCAAGAAAATAGTTGCAATAGCTGTTGCAACCTGGTATAAATATCCTTAATAATGATCTCTTATAAATATATTTTTTTTAAAAAACCACTTGCAGAACCTAAAAAAAAAAAGAAACAAAGTAATCCACACAACAGGAAATGTATGATCAATAAATACCCAAAAGATCTTAATAGCAATAAGAGAAATGCAAAGTAAAAGATCATACCTTTTTTGTCTACCATACTGGTAAGAAATGAACTTTATTGATTGGTGAGAATGTGGGCAAAATAACACTCTCAGACATTGATACCAGCAAGAAAAAAAAAGCAAAAGCAAAAGCCCTTTAAAAATAAATAAAATTAATTTCTTTTTAATCCATAAGATGTAGAGTAATAAATTTAGCTATTAGAAGGTCTGTTCTCCTGAAACCACTAAAGCAGGGTTTCTTAACCACAGCACCATTGACATTTTGGATCCGATAATTCTATGCTGTGGGGCTCATCCTGGGCACTGCAGGATGTTTAGCAGGCATCCTTGGCCTCTGCCTAGTATTAGATGCCAGTTACACAATCAAATTGGTCGCTTATAAACTGGAGACAATCAAAATGTCTCCAGACATTGCCAGATGTCCCTTGAGGGACAAAATCATCCCTGGTTGAAAAGCAGGGCACTGAGGTGACTGACTCTAATCTTGCTTTTATAAAAACGTATTATATGGACCAACTTTACAAAGTGGGCAGTAATAGTCATGAATATACTATTTTAACTGCAAAAAAAAAATAAAAGGGAGAGATGAGATGTGGAACAAGAATCACTTAACAGATAAAATTTTTTTAAGTTGCTAAAATCAAGAGGAAAGGGAATTTATATAAAAACATGAAAACCTTGCTACCACTTGAGGACAATTTTGTGACCTTTTACTCTAGCACATTTTCCCTCACACACAGCTCTAGCGAACTCTTGTAGCTTTGGTTTTTGTCCGTCTAGTGAGCTTTTCCAGCTCTTCTCTTCAGGTGGCAGGTCCTGTCCCACAACCAAGAGTGGGCATGTTGGGGCCAATGACAATGCCCACCTCCCTGGCAACAGTGATTGATTGGTCCGAGGGACAGACACATGATCCAAGCAAATCAATTTCTGGGGACCACTCTATGAGGCCTGGAAGGAAGGAGTTCTGTCTTTCTGTGGGGCGTTGTTTGGTAGCTGTCTTCCTCCGTTTGGGGACGGACCATCTGCGATAGGAAGGGATGGGGCAAGGAGAAGCAAAGACAAGCAGCGAAGAGACATAGGAGAGAGGAAAAGGGGACAAGAGTCCTAATATATTGAGCTCCAGGCTCCTTAACCTTTTTCTTCCATCCTCTGAGCTCTCCTAATACTCTTCCTACATATATGAGCCCATAAATTCCCTGTTATGCTAAGTGAGTTTGAGTTAGGTTTCCATCACTGGTAATTGAAAAACTCCTAACTAATACATCAACCCTATCATATCTGTTTACCTGCCCCAAGTTATAATCTTGCCAGTCCCTCGAGAGACAACTGGCACACAAAACACACACTGAAGTTACACAATCCGACCCTGGAGCTAAATAGGAATGATATTTTATTCACCAGTTCTAGAGCTCAGATACCTGCATGTCCACATTTCTGACGGAGCCTTCACTGCCTAGAAGCTGCTTGTCCTCTCCTGGCCTACAACCAGGAGTCATGCAGGCATTTCAGGAATTAGCCTTAGCCCGGCATTTCCCATACAACACTGCTGCCTTCAGATATTAAGTAATGTAATGTAAAAAAAAAAAAAAAAAAAAAAAAAAGATGAAGAAGAAGGAAAGGAAAGGGAAGGAAAGAAAAAGTTAAATCTCTTGTAAAACATTGAATGAAATAATAGCTAATTATGGAACCAACTAGTTCATGTACCATATACTTTGTGTAACAACCTTATAAAATCGGTACCATTACTAAACCATTTTACAGACTAGGAAACTAAGATGCACAGACATCAAGTAACTTGCCTAAGATCTCATATCCAAATATGGAGCCCAGCCAGAACTCAATCCACATCTGTCTGATTCCATAGCCATGTTTTTAATCACTATACCACTTTTTTTTTTTTAAAGATTTTATTTATTTATTTGACAGAGAGAGAGATAGCGAGAGCAGATACACAAGCAGGGGGAGTGGGAGAGGGAGAAGCAGGCTTCCCGCCGAGCAGGGAGCCCGATGTGGGACTCGATCCCAGGACCCTGGGATCATGACCTGAGCCGAAGGCAGACGCTTAACGACTGAGCCACCCAGGCGCCCCACTATACCACTTTTTTAAAAAAGTTCCTTTACTATAGGGCTTCTCAGACCTTTAATGTAATATATGTCTACTGTGAAATTTTCGTATGCAATACATAATATTTTCCAAATGTATCTTTCTAGAAAAAAAATTTTTTTTCATGGAGCACCTTTCATGGAGCACTGGTTTCATATGGGACACACTTTGGGAAATGATGCTTTGAGACCATTTTCCTCCTTTGTTTCCCTGGAAAAAAAGAAGTGCTGAATAGTTTTGGCCAGATACACAGTGGAAAGTGGCAGAGAAAACTTTCCTTTAGTCCCATATTGAATTATCATCACCTGCGTCTATGGGATTAGCTCCAGGAAAGCAGCCCAATTCTTTTGAGTAACTCTTTCCAATTCACATTGGACAGTAAAAATTCAATTAACTACAACTTCTACTGTGCAAATGAGCAGAAGATAAACAGCAGAAGAAACTGAGTATTTGTATTTGTGAGAGCTTGAATCTCAACATCTCCCCCTTCCTGCCTTAAAACTTTAGATGGTGGGGCGCCTGGGTGGCTCAGTTGGTTAAGCGTCCACCTTCGGCTCAGGTCATGGTCCTGAGGGTCCTGGGATTGAGCCTGGAGTCGGGCTCCCTGCTCAGCAGGGAGCCTGCTTCTCCCTCTCCCTCTGCCCCTCCCCCTACTCCTTCTCCCTCTCTTGTTCACTCTCTCAAATAAATAAGTAAAATCTTTAAAAACAAAACAAAAAACTTTGGATGGTGATTCAGGGCCTATATCACATAAACTTCCCACAGCCTGGCTCCCGCCTGCTTCTGAGCACCACCTGTGCGCCCACCCCACCAACCACACCCCTGCACCCCATCCCCAAATACGCATGCGACAACTCGGTCAGTCATGGCAAACAGGCTTTTCTTTAAGATCATCCTTTTGCAGTCCTTTTGCAGGGGCTGTGGGAAGCACTGCACACAGACGGCAAAAGCCCCAGACCAGCCAGGTCAGGAGTAATCTGCAGGTGCGCCATGGTCTACCAAGTGGGGAGGAAAAGCACCAAGACAATATGGCTTTCTTTCTTCCTGAAACTACTGGCCGTTTCCTGGGCATGGCAAATTCTTGTGCCTCTTGCCTTTGTTCATAACGTTCCCTTCTCCCTGGAATGTCCTTCCCTGCCACCCTTGGGTTGGCTTCAAATATTCCCACCTAGACTTCAAAGCCAGCCTCCTGTGCTAGGTCCTCCAAGAGATTTCCCTGACCCCACAGCTGCCCAAGCTAAAAAGCAACTGCCCCGGGTGTCTTCTTCCGTGCTTGCGATGCACCTGCCAGAGCACCTTTCCATACTTGATGCTATTAGTTTATGAGTCCCCCAAGGGTGGGGATCATAGATCTTATTCATCTCTGCACCTCCAGTCCTGACCAGATGGTGTGGAGAATAGCAGCTCAATAAACAGTTTTCAGACAATTGAATGAATAAATGAATGAATCACTCTTTCCTTAAAAGCAAAGTCAGAGGTTTAAAAAAAAAAAATGTGAAGGATTACTCAAGCCAATGATGCATTTTTAAAATCCAGAATTCCTTTCTCAGAAGACCTTCAGGCACTTCTTCAAGCAGCAGCTATTCATTTGTCCCACTGGATGGGAATAGAATTAGAGGTGCTCAGAGGTGAGAATAGGGCCTACTCCAGATTTGTTTTTCCTCCTGGAGAAAGTCTCTCAGAAACAAGAGGAGACAGGAGCTGAGCTGCTGGTTCTTTGCCCTTTGCTAGGAGCTCTCTTACACTTTGGGAATCAGCATCTCAACTGGAAAGGTCATTATTTTACAAACTAAGGCACACACTTCCTCCTTTATTCTGGTTTTTGGATATTTGCTTTTCAAATTCCTTTTCAGTTGTTGTAATGCCATTGACTGCTCCCCTCCTGCCCCCCCAGGCCCCCCCCAGCCCCCCTGCTCCCAGCAGGCAAGCCTTGTCACTCCTGATGTGTGCTGACATTCCCCAGTGGCAGAGGCAAAGCTCAGGCCCAGCTCTCTATCTCCGAACCCAGACTCGAGGCCACAGGAAATGCTGGAGCGTTTCCACCATCCTGTGAGCCAAACACTCAAAGTTTCCAAACCTGCTGATCAAAAAACAATATGTGAAACTTCTTTCTCCCTCTCTCTCCAGCAACAGCCGAGCTCTAAAGGCCACCCTAGTAAATTCGATTGCATCAGATGAGCCGCGAGCGCCTTCCGCGAAGGCGGGGTGCTGGGCCGTGCCCCCACAGCCTGCCACCGGACAGCTGGGCCCAGGGTTAGTCACGCTGAAGGGCAAGGCACGCACGGCGCAGCATCACATCCCAGCACGGCACAAGCCTCTGCCTTTCTCTCCCTCCTCAGCCCTTCGGGTTTAATTTCTCCAGAGGAACACGAGCGGGCAAGTGAGTGTGAGGTCAGATGTCCGCCTGGGTGGCAAGCCGGGTCCTGCCAGGCCCACAGCTCTGTGACTTGGGACAGTTACATGACGTGCCCAGCCTTCAGTGTCCTCCTCCGTGACCCTGGAACAACAGTGGAACCTTTCTCACAGGATGTCGGGAAGACTAAACATATAAAGCAATGAGAACAGGGCCTGCTAGGGTAGTATTAGTGAGTACTGATTTAGCAGGCATGCGTACCTGGCTTCAGCCCCCGGGGCCTCCCTAGTGAAACACACAGAGGTCCTACCGTGGTTCTTCCTCCCTTTGGCATCAAAACAGAACTGGACAAACTCTTCTGACACTAGAGAGGAATGATAACCCGGTTTCAAGTCCAGGGAGGTTTTAGAGATATGATCACTTTTTCTTTTTTCTGGGTTTTAAAAGATGAGTGCAAGTTTCTAGGCGAGTGACGAGGCTGGGAGGAATTGGAAGGGGAAGGTTAGTGTTAAGATTCGGGAAGGATCCACCTGCCTTTCAAGGGCAGAAATACCTGAGCAGATAACCTGATGGAATAAAACAGACCCATTTTCTGTCCCGACCCATGTCTCACAGGAAAGCTCTCTAAGTATAGAGAGGTGACAGGGACTCAACTTCTCAATCCTTTCTCTCCAAGGACAAGTGGGTGTGGTCTTCAGTTCTGAGACAGTTAAGAGTCCCTCAAGAAGGACAGAAGGGGTGCTCTCTACACAGAGAGGGACCTGCCCCACTATCACTGCACAGCTTCCCAGCTGCATGTCACTCCAGCCCTGCAGAGTGACTTCCAACCTCACAGTCTGAGGGCCAGATCCATCCAGCTGCCCCACTCACTGACTTCGCTGTCCTGTTTTCCAAGTGACTAGCCCTAACGCAGTAATGTTATACCCAGCAAGTTGACGGAGGGGACGCATGATCCAGCTAGGGCCTGATGAGCATGCTTGCCTGACCTGGGCCCCGCTGCTCCCCAGAAGCTGGGGTTTTTGTGGGAACCAAGGCCCTGTGGCCAGTGGTGACAAGCAGTAATACTAGGGTATCACATCCTGGCTCTAGATAGAACTTTGAAATGTTTCTCAGGAAAGTTTCCGTTTGAAAACATGAATTTCAGGGCTTTCGACAGCTTATCCCTCTGGTAATGAGGCACAAGCCCACACCCCCAGCAAGATAAACAAAAAACAAAACCTGACTTTTCTCTCTTATCCCCTTCACCTTGGGAGGCCCTGTCAAGCCCCCCAGGATTATATGATAGAAATCTCCTCTTCTGGCTTTTATCTGGGCTCCCTCACAAGTTCGCTGCAATGTGCCTTAAGATAAAATGCTGTCAGGGCACATGCTATCCGCACTGACAGGGGGCCACACTTTGAAGAGTTTTTCACACAAACACCAGGATCATAGTGGATCCAGTGGGCCAGTGTTTGCTGTTGGTGAACAAAAGGATTACTCTTCCATAGGCATTTATGTGAATCTAGAAATTCCTTACCGTGTTCATTTAAAAATAAAAAATAAAAATAAAACTGGTACAAACTGGGGGAAAGATGGCCTGCCGTTCTGTTCTGAAAACCAGTATTACTGATTACAGCCTGGAGTTGCCAGTCTGCTTACTGCCAACCCGAGGATCACGTTCTGGATGGATTTTTTTTGTTGCAAGCTCATTTCCTCTTCACTTTCCCCTGGAGAGTGCTTCCCTACACTCAGTTTTCGTGCCCTGGGAAGAGGGGAGATTAAAAGCTGACAAGAGAAAAACAGAGGGACTTCTAACTCAGTGTGGCAGTTTGCTGAGTACCTTTTAAAATTTACTTTGGTAAATGAACAGGATGCTGATGATTTAAAAGTCTTTTTTAGGGGCCCCTGGGTGGCTTGGTCAGTTAAGCGTCTGCCTTCAGCTCAGGTCATGATCCCAGGGTCCTGAGATGGAGCCCCACATCAGGCTCCCTGCTCAGCAGAGAGCCTGCTTCTCCCTCTGCCCCTCCCCCCTGCTTGTGCTTGCACATGCTCTCTCTCTGTCAAATAAATAAATAAATAAAATCTTTAAAAAAACTTTTTTATCTGCACTCAGTTCTGGAAAACTTGGGATTCAACCTGTTAATATCTGCTTTGATAAAGACTCAGTCAGGCAAAAACCAAACCAATAATAATAAAAACAACCACAAAAATGTGAGCGAGATTGTGAAAAAAAAAATTAGAAAAGGCTGTCATGCATCTTATCATTTTCCTATTACGATATACTCTGCCTTGCCTAGAAAAGAGGTCAGATATTATAAATCTTTATGGAACACTTGAGTTCTGCTGACAGGTCTGGTAATGGGGTCAGATTCTAGGACCTAATTATCTGAGGCATGAATTTAATGAATGAGGTCAAAGAAAACCTGATTTTACTTGGACACCTAAGAATCTTACTTTTTTCATCTTTTCAAATCAAAGCTAACTGCTCCAAACTTTATAGAGGCAAGATGGCATAAGAAAGAAGACAGGTTTTGGAATCAGACAGATTTGGATTTGAATGTGAAAATGGGTAATGTTCTAGGCCAGGGCACAAGATTATAAGATTTGCATTTTGCCTTAGGCTATGGGAAGAACACACTGGAATGCAGCAAGAATAGTCAGACTGGTGGAGTTTGGTAAGAAAGAGATTGAGCACAGTGGCTTGGGCTGATATGGTGCCTTGGCAATGGAGAAGGTGAAGGATTTATGAGGCCTTTAAAAAATAAAAATCAACAGGAATTAATGATAGACTAGATACAGAAATGAGGGAAAAGCTGGAGCTAAGGGTGACCCAGGATTCTGGCTTACTTAACAGAAGAGATGGCGATGTCATTTATTGAAGTAGGACTACTCCAAATGGAAGATAAGCTCTTGGCCAATCTGTTGACCACTATCAAGTCAATGGATGTATACACTCAACCAGAGGAACCAGTGGTCAAGTTCAAGCCACCAGTACAAGAGATACCCCTCAGGGCACCTGGGTGGCTCAGTCGGTTAGGCAACTGCCTTCGGCTCAGGTCATGATCCTGGAGTCCCGGGATCGAGTCCCACATCAGGCTCCCTGCTCAGCTGAGAGTCTGCTTCTCCCTCTGACCCTCCCCCTTCTCATACTCTCTCACTCTCTCATTCTCTCTATCAAATAAATAAATAATCTTTAAAAAAAAAAAAAAAAGAGATACCTCTCTTACTCACCTCTTCCTTATGGACCTCTTTGCTTCACTGCAGATTACACCTAAAATTCATGGCCATTTTCTTCTTAATTAAGTTGAGAGGCATCAGGGCACAACAGTTAGAGCCACAGATTGGACTCAGATTGCATGTATTCTAATCCACTTTCACTGCCTCTTAGCCTTGTGGCCTTGGGAGAACGGCTCTCTGTGCCTCAGTTTACTCAACTGTAAAATGGGGAAAACCACAGTACCTATCTCACAACTTTCTTGAGATGAGTAATAAGATGATGACGGTAAAAGCTACTGTTTATATGACTTACCATGTGCCAGGCACCCTCCTGAGCAGTACAGGTAAATGAACTCATTCAGTCTTCCCAACAGTCCTAGGACATACGTGCTGTCAAAATCCCCATGCTAAAAATGAAGAAATACAGTCACTGAGGAAACCAGCCACTAACTTGGCTAGTTAGCAATCTAGCCAGCCCAAAAGTCTGTGTTCTGTACCATTACAGTGAATTTCCTTTGATCTTAATACACACAAAATGCTTAGAACAGGGCCTGGCACATGGTGAGAGCCAGTCAATATTAGCTCTATTAATCTGCAAATCCAGGATTTTACAACAAATATGGTTCATGAGGAAGAAGGAGGCTTTAGGCACTTTTCCATTATGGATCCCTATTGTACCTTCCCACTTGGTACTAACATAATATTGTCGGTGACGTAGTGAACTTGGTTCTGACTTTGACTCCATGGAAGGGATCCTATGGCTGAGCTTTTCAGGCTCACCACAGACTTACTTCTTGACACTGTGACAGAATCTGCAGTTTGACCCTACCTCTGAAAGCTCTGTGGGAAAAGTACCCCGTGACTCAAGCATAACCTCCTGTCAGGTAAAACTGGGATCTCTTGACGGCCTCTATGTTTTTACCTTTCCACTTAATGAATGGATAAACTTTTGTGTGAGTTGAATGTACTCTCCTACCTCCCTAGACAAAGAACAGAGGGACTCTCTTATAAGCCGATAACATGATTTTATTCCCACTAACAAGGAATAATCTTAATGGACATCTAGCTCTGTCCAAGTATATAGCCTCAGAACAAGTACTCAAAACTGAAATAATGACTTTTTGGTATGAGGCCCCAGCATTTAATGAGCTTATTATGGAAAAAAAAACCTAAATAGCAAAGCAATTCATTCAGGTATAAGACAGCTTACTGGGAAGTTACACAGCTTAAAGTAGAAGTTTACAAAACTTGACTGAGATTTAAAAAAAAAAAGAAATGAGGTAGATAGACATTTCAAATATTAACTTAAAGACTGTCCCAGCAAAAATTCATGCAGCTACATGCTAAGGCACAAATTACTGGGGGACCAAGAGACACAAAATACCTTTCTAAGAAAAATCCAGGATCTGCCTGAGGTTACTCCTTGACATACCCATGAAGAGGTAGGGTGGCTGCCCACTCAAAAGTGGGATTAAATTAGGCTCATCCAATTTCCATAGGATTTCAACCCAATCCCCAGATCAACCAACGAGGAAAGGCACATGCCATAGCAAGTAACTGGCAAGAAGAGTAAAGAGTAATTGCACTCTGTACCTTTACCAGTATGTGCAGTATTGAACACATTGCCCTCTACACAGATGGTGACTGCTTTGTTTTCACTAGGAAAACTGTATAAAGTCTTAAGGCTTAATAACAGGAAATCTATTTAATAATTTATGGTAAAGCTATAAGAAGTAGTCATTAAAAAATCATGTCTAAAAAATCTGTGACACTAGACAATATTCCCAATATACTTCATTGATTCATTTATATCCATTAACATTTAAATATTAATAAATATTTATTCCAGTAGACACTCACTACAATGCCAAGAACTCAGAACAACTAGAACTCTCATACATTATTGGTTAAATAGTAGGTCTCCGGGGCGCCTGGGTGGCTTGGTCGGTTAAGTGTCTGCCTACAGCTCAGGTCCTGGGATTGGCCCAGAGTTGGACTTCCTACTCAGCGGGGAGTCTTCTTCTCTCTCTCCTTCTCCCTCTGTTCAGTCTCTTGCACTCTCTCTCTCTCTCTCAAATAAATAAATTTAATAAAAATCTTTAAATAGTAGGTTTCCTTTAAGAAACAGTTTGGGTGGTTTCTTACAATATTAAATGTACCTTTTCCATATGACCCAGAAATTCCACTCCTAGGCATGTACCTAAGAGAAACGAAGGCATATGTTCACACAGTGCCTTGTAAGTGAATGTTCATAGCAACTTTCTTCATAAAAGCCAAAAACTAGAAACAACTCAAATGCCCATCAATGGATGAATGGGTCAACAAGTTGTGGAATATCATCCATATAATGAAAGAATACTCGGCAATAAAAAACAATGAATTACTACACATGATAACAGAAATGACTCTGAAGAGCATTGTGCTAAATCAAGGGTCAGCACACTTTAGCCTACAGGCCAAATCTGGCCCTCTGCCTATTTTTGTCAACAAAGTTTCACTGGAACAGCTCTGTGTACCTTCGGTTTATATATTTTCCAAGACTGCTTTCATGCCATAAGCAGCAGAGTTGAGTACTTCCAACAAAGACCCCATAGCCTACAAGAATGTTTACTATCTGAATCTTTACAGAAAAAGTTTGTCAATCCTCATGCTAAATAAAAACAGCCAGATACAAAAGAACACATACTGTATGATTCCATTTATATGAAATTCTTGAATAGGCAAACTATATTGATGGAAAACACATCAGTGGTTACCAGGGTGTGGGCAGAGGGGTTTGACTCTCACAGGTCACACAAGGGAACTTTTTAGAGTGATGAAAATGGTTTGTATCTTGGTTGTGGTGATGGTTACATGACTGTACGCATTGGTTAATGTACACTCACTGAATGAAAAGCGATTAGTTTTGTTCTATCTCCACAAAGCTGACCAGAAAGGACATATACAGGTAATATAATATAATATATCAATTATTACCTCCTACTAGATGTTACCAGGTACTACCTCTTGTAAGGTATCCTTCCAAGTGCTGGGAAGGTGACATTGAATTTTGTGTTGAGACCAAGTTTCTGCCCAGACAGTGCAGTATAAAATGGCAGACTCTCACACTGACCCATAGTAGACCCACAGTATAGTTTAGTTTAACTAACTATTAAAGGGCTCGTTTCTTCATCCTAATCTTTCTCTAGACACTGTCTCTTTGCAGTCTCATACGATCCCATAGATATATTTTAAATGTATATGCAAAACCCAAATTTTCCTCCCTTCCCCCTTCCTTCCCTCTCTGTCTCCTTTCCTCTTTTCCTTCATTATTTCCTTCCTTCCTCCTCAAATAGCCAACTGCCTACTTGATACAGATATTTAGTTATCTCACAAGCATCTCAAAAAGCATATCTGGAACTAAACTCCTTTCCCCCAGAATTTGTTCCTCCTTCGGAGTTCTCCATATCAGAAAATGGGACTGTGGTAGACCTTTCCACTAGGTTTTCCGTTTCTACTCTTCTTCTGAGCACCAGAGAGGATTACACTTCCAGCTCCTTGAAATAAAAGTAAAGTAAAATAAAAAATACCCATATACGTCACCTACTCTGGCCAACGACATGTAAGTAGAAGTGCCTGAAGAGTCCGTGTGTGAACCTTCATGTCCTCTCTTCCCTGTCACAGCAAATTTGGTGGACCCAAATTTGTTAAAATGGTGGGCAGTCCAATCACTGAGTTTAGAGGACAGCTGCCCTAGAGAGTCACTTGGATGTGTAGCCCACTTTGCCTGACTGAAGACTGTGCTGTTGGCCTGAGATTTTTGAGGCTGTTGTTACCACCCCAGGACTTAGCTTCCCTGACTAACATAAAAGGACTTCAGGTACTCACGCGAAAACCCAGGTGTCCTTGACACTCCTTCTTCCTTATCGGCCACTTCTCCTCCACCACCAATCCAACTAAACTCTCTCAAATCTATCCCATTTTCTCCATCTTCATTGACATTCCCTAGGCCAAACCGGCATCTCTCAACTGGACTCTTCTAACAGGCCTCCAGTCTCTTCTCCACACAGCCACCAGAGTGGAAACCACAAAAATTTTCTAATGGCTCTTCTGTTTAAGTGCCATTTTCTCCATCTTCTTTGACATTCCCTAGGCCAAACCAACATCTCTCAACTGGACTCTTCTAACAGGCCTCCAGTCTCTTCTCCACACAGCCACCAAAGTGGAAACCACAAAAATTTTCTAATGGCTCTTCTGTTTAAGTGCCTTCAATGGCTCCTCGTTGTACTCAGGCTTGAATCCAAAGTCTTTAACAGGTCCACAAAGGCCTATAGAATCCAACCAGTGCCCACCTGTCCAGACCTCATTCATATTTACTCTCACTCTCCCTTTCTCTCTCTCTCCCCACAGTAACCCCCCTCCCTTCATCACAATCTCTGGCCCTCTTTCGGTCGCTCTAGCATGTCAAATTCCTACCATGGAACTTAGTCTCCCCTTCTCTCCATTTTTCCTTTCTGCCCCCAGTTACTTGGAGTCACTCTAAAACACATTTACTACTCCTTTTACTTCCTACCTTTCATTTCTTACTAGAAGGGGAAAAATAACTCTTGAAGAATCTCAAGAAGTGATAAGATTACATTCTCAGAATTCATAATACCATAAGATCTGAACACTGGCAAAAGTAGAAAGGGAAAGGAAGTTATCTCCAGTGCTTGGGAATTGGGGAAAGGAATGAAACAGAGTGAGTAGGAAACCAAAGAGGCCAGGGAAATGTTCTCTGAACTCTAATGACTTCATGACCATCACCGCCCACTCCCATCAGTGCTTCTGTATTTAATCCCAATCCCTCAAAAATCCCTCACTTAATTCAGCTCTAAGACCCTGCCCTAGGCCACTAAGTCTCTCAGATGTAAAAGAGTCTGCTCCCTACAGAAGGCCAGAGAATGCCCCCATACATCCCCATCTCGGGGGCCACTATGGTGTCAAAGGATGATATCCTCCCAGCAAGCCAGACTGGAATGCTCAATACATTTTTCCCTTAGGATCAAATTCTCCAAATAGTCTTTATCTGTGTCTTTATTAATACAAAATGAGAATTTAGAGATACTCAGGGGACCTTCATATGGTTGTGTCTAACTTCTGCCAAATATAGTATTGAATCCATGACTAAGAGTGTTCCAAGTTTCAGACAAAAATCTAGAATGTTGAAACATACTTACGCTTAAATTAAGAATCTCCTGAAGAGTTTTACTCACACTTGACCATTTGTGCTTTCAACTAAATGTTAATCCAATTGGAGAAAGAGACTTTCTTTTCATGTTTGTTTGTCTTAAAAATCTTTAGTGAACAGGAAAAATAACACATGAGTTCTATAAGGCATGCTTTAGTGCTTTAATTCTGGTCTTTATTTCTGCTACGGTATTTTTTTTTTCCAGAATTCTTTTTTTTTTTTTTTAAGATTTTACTCATTTATTTGACAGAGAGATAGACAGAGCCAGAGAGCACAAGCAGAGGGACTGGCAGAGGGAGAGGGAGAAGCAGCCTCTGCACTGAGCAGGGAGCCTGATGTGGGACTTGATCCCAGGATCCTGGGATCATGACCCGAGCCGAAGGCAGATGCCCAACCATCTGAGCCACCCAGGCGCCCTTCTTCCAGAATTCCTAATTCTTGTAATTAAGTTAAGAAAAAATTCAAGCCAAACCAAATTTGTTCTTCCTGTCATTTCAGCATCTTAAAATTCTGTAAGTGTTGTTTGAGAAAGGGGAGCAAAGTAGAGTGCTTTGTAGACACATCCTGTCTTTCAGGTGCAAGACAGCTCAGCATATTCCCTTTTCTATCACCACTGATTAAAAAAAAAAAAAAAAAATTCAAAAAGTGAATCCTACTGAAGATCGGTCAGAAGCACCTTCCTGACAAAGCTCAAAAAGTTTCTATAAACTCTTATATGTCTAATACTGGAACTTGTTAAAGATTATCTCTGGATGGTATCCAAAACATCTTTATTGTTGACAGTTGTGACTGACTGTCCTAACTTGAAAGGTGAGAAATGTGGGTAACGTTGTTTAGCTTTTACCGCATAAAAAGCTCTTTGCCTGCAGAGGTTTACATCTGAGCCTGCATGGAATGGGAAAGCAATCGTAGTTTTCCTGCCTCCTCCCATGGACTGGAAAACACATCCACTTTTACTGAAATAACTTCTAATATCAGGCCACATTTTCACTTTGTGTTTTAAATTCTCTGATGTGGTCCTAAAGTCTTACGGTAAAATCAAAGGCTGTGAAACTTCACAGAGTGAAGAGTCCTTCAAATGAGCACCTGGGAATGAAAGAAGCTGTTTCGGGGAATCAATTCCCAAGCTTGCTGCAGGGGATCATGTTGAAGTGCGGCGAAGAGGAGTGAAGCCAGGAGCTTCAGAGCTCAACAGGAAAGAGATGGCATCCAGGCTCCGGCTAGTTAGCATTGGCCAACACCAAAGCAGCAGCAGGACGTAAAGGGCGGCGGGAGACCTGCTCAACACTGGTCCCTGAAAAAGCTCTCCTCATTAGAAGAAGCAGAAGAGAAAACTATCATCTATTGCATGACCACCGAAGTGCCAATTCTCAAACCCAAACTACTCATCTCAGTCATTATTTCTTATGACCAAAACTTTGATCCCAGTGATTATGAAAGTTCAAACCCAGTGTGAAGACACAGGAGAAAATGTGGCTTCCAAGGTAAAGTGGAGAGCTGAAGAGCTAACCAACTAGTTAATCGATGCACACAGTCTGAAAATTCTTTTCCTCAATAGTAGACTCTTGTCTCAGTTGCTTATAATTATTCCAACTCATCTCTTACCTTTTCTTAGGCATAGAGAGACATAGAAAGTACCACCATGAACACCACTCTCCTTCCCATGTTGTCATCATACCAAATATATGCATTGACTTTAAGCTTCATAAGTACAAAAGTGTGAAATAGTTAATATTCACTGTATGACCTACTAAAGATTACAACCATTACATTGATAAGAAAACATCTGATAAATGAATCACCAAACTAAGATCCCACTTGTGTTCACCACTAGCAAGGTCCTTTCCACCAATGAGGTTTCCAAGGTTATTAAAATGACCCAGAAATTGTTTCCGAATTCTCAGCAGAAAGCCCCATCATAATCAAAGGAACTAGAAGATGTAAAGGAAAATTTAGGTAGAGTTTCCTTACTTTTGCCTCTCAATTTTCATATCTGTGTCTATAAGACAAAGGAAGAAACTATAGTCACATCCTCTAGGAATGGAAAATCCAGTGTATTTTTTGCTTCAAAGTTAAATTATGTTGCATGCGACAACAACAAGCATTATTAGTAAATGACTGTCTATCAGACTTTAGCATTAACTATTTATTATATATTAAAATAGACAAACCAAATTTCCAACATTCCTCTCATTTCATCACACATAGAATTTCTGTGAGGTAGACTGGCAAATACTGTCACATAATCTCATTTTACGAATAGGTGACTGAGGCACAGAAGTTAAGACCCAGCTGGGAATCAGACTTATTCCAATATCCTAACATCTAATGCTCAAAACAGTAGCCTAAGTAAGACAAAGTTATGGGAACATGTACAAATCAACTGCACTTATCTAAGTTGTATGTTTCTATTTGAAGAGAGGAAGTCAGACTGAGAATTTCCCACCTCACACTGAAGAGTTTCATCCATAGAGCAACTGAAGGCTGGAAAGACATGCAGCTTATACATGACATGCCCTTTCCAAGGTTCATTCCTCTAGAGTCTTTAGAATAGCAACATCTCCCAACCTGATGCAAAGAACCAGCCCCAACTAAGTAACAGCATTCTCCAAACTCCTCCAAGGGGAAAAAGAGATTCTTTGCTCATTTCAAAATATTACCAAGGGCCTATCTTCCAGCAATCAGGGAGCCTGGAGATCCTGACAAAGAATGAAGGAAACCCAGGTTGCTGCTCACAAGGCCTTTCCATTCTTATTCTCAGCAACCAGACAACAGGCTAAAGAAATCATTGAAAAAATAAAAGAACAAAAAGAGAGCAGATGCTCCTAAAATACTTTACACCTACATAGTTGCATTATGTCTATAAGAATATGAAAGCAGGGGCACCTGGGTGGCTCAGTCAGTTAAGCGGCTGCCTTCGGCTCAGGTCATAATCCTGGGGCCCTGGGATCGAGCCCCACATCGGGCTCCCTGCTCAGTGGAGAGCCTGCTTCTCCCTCTCCCTCTGCCTGCCACTCTGCCTACTTGTGCTCTCTCTCTCTCTCTCTGTCAAATAAATAAATAAAATCTTTAAAAAAAAAATATGAAAGCAAAATCTCTTTGATAATGAGTTTTTACAAGCCCAACACTTTCTGGCCTCTGCCTCTTTCTGTCCGCATCTCTTACTCCACTCTTCCTGGCTCACACTCTTCTGGCCACATGGGACTTCTTGAAGTTCCTCAGAAATACTATGCTTCCAACCACTGTTCCCACAACTTCCCATAGCTGCTTGCCCACCTTATTCAGGACTCACCCAAATGTCATCTCCTCACAGAAGCCTTCTCTACATAACCTAATGCCAGTAAAATTGCCAGCACACATACATTCCCGATCATCCTCTTCCCCCCTCTGTCACTCACCCTCCTTTACTCCCCACTTATCACTCCCTTGCACCATATTACACACTCACCTATTTGTTTATTGTCATAATTCCACTCTAGAGTGTAAACTATGAGGTAGGGATGCTGTCCTCTTCACCATTATACCTCTAATCATATAGTAGGCTCTCAATAAATATCTGGTGAATGAGTAACTAATAAATAAATAAACTGATTAGATTTGGGGCAAGCCATTTATTTCTTAGACACTTTAAGGAAATTCCTCAGAAGTACAGTGAAAAATAGCAGGTAACAGGTTCAACTCAGTAAGTGTGTGACCTGGAGAGACTGGGGATAGACTACAGAGGAGAGAATTGGTTACTTAAGCATGGTGCAAATTAAGCATCACCAGACTGTAACAGAAAAAATTGGGAGCATTGGACCCAGGTTCATGTAATCAGAATACTCTAAACAAAAACAAAACAAAACGAAAGCTAGAAATAATAACCAAAATGCAGTAATTTACAAGAAATTATTTTAGAGCATATAAAACAAGCAGAAATAAACTACAGCAACCATATACTATTTCCCACTATCTTCTCCTCTACACTAACCTCCACTGCAGGCATCATCATCAATCACTGAAAAAATCTAATTCCCTTCTGCCCTGGCTAAATAGGACATCAGAATCACTAACACACAAGCCAACTGCAATTCCTTAAAGCCTTTTAGAAAAGTAGACAAATTAGGAATAGAGGGAAACTTCCTTCCCAAAGGATGTCTAAAAAGCCTACAGCAATCATCATTCTCAATTACGAACAACTGAGCATTCCTTTTAAAATTGAAAACAAAGCAAGGAAGTCAAATAGAACCACCTCTCTATTAAATATTGTGCTGGAGGTCCCAGCCTACACAATAAGTCAAGAAAAACAAACATTATAAGGATTGAGGAGAGATGGGATGCCTGGGTGGCTCAGTCAGTTAAGCATCTGCCTTCGGCTCAGGTCATGATCCCAGGGTCCTGGGATCAAGCCCCGCATCAGGCTTCCCGCTCAGCAAGGAGTCTGCTTCTCCCTCTCCCTACTGCTCCTGCTTGCTCTCTCGCTCTCTCTCTCTCTGTCAAATAAATAAATACATAAATCTTTATTTTAAAAAAAAGGTTTGAGGAGGGAAAGCAAATTTGTCATTATTCAGAGGATATAATTATCTACCAGAAACTTTATTAGTATTAATAAGATAGTTTGTCCAAGTTTCTTAATATAAGATCAATACATAGAAGTTATTTTCATTTCTATACACCAGCAATAAAGAATTAGAAAGAGCAATCTTTTAAACATACAATTTATAAGAATAATAATAATAAAGATAGGAATATATCAAACTTTTACAAGAGCTTTCCACATAAAATAATGAAATTTATTGAAAAATTTTAAATACCCCCAAATAGATGGAGAGACATAAAAATTTGAGTAAGAGGAATCAATATGGTAAAGATATCAACAAGGATATGTAACAAATATATAGGCCGGAGAAGGGCCTACACAAAGATGACAGCTTAGTAACTGCCCAAGCTGACACTGTGGACTAGTGTCAGGGGAAACGAACCATTTAATAAATAGCACTGAAACGATGTAGGGAATTATTAAACTCAACCCCTAGATCACAATCCGCATTAAATGAAACAATTCCAAAGATTAAGTATAAATGAACAGAAAGGAAAATTTTAGAAAATATATATAAAAGAATATCTTAATTTTATCATTAGGTAAGAAGGATTTCTTAAGAAAGATACAAATAGCCCGAAACATAAAGAAAGAAACTGATCAATTCATCTACAAAATAATTAAGAACATTCATCAAAAGGTACCATAAGAAAAAATATATAATAACAAATATAAGCCACTGTTAAAAAGAAAACCACAGGTTTTCTTATGCTCTTATGCTCCATCAAGTCCCCAAATCGGGACTTAATACCCAACCTAATTGCAGATTCAACCTCCCCCAAAATATAATCGTAAATGGTTAGTCAGGAATTTTCCAGTGGGCAGCAATGAGGTAATCTATCACATGGACCCACTACAAGATTAGGTAATCTATAGGACAAGCCCCCTTGTCTGAAACAATTCTTTCTTTCCTTTTGCTAATAACCTTCTTGCCCCACCCTCCTTCCTATAAAAACTCTGCATTGTGTACAACTCTTTGGAGTATCTCTCTACTTGTTAGATGGGATGCTGCCTGATGAATCATTTAATAAAGCCAATGAGATCTAAAAATTTACTTGGTTAAATTTTGTTTTTTTAACATCACTTATTGAAAAGATATTTGTAACATTTATAAGGAACAAAGACTTATTACACAGCACATAAAAAGGGCTCCAATGAATCAATATGAAAAGGATAAGCAACCAAAAGGCATGCTGGCATTTCATGAAAGAGAAAACATGAAGGTCAATAAACCTATGAAAAGATGGTCAACCTCACTGGTAATTAGGAAAATACAAAGAAACCCCAATATGACACCATTTTATATCCTTGAGACTAGAAAACTTATACAATCTGACAATACCAAGTGTTGAAAGTATGTGGAGCAACGAGAATTTCATGTGGTCCTGGGGAGAATTTAATTTGGCACAACTACTGTGGGGACATGATAACATTGCCTAGTAAAGTCGTAGGTGTGTAAACCCCCTCCATCACAGCTGTTCCTCTCGTGGGTATACATCCTAGAGAAACTCGTACTCATCTGCTCTAGAATAGGTATACAAGAATACTCATAGCATCATTCTCACAGCAAGAAGCTGGAAACAAATCAAATAAATGTCTATCCTGAGAAAAACTGTGGCATATTCATAAAATGGAATACACTCTAAAGAGTGAAAAGGAACTACGGCTACATGTATCAATATGGGTGGATCTCAGAAAGATAACGTTAAGGTTGACCAAGTCACAACAAATTGCATACAGAATAATTCCATTTTTATAAAGTTCCAAAAAATATTGTCTATATTTACATAACCCTAAAAACAAAAAAAGAAATCATGAATGAAATATTCAGGACAAAGGTACAAAGGTGAGGGAGGGGAAACAGATCAGGGCTTCAAAGATACTGGTAATGTTCTATTTCTTAAGCTGGGCGGTGGGTATGTATTAATGTTTTATTATCCTTCATTAAACAATACATATCTATTATATATCCTCATTTGCCTATATGGTATACTTAACAAAAATGTAAAATTCTATTATAATTTATTAAAATAAAAATGTTAAGTGTTGGTATTTATTTACCTAGAAAATCCACTCATGTGAAACACCACATTCTAGCATGATAACAAGAGAATGAGACATTCCTATACTAATAATGGAAGTATCTTTAAACCTTCTTATATATATTTAAAGTAGCTACATCTCAACAAACTGCATGATGCAGAAGAATCTATGATCTGCTAGAGAATGAATCTTTTCTTTTCCAAAGAAGGAAGGAGCATGTTTTCTACTGAGGTCGAGTTAAATAACCTTCCCGTCTGAAAAGCACAGAATAAATGCAGTCTCTTCCTGGTTCTCTTCATCACTGGCGTGTTTCTTATTCCTTGCCTGAAATTCCCTTCTCTCACCCACCCCTTTGCATTTACTCATCACTCCCTAGATGAGTTGATGGCTTGTCATGTGATTATTTAGCAACTCCAGGGGGTGATGGGGTTGGTGGGGCGGAGGTTCAGACAGAGAGAAATGAGAAAGCAACAGAGATGGAGGCTCAGAAATACCTTCTTTCCATGTCCCCCTTACTAAAACTAATGAAAATGATTGTCAAAACGAAAATCCTGAAATGACTTCATTTGCTACAAATACTTGCTAGTAATTACCACTTAGTCATTATCTTGACCTTTTGCAGTGAGTATAGGATGAACACTGGCTCTGCTCAGTTTGTTTGTTATTTAAAAAAAAAAAAGCAATGAGCTTCTAGTTCTAAAACTCACTGATTTATTATAATTTAGTCCTGTCCCCGCATTTTAAAAATAAGGAAGCTAACAAGAAAAGTGACTGAGGCCACAAACATAGCATCGTGTGATTAAGACCATCATCTCTGAGATCACGATCACTAACTGACTCTATCCCTAAGCAGCAGGGTGACTCTGGGCAAATCCCATAATCCTCAGTGTTTCCTCGGTTAACTGTGGGTAGTCCTGCTCCCTCACAGGATTGCTGTGATTACACATGTCAAGCGCTTCCATGAGACCTGGGCACATAATAAGAGTTCAGTGTGTCACCACTGTTTTTATGTCCTAGAATCACAAAGCCAGGAAGGTCCAAGATAGAATTTTCCAAAGATTTCTCTTTTTATCCACCCCTAACCTATACATCTCATTCTTGAAATGACAGCCATTTAATAACACTTTTTATAACTTTGAGTCAAACTAATAAACTTTTCTCTCCTCCCCAGGGCTAACTGAAACATATGTAATTGTATTTCAAACTAATAAAAATGCAGTAATTCAATAAATAACGGCCACTCTCCCTTCTGCCAATCCCTTCAGTCTAGTTTACATATTTAATGGGTATTTTCAGCTGTGTTTCTAGATAAATCCCTCACTCATCAAGGGATCTGGCAGTTGGCGCCTCTCCTCAGCGCTCTTTTTTCGTAATTATCTTCCTTTTTCCAACCTGGCATTGAGCAGAAGAGAGTGGTAATCACGAGATATCATCTGCCCAGTCAGCCAGGCTCTTAATGATGGCAAATGTAGCCACAGCCAGCCCCCCTCTCCTCTTCTGATCTCACCCTCAGGGCTGAGAAATAGTCGCCGTGTGCCGTGACACCTAAGGGAAAGATCACCTGAAAGACCCGCACCTAAAGTCCTGCCCCACCATGGGCTTTGCAAGTCAGCGCCTCACGTCACAGCAAGAGAATCAGCTGTAAAACTGAAGATGGCACTAGGGGAGGTCTGTTGTGGGAAGGGCACCCTTACCCCAAAGCCAAAAGCAAACAATCTAACAAAACCAATATGCAAAAGTGGTAGTTTAATAAATTTAGACTTTTGTGGTAAATCCCTCTGTTGAGTAGTATGCTTCATCTTTCCATTACAAGAAGTCTAAGGCTTATTTGTTCATGGTGCTATTTTAATTTAAGCAGTGCTTTTCTTTTAAACAACTCGACACGTTATCATAAACGCTTAATGGCTATGCAAACAATTTTTACTCACTTTAAGCCAACACAACTACTGATAGAAGCTCAAAGTGTAAATAGAATCAATCCATGATTCCCAGTTCTCCCCTTTCCTTGCTGCTTTAGAAGCCTCACTCAGAGGTCAACCAAGCCTCCCTCATGTTTAAGGCACTAACAAAGCAAGAGCATCCAATCGACGAGAAAATAAAACATTATTTGTTACTTAATAGTTCTAAAAAATACAAGGTCATCATCACTAGAAAATGTGCACTGCTTTGGATTTCCTGACACTTACTTTATGATTTTCATTTTAATTACATATGGGGTGTGAGCCCCATGGGTGAAGTTCCCAAGGAGCTAATCTGGCCCTAGTCCAGCTTCGGCCAGCTTTTCCCAAGAGCTCTAGTTTATTATACCCTGAGATCACATTTAAAATATTTAACACCAGCACGGGGTCCAAAATGACCAATCATAAGGGATGCTGGCCATGACCAGTATACCAGTGAGTCCTGGCTGAAGGCCAGCGCGTTGGACACCCAAGAAGCCCAGGAAGGAAAGGGGAGGTGGCGGCAGAAAATGTGATGTTATGCAACCATTTGTGTCTGAATTTATCAGCAGCCAGTTCCCAGTTCTCCACGTTGTCCAAGAGCTTATTAATACATTTTTGGAAGTCTTGCAAAAAGCTGAATATACTATATCAGAGGCATCCTTACCACTTGCCAGATAAAGGGAACATTAGTTAATCATTTTTTTTAAAAATATAGAACTTCTACAAAGTAATTTTTGGTTCTTTGTTCCTATCTCCCTGATTCCTCTAATGTTTCCTCTCCTTGGAAGCAAAGCAGTACTCAAAAGCACACACAATCACATCTTAACAGGTTACTCCTTTCTCGGCTAAAAACTTGGTAACTGAAAAAGAGAAGCCTTCCTGTGTTTAGGAACCAGATAAACAGATATCAAATGTTTCCTAGCCAAAAAACACTGATTCATGCAGCTCGAGAGGAAAGGGCTGAAGCAGTTAGCAAACATTTAGGATTATACCTTTGCTCAAAGCCCTGACCTCATGTTCACTGTTTTTTAAGCATTTTTCATTCAACCAAAATCAAAAAAGTTGCAAGAAATCTGTGAACTTGTAATTCACAGCATCTCTTACTTACCCATTAGTTAAAAATCTCTGTATCCACAGGATGTGGCAGGTCTTACAAGTTTCAAAAAAGGGAAACTGCCAGACCAAGTGTCTGTCTTTTGGTGGACAAAGATAAAGCACTAGAAGCGGTTCTTCCTTCAGGGATGAGTCAACATAGCGGCCTCACACAGTTATGCAAATGAAGGGTGAACTAGTACCACTGAGGGGGAGGAGGAGTGACCTTTTGTGACCTGAGCAGGGTTGCCCCTTCCAATACTCCTTGATAGGCAGAGTAGATCAATGAAGAGAAGGTGGATACATTTGCATAAGGATAGAGGAACTATCCTCTACCCACCAGAAAGAAGGGATCCAGAATCCCTCTCTTAGGACATTCGATTTAATTAGACTCTGATGGGTTGGGTTTGTCCTGACAGAAAAGGAAACCTAGAGTCTGAAGGGATTAATTAACAGTCCACCAAAGTGGTATTAAAATTACTTTAAACTGAAAACATCAGAACAATCAGCAGCCACAGAAAGAAAATTATCTAAACTTAAGCAGAGGGGCGCCTGGGTGGCTCAGTCGTTAAGCGTCTGCCTTCGGCTCAGGTCATGATCCCAGGGTCCTGGGATCGAGCCCCACATCGGGCTCCCTGCTCCGCGGGAAGCCTGCTTCTCTCTCTCCCATTCCCCCTGCTTGTGTTCCCTCTCTCGCTGTGTCTCTCTCTGTCAAATAAATAAATAAAATCTTAAAAAAAAAAAAAAATAAACTTAAGCAGAGACTCCAGAAAATACATCTCCCACTGACACCGACTCCCCCACTCCCCCCCACCCCTGACTTGAGGGAGAAGACTGACCCTTAGCACCAAGAAGTATGAATTCAGCTGTTTATTAGCATCAAAAAGCCCAACAGAACTTTCCATACTTTCCCACGGGAGCTCTAAACACCTCTTTTTCAGTAAGTTGGTACATAAACCTTTACCTTTGACTATTCAGCAAGTTACCCAATACTGAGTACTCCGGCGTGCACAGGTAAATAAACCTTCCCTTTTGCCTGTTAATCTGTCTGTTGTCAGTTAAATGGCAGGATCCAGACCTTTTAAAGCTAAGTGGGTAGAGGAAAGGTTTCCTCCCAACAGATCCTAAAGACAGGAGAAGTCAGAAGTATAACCCAAGTTCACAAACAGGGTCTGGAGAAAGCCCCCACCAAACCAGGCATGCTGGCCTGGGGAGCCTGCCTTGGAGCAGGAGCTCAGCTCGGGGTGTGCACTGAAGAGCCACACCCTTGGAAGGCCAATGTCTGAGCGCTCGGGGGGGGGGGGGGGGGGTGCTTGTGTGGGTGCCCGGACCAGATACCAGAGGCAGCCCCTAGTTCTGTCTCTCCTGGGCAGCCTGAAGCAGATCTAAAACCTGGACCAGGACTGCTCCTTTGTGGACAGTGGCAGAGCCGAAGAGATGGGGCGTTAACTGACTTCCAATTAATAGGTGCAAAAGAACGCTCAGAAAATTGATATGGACAATGAAAGAATAGTAACCAGATGTGGACGCCAATAGGCACAAACCCACAGAGATAAAGAGAGGGGGAGAAAAAAAACAAGCATCATTTTAAAAATTGCTATTACCAGGAATAAAAAGGGGGGGGGGGGGACTAAAATTTACAGATGGACTTTTATGTAAATACACTTACATCTAACTTGCTAAATTCTTGACTCTGCTCACCATGATGTTTCTCCTTCAACATTTCTCTTTTCAGAAAATGGACCTCTATTCACACAATCTGAGAATCACTCCCGATAGCTTTTTTTTTTCTCATTCCATACATTCATATTCATCATCAAGACCAACAGATCTGACCTCCTAAATAGGTCAAACAGTCTCTCCCAGTCTTCTTCCACCTCCACTTTCACCATCACTTCTGCTGGGACCGTTGCAGTAGCTTCCTGACAGGTCCCTTGCATTCCCTTGCTCCTCCCCCTCCACACCCAATTCCACACACTACAAAGAACTTTTATACTGTCTTATCACCTCCCTTCTTAGAATTTCTCAGTGGATTCCCATTGGTCCTAGAATCCTTAACAGGACCTTATCTTGCTTCATTCTCTCTTTGTTCATTACTTTTCAGCCACTAAGGTCTTCATAGAAAGGGTCAGGCTCTATCCTACCTCATGCTCTACCTGGAAAGTAAGAGATAGTCCATAAATATTTGCTGAATGCTACTGAAATTAGCTATTTTAAGCTCCATATTACCTACAATAGGATGACTATATGACCCAGTTTGCTTGACAGTCCTTATTTAGACCCAATGAACCAGCAAACTATTTGATAAATTCTCACTTTCACTCTGGGCTGTATGATGAGTAAGATACAGGGTCACCCTGCCTATAAGGAAGCTGAAATTCAGAGAGATCAAATAAAGAGTCAGTTCTCTCTATTTGCAGTAGTTATGCTCTATAAAGTCAATGGGAACACTGAATTAGCAAATGCTGAACTATTGCTCCTAGGGGAAATACAGGGTTAGGTTCCTGTGAGCCACTGGCCACATTTTTGTCAGCCAAACAATACACGATTTTGTTTTATGTGTGCTTCTCTTTAAAGACATCTTATTTAATACAGCTTGTTGATTCACTAGCCTTGAACTAATAGCAGCTGTACTGTAACGTCTGCCTGACAAGCTTATCCTACACACACATTTTCTCTTAAGCAGAGCACAACCTTTTGCATTTAGGAGCACTAGACAGTACGCTATCACTACACTTGGAACTAATTTAAAGGGTGAAATCACAAAGCATAAAAATGTGAAAAACATGGCAATGAACGGACCATGAAAGCACACTTGTTTACAGCAGGAGAGCTGAAACAAGAAGGCAAGAGTGTTGTCTTGTTCGACCTCAGTGGGCAATGTGTTCACTGGGCAGCTCGAAATTTCAGTTTGCTGCACGTCTGTGAATGACTGCAAAAGCACTCTAAGCACTGATGTAGAGTTATAAATAAATACTCATGAGTAGGTGAATTCACAAATATGAAATCCGCAAATAGTGATGATCGATGGGAGCTTATTTAAGGCTATATAGCTGCTGTAGAATGAGGACAGACCCCAGAAAACATCCGACTTCATAGCCTCTGTCCAGTCATTAGATCAGTAGTAAGAGGAAAAGAACTGCTCTTTCAAAAACAGTACCATTACTCTAGGTAGATTGGCCATAATGATTAAACTGCTGGATTGCCAGTTTATCGAAGTTCCGGTAATTAGTGCAGAGTGAAAGAGGCAAAACTCTTCTTCATGAAGTGGGCAAAAGTCTGTATAAAAGTACTCAGTAATCTACAACTCCGAACCACTGAAGATTTAAATGGCAGGAAACTAGCTACTACTTCTTAAGTGACAATTCACAAGGGAACCCCAAGTTACTTATAATAACAGTGGGAGATTTCTCAATCCACATAGGCTCTAAGATTAACAAAAATATGAATTTATGTGATTACAAATGTTTTTAAGAGTCAAAGCTTGAACCATCTACAGACCAATGTCCAGGTACATTTACATGTAGAACATGAGAAATCAAGTACTCTTGCCTCTTTCTAGTCTTCAGGGGTGGACAGAATCTTTGACAAGTTTCCAGTACTTGATCACTCTCACTATTCAGGAAGTCCTCTCTGTAGTGAATTTCTCACGTCTTAGTAAATTTTTATGTCCTCCTCTAAAACACATTCAAAACAAGGAGATCAATCTGCAGGTTTATGAGCAGTATGACTAAAATATTTTAAATTACACATTAGTTTTCCATTCAAGAATTTAAGACTATTTAAGGCTATTTAAGAATTAAGCATAAGAAAAATACTTCCCACTGGTCCACTTTATTCTAACTGGCTCTCTTGGCATGTCAAGACTCACACTGCTTTATTGATACAAGATGATGTTTGAAATGTTTTTAGCTAGTTGATAAAATATTAAAGGCAATCTCAGAAACACTTGCCTTACATTAAAAAAAAAAAAGAAGTCTTCTTCCTACCATTTACTAGTTTGGGGGTGGGGTTGAAATTTGGCAGAAAATAAACTCTTAAACTCAACTTAGAGTTCATAATTTGAAATAAATTAAGACTTACCAAAAAATTCCAATAGGAATATGAAATGTACTCTTTGCCCAGATTCTCCCGATACTAACATTTTATCACAGTAGCTTTATCTTTTTTTCTTGTATTATTTCTGAACAGTGAAGGAGTTCAGAGTATGCCACCCCCAAAACCTGCTGCTCTAGCATAAGGATTATTGTGAGCAAAAGGCAATTTTTAAAAGAGCAGACACAGGATGAGCTTTCTGCCCTCTGCCAATCTGCCTGAAAACAGAACATAAATTCCCCCATAAAGGTGTCCCCTGCTTCCCAAACCAGAACGAGGACAACCTTATCACATAAGATGAGATGGCACCGAGATGCACCTGCACAAACAAGCCTTACTAAATTAACCCTGATTTCCAGTAGTTGCCCCACATATTCACCTTCCCATAGTTGCTACCCTTGAAAGCCTAAAACTTTTTTCCTTTGTCTTTATCACTTCTCTGAAACTTATTGTTTCTTTTAAGATGCTATATAAGCCCAAGTTCCAACCATCCCTTTGAGTTACCCATCACTGAGTTTCTCCCATGTATATGCACACTGCTCGTGTTAATAAACTTCTCTTTGTTTTTCTCTCATTATTCCATCTTTTGTCAGTCTAATGTGCAGGGCCCCAGCTGGAGAACCTGGAAGAACAGAGGGAAAAGAGCTTTTCCTCCTCCAGTACAATCTATGAGAAAGTTGCAAATGTGATGCTCCTTTATCCTTAAATACTTCAATCTGTAGTTCTGGAAATCAAGAACATTCACTTACATAATCACAGCACAATTATCAAAATCAGGAAGTTAAAATTGATACAATACTATTATAAAATCTACAGGCCTTATTCAAATTTCACTGATTGTCACAATGATGTCCTTTATCATAAAAGAACAGAGTTTGTTTCCCTGGTCCCGGAGCTAATTCAGGATCACTGACAGCACTTACAGTTCTAAGAATTTCTTTGGTCTCTTTCAATCTAGGATAGTTCTCCAGTCTTTCTTTTTCTTTTGTGACCTTGACATTTTTGAAAAGTAAGGTAAAATCTACAAAAGTTATTTTGTAGAATCTCCCTCTACTTGGATCTGTCTAATGTCTCCTTGCAAGGAGATTCTGGTAATGGATTTTTGGCAGAAATATGACAGGAGTGGTGTCATACCTCATATCAGAAGGCACATGCAGTTGGTTTGTCCCATTGATGAGGGTGTCAACGTTAAGTACTTGGTTACGATAGTATCTGCCCAGTGAGTTCATGAATTCTTACTTGTCATTTATGTTACAGGGCATCTGACACAAAAATTTTAAAACACTTCACAAATAAGTCTACTTACATAGTTTCAATGGCTTGTATTTTTAGTTATATTTTCAGAGTTTTCACTTGAGGGCTCATCTTTATTTTCTACCTATTTATTCCTTTTATTACCAAGTATAATGTTTCTAGTACTTTCCCTTTTTAACTTATAAGGTGTTACAGGAAAAGTGTCTAATCAAGACTATTTTAGGCAACATTACAAATGATGCTAGTTTTGGCTGCCAGGGGGATGCAGCGCCTCCATTCTGCACTCACAGTGATGGGAGCAAGTACTCCCTCGACATGCAGAAGGATGCTGGTGAATTCATGGACCTCCACAGAAATACTCTGCCAGCAACCGCATCATCGGCACCAAGGACCACATGGCCATCCAGATGAACGTGGCCAACGCTGAAAAGGGGGCAGGCACGTTCAACAGCCAATTTAAAACCTATGCTACCTGTGGGGTCATTTGCAGGATGGGTGAGTCAGATAACTCCATCCTCCAACTGGCCAAGGCCAATGGCATGGTTTCAAAGAACTTCTGACTGGAGAGGATCACAGATGTGGGATATTTGTTATAAATAAATAATAACCTTCTAAATAAATAAATAAATAAAAGTAAGCTGGTTTTTGGTAAATTTTCAAATATATAGGTAGGGTGGGGTTTTCTGGGGTTCTTCTATATTTTATTTATGGTTTGTATAGAATATGTTGCTTAGACAATCCATGGAATGCCAATACCTATTTTGGTCATACAAACTGAAAACAAATGCACGTGAATCATATGCCAATATGCACACTGTCTCAGTACTTTTGGGCTGTTGTAACAAAGAACCATAGACTGGGTGGCTTCTATAAGCAACATAAATTTTTTTCTCACAGTCTGGAAACTGAAAGTCCAAGATCATGCTGCCAGCATTGTTGGATTCTGGTGAGACCCTCTTCCTGGCTACAGACTGCCTACTTCTCCTTTTCATCAACACATGGCAGAAAGAAAAAGTGAGCTCTGCCTCTTCTTCTAAGAGCACATACCCCATTCATGAGGGCAAAGTCCTCTCACATAACCACCTCCCAAAGGCCCCACACCTCCAAATGCCATCACACTGGGGATTAGATTTCCAACATACGAATTTCAGAGGGACACAACCATTTAGTCCATAAAGCACATTTAATTACTTACACTCAAAAAGTTTAATGAAGTGATACAGATGCAAATAAAAGCACCAGTCATTAGAAAAGATACAACATTTATAAACAAGAATGATGAAAATAATTAGATTGCAGGAAAATGAAATTCTCCATTTGTCAGAAAAACACTAAATTCTAGATCTACTCAAAAGCCTGCCTCAGAAATTTGACCTCAACAAATTACTTCTTTTACTGTAATCTGTAATAAAACTAGCAAGGATTGCACACAAAAAAAAAGACAAGAATGCAAATGAACACAAATTTGTTTGAACTTCTGGTCTTGTTGAAATAACACTGCAGATATCATATTGAAAAATATACAGAATTATTTGACAAGGTGTAAAAAGTATACATTCTATACTTCATTTTAAAGTTCTAAGCATAGCCAACACTGCCTAGGAATTGGCTTAATATTTTTCCAGCAGCAAATGCATAAACTTCCTTGGACAGTGCCTGAAAATCTACCCCTTAGCTGGCCTCATTGGGACTCTGGGATCCTTGGCCCACAGTAGTCAATTCTCCAGAATAATCCATTTAAGACATAGATCAGATCATGTCACTCCTGTGCCCAAAACCTTGCATCCTATCCCACTTAGAAAACATTCCAAGCTGTATTTATAGTCTGTCGGCCTCTACGGTCTGGCCGGCACCCCACTCAGCACTTCTTTCCCTGCCCCTCTCCAGGACAGCTACACTGTCCCTGCTGTTCTCCAGCACACCAAGCACAGGGCTTCTCCTCTGCCTAGAACATTCCCCCCCCCCCACCACCACCACCAAATTCCCCTGTTGCTTGTTCCCTCTCTTTACTCAGGTTCTAATGTTGCCTCCTTGGGGAAGCCTGCCTTGATCCCTAAGCAAAACAGTGTCCTGTCCTTCCCCACCTGCCTCCCATACATTATTTTCTTATTGGTGCTCCTCAAAGTCTGACATCATTTCAGGCATTTGTTTACTTGTTTATGTTCTGGATTCTTCACTAGAAAAGAAGCTTCAAGTGAGCATGAGTGTTTGGTTCACCACCATATCCCATCTAGAAGAGACCCTGGCACACCTGACACCTAAAACATGTGTTGAATGAAGCAGTGAATGAGTGCTTCGATTTCCACGTGACAAAATGCCTGCACACACACACACACACACACACATACATGCACAGAGAATATGGAGGGTGGTAACTCTGTTCCTTGCATCAGAATGGCCTATAGAGCTCTGAAACACCACAAGCCAGGTCCAACCCTTGGAGATCTGGATTCAGCAAGCATTCGCAGGCTGAATTCTGACTCAGAGCCAGGAGCCAGAAGTCTCTTACAAGAGGCTGAGCTACCTATTAACTGAAGATCAAGTCTCCTCTTTAATTGGAGGACTCCTGGGCAGTGTTTCAGATGCTGTGCTTTTTAGCTGCCCACTCTTGGCTACGAATGACCACCTATAAAAGCAGTGCCTGCAGCCCACGTGGTATGGGCCACAGTGACCTCATCCTCGGCCTGGAGCCCACTTCCTTAAGGAATAAACATACTTTCTTAACCAATGTTTTTTATTTGTGACGAGAGGGTGTGCACACTGAGAATGCAGGTTTCCTTTGTTTTGGAAGCCAACTGAATGCGCAGGTGGCTGGGGAGGGAGGGAGGGAGGGAGGGAGGAATAAGAAAGAGTAATCAAGGTTTGGATAAAGGGCATAAAGTTGCAGGGACAAACTGTTCTTGCCTGGGAGACTCACTGAGAAGAGAATCACAGGGTCTCCTGATAGGTTTTCCAATAGTTTTTAATGCTTATCTTCCCGCCCTGGACTCACTGCATCTCATTGAACCCTCTCATTTAGTTACAGACTAAACGTCCATGTTCCCATAATCCCTATGTTGAAACCTAATTCGCAGTGTGACGGTATTTGGAGGTAGGGGTCTTTGGAAGGTGATTAGGTCATGAGAGTGGAGCCCTCATGAATGGGATTAGTGCCCTTATAAAAGAGACCCCAGAGAGCTCCCTTGGCCCCTCCACCCTGGGAGGACACAGCAAGATGAACCAGGAAATGAGCTCTCACCAGACACCAAATGGGCAGACGCCTTGATCTTAGACTTCCCAGGCTCCAGACGGTGAGAAATAAATTTGTGTTGTTGAAAAGCCACCCAATCTGTCACACTCTGTTACAGCAGGCTGAGCTAAGATGCCTCGCAACAGCCTTACCGGGCAGTCATTATAATCCCTACTGTAAATGAGGAAGCCACAGTACAGAGCCACTAAGGGACTCTCACACAGTCACCATAGGTAAGTGGAAGATCCAGGGCTCAAACCCAGCTCTTTGGCTTCAACGAAGGCTCCACCATGCCCTGCTGAACTATGGCTGGTGCCTCTATCTCCCAGCCCCCCACCCCCCAACATACACTCAGCTCAGCCCTTGATTCCTTCAACAATTCCTAACCCTGCATGCACATTAGAATCACCTAGAGAACTTCCAAAGGAAATTCTTGGACCCTACTCCCAGAGAGTCTAATTAATTAGGTAGGGTCTAGGCATTAGCATTTTTTTAAGCTTCCTAGATAATTCCTCTGTACAACCAGAGTTAGAAACCACTGTTCCAGGTCAGTGGGAAGAAAGGCCAGGCCCTAGTGGAAGTATCACAAACGGCATATACAAAGAAGGAACCCCCAGTTCAGAAGAGGTCAGAGAGTAGCTTGGCTAAGAAGCTTCTAGAACTAGGGATGTAGTTCTAGCCCATCCTGAAAAGAAGCCTGAGGTACTGAGCTCAAGTCTAGAATGGCAAATGTTTGCTAGGTCTGCCATAACAAAGCACCACAAACGGAGTGACTGAGCCAACAAAAATATGCTGTGTCACAGTTCAGGCGCTAGAAGTCTGAGATTAAGGTGTGGGCAGAGCCATGCTCCCTCTGAAGGTACTCAGGAAAGACCTATCCCAGACCTGCCTCCTAGCTTTCAGGAGTCCCGTGACTTGTGACAACATAGCTCCATCTTCACATGGCAGTGCCCCTCACGTGTGTCTATGTCCCAACCCCCTTCATTAAGGGCCCCAGTCATAATGGATTAGGGCTTACCCTACTCAGTATGACCTCATCTTAACTAACTACATCTATTAGGACCTTACTGCCAAATAATGTCACATGCTGAGGTCCTGGGGGCTAGGGGAAGACTCCAGCATATCTTTTCTGGGAGGGACACAAATAAACCCAGGACAGGCAGGTAGAGCCAAACGCTGAGGCAGTGTTCCCCAAGGATGCACTTAGGAACATATTCCTGTGCCAGAGATCCACTTCACTCAGTGTCCTGACAATTTACAATGGGCACGTATACATGTTTGAGGCCCAGAAAAGTCCTTCAGGAAAGCCATCTGTCAGCTTTGTTTATCCAAATCTATTTGACCATAAAGCCCTTTCCACCTCGCATCTCTTAACCACCTATGGAACACAATTCAGGAAACACCACAACCGTCTAAGTGTGGAGGAGCCATGATGAATTAAAGCCTCATGTGAGGGTGAAAGTGCCCAGCACCCAGGAGTGGACCATCTGATATGGAGGCAGTGGGTCTCTCCTTGAGAAAACACCCACAGAAACTAGAAACAAAGGGTAAATGATCATGAACCACATTTTTTTTTACAGTATTGTAATAAATAATCCTGAGTCTTATTCCACAGTCTATGTGGCCAATTTTTTATAATATGGTGATTCATCTCACAGAGTGCCATTTCAGCCCTCTGGGAAGTTGAGCTTGGGGTACAGGGATATTGTAATTTGGGGTAGGACATGTTGTAGCCGGAGAAACCAAATGTCATCCTGGCTCCCCATCGATATTGAGCCGCTGCCTAGAACTACATGAAAGTTGGAGAAAGTGACTTGGGCCTTCTTTACCTCCCTCCCCCATCAGAAATCCACTCAGAACATGACACAGAACCTCATTTACAGAGGAGACCAAATAAAATACAACCGCCACCTGCTCAACACAAAATACATCCTGGATTGAGGCAAAAACTTTGGAAAAGGCAACCTTTAAAGGGCACACAAAATAATCCAACACACAGTGTGGCTTCTAAAAATAAAACCATGTAATTTACATATTTTTGAAGCAAGATTTTGCTCAAACAGTTCCTTGAACATAGGGAACCATGGGCCATTTCAAAACTGAAAGGCTTACGTTTTTCAGGTTTTCGCTTTTGAGCAAACTAGACTTTCTAAACTTTTAATTCAAAAAAGAAATTACAATGCACACCAAAGCAGTACTTTCCACAGCAGCAAATTAGAGAGGGCTAATTTGCAGGCACAGTCGTGCCCTGTTATCTGTACCTTGTCACTTTAATTTAGCACAACCAAAACCTCGCCATTCCTTTTATTTTTTACTTGTCCACATAGAATTTCAGCCTTCATGCTGGGTTTCAAAGAGTCCAAAATAAAACCAGCCCACATTAAGCAAAACAGCCACATAAGACCTTTCCTTTATGTGTGGAGAAAAGGACTTTCAAAGTTCAGAAGGAGGATTTTTTTTTTTTTTTAAAGCACTAAGTAGTCTTGGTAATGTTTTTAAAGATCTATTTTAAAACGTTGAGATTTTTTTCCTCCATTGTGCTGCCTGCATGTGGACAGACCGGTGGATTTCCTCTAACAGAAGCAACAAAGTTGTTACTTGAAACCCGGACATTTCAATCCCTTGCTGAAACATCTCTCGAAGAGCTACAAGTTGTCAAACTAGAAGACACACTTTCCATCCTCCTGCCCCGTGGAGCACTAACAGGCAAGGATAACAGCCTGGGCTCAGGGGACATGCTGGTCCCCAGATCCTCAGTGTCCTGCTCTTACAACAGCGAATCTAGCCATCCTTCAAGCATAGGAAATAGACTGTCAAGAGTGGCAGAACCGAACGCTACCACGTCCACCTATGGGTGTGCATAAAGCATGAAATACAAGTGTCCCCCAAAACCCTTCATTCACTCTCTGTCACATGCTACCCTCATTAGGAAGAGCTGCTCTTGGAAACAATTAATTACTGCCAACAGAAATACCTGGCGTCCACAGCCTTGTAGGTATCCCTCAGCTTCCCAAATCTCCTAGCTGTCCCCATCCTACCTGACTCTCTTACCTCTTGAAAGGCAGAGCGGATTCCCCAGCATTTTCACCTTGCAAGGAGCAAAAAGCCTTAAGTGTATGTCACCTGGGCTCTCATTCTGTAAATCATTTGGTTAGAAATATTAGTAACTGGGGACGGCTTTGTATCGGCCCTCACAGTGGCAAGTTGTAAAAATGCACCACAGACAGGGAAATGCAGACTCTTCGGAAACTCAAGTGGTAATTGGAATTCAGAGCTAGGGCCCCGCCATAAATCTGTACTCCACAGCTGTCACTGGGAGTAAAAGTCTGCCTCTTGACGGAGCAGAGCCCCGAAGCCCATTCCAGGGAGCGTCTCCTTGCACAGCGGTCAGCCTCACCACTTGCAAGAAGAGGGATCAGTTTCACCGCCAGCCCATGCCCCCTCGCCCAGGGGAACGCCTGGCAGAGCTGGAAAGGGCAGAACTCTTTCCAGCAAACAGGAAATCTGACTGACAGAGGCACAGCTTACGAGGGTACCCCGAGGATCACATTTCTTGTTACAGCCTGCCTTTATTTTATTATTATTCTCTGACTCCCAGATGCGAAGAGGCCCAGAGATGGAATGAAAGTGAATGTTATAGGTCCCTCAGCAGACCACAGGCCCTGCCTGCTTTGAATAGCATGTTTCAGGTGATTCTATTTCTAATCCTTTCTCTGGCCCACAGAGTTTGATACTCATCACAGCCCCTGACCCGGTTAAAAAAAAAAAAAAAAAAATCAAACAGATGGCAAAGACTAGTGCCAGAATTCATGCGGGGCTTTCAGTTTTGCTTTGTTTGCAAATGGAAACCAAGTCTGCTCCTTGAGCCTTGCAGACACTCACCACGCCACCCTCCAGTCTCTTGTGTCTGTCCACCAGGTGCTAAGCACTCTTCATGAGGTAGCATTTTCACATGAGAGGACGATGTGGTTGCAGACATCTGCCACGGATCACAGATGGCCACGCCAGGGCTGAGCAGCCGACCTGGTGACCATGTAGATGCTGCTTCCCCATCCCCAACTGAACCTAGGGTTCAATTTCCCACAGTATGGAAACCCCAAATCAGGCATGTTCCGGTTATCATTTCTAAAGGCATTTGTGTGAAGGGCCTTATCACGGCATGGGCAAAGGAGAAAACAAAATATAAAATTACACTAAATTGAGGACCCTCGTGTTAGACGAGTGTGAGCCAATCCATATATGTATATGCTCTTCCTCTGCATAAATCACAACAACCTTCTAACCATCCTCTGAAGAAGAACATGGGGCTCATGCCTGAAAGCACCCAGCCCTTTGCCACTCACACCAGACCCTTTTTGGCTGGTCTCTAATTCATGAGCCATACAGAACCACTGCTTCTTTCTGTGGGCTGACTTGCATTTCAGATTTCAGGCAACTCTTCAAAAACTGGCTCTGGCCCTCAGGAGCCTCAAGGTTTGGGCAACCTCGTGCGATACCCATCCGGAGATAAATGGCTTTTACATACGGAGCCATTTGGAACCTTAAGTTCCAGTGCTAAGTACCCAGGGGTCTTAAAGTGCCCTGGCAGAGACGTGACCACCTGTGTGAGAAGGAACTGCAAACACTCCAGAGAAGGGGGGATAAGAGGCTGAGGAGTCTCACACTTGAGAGAGCACTACTCGGCTGTAGAAAGAGAGCTCTCATCCCCACACACAAAGAACAACCAGCCCCACATGGACTGTGCCCCAAAAAGTGAATACCTTTGGTTCATAATGGAGGGGCACACTGTTCTCAAAAGGGAAAAGTATCTAGTTTGGCCAAATGTCTGAAAGAAAGTCCGCAACCTAGGGAAGTTAAAGAACTCTAAAGATAACAAGATATTCCAAGAAGGTAAGCCTTTTTTTTTTTTTTTTTAAGTCTTTCCTTCCTTCTACGTGGCTCCAGACTTTAAAAAAACAAACAGCAAAAGGGAAGTTGCTATTCTAGAGTGCAGCCTCTCTCTAGCCCAAGTTCCCACATGGCCAGCAGTGGCAAGGGGGAGACCTCTACAGAACTCGAATAAAGCAGTCTATGCCTCTGAGAGTGAACATATAAAATCAACCCAGGAGTTAACACAGAATCATAGAGAGGCAAAGGCATTTAAGAGTCTACAACCCGGCTGAGGCTATTACCATATCTAAAGCGAGAACACAGCAGTCAGACACAGAGAGGTGGCTGACCATGAAAGTAGACAAAAAGTGGAGTCTGGGAAGCCACCCCAGCACTACCCAAGGGAGTACAAGCCCCGCCACAGATTCACACCTCCACGTCCCATTGCCAAGTATGAGGCTCTGGTGCAGGATGGAGGAATCAGGCTCCCCTCACAGGATGCCTCCGGGCCCTGATCCCACTGGCCAGCTCTTCTCATTGTGATTCCTCATTTCTCACACTCTCTCCTGATTACCACCAAGCTTCCCTTGAAGTCTGCTATACAAAGGAAATCTGCTCGTCAAACAGTGCCATTTGGTTACATTTCTCACAGTAAATCATCATCAAATTGGTATATTGCTCCCCAGTCGCTAGAAACCTGCCAATTGCACCTACCCCTGGGAGGTAGCTTTGCTCTCCTCGAGCTGACAGTCTGTCTTTTGAGCCTGTTTTCAGGTAAGACAACCTGCTGAGGGCTGGTCGTGGGGGAGACAATGACAGGATGCAGGCTGGCTCTCAGCCATGCCCCTCAACTTTACCACCTCTTCACTTCCAGTTCAGCTCAAAGAAAACCAAGGCCCTCTTCTGCACAATTCCATCACCACAAGCACACCAACCAAGAGTCACATCTCATGAGGTCACCCTGTCCATGGGGACAAGTCCAAGTTTGTTTATTGACTTTTTTTCTTTAAAAAATGTCTCATTGGGGGGAGCCTGGGTGGTTCATTCAGTTAAGTGTCCAACTCTTGATTTCGGCTCAGGTCATGATCTCAGGGTGGTGGGATCCAGCCCCGCCTCAGGCTCCTCATTCAGCCAGGAGTCTGCTGGAGATTCTCTCCCTCTGCCCCTCCCCCTCCACACCCTGTGCGTATGCTTCTCTCTCTCTCAAATAAATCTTTAAAAAATTTATTTTGAAGCACTCTCAAATTTACAAAAAAATAAAATTGCAACTATAGTACAAAGAACCTTCTTTCTTTCTTAACCACTTGAAAGTAACCTGCCAACCCCAAGCTCCACCACTCACTGATACTTTAGTGTGCATTTCCTACAGCAATAACATTCTCCTCCATAACCATAACACAACCATCAACATCAGGAAATTAACATGTAATACATGTTAACATTTGCTCTTTGGACCCCATTCAAATTTCACCAAATGTCCCCAAAATGTACTTTATAGCACAAGGATCTGGTTCAGAATCACAAAGTGCTTTTAGTTGTTATGTCTTTTTGGTCTCCTTCACCCTAAAACACCTCCGTAGGTCTTTCCTTGATTTTTCTGACCTTGACAGTTTTTAAAATTACAGGCTGTTTATTTTATATAAAGTCCTTCAGTTTGGCTTTGTCTGATGCTTCCTGTGATTAGAGTCAGGTTACAAGTTTTTGGCAGGAAAATCACGGAAAAGTGAAGCTGCATCCTTTTCCTTGTATGTTACCAGGTGGTGCCTGATTTTGATTTGTCCCATTGCTGGTGACGTTTATTTATTTTTTTTCCAAGCTTGGGTTTGTTTTTTGGGTTTGTGTGTGTGTGTGTGTGTGTGTGTGTGTGTGTGTGTGTTTTGGGTTTTTTTTTTTCTGGTGGTCAAATCCCCACATGTCCATGAAGACTGCCTGCCCACCCCAAAGTCAGGCTGACCAAGGGAAGGCTTAGGCCTATCTTGGTCTGTACCCTTCTGCTCCAGTGCACCCGCCTCCTCCTTGGAGGGAACTGTAGTGATAGTAATGACAGCTGATTTATACAGATACATTTATATAAAAAGATGGGATAAAGTAGAAGAAAAGAAAGATGACAGGCTTTTTGCCTTAGATCCTTCTCACATAAATTCTCCAGAGCTAAACAGAGATTAGTTGCATTAAGTTTTTTCATGCAAGAAAGGCCCATTTCACTCATTCATTCATTCAAGCCACAAACGTTTCTGGGGAGCTGCTCCCTGTTAAGCACAGGGACACCGACACATATGGGATGCTGCCTTGCCCCCAGAGGACAGCATGGTCTCTTATAGAAATGTTATAAATAAACAGCTACCGTGCAGTGTTGAGTAGGCGATGCTTGACCCAGTGCAGGCTGAGAGGGAAGCAGTCCAGTCAACATAATCTGCACGTTCTGCCTGAAAGCAAATGTAAACAGATTCCAGATCAGACTGGCGCAAAGGTGAACTCCAGGAGAGGGGAGATTGGAGAACGAGGAGGATGGTGGGGCCGGGGTGGGGCGGATACTGGGGCAGAAAGGCTTTGGATGCTCAGCAACAGTCTGTAAGCCCTCGGGAACCTGAAGTGTTTGAAGCCAACTGGCAAGATCATACGGGTGTTTTTACAACAATGAGAGGAACCCATTTACAGAGGGGAAGAAACGGAACAGAGAGAAGGACACATTAGGAGACAACTGAAGTCATCTTCAGACCAGAGGCTGAGGAGGGTTCATCCAGGACAGGAGCGGTGCAGAAGAGACGGGCCAGATTCTTTAGAAGCACAGGATGCAATATCCACAGGATTTTGCAGAGTGTGAGAAGTGGAGGAGAGAAAAGTATCAGGAGTGCCCAGAGGGCTTCTGGATTAAATGGATGGGAGTGGAGGGGGGGGTACCCGTAATCAGGATCCAGAATATAACAACAGTAGGTGCTGCTGATTCAGCACTTCCAGACACATAACCAATTTCCCAACCTCTAATCTGGGATCCCAGGGAAGTTACACTCAAGATGGTCAGTAGAGTATTTCAAGGACAGAGTTCGCTGCTACGGATGGATACCAGGCGTGCTGAGTTACAGCCCTAGCACTTTAATTATATTTGAGTTCCTAACGTTACCTGCTGCAGTGATTTCTGTGGGCATAGCTGTGAGTAGTTTTACAGGAAGAGAGAGAGAAAGAGAGGTTTTAAGATTTGTTCATCCTTGCCTCTTTCTCTACCACCTACCACTTATGTCTCCCTAATCCTTTCCAGTGATTTTGGACTTGAAGCAGCATATCGTTGACTTAATTTCATAGCACGCCCCTCATCTATTTATTTTTAAGTAAAGTGAATTATAACCAATTTTGTTTTGAGAACTGAAAACACCCCACAGGGTTAAAAAGCTAAGCTTTGGAACCGTACGTTTCCATAGTGAAAGATGAAAACCCAATGTCTGCCCAGGGTCTAGAAGCAATCACAGTTCTGCTCCTCTCCCAAAATTTTGTTTGTTTTGTGAATGTAAAGCAAGCACCTCTGCTACTTCTTGGTTGAAACCACTTCTCTCTATATATCCGAGAAGTAAATATTCAAGTCTGAGGCAGGACATAAGGACTTTCCAAGTACAATCCATCCAATTCCACAATTGCATATACATTCCGCATACTTTCATTTTTACCCGTGGGGAGGAAAAACACAATATCATAGTTGTTTCATAAGTGATCTCAAACTTTTTCCTTCACCTATTTCTTCCATTTATTTATCCATATTCTTTTGACCACTGTATTAGGTCATACTTTGTCATTGCTCTTCTCGGTGAGAAGCATGTGACTCCTCAGAGTAACATGGTGAAGTTGATCTTGATTCATATAAACCTGGGCTCACTTGGTGTCTCTACATTACCCCCACCTGAACACTCTTGAGCCTGTTTCTTCCTAAGTACAGTTAGAGACAATGATAAGCTCACCTAAGATTTATATGAAGATTAAGTTGCATTATGCATATGACAAGGATTCTCTCGACCAAATTTTAGTCAGGCTCCTGAGTCCTCTGCTCAACTAAGCCCAGCATGACCTTCCACCTCTGTTCCTGTGGAGTCCAATTTTAGCAAGAATCCTGCTAAATCAGCTTAAGAGAGAATTCCCACCCTCAGTATCTGACCAAATTCCTCATCCTCCCTTATCCCCCAGGTGATAGGTGATCACCCTGGTCTGTCTTCAGCAAGAATCCTGTTGAGTTGGTTTCACAAGAATCCCCTGTTCTTGATGTTTCCTCTTAGTAATTTTCCATCCACTGACCCCCACCCCCTTCCTGATGCATGGCTATAAATCTCTGCTTTCCTTTGTTACATTCGGAATTGAGCCCAGTCCTCTTTTTCCGCTATTGCAATAGTTTCTGTAACATCAGGTTTACTGTTTTAACTACTGCCCAGCTCTGGGTCTTTTTGACACAGGTGAAAGCCTCTTACATTGTTCCTAGTGTAAAGTACTTTTCAAAACATTAAAAACATGACCCTCATACAAATATAAGGTGAATACATATTAAAGATGTATTTAATTCAGTGAGAAAACCAACGGGATAGAAAAGTTGTTTCAGAGGATTACAGGAGAAGAGACATATATATATATAGTCACTGAAAGGACTGTTGAAATAAAATCGTTGAAGTAGATACAAAACTGGGTAATGCCTTGCAGGGCGGCAAAATTATATCTTGGGGGATTATTTTTTCTAATAGACAAGAATCATTTGCATTGCACCGTTTCCTGTAGGTATTCATCTACCCTTTCCTACTCGTAAAATACCTTAACCAACAGTATATAATAGGGACACCTATGTGGCTTGGTCAGTTAAGCATCTACTTTTGCTCAGGTCATGATCTCATGATCTCAGGGACCTGGGATCAAGCCCCATGTGGGGCTCTGCGCTCAGTGGGGGTCTACTAATCTCTCTCCCTCTGCCCTTCCCCCTGCTCCTGCTTTATCTCTTTCTCAAATAAATAAATAAAATCTTTAAAAAAAAAAACAGTAAATAGTACATCAAAGAAAAGCAAAGTAAGGCAATACACCTAGAGAATTAGATAATCCTTGGGTGGTGCCAATAATCCAGGATGACTTTGAAGGGACACACAGTCATCCTTTTGCCTATTTGCCTATTTTCAAGTTTTAAGTATATTTATTTTTCCTTTATACTAGAGTATCATCGGTGTTCAACAAGTGTTGGCCAGAAACTAATTATATGAGAATGCTATATACAAAACCCTACAAGACTCAGGCAAAAAAGTGGTAAGAGGAAAATTCATAGCATCAAATGCTTTCACTGAACAAGAAAAAGGAAGAAATAAAAAAATGACTGCATCGTGTTATGAAGATTATTAACCCAAATCTGAGAGCTGAACCCTAAGAAAGAAAGAATAATACAGACTGAAAAGAAGAATTTTCATTAGAAAGAAACTGGCTGGATATATAAAATTGGGTATAGTCTTAAACTCTGATGAATAAGGTAGAATACCTGCAAAATATATAATCAGTTGAATTTTAATTTACTTATATATTAGGACAATAAATAAAATAAGACCCAACAGAAGTTCAAAATACTTTTTTATGGCCTCTCACAGTATAAACTTTCTTAATTTCATCTCTTCTTTAACTTTTCTATCCCTTTGGATAGCAATGCTTAAAATACGTCATGCTCAAGACAGGAAGGGTTAATTATCAAAGGTTGAGAAAACTGAAAGAAAGTTCAAGCTCACCTTTGAATCAATGTCAGGAACATGTAGGATAAAAGTAATGGCTATAAAAGGCATCTGTAAGACAGTCCCATTCGGTAGCACACCAACAGGGTTATGGACAGCATGTTTGTGAAGACAGGGTTGGAATCCCTCGGGTCGATTTACCAGTGATTTCTCTTTAGGCAGCCCCCAAAACCTCTCTGAGCCTCAATTTTCTCATCAACATGGCCAGTAATACACATTTCACTGGGACTTTCATGAGCATTAAATGAGCTCACATCCACACAAACTTTAGCACAGTCCCTGATGCACAACAGATACTAGTAAATATGTCCTACTTTTTTCTGCCCCCGGGGTCACCTTTCTAAAAGATGTGTAAATACATGAAAAGCAGGAAAGGGCTTTTGAACTGTATTCTCAGTCACCTAGAAAGGAAGGAGGTCAATATCTTTTCATTTTTCTTTTCTGTTCCTACCTCCGGTACTTTAAAGTTTCTTTCACATGAAAATCCAAACACATATTCGTTTAAATGTAAGCATTTAATTAATCATCTAATGTTCTTTCTTCTGAAGCTCTTTTCACTGTTTAACTCAAGAAACAGGATAAGGAAACTCAGGTAGGGAATCCAAAAGGGACTGACTTCACCAACGTTGTTTATCTTCCTGCTTTGTTTCCATTATTTTATTTACCTCCTGACATAGGATTCCTGGAAACCTGAACATAGGATTCCTCATAAACAAAGAAACTTTTCTAAGCAAGGAAACCAAAGGGCACAAATTTCCTCCCCCCGGGGAATGACAAAGAAAGGCAAGGGACCAGTAGACAGGCCAGACTCTTGTGTACTATGGCTGCCGTCAGCCTCGCCTTCCTCCGTAAATCCCACTCAGAAAACTGGAAATAAAGGATGACCCTCACCTTGGCACTGTGATACTATTTCTCCTAGACTCAGTCCCCTGATAGACCTGTTACAGGTCTGCGCCCAGTGTATAAGTCCTCACTACTTCCCAGGGCCCCCATCTCCAACCCCAGAGGCACAGAAATCTTCCTATTTCTGGCTCCTCTCTGGGAACCACCACCCTCGGCTTAAGACTGACCTCCCAAAAGAATCATTCCCACCTTGCTGGCATGTCCAACCCAGAACTGACTTTCCATTTCAGATGTACTGAATTACCAGACGAAGCCAGTCTGGACCCAGCTTCATTAATGCTAAAGGTTAACGGGACAAGGAGCAGACCCCTCATAGGTACCCTCACCGACCTAACAAGACAACTGCCCAACATCTGCCCTTGAGACCCTCCGGTCTAGATACCATGTTCTGCCACTTGGCTGGACAAAGATCCTCATTCTCCAACGGTTTCTGCCTTGGAACCATCTGGAACCTGCCTCAATCCAAGAGGCACATACATCTGTTCCAGGTTCTGGTTCCCCCTTGATCTGTCTTGCTGGATGTAATTAGCCCACCCAGGCTCCGCCAGGACATGACTCTGACGGCTGGGATCAAGCCCTTTATCCAACTCACTCAACAAACTCCTTGGGGGAAAGGAGAGCAGGAGGGGAATGATTCTTTCCCAAGACTTGGGGGAGGGAGGGGTATCAGGCAATTTTTTTGCATGTCAATCTCAATTTTATGTAAAAATTTTCAGCCAGTGAGTCCTCACTGGAGGGACCACCAATCTGTTTTCCACCAGGGCATGAACCCACTCTGAGAAGGCCCTGTGAGGAGTTATGCTGTACTAGCACATCGTGCCCTCCGCTTTGGCCCCAATGCCAGCCCTATGCAGGCAGAGAGGGGGATCCCAAGTACTGTGACGATGAGCCACTGTGACAGTGTGTGGGAAAGGAGGAAAGGCTGAAGTTTTTGTCTTTTTCTTCCAGTAGACAAATATTCACCACCCTTTTGGACAACGCATGACTGCGCCATCAGTCATAGGAATAAGCTGAGTGACTACTTTGGGGGAATTTTATAAATTCACAGAAGCCCGAAGTCATATTATCTGGAATACCCTTTCTTCAACATCCTTAGCAGATTTTCACATGTCCTTGGAGGACACATCTCCTCCGCAAGTCTCAACCCTCAGTTTGCTGTGACAGATAATGGGGATAACACTGTAACCCTCATACCACATGCCAGCATAAACTCTTTTCCCTACAATTGTTCTAAGGAGGAAACACTTTAAAATATACAAATTATTTGGCACAAAAAAAAGGTGATCCAAAAATTAATAATGCTCTTTCCCTTGCATTTTTGTGAGAAGTACTAATTATCTTGGAAGGGCAGGGCAATGGATTTTTGTGGCAACTGTTTAGGCTTCTGGGGAGACTCCATCTCTAGTTCTGCCACTTCTTGGCTATTTAATGTGGCACAGGTCTGGTATTTCACTGTGTTGCACTACAAAAGGAGATAACGCTTACTTTGGAGGGAGTTATGCGTTGTAAATGAGATGACACATGTCCACATGAAACATCTGAAAGCATATGCTCCCTTAGAACTGAGGCCCTTTGTCTTGCACACAGCAGGGTTTCTTCATTCAAACACTGTACCAGTAGCCAGAAAGGCACAGTCGGCCCAGGTTGGGGGGCTGGGGGGCGCAGGAGGACCCAGGCTGGAATCAGCGTCAGCATGCTGTCCATGTATCACAATGTGTTGTGTGACCCATGAAGCCACAGGAGATATTTCCAAAAAAAAAAAAAAGAATAGGAAAGGAAGGGGAGGGGAGGGAAAAGGAGGGAAGGAAAGGGAAAAGAAGGGAAGAGGAGGGAAGGGGAGGAGAGGGAAGGGAAAGGAAGGGAAGGGGAGAGGAGGGAAGAAGAAAGGAAGGAAGAAAGGAAGCAAGCAAGCAAGCAAAACAAAATATGTCTGCTTCACTCAGCAGCAGATTCACCCATTCATCCTCAGGGAGCACACAGCTAGTTTTGTTGTTTTGTTTCATGTATTTATATTCCGTAAAATTTCATAACATCACTTCAGCACATAAATGCTGATTACAAAACATGGTAACTGAATATATGTTAATAGCCCTCAACATTTTCCAGCACACAAAAAAAATAATAACTAACATCAAATATAAAATGCCCATCTGAAAGGCCACAAATTTCACATAAACACAGGCAGGAGTTAGGAAAGGAGAGAAGAGAACACAAATCATCGTTTTCCCCAATGACTCAAGGATATTTGATTAGCTATGTTTGAAAAGACTGAGAAAGATCAAATTTTTGACTTTTTAGAGGTAACACTCAGGCTGCTGACCATCTTCTTATCTTCCACCTCCAGACTAATTCCTTGTCAAGGAAGAAGTAAGATTTAAACCACTTTCCAAATGGCAAAGTCCTCCTCCTTTAGGACAGAGGACAAAACCAATTTTCTTTTAACCGGTGCTTGACATGTGCATCTGGCAAAGCTTTCAAGACAAAAATTCCAAGGATTTTACGAAGCACTTAGGAGACGCATAGCCTTGTTTCACCTTGGTCCAAAAATCAGACTCTTAGAATTGAAAGAGACATTCACTGTCATCTAACTCAGGATGCTTTCTCTTAATATTAGCTGCAAAGCCTTATCCAAAGGAAACCCTCCAGGAGCCCTAACCTGTGAGGAAGCTGCAAGTATGCTGTCCAGAAGAAGTGGGAGGCCAGAACCTGGCTTGCTCTATCCCTACTCTCCTTCCCAGCAGGAACCCCTAAGCTCATCTTCAGAAACTCAGGGCTCATGGAAACACAGTTTGAAAGGGAGTGAACACTCCAACCCTCATATCGTAGATGAAGGACAACTGAAGCCAAAAAAAGTGACAAGGAACATCAGTCCACTGGATAAATGGGTGAGGCCTGGTCAAACGTTAGAGGGGTTCAAAACAGCCACCTCCCGGCCTCGATGCAGCCAGAGGGACTACATGACCATCTGAGGCCAATACGATGTCAGAGGAAATCTGCCAATAGTCACTTTTCTGATGACAGAGACAAAGTAAGAGGAGAGCTATTGGTGTTTCCCTTTCCTCTTTATTCCTGTTGAGCATGTGAGGGCGTGATGCCTGGTGTTCCAGGAGCCATCTTGAGACTACGAAGTGCAAGCAAAACACAAAAGGCCAACATACTTAATGTGGGCGAGCAGAAGAGGAGAAAAGAGCTTGGGTCCTTGATGACAGCCTTGGGCTACTTGGTGAATCTGAAGCCACTTGCTCCTGACTTCTGGTTAAGTAAACAATAAATGTCCTTATAGTCAAAGGCCCTGCTGGTCAAGTCTTCTGCTCCTATATCCTATGTAATAGAAAACACTGCTCCAGGACTTCAAAGTCGGTGTGTTACATCGTGAGTAGCACCTGCATTTCTCCATAAATTATCTCTGACTTCTATTCCCAAACGGAAGTCAGATGGAAAGTTAAGCAAGGAGGAATGGTACAGCCACCTAGGAAGACAGTTTGGCACTTTCTTACAAAGCCAAACATTTAGTCTTTACCATAAAATCCAGCAACTGTTCTGGGGCTATAAAGGCATGAAATGACATGGGTGAGTCTTATTTTTTTTTAAAGATTTTATTTATTTATGAGAGAGAGAGAGCACAAGCAGGGGGGAGAGGGAGAAGCAGGCTCCCCGCTGAGCAGAGAGCCCAACGCAGGGCTCAATCCCAGGACCCTGAGATCATGACCTGAGCCAAAGGCAGATGCTTAACCAACTGAGCCACCCGGGAGCCCCTGGGTGAGTCTTAAATGATTATTTCTAAGTGAAGGATGTCAGTCTGAAAAGGCTATAAACTGTCTGGATGTGTGACGTTCTGGAAAAGACAAAACTATAGAAACAATAAAAAGATCAGATCAGTGGTTGCCAGGGGTCTGGAGCTGGGGGTGCAGGCGTTAGAAGGGAAGAGCAGGAGTGAGGGACAGAGCACAGGGGATTTGGGGGCAGTGAAACTATTTTGTATGATACTGTAATGGTGGCTACGTGACATTATACACTTGTCAAAACCATAGAGCGTGCCTGGGTGGCTCAGTCAGTTAAGCGTCTGCCTTCGGCTCAGGTCATGATCCCAGGGTCCTGGGATCAAGCCCCACATCGGGCTCTCTGCTCAGAGGGGAGCCTCCTTCTCCCTCTCCCTCTGCCCCTCCTCCCCCGCTCATTCTCTTTCTCTTAAATTAATAAAATCTTTTTTAAAAATAAAAACATAGAGGGGAGCCTGGGCGGCTCAGTCAGTTAAGTGTCTGCCTTCGGCTCAGGTCATGATCCCAGGGTCCTGGGATCAAGCCCCACATCGGGCTCCCTGCTCCGTGGGAAGCCTACTTCTCCCTCTCCTACTCCCCCTGCTTGTGTTCCCTCTCTCGCTGTCTCTCTGTCAAATAAATAAATAAAAATAAAATAAAAACATAGAACTGTACAATACAAAGAGTGAATCTTAAGGTAAACTACAGATGTTAATGATAATAATGTATCAACATTGATTCGTTAATTTTTTTATGGAACCACACTAGTACATGTTGATAACAGGAAAAACGGTGTACGGAAAAGGAAATGCATATTGGAACTCTGTCCTATCTGCTCAATTTTTCTGTAAATCTAAAACTGTCCTAAAAAATAAAATCTAGGGGCGCCTGGGTGGCTCAGTTAAGCAGCTGCCTTCGGCTCAGGTCATGATCTCAGGGTCCTGGGATCAAGCCCCCACATTGGGTTTCCTGCTCAGCGGGGAGTCTGCCTCTCTCTCTCTCTCCCTGTGCCCCTCCCCCCGCTCATTCTCTCTCTCTCTAATAAATAAAATCTTTTTAAAAAATAAAATAAAAAATAAAGTCTATTATTACAAAAGAAGGGAGGGAGGGAGGGAGGAAGGGAAAGAATCCCTGAAATTACAAGTTTTCTCCTCAAATCAGTCTGGAAACTCAATTTCAAGAGGGCGTGGAAAGGTCTGAACCAGCACCTTCCACCCTCACTGTTCCACAAACCACCTCCCCCTACTCCTACCAAGACGGATCTCTGGCCTTCCCCTTAAGCGGCTCCTGTCCTCCATCTCCCCTTCACTCCCGTGTTGAAGGGCGCTCCTGCGCACGCCCGGCGCTCTCCAGCAGGCGCGCCATTGCCGTAGTGCCCCTGCTCTCTGCGCATCCATCCCGGTCCTCGCCCCCCACCCCCACCCCCGCCCCGCCACGCCCTCAGCTTTCCAAGGCATCGCTATGGCTCCCATGTTATTTTTACCTCTGATAATAACATCTCTGGGGGGAAAAAGTCTCCAGATGCTTCTCTGCATTAATGGAAGTAATAATCTAGTCAATAATAAATCCCCCAGGCCCACCAGGTGGTTTCCATAGGGGTTCTCTTCTACCCCAAGCCATGTTCACCTGCTCCCCAGCCACAAGGCCCAGAACTCGAACCACTGTGGAGATCTAGCTTCTCTGTGGAAATGGAGGAGTTTCTGAATTCAATTAAATATTTTAAAAAGGAGGTCTCACAGGCCAGTCCCAAATGTTTCTTGGATCTTTTCTTCCACGGTTTTCTCTGGGGTCTGGAAGGCGGACTCAAATTTTAGCTCTAAACAGACTGAGGTTGTAGCTGGATAATTGTGACTTGATGAAAAAACAAAACAAAACAAAATACCTAGTAAAAAAAAAAAATCAGTGATTATTACTTGGCTCAAATCTCTTCCCCTCTTTTTATCCTTTTTCATCTCTTCTGAATAAAATGCAAGTGGGCACATGATCAGTCTCTTCACTGAAAAGTGTGGACTCTATGAAATTGGCCGGAAGAAGGCATTTGCTGAGCAAACATTCCCTGGAGAGAAGTCACTGTGGCCAGATCAATGTAGCATTGGTAATGGGGGCCACCAGCTGGGGACTAAAATACTTGTGTTAGATAGCATGATTTGGGGTGATAATGGGATTTTTATCTGAATGAGTTATTCCCACAAGTAGGGAATGGGTGTCTTTAATACATTCAGAACAAACAACAGGAATGAATAATAACTAACGGTTCTCCCCACAATGTCAGGCTTTCTCACAACTCCCAGCCTTTGCACATACTGTTCCCTCTGCCTGGAATACCCACCCCCAGCCTCAGCCCCACCCCTGGCCCCTTCTTTGTCACATCCACATTCAGTATTCAGGATACAGTGAGAAACCTGCAACTTTCCCAAAGTGGTTATTCGGTTCCTCCTCTCTGACCCCGTATCACCTGGTACCTATCACCTTTCATGGCGACTATCTGTTTGCATGTCTTTATCTCCACTTGACCAAAAGCTTGAAAGACAGGGCCTCCCTCTTACTTGTCTTGCAACTGGGACAGCGTGCTGCCCATAGTAGGTCACCCACAGATGCCTACTCAAAACAAGGATCCCAAAAGAAATAAACACACAAATGGACTTTATAGCATCCTCCATGTGGCAGATTTAAAAAGCCTTATAAACAGAGTCTCTTTCAGCAAGAAATATTTTTCAGTTTGATAAAATATTAACATGCGTTATGTGCATCATTTAGCACAAAAATAAGCCCACAAAGTTTAACTCTGGGAAAGCGTGATTATGTGCAATTATTCTTCCAAATCACAAAGTAAAACAAATACATTTCCATGTTGCTTTGACTGACACAAATATCTGTGATGCGATGAATTACACACAAACACAAATGCATTCCTTGTAGGCAATACTGTTCCTTCATTTCACATCTTATGCGACCACAAAGCAATTAAACTTGCGTGTGCGTGGGGCACTAAAATCATCTTTGGCGTACTTACTGAGGTTTGGGATGCTGGGCTTGTTAATGGGAAGGAGGTCGTCTGGAAGATAAGCTTACCAGTGTCGTAGCGGTTTCAGCGCAGAGTGGTTGGACCTCTTCCAGTCAGTCCCCAGAGGCCTTCCAGAGGAAACTGTGTGTCCCTCAGGGAATAGGGCTCTGCCCCAGAGGATCAACTCTGCTGGGCCTATCAGCTGGCCTCTGGGAGGATGGCCTCAAGAGGACTGCCCTCAGGAGCATGGGTCAAAATTCAGTGGGAAACCCATCCTAATAAGGAAAATGTCGACACTTCCTCCCCTTATCAGTAATTCTTAGATCCACTGTGGGTACAGACAGAATCAGGAAATCAAACTCAAGCTGCAAGAGATGAGAAAACCTGGTTTTAAGGGTATTTTTAAACTGCTCCTAGGACCTTGGCTTCAGCTCATTACATCTCAGGGTTCATTCCATCACTCATGCAAACACTTGAGTGCCCTCCCCGGACTAGGCCCCATGCCAAGCACAATCAGTTCGGTAAGCGGCCAACATCTTGGGGTGGCTGGTAAATCTGTACTATCAAAATATTTCCTTTTTTTCTCTACGTATACATTTCCCACCTTCGTCACAAATGTGAAATGTTTCCATTTGATTTGATGCTGAATTCAACACAACAAAATAAGGGACATAAAACAATGAGACAGAAAAATATTCTTAGCAAATAAAAGTAATATAAAAGAAGTAAAAAATACATTCTTAGTATTGTTTTCTCATCTTAAAATGCAGTTGACTAAAAAAAAAAAAAAACCAACATAGTTGACTAGAAGATCCCAAAGGGCCCTCCAGTTTAAAACGTGATGACTCACTAGTAATCAGGAAAATGTAAATTAAAATTACAATAAGATACCATGTAAGATATTCAGGGCAAAGAATGAAGAATTCCACAATATCAAGTGTCAATAGGAATATGGAGTAAACAGGATGACATACACTGCTGATTGGGAGTGTAAATAAATTAATAAAGCCTGTTTAGAGAACAACTTGATAATTTACAGTAAAGCTGAATAAATCCAGTGGAGTTTTTTTTCAATGTCCCTGATAATCACATACATACTCAGGGTGGCACAGGCAAAAATATTCACTGAGGAATAATTTTTTTTAAAAGTAGGCTCCATTTCCAGCATGGAGCCCAACACAGGGCTTGAACTCACGACCCTGAGATCAAGACCTGAGCTGAGATCAAGATTTGGACACTCAACTGACTGAGCCACCCAGGCGCCCCAAGGAATAATTTTTTTATGGCAAAATTGGAAACAACTTACATGTCTACCAATAGATAAATAAAATGTCATGCGGATGCAGTCTAAAGGCCACCCAATATATAGCACTTAAAGGGACAAACTGTATTTACATTCATGGCTGAAACATAATAACATAATAACGAATGGACAAAACAAGATGCAGAACAATACATAAATACCACACAATTTATGTAAATTAGAAAATAATATATATTTTTCAAGGATATGTGCGTGTGAAAATATATGAATAAAATCGGTGGTTCTCAAATGCCGGTGACTCCCCTTCTGCTGCTCCCTCGGGGACATATGGCAGTGTCTGGAGACACTTTTCTTTGACATAACTTGGGCAGGGTGTTACTGGACTCCACCGGGTATTGGCCAGACACACTGCTACCATCCTATGAAGCAAAGAACAGCTCCTCACCAACAAAAAATTACCTTAGTCTAAAATGTCAATAGCACTAAGGTTGAGAAACTGCTCTAGAATTATAAAATACAGTTGTTTGTAGATTTTAATTATTTAGTTAATAATCTCTTGGCACAAATTTAACTTTCCTGGCATGTATAGCCCTTCTAAGCAACCAGGGGCACGTAAGCAGGCGGGGGAGGGAGGTGCAGAGGAAGAGGGAGAGAATCCTAAGCAGGCTCCAGCTCAGCGCAGAGCCCCGCAAAGGGCTTGATCTCACAACCTTGAGATCATACGTGACCTGAGCGAGCTGAAATCAAGAATTGGATGCTTAACCAACTGAGCCACCCAGGCGCCCGTTTTGGTAAATTTAAATCATGTTTTAAATGAACCAAGGTACATCTTTACTTAAAGAAACTTGCTAATGAAACTTTTGTGAAATTTTTATCATAATATAATCCCAGCCTAATTCATCTTCTGCATTAAGGATTAATGACTGTACTTTATAATCTGTAGCAAGACACACACATATTAAAGTCAAACCTGTCCCGGGCGCCTGGTGGCTCAGATGATTAAGCACCTGCCTTTGGCTCAGGTCATGATCCCAGGGTTCTAGGATCGAGTTCCACATCGGGCTCCCTGCTCAGTGGGGAGCCTGCTTCTCCCTCTGCCTCTCTCTCTCTCTCTCTCTGTCTCTTATGAATAAATAAAATCTTTAAAAATAAATAAATAAAGTCAAACCTATCTCAAGTTCCTGCAGTGTTCTCATTTTACTCAAGATCACTAAACTGCCCCTTTTTCTGTTACCCATTCAAAACTTTGCAACACAGCTTGCAAAATGTCTTTATAACTAAATTCTAGGAAGAAAATATTCCTGTTCCAAAAGGTACATGAAGATACATGTGCTCATTCTAACCAACCTGAGACTAAAACTATATATATCAAAAGTCAAAAGGAAGATCAATAAATCAATAACTCTCAAATTATACTGATGCAGAGACAAAATTAGATCAGTAATTCCAGGGATATTTTTTAAAAACATATGTCTGGAACAGTGGCTGCCAGAGATTAGGGCAGGGCAGGGTTTGGGGGAGTATGCAACTATGAAGGCAGAGCTCTGGGGAGTGTCTGTGTGGTGATGGAACGGTTCTATATCTTGATTGTGGTTGTGATTACATGAATCCACATAAGCAAAAGAATTTTACAGAACTATAAACACATGCAAAAATAGATCAGTGCATAAAACACTGAGGAAATCCCAGCAAAGTCTGTAGTCTAGTTCATTGTATTGTGCAATGTCAATTTCCCAGTTTTGATAATGTTCTAATTAAGAAGTTACCATTGGGGGAAGTTGGATTAAGGGATGGCTCTATACGTGTTTGTTGGTTGTTTTTTTTTTTTATTTCTCGTGAGTCTATAATGAGTTCAACATGAAATTTTTAAAAATAAAAATTAAAACCATGTTGCATATGAAAAAATGATCAACATTATATGTCATCCGGGAATTGCAAGTTAAAACAACGAGATAACACGACACATCTATTGGAATAGCTAAAATCCAAAGCACTGACAACACCAAATGCTGGTGAGGATGTAGACCAAAAGGAAGTCTCATTTATTGCTGGTGGGAATGCAGAATGGTGCAGCCATTTTGGAAGGCAATTTGGCAGTTCCTTACAAAATTATACATACTCCCGCCATATGATCTAACAATCGCATTCCTTGGTATTTACCCAGATAAGCTGAAAACTTTTGTCCATACAAAAATCTACACCCAAATGTTTGTGGCAACCTTATTAATAATCGCCAAAACTCCAAAGCAACCAAGACATCCTTCAATAGGCGAGCAGATACACAGCAGTCTGTCCACACAATGGAACAGTATTCAGCCTCTAGCTATCAAGCCACACACACGCTAAAGGATGAGTCTTATATGCATATGTCTAAGTGAAGGAAGTCAGTCTGAAAAGGCTACACGCAGTTTGATTCCAATTATATGGCTTTCTAGAAAAGGCAAAAGTACAGACAGTAAAAAGACCAATAGTTGCCAGGAGCTCTGGGTAGGGGTGGGCGGAAGTATGGGATGAAGGGGTGGGGTACAAGAGATTTTTAGGGCAGTAAAATATAATACTGTATGATACTGCTTTGTATGATACTGCAACAATGGATCCATACATTATACATTTGTCCAAATGTACAGAACCATACAAAACCAAGAGTGAACTCTAATGAAACCTATGCTCTTCAGTTAATAATAATGTATCATCTATTGGTTCAACTGTCACAAATGTACCACCTGATACAGGTCATTAGTAAGAGGGGAAACTGCAGGGAGAGGGGGCCTATGAGAATTCTCTGTACTTACTGCCTGATTTCTCTAGAAACCTAAAACTTCTCTTCAAACAATACCATCTATTAATTTAAAAAATAAAGTAAAAAAACTACGTCAAGTCTATTCGTAAATGGAGTCCATTCTGATAGAGACCATGAACACTATATTACCCACAGCTGTGAGGAGTTTACATCCGTAATTGTATCCTCATGTTCCCCGTATTAAAGAAACAGCCATCATTCAGCAAGGGTTAAATAAAATCGTGCTTGTGAAACTGCTTTGAAAGCATGGAGGAGCCCTACAAACAGAGGTGTAACTCTAATCTTGCTCAGGTTACACAACAGCGAGGCATGCTGATGAAGCCCCCGGGAGGAGTCTGGGCAGCTCGGCTACCTAAATGATGTGCAACTCTCTAAGATCTATGGCGAAAAAATGGCAGTGAACACAAATCAGCCCCTACCTCTCTCAAATGCATCTCAGTGAGATTCTGGTATTGGTGGGAGGTGGGAAAAATGAGAGCAGAGCAATATTTGCACTTCCAAGCTCACTGCACCACGACTCACAATAGCCAAGAAGTAGAAGCAACCCAACCCTGGCAGATGAAGGGGTAAATAAAATGTGGGGTAGACGTACAATGGGATATTATTCAGCCTTCAAATGAAGTACATTCTGCAAAATGTCTTTATACCCAAAGAACATGCCACGACATGGATGAATCTTGTGGGCTTTATGCTAAGTGAAATAAGCCAGTCACAAAAGGACAAATACTGCATGATTCCACTCACATGTCAAACTCTTACAAACTGAAAGTAGAGTCGTGGTTATGAGGGGCTGGGAGCATGGAGAATGGAGGATGAGGAGTTACTGTTCAATTGGTATGGAGTTTTACTTTGCAAGATGAGAAAGTTCTAGAGATCTGTTGCACAGCAATATTCAGTTCTACTGAACTGTACACCTAAAAATGGTTAAGATGCTAAATTTTATGTTATGTTTCTCACCACAATTTAAAAAATGTTTTTAATAACATCAGGAGCATGACATTCGCAGAATATTCTGGAAGTTTAAACATTGATTACAAATCCGGTCACGACACTGAAAGTTTGAGTGAAACCCTGACTCAAAGGAGAACAGAGTCTAGCAGAGTATCATAAACCCAGGAGAAAAGAACTCTAGGGAGCTGATTCACAACAATTTTTGCAAATGACAAAAAAGTGAACAAAACAAGTTCCCTAAAACCTACCACATACCAGAAGTTCATGGGGGGAGCTTCATACTGTGACCTCACCTTGAACTAATGCTGATTTCCATTAAATGCTTCAAACTAATGCTGATTTCCACTACCTTCTCAACCAGTAACAATAATGAAAAGAGCTGTCATTAGTGAAGCCTTAGTTTTGTGCTGGTTTGTATGCATCATTCCACTGAATCCTCTTAGCAACTTTACATGGCAGATGTCCTGGTTATTTATTGCTGTGTAACAAACCATCCCAACAGTCGTTTATTTTGCTCATGATAGTACAATTTGGCAGGGTTGAGCAGGCATGGCTGGCCTATGCTTCCTGTGGAGTCAGCCAAGGCTACTCACCTGGGGCTTGCGGCAGGATCTACTCAGGATGGCTCTCTTACATGGCTGGCAAGCTGTGCTAGCTGTCAGCGGGGAGCTCAGCCAAGCCTGTGGGCCAGGTCCTCAATTCCTCCCATTTGGGCCTTTCCATGAGCGACTTGAGCCTCCTCACAACATGGTGGCTGGCTTCCAAGAGCGAACACCACAGAGCAAGATGGAGGTGCATAGCATATTTATGATCTTGCCTTGCAAGTCATATAGCACTACTTCTGCTATACTCTATTGGTCAAGATGACCACAACCTTCCCCTCAAGATCAAAGAGAAGAGACAGAAACCCTATTACTAAGTGAGATGACTGTCAAAGTGACGTTTGTGAGAACATGTGGAATGAGAGATATTGGTTTGGCCATCTTTGGAAAATATAACCTGCCCCAATATTATCAATATTAACCACATTTTGTAGATGGGGAAACAACTTTGGAAAGGTAATTAACTGTCCCCCCCCATAAAGTCACAAAACTATTAAGTTAGGAGCCAAGATCCAAATCCAGATATATGTGACTCCCAGAGTCCAGAGCCCTTAACTACTCAATTATTCTTAACCACTGTTTCCCACTTCCTCTTCAATCCCCACTCTAAATACTCCAGCTCCAAAGATATTTATTTTCTTTGCATTCTAAGGGCCTATTTTTGTAAGTAACATGAAAATAAACTTGAACTTCCCAACTATAGTAGTTTAGTGACTGACACATAGAAATCTCTCTAAATTGTTGCTAAATTAGATCTGTGTCTTCTTTTCTGTACTAAACTATGAACTCCCTTGAAGGAAAGGATCAAGTTTAGCATAACCTGGTATTTATATAAAATCCAAGTCATTTCCTTGCACATAGCAGGAGTTGGATAAATGCTTATTCAAAATGTATTTACTCATTTACACGTCTGTCTCTCCACCTCTCCACCAGACTGTGAGCTACTAGAAGGCAGGGACAAAGGGCTGGCTGTCTAGGTCACAGCAGTCTCCATGACCATGCCCCACCCCAACATACGTACAAACCTACACAGTGGACCCTCCATAAATGCTATGCTGAACAAAGAAATGAGTAAATGAATGACATATAGGAATGAATAATAATCTAAATTGCTAATAATTTTCTTCACTCAAACAAGAGAAAACTAGTACAATTAAAGAAATGAGATCCCATCATTGGGCCTGTGGGTCCAGCCCTAAACGAAGGCAACCTGACTTATATTTTGGGGAAGAAATAAAAAGCAGTGGGTTGCATGTTGGGGGGAAACAGATAAAGCTGCAAAGGAAAGAAGACGTAAATGGAAAGATTTTTAGCTGAATGAAGAAAAGGATGTTATCCACAAGCCATCTACTCTAGCACTTTTTGACGGCCTCCCTACTTTGATGCTGGGGTCAGTGCAGAAGGCATCAGGATAAGGGAAGGTAGAAAGGAATTCCTGTTTACTGACACTGTTCCATGCCAGGCCCTCTGCTAAGTAAGAGCTTGAGCTTTTGTTCCCACGCATACATTTTCATAATAAAACCTGGAGCGGCTGCAACAGGAAGGAGGAAGAAGAAGTAGCACAGTATTTTACTGGCTCTTAGAAAACTATTTTAAGAAATAATTATGGAGATAGAGCAACTAATTCTACCTCACCAATATTCTGAATGGGAAATCCCACAGGTATGAATAGTGATTGTTAATGGATGAATTCAAAGAGCAATAATTTTCCATACACACATCTTTGTAAAAAAAAAAAAAAAAGGAAGGGGCGCCTGGGTGGCTCAGTTGGTTGAGCGACTGCCTTCTGCTCAGGTTATGGTCCCGGAGTCCTGGGATCGAGTCCCACATCGGGCTCCCGGCTCGGTGGGGAGCCTGCTTCTCCCTCTGACCCTCTCCCCTCTCATGCTGTTTCTCTCTCTCTCTCTCTCAAATAAATAAATAAATAAAATCTTTAAAAAAAAAAAAAAAGAAAACAAATGCAGTCTTCTTTCTTGCATTTACCACCAGCTCCCAGTGTCTTCTAGGCTTTCTACATTTACTATAACATTTCTTAATTTTAAAAAGAAATCTCTGCAGCAAGCTCCATGTTCTTTCTTTTCCAGGAACAAGTGGGTAAAGTTCATGGTAGCAGCAATGAAAGGGGAGAGTGATAGTAGAGAAAAAGTAATACCTTCATGCTTTTCATCCTCAAATTTCTTCAAATAAAAATTAATTTTGCTGGTGATTGCCTTTTAAATGTGTTAAATTAAAGAGAGGTAATGTAATCTACTTTTCCAATTTCTCTATTAAAGGGTCTCTTTTCCTGCACACTGTGTACAGTAATGGCTTTTTTAGGGGGAGGTATATTGTTAGCAGTATATTGTTATGTTGAGAAAACTAATATTCGTATGACTAATGAGCACCATTTTCTTTATCTGGGTCATAAAAATTTCCTGTTACCCCTGGTAATTATGAAAAACACTTAGCCAAAAGTACGCATAGTCTCCATTCTCAGAACTCTGCCTCCCACTCTGGCAGTAATATTGTGCTGATCTGAGGTTACATCATCACGGATGGCTTTAGTTTTGAGATCACGGGGAATGGTGGCTCACGTCTCTCATGACTATCAACACCCCTTTGTTTCAGTTCCAAGTACGTACTTAACTAATGTGCGCTCCACAGAGGGGATAACTCTGTTTAAAGTCCCCTTCCTGGGGCACCTGGGTGGCTCAGTCGTTAAGCGTCTGCCTTCAGCTCAGGTCATGATCCCAGGGTCCTGGGATCGAGCCCCGCATCGGGCTCCCTACTCAGCGGGAAGCCTGCTTCTCCCTCTCCCACTCACCCTGCTTGTGTTCCCTCTCTCGCTGTGTCTCTCTCTGTCAAATAAATAAATAAAATCTTTAAAAAAAATAAAGTCCCCTTCCTCACGCTCAACCACCTCCAGCTACAAAACATACGTTTTGAATGAAACAATATTAACTATCATTCGGTGCCATGGCCCAACCACCTATTTAAAATACTGGAAATAATTCTCACGATTAGAATGCATTTTACCAAGCCGTTCTAAATCACTGAATAGGAAAGAGCTCTTCCAAAGAACAAACTGAATTCTTAAGGAAAAACAAAGGAAGTGGAAGGATCCATGGCACGGCTTTGAAACAGAGCTCTGTTCTGAAGGGTCAAGGTGTTTCTGGGGCCCTCAGGGGAGGCTGCGCCCCTCCAGCCCCCACCTCAGCCCGAGCCACTTCTGCTGTAGTAAGTTTCTTCTACGAGACACCTCTTGAATCAATCATCAACTTTTATTTTAAATAACTAGTCTAGTAGATGAAAATCTACTTAAGACATTATTTATACCACGGTTTACCAATTGAAATAGGCTACCAACTAATATGAGGAAAGATTATGGCGAAACAACGAAAGAAAGACCACAGCAATACAACTGTCATTTCTGCTTCTGTCATTTTTTTCCAGAACAGTATAGCTTTTAAAACATCTGTGCACATTCTTTGAAACTCCTCTATTTATTTTTGACACTCCTTCCTATAAATGGTGACTCCTAGGTCCCTCCTCCCTTAGACTGGCCTTTTCTAACATAACACATGGAATGCTTCGGAAATGATGCCGTGTGATTTCCAAGGCGAGCTCATAAAATGGATAGAGGTGCCACCTGACTGACTCTGTGTCAAACTGGCTCTGGGGAAGGCCAGCCATCCCGTCAAGAAAACCAGCACCAACTTAGCAGCCATGTGAATGGGGACCTTGGAGCACATGTTCCAGCCCCGGTCGGACATCTGAGAACCACCTCAGGATGGACCTTGAGCCATAGCTGCCCAGCCAAGCTTCTCCTGGACTCATGACCCCTGGGAAGGAGGAGAGGTCACAGAAGCCTCTTGTTGGGTGAGGCACTAAGTTTTGGGTAACTGTTACCCCATGATAAATCACTAGTACAAGAAGTAACTCGACTAGTTTTTTTTTCTTTTTTCTCTTTTTTGACTCACAACATCGAGGCTCTAGCCAAACTAGATTACTTAGCCTCTGTCTGACGTCTGTCTGACGTCCCCATTCTTCTCCCTTCCCCCATTCACCCATGACTCCTCAGCTCACCAGGAATCTTTCCCTCCTCTGAATCTCTTGGAACTTCTGAGCCTCCCTTTGCACTTGATCCTTTGCATTAGTTATCTGTGTGCTTGTCTCCTCTCCCTGACCAGACTGCAAGACCAAGAAAGCTGTGTTTCTAAAGAAAGTCTCGATCAACCTAGAATCCACACAAAATACTTTGTTGCATGTCGCGGGTATTCAGTCGATCAACTGAAAAATAGAAGGAAATACCTGTTGGTGCAATATGGCAAATAAATAGGGCAAGCAGCAAATGAACCGAGTCATCTGAAGGCATTTTTCACTTCTCAGAAGAAATTCCCATGGCCAAAACATGAGTGTCCATGTGACGTGCAAACTTACGGCCCACAGTTCTCCTTTTCTCGCTGTCCCTCACCTGTCACTCAGTAAAACACCCTTCAGCACTTTTCTGAGAACTGAGAGAAAACACACAAGCAGTAAAGTAAAAGGGTAAATTAAGAGAATCAATCTATATTCACCAGGATACTTGCACATCAAAATAATATTAAGTGTAACTATGAGTCACATAGCAACGAATGGGTATAATGTCATTACAGCACTCATTTTGCTGAGAAAACTTACAGACTTTCGTGGATGTCAGCAGCCAACACTAATATCGTACCAGATCTATGGGACTGACACACGGGAAACGGATAGACGCAGACTCGTACCTCTGAGTGTTCTACTAGAAACTTGTTCTGTGTTTAGAGGTAACTACAGAAATATTCACCAAAAATACTGGGTGGGAGGGGACCTTATACATCACGTGTAGAATATCGATACATACAAGGGCAAAGACAAACTGGAATTAATATCTTCATTAATCTAAATTAGGCATATCCAAGTCACTGGCCACAGTGGACCATTGTGGGCCACCTCTCAAGGACCCATGCGCCCATTCACTCTTCCTAAAAATGATCGGATTTTTCTTCTGGCCTTCTTTGGTCACCACCCTGTTCATTTGCTAGGGGAACCTGCCCCAGGTCCAGATCCAAAGTTCAACTGTGGCAGGGACGGAAAAAAAAAAAAAAAAATCCTAAGTGACCTAGAAAGTGGTGGATTTAGACGAATTCTATGGCTCACTATACCTCTAACCTTTGCACATATACAAGCTCTTATTGCTTAAGCCACTTGGCACTGGGTCTTCTGTTACTTAGGATCAAAGTCATCTTAACCACTACACTGCAAAAATCTAAAACAACACCTCCTAAGTGCATTATGAGAAACCTTACCTGCCAGAATAAAATAAGAACAAATAAACAAGCAAACAGTTGTCAGGTACATTCCCAAAACACTTAATGGTCTTTTTTTCCCCTCTTGAGTATTGCAATGCACATAGCATATATTCAAGACCTTGAGAAATTCCTGAAGTAAAAACAAAACAAAACAAAACCTATTTAATTTTTAAACTAGTTATCTGAGTTGATTTGACTTGGTATTATTTATTACACAAAAGCAAGTAACATCCTGTTTGGAAACACATACTCAATAACAAGTGAGTCAATTCTCAAGGTTATCTATTATGAAACCTGTGAATTTCTTAATTCCATGCTAATTTCTCCTGCAACCCAGAGCCTTCCTGGGATATCTCCCACTGCTTTCAGTGACTGTGTAAATTAGCATAATGTCAACCTGACCGAAACAAATTAAGCAAAGTGAATCGATCCACTGGCCCAAAATTCACATTACATGAAAATGCAGGGGCCTTTTGAATCACTGAAAAATTCTGGATTGCATCTGCAGTTCCTTGAATGGAAAGATTTTGATGGTATCTGCAATATCAAAAGTACAGGGTTGAGAAGCATAAGACCCCGAGTCAGAGAATCAGGGCTCAAACCCTGGCTCCACTTCTTACAATGTTGGCAAGTATGTCTACCCAGGCCTCAGATCCTCATTATAAAATGTGAATTCTAACAGACACTACTTAAAAATCTAGTATTGATATAAAATTAAATAAGGATAATCTATCTAGAGCCATTAGCACAGTGACTGGCATATGGTAAGTGTGCGATAACATTCATTGTTGTGGTTGTAACAATTAATACTGAAAAGAAAAATAATTAATATACAAAAAAGTACACAAAAAGATTTATCTTCCAAAAGACATCAGGGCTCCAAGGAAAAAGGAACATAAATTAAAGTAATAATAACTTTCAATATAAAGTAAATGAATCTCACTTAAAGCTAAATATTGATTCTTGATTATTTGCTTTGGGAAGAAGAAAGAACAGAGTATATTAAAAATAAACAGCACCTCAACAATTCATAAACCAAATAGCTACAACACATCTTCAACAAATCTCAGAACAAAAATCCCAGAACATCAATAAACCCACATAAAATTACGTTCAAAGTATATTCCATAATGAAATCTACAATCTTTCTTAATAATCGGCATTTCAGATGATCAGCACCACTAAATGACCTTGCAAAGTCAAGCCTCTATTTTCAGTTTTGCAGCTGACTTATAACAGAAATAAGGGAACGAACTATAGATAAGTCCTTTATTGGACTTCAATCTAAAGCTAAGCTTTATTTAGGTCTTCAACTTGTAGCATTTATGTTCCAAGTCAGATGTGCTTCCAGTTATAAAACTGATGACACAAACTTGACAAAGACAACGTGCGGAAGAAAACAGCAGGTTGACTTGAGAACAACTCGCAGGTTTTACCTTGGTGGATAATATAAGATATGTATCTTTTCTGCAAAGCTATGGGCTATTATGGTTTGGGATCTTGGGAATCCCATTTCCATCAAAGAGTTAAGCCAGCAGAATATGTTTCAAGTTTCACACTATGACTGTGTGACCTGCCGACCCCACATAACTCTGGAAAGAACACTCAGCTGTTACAGAACCTGGACTGGACCGCCCGACGGAAGAACCAAGCGGTACCCGGAGATCTTGGAGGATAGGAGGTTTATTTAACGCCGGTGGGCTCAGAGGAGAGTGGTCTCCAAAGGTCTGAGCCCCGAGCACAAGCAAAGGGGGTAATTTATACATTTCTACTTCTGCATACTGGGCACTCTTGGCACGTGCGCAAAGCGGGGCAGGGAGAGGAACCCAGATTGGCATGCGCGGGAAGCAGAGCAAGGAGAAGAACCCGGAAGAGCCCCGGGGCAGGGGCTGGGACTCCCTTGCAGGCTCGGTGGGCCATCCCAGGACACAGATTTCCCTTATCACAGCCACCTCACACAACAGTCCAGGCCGTGTCCCCTGGAATGCCGGCAGCAGCGCCATTCACACAGGCCACCATATGAATGGTGCCATAGAGCCTAGTGGTGCATAAGCCACAAGTCTTACGGAATGACCCTGAAAGGACAGACGCATTTGCTCATTCCAGCTCAAGGCCTAGATTCTCTAGAACTTGCCCAAGAGAGTTACTTTGCATTCACTTTAATGAGCAGCATAGGAGATTTCAATCAAGCAAATACTTGGGCAAACTCCGTCCTGACAACAACCTTGGAAGCAAAATGTGTGTGCAGATGAGCCCCATGGGTCACAGCATCGAAAGAATTAACCTTCGGCTTTACCATAGTGTTACTTTTTGTGTGACTCATTCACTTCCTCAATTTCTCCATGAACCAGCTTATGACATCAAAGGACTGGAAGGAAGTAACTGGCCATAAAAGCCAACACCTACTGAGCACTTTCTATAAGCTGGATCCGATCCTAAGCATTATCTCATTTAATGCTCTCAATAATTCTATTACAGGGCACAATTATTATCTCCACTTAAAGCCAAGGAAACAAAGACCCCAAGCAGTCCTGCAGGTGGCCCCACCTCTGGAGTGAGTACAGCAGGACTGGATCAGAGGCAACTGTTATGGGTTGAACTGTGACTCCCAAAAAGTTACATTGCAGCCCTAACCCTGGTATCCATGAATGTAGCCTTACTTGGAAACAGGGTCTTTGCAGATAGAATCAAGTTAAGATGAGATCACTGGGGTGAGCTCTACTCCAATATGACTGGTGTTCTTTTAAGAGGAAAACGCCATGCAAAGACAGAGACACCCAAAAAGAAAACAGCCATATGAAGATGGGGGTAGAGATAGGAGTCATGTGCACAAACCAAGAAATGCCTGGAACTGCCAGAAGCTGGAAGAGCCGAAGAAGGATCTGCCCCTAGAGACTTCCCAGGGAGCAAGGCCCTGCCAACACCTTGATTTTGCACTCCTAGCATTCAGAACTGTGAAAGAACAAATTTCTGTTTGCAGCCACCCAAATTTGTTGCAATTTGTTAAGGCAGCCCTAGGAATCTAACAGAGCAACCCAGGCTCCCTGAATACCCTCTTCCCTGCCCACGCTTTCCACTTAACCTGACCTGTCTGTTAAAGAAGAGACAGGAAAACTTCTATTCCAGGATATTTTAATGGACTTGAAACCATTACAGGCAGAAAATGCAACATATTTTGAACTGCCTTGAATGATACTTTCAACTACAGCTGAAATAAGAGGATTCTACCCCTAGGTATAAATCAGCACAAGTTATCCTGCTTACCCAATGTCCAGCACCCGCAGCAGCCTGCAACTCTGCTGTCCTCCAAGCCCTTAGCAACTTCAAAACAAATTGTATTTTCAAAGTGCAGCATCTGGTGGCCTGGCCCAGTGAATTGCAGTGAGGGAGGTAAGACCCATGGGAGAGTCCAGAACCTGGACTTGAATCTGCCCAGGTCCCTGGGGTGAGCAAGGCTGAAAGCAAGGAGAGAGGCAGCTTCCGTAGCTGAGAGGGAGTGCGCTCTGCGCCGGCGGAATTCTCTACCTGCTGGATATTGATGCCAAGGTTGCATCTGAGTTAACTCAAGTAACCGGTCAGCATCCACAGGTCAGACTTGAAGTAGGCAGCACCAAGCAGGGCCAAGTGTGGGGAGCACAAATCTAGGAACACGATATTCTCAGGTACAGACAGGTAGTCGGGAAGTCTTCATGCAGGTCTTATAAGGAGACGTGAGTCCCCAGGCTTGGGTGGGAAGCAAATGTCAGCATGTGCAGTAGAGGGCCATTAAGTCCAGAAGGAGGGTCTGGTCTGAGCCAAAGGCCCAGCTCTCAGTGGGTTATTCTGGCAAGGATTCTGGCCCTTGGAACAAAACAGAAGCCAGGTATAGAACACCAGTCAGCCAGGGTAGAAGAGCATCCAGGATGAGCTGATCAGGAGGTGTCGGTCCCTGTCCTAGAGACTGTGCCAACAACCCCACTCCGTAGCCCCAAGGGCTGGAGCTGCAGGGGAGGAAGGGGACTGGGAGCACAAGCAGCTGCTCAGGAAGCAGCCAGGCTCTGACCCAAAGTGTGTATTTCTCAACTTCTTGGCTAAAATGCAGAAAGCATTTTCTGATCGAACAAGGCGAGGATTCCAAGTTCTATTCTAGAGCTTCCATGAAAAAATAATCTAAACCAATACTTCTAATATTTGTAATTAAAAATCTAAATAGAAAATCATATTAATTGAGAAGAGAGTAGTAATTTACCTCTGTTACAGTGCTTGGTAAACAGCAGAATTAATTAGGGAACATGAGGAAGGAGACGGAAATTTCAAGGAAGGTGACTATGTGACTATGCTATCTGGAAATTTCAATAAATTCAGTTTTCAGTGGCTGGATGAGTTTCTTTGTTTTATCTGTTTTCCATTAAAAATGCAAGTTTTTTCTTTGTTGTTCTCTCAGGGTTGTTGTGAAGATTAAATGAGATGTGACAGCACTTTAGAAACATTAAATATTAGGCAAATTTAAGGCTGCAACATTGCTATTTATAAGGGAAGATCGGTAATATCATTATTTAAATAATTACATACAATTTGTGACATGCAGAAAACTATAAAGATGAGAATAAAGTTTGGTCATACGTCTATCATCCAGAAATGACAATGCTAACATTTTCATAGTTTCAGTTAAAAAAATTTACTCATTATTTACGTAATTGGGCCACACTGTTTCATATCATTCTGCTTTCACCTATTATATGCATTTTTTTTCCTTGCATAAAACGTTTTATCATCATCTGTAATTACTGTAACAGTCCATTGTATGATGACACAATTCAAGCATTTACCTGTCACCAGAGTGTTTTCATTTTTTTATGTGTGACTAATGCAGATTGAACATCTTCAGATATAAATCTTTGCCTGGTGTGAATGGTAATAAAAAATACACCACATGTACTAACCTCTTACTAAGTCCTAGGCCCTACGCTTTAATGCATGATCCCAACTAATCTTGATACCACACACATGGCTCTGTTTATGCCGATTTTATCAATGGGGGGAATGTTCAGTCTGGAGAAGTTAAGGATCAGGGAGCAAACAGTGGCTGGGTTACAATCACTCTGGGTCTGCCTCCAGACCCATGCCCTCAGCCCCTTGCAGGCACACAGAGGAGAGGTGAGACCACTGAGTCAAAGCCCATGAAGGGTCCTGGGCTCTCAGTACACAGAGCCAAGTGGCTCCCCAGAAAGGCTGCAGCAATTTTCACTCTGAAGGCAATAGGAGGTAGCTGGCCCGCTGCACCCTGTCTAGCACAAAGGGCCCTGTTGGCTGGTGGGGGGCTGGAGGGGGCAGGGGGGGCATCGAGCAAGCACAGTTTGGTTACACTGCAAGCAGGGGAAAAATACACTTTATATTTGGACATCTAGGAACAGACCTACATTTATGGGGGTGCTAAGAAACCTTTATGTGCATGGCATCTCTCTTGACTGAGCCCTTCCCATCTCATTCTAAATGAATATTCACTTCTGTACCTAACTTCGTATCATTTTCTAAAGGGAGCCCCAAACTTGCTTAAGCTTCAGGCCCAACAAAACCTGGAATCACAACTGTTTAGGAAGAACATTTAGGGCTGTGGTAGAGACGATGCTATGCATTGAATCAATCCATTGCATTTCCGCAAGCACATCACTAAACCACATTTTCCAATGCCCTCTACCTTCGGCCACTGTGACTGAGTTCTGGAAAAAGCAAGACAGGTAGGAGACGGGGAGTGTGCTAGCCAGGTGTTGATGCCCAGGGTGACCCCCCTGACCAGCACTGGACTTTGAGGTGACCAATCACTACACTCCTAGTGCGTTGTCACTGATATTTTGGGATCACTGTAACAGCATTTACCACTAATAGTAGCGGCTGAAGCAAAACCTTTGAAGAATGAGGCACACCTCTTGCTGGCTCGGCCTGCAGGCCTGTGTCACAATTACCTTGCTGACTGGGCATCTTTTCATTCTTATTTCCCCCCGAGCCAGCAGAGCTGATTTGCCTCAAGTCTGCACACTTGAATCTGCTGGCCTTGGATTTCATGGCTGGAAACTCTCTTCTGCCATGTGCTAGGCAAAAGTAAAGCCCAGAGTCATAAGCCAAATCCTCCCTTAAAAAGCACACTCTGAGCGGTAGAGGCTTAACTCCTTAATGAGGAGACAGAGTGAGTTGCAGTTATGGAACTTCCACCAAACACTTTAGAACCCTGAGTCTTCTGCAGAGGTGCACAGATGTTCCCATCTCTGACAACAGCCAGAAGCGTCTCGCCAACACATCAGCCCATTTCAAGAGAAAAGCAGACGCAAATACCAAATAGGCACCAAGTCCTCTCTCAAATGGCTTCTTTTCCCTGTTTCCTTATTTTAGCCAACCCGACTCTTTCTATATGGCCCTGCCACATATTTTCTCATTTCCTAGGGCACACATATTTCGTAATTATCACCCAGGAGGGCTCAAGATTGCTTGCACCAATCAGAAACCTCCTCTGCTCTATATCCAGCAACCTCCCCAAGCACCTTATCAAAATATCACACTTCATTCGGGCCACGGGGTTCTCTCCCCAGAGGCCATAAATCTTTCCCCGTGAGGAGAGTATAATCCTCCAGATTTCAAAGCCAAGCAAACTCAAGGCTGGAGGTTTTCTAACATAATCACACCTTCTAAACTCCAGTCCGTTCTGAAACTATCACCTCAATTCAACCCTGGCTTCTTCAGAGTTGAATATGCAGCAAACAGATGAAGCTGCCAAAGGAAAGGATGGAAAATTAAAGGCTTTATCAAAATCGGGAGTTGCAATGGATTTTTCTGAATGCTCTTCCAACAAGCAGGGATGAAAGAGCCACACCTCATAAACAGCAGCAGGAGAGAGCCAGGCAGCAGGGTTAACCACTTCCATTGGCCAAAAGTGGCCCCTGTGCTTGGAGCATACAAATGCACTGTGGTTTAACCACGAGGAGCCGGGGCCAAAAGTGATGGGCAGCGGTGTTTCTGACCTGAACAAGACCAGGGAGCCAACCTGTGCTCCCAAAATGCAGACAAGAGGTGCCTCTGTCCCACACAAATGGTGATTTTTAAAGAATGCAGTCCACAATCCAATTATATTGTGCAACTGAGACTTTTGTGGCCCAGTCTGACTGCTTAGCTATAACGGTTGGAACATCTGGCTAATAAGATTAAAGCCAATCCCAGCATAAGAGAATTAGCTTTCCTCTATTTCAACACCACAGACTCATCCTTACCCCAACATGAAACAATTTCACAAGGCAAGCAAACAATACTTATCGATTCCCAATTACGTATCTAGCATCCAGAGAAATAAATTCAATAAGGCAATGAGTTTGCATTATTTATCAAAGTCTTTTTGGACCTGAGAGAGTCTTATTTCTGTTGTGTTTAGACAAAGAATTTACATCTCTCTGGCCAAGAGACTTGAATGTTACTGGCTTAATTCATCTGAGTCCCCCCTCTCCCAAATCTGTGCTTCTTTTTCGCCTAAGGGACCTGATACAAGTCTCGACACATCAACAGCATTAATAAAGAAGCTCATGTGGTTTTCTGGCCTCTTTTAGAGCATTCAGCTGTTGGCAGGAACACACAACACTTTTAGGGAATTTTGTTTAGTCATGAAGCAACTGGCTTTCGTGATTTTAAATGTTTTTGCTGGATTTCAAAATGCTGAAACAGGTGTACAAATAGGCAGATGCAGCAGGCAACACCTGTCTGCCTGTTTAGGAAAAGTGTTTTAGAATTAGTTAATGGACTGTGCAAATTCCAAAATGTCTTATTTCTTGTAGTGCAATAATTCAATATAAGAATTCTTGGGAAATTAAAAAAAAATCAGACAAGCATGATGCCATACTGAATCAAGTCACAAGGTCTGAAAGCACCTCCAAAGGGTGTTTCAGAGCTCCTCTCTGGGTGTGGTGGGCACTATTTAGATATTTTTCTATTTATAGTTCATAATAAAAGCTACCATTTATTGGGCACTCTTCATGTGCCAGGCCTGTTAAGCACCACATAGCATCCTCTAGAAGTCTATATTATTATCCTCATTTTACAGATGAGGAAATTGTGAATCAAAACCATCACATAACTTGCTTAAATTCTCACATCAAAAATGGAGAAGGTGGGATTCAGGCCTGGCTCTTTCCAGCTCTAGGTACCATGCTCTTTGCCCTGCACCAATGTCTTCTACCTTACAGATTATTTACCTAAAATATGGAAGGGTACAATATCCACCATTTTCCTTCAGTAACATATGCCATCATTTCATCATTCTTTGTTAGTCAGACATTCTTCTTCCAGCCTACAGGAAACTCCTACAGATTCAATTAAGCCTGTGTCTCTTGACCTAAACTCTAAAAGTTCTGCTTTCGCTTCTGAGACTAAAACTTGCAGCTTTCCATTTTATTTTATTTCTCAAATACTTACCCCAATTCTTCTCTGCCTCTTTTCCCCAGAAATAGATGTCTGATTTTGCTGTGATGCAGAATGAAATAATCCCTTCTCAGGGAAATACCCTCTTGGGGAAACCTAGATTTCCATGAGAAACCTAGAAATGAATTTGACAGACGGTGTCAGATTCATTTCCCTTCCTCTTCTTTTAAATTATAAGTGCCCTCCACCAGGGAGGCTGCATTCCTAACCACTAAAATGCCCTTCTCTGAAATGCCCACCTAAACGAAATGATCTGCTTGAGATGACATATTGGGTGAGTGCTTCCTGAGGCCTCTGCTGGTGGACCTCATGGCTAGGGGTCCCTTAGAAGCAGGGAGTCCCCTGTGGAATGCAGAGCAAGGTCCAGCATGGCACTTCCCTTCTTCCTGGGACAACAAGGCACACTGGAAAGAGCCATGAACATGCCGGGGTCAGACCATCATTTCCTCCATAGCAGAATGGTCTTCCTCAGTCACGAATACCTTAGAGAAGGAGTTGTGCAAGTGGAAAAGCCAATTGCTTTACTGACCTTCTTGACAAGATCTTTCCTACTAGTGTTGACCACCGGGGCAACTCAGAACCTCTAGTCCAATGGACTCATAGAACCTTCATACTGTACTGACATCAGCCATTTTCCCTATGCTTGAATGTATAAAACATCCTTCCATCAGTCCTTTCCAGCATTCATGGGCAGAGATTTAGAAGGCCACAGTGTGCTATATAGTTCAGAAAAATCACCAGACAGACAGATTGCCCAGTACCCACAGGTACCCCCTAATTCAAGCCATAAAGAACCGGCCATCTAATAAGATTCTGTTTCCCACCTCTGTTGTATCTGAACAAGCTATATACGCCTCAGGAATCTTTTGATATTAGCAATGTGGGTAGAGCCTTAGAGGTATCGGCATTTTAACAACATGGCCAAAAGCCCAGGAACCAAAAAACAGATGTGGTCTGAAAATTCTAGGCAATGAAACAATTTACCAATGCTGAGAAACCTATAGAGATGATTTTCAAACATGACTTCTCTCATAAAGTATCTGTCTTCTAATGACTGTCTAAAGTCGATGCTGTTCAGAACTGGGCTTCTTAGCAGGGGTGACCAAGAAACCTACTTCAGTCTGCGGACCTCCCAGAACATTTTGTTTTTAACTTCCCAAAGAGTAACACACCACAACTAATGGCAATTGGTATTTTTTTAATTGACCTTTTTGTTACATAATAGGAAAGACCCCAGATCATCAAAAGCTCATTTATTTATTCAATAAATATTTATTGAAAATGCATTCCAGCCCTGTGCTAGAAACTGGGAAAACAAAGATGAAAAAGGCATGCCTTATGTCTTGAAAAGAATGCCGAAAAAGTAAAAATCTCCAATTTTCATAGATTTACCATTACCTAAAATTATCGATTTGCTTTCATATATCTTTCTCTTGTCCATCTGTTCACTGCTAAGCCCCAATTCCTAGAATGCGTGGCCCCTGGGAGGCACTGGATGGATACTTGTTGAACGAGTGGGAGAATGACAGAAACTCTGCCAACAACTAATTTTGACTTTGGCCAAGTCATCATGGACCTCAGGTTTCTCATGTGTAAAATGAGTTTAAAAGGATTAGGTTAGGTCCCAAGTGTGTGCTCCACAGAATATTGGTTCTGCAAAATGTAACAGGTTTTATTGAAGAAAAAGGGAACCTGTGGTTAACTGCTTTTGAAAACCAACAATATTACGAAGAAAACAGGTTTCTGGCTGTAGGCTTCTCAGCACTTAACATGCTAACAGACGAAGAGAATCTCCCCAGGAAAGTCCTATGGGAGTACCCGACTCCAGTGAGGCTACCAAACCCTTAATTCTCAAGAGTTCTTCAGGCAGCTCTCTGGGCCCCTGGCACCTAGCGGTTCAGCACACGTGTTAAGCTCTCAATAAATATTTGCTCCACAGGCCTTTAAGTCTCCTAACAAAAGGATTCCTTCTCCATGTTAACTCTTCTCATTGACCTAAGATCAGCCGATGTGCCAGCCACCTTTCCGGGTTGGCTCTGCCCCTGTCTGTCTCTATGACCTTGGGCAAGTGACTCACCCTCTTGAAGCTTTGAATTTTATTATCTACACAATAAGAATATTAATAGTAGTTAATGCAAAGGCCTGCAGTGAGAATAAAATAACATAACGTATGTAAATCCCTCTGCATCATACGCAGTAAACACTCAATAAATGTTAGCTGTTCTTGTTACTCTTCACAAACGTGACGTACTTTGGATTCCAGTCTCGGCTTCACCACTAAGCAGACTTTGGCAAGTGGATCCCTGCCTAGCCTCATCACAGGCAAAATGCAGATCTGGATTACATCAGCGTTTCCCAAAATCTTGTTCTTCGAGGACCATTTTCCAACCCTATTATATTTAATATTAAGATTATCGCATCTTAGGGGTGCCTGGGTGGCTCAGTCGGTTAAGCATCCAACTCTTAGTTTCAGCTCAGGTCATGATCTCAGGGTCCTGGGATCAAGCCTCCCATGTGGGGCTCCGTGTTGAGCACAGAGTCTGCTTGTCCCTCTCCTTCTCCTCCTCCTCTCTCTCTAAGATAAATAAAAAATCTTTAAAAAAAGATTATTGCATCTTAGTCTCATCCTATGCAAGAAAATCTGTGAAATCATAGGTTTGATGCACTTATACTTTTTCTAGTACGTATTAAAATGAATAAACAATTATTTAAATATATTTTAAAATCCAGCATTAATACCTAACCCCTCTTCAATACCATAGCCAGGGAAACATTAACTTAGAATCTCCAAGATCCTGGGGCACCCGGGTGGCTCAGTCGGTTGAGTGGCTAACTCTTGGTTTCTCGGCTTAGGTTGTAATCTCGGGGTCGTGAGATCGAGTCCCACGACTATCTCCATGCTCAGTGCGGAATCTGCTTCAGATTCTCTCTCCCTCTCCCTCTGCCCCTCCTACTTGTACACACACTCTCTCTCTAAAATAAAATAAATAAATCTTTAAAAAAAAATCTCCAAGATCCTTTCAATAAAATATTCTGTATCTTCTCTCCTGAAAAATCACAAACTAAACTTTGCAAAGCTAACCTGATCCCCCTAAGGAAGGATCATGACTCAGACCATCAAAGGGGTCCTTTTTAGAAACTAGATTCAAATCATTTAACAGCTGGAAATCAGAACTGACAAAGGGCACAGAGCCGATTCTCTGACTTTCCAAGTTCGGATATTTCGACTCTCTTTCTCTGTCAAGCAAATTAACATGTGTACTTACTTGGAACAAAATGTTTTGCAAAAATGGACAACCGCTGCAGTTCAATTTACAGACTGAAAGGACATCTCCAGAATGTGCTCCATTAGCTGAGAGGCAGGAAGACATTTTTTAAGATATATTTTGGGCGAAGACTTCTTCAAATTCTGAAGCTATAAGTCACAAAAAGCACATAACAGGATGATGGCATCCAGCCAAGAACAAGAGCACCTGCTGCATGCCCTCCCCCTAGGAAAAGCACATGAGGGAGAACTCTGACACCTCAGATGAAATAACCCCCAGTCACCTCACCCTGCTGGCAGCGACCAACGCTGAAAATGTGTCACAGCTCACTCCAATGTAATACCACCCTCCCTCAGATGTCAGCGAAACCAAAGCCACTATGAGATGGGGGGGAAAAAAAAAACCCATAAAGAACACTGCAGACTAGTCATAAATAAAATGACCAAGGCTTCTGTTTTGTAAACATTTTATGGCCTGCAAACATTCAGCCCTTTCATGAGTAGAAACAAGTGTAAGTGGTAGTCTAAAATGTCTTTTCATTAATATCTTTACTTTTAACTGCAATTATTCTAAAGCCCTTTTAATAGCTGTCACTTATGCATTTCCAGGCTGTAGCAAATTACAGTGGGGGAGACGGCTGCTGACAGCTCGCATCTGCAAATGGCACGTTCTCGTATTTCTGCAAGGTCTCTGGTCCCTCCTTCCCGGCACAGCTACCAGGAGTATGAAAGCCTTGCCACAAGGAGCAGAGAAGACTTAGCGGTGCCCCGGGCTGCCGATTAGGAGCCCTTGGCTACTCCAGCCGTGTCTCACAAGACCTCTGTCGACTCTTTCTCCCGCTGAAAAACGGAGAAAAATCAGTTTTCCCATACGCGCTCCAAACACATGTTATCAATATGAAGGATACGTGTTTGGGAAGAGATGTGTGGTGTGTGTGTGTGTGTGTGTGTGTTGGAGGAGGATGGGGACAGTGATTTCATTGGAAAGGAATTAATATTTCAGGTAGCGTTAACATCCTAAACCTCATCCTCTTAGGACACACATCCCAGGGAAAAGAGAACTGGGTCAAAGACACAAAGCAGTCCACAAAAAATAAAATATTTTTGAAGCTAAAATAGTACCTAATAAAAAAATCTGAGTGATCACTTTTGGCACCTGGAAAGTGGTACAGCCTGTCCCCAAAAATTAAAATTGTAGGATACAAAAATAACTCTTCAGAGGAGCTTTCAGAACTCAGGCTAATGAATCCAGTTATGTTGCTTCTTAGTGGTCTTGGCTAAACGGAACACTGGACTCTGGACAGGGATTGGGCCGGACCGGTAAACAACAGAGTATATGCTCAGGGCCCTGTCACATCTGTGTCATCCAAAAGACAATCAGACACCAGAACCTTGCGATGACATTTCTTTTTATAACACTGGTTCCTTTCCAAGTCAATATGTAGCCTAGTGATCAAAACAATCGAATGGGAAGGCGCACTGGAAAGACCCTTAGGAGATATTTTTCAAGCCTTTATGTGTTCAAAAATTCAAAGACTCAACAGATGAAAGCAGAGCAAACACAAATTAATTGCTGTTCAGAAGATGAGCTTTTTACTTTTTAATTAACGTTCTGTCCTTAATCCAAAAGCAGAAGTAAAACATACGATGTACAGTGCTTACGCACCACTGAGGGTGAAGTGTTACCTTTTTCCCCTCAGGCTTTCTTTATCCTCATCCAAATGTTTAAATTTAAGATGCAGTCTTGGCAGTGTGTGTAGTTCAGTGATGCAAATAGTGTGGGATGGCGCCACCCAGAACTCTGTGAGTGGGAGGGCAACCAGGAAATCAACTTCCCTTTTCTCGCTGTGACTCCGTTCTGTCCACGGGAGGATTAGGGCCCACGTACCGTTGCTTGTCTTTTTCAATTGGGGAAGGGAGGAGGTAACGAGAGGCGGATGCCAAATAATATTTTGGGAGTGCTTATATTTGCAAAACACCTGGGTTTAAACTGTCAGTTTCCAACTCGTCCTCTTGTCCTCGCTTCTCTCAGCCATTCCGCAACCATTCTGGGGTCTCGAGGCCACAGGAGGAAAGCAGGAACAGGCAGATATTTGGGAGCAAGGGTTGACACAGATTAAGAAGTTCAATGGGCAGGGGCACCTAGGTGGATCAGTCGGTTAAGCGTCTGCCTTCTGCTCAGGTCATGATCCCAGGGTCCTAGGTTTGAGCCCCACAGCAGGCTCTCTGCTCAGCGGGGAGTCTGCTTCTCCCTCTCCCTCTGCCTACTGCTCCCCCTGCTTGTGCTCGCTCTCTCTCTCCCTCTCTGTCAAATACATAAATAAAATCTTTAAAAAAAAAAAATTCAATGGGCAGTCCCAAATATGTTGGCAATCCCAAATTCAATGGGCAATCCCAAATAGTGACTTGTTTGAAATGTCCCTGAAATCTCTGCCAGGAGTGCTAACAGGCAGCGAAAGAGGGGCTGCCGTCCAGTTTTACTGCTCTCCCATCGTGCCGTCTGAAAACCCCCCTTCGGGCACATTCTCCGTGCCCGTGAGCAGGGCACAGAGGACGCGATGACGAATGCACTGCTGTCATTACACCCCGAGCCGTCAGGGGAGGCGGAAACGGACACAAGCGCACATTGATGAGTTTACTGCTACGGCCTCCTCCCCTGCAGGAGCAGAGTCCCTCCCCGGGTATCACCATCTCCCTGGCATCGGGTGTTGAAGAATGAGTTAATGAACGAAGTCCACAAATGGGGCCCACAAACAGGCCTCCCCACAGCATCAGGTAAGTCCTAAGAAGGTCACCTGTCCCCGACACACCTTATTTTTCTAAAGAGAGAAAAATAAGACCCAGCAACCAAACTCTGATACTGGAAAACACAGTGAACTTGAAATCTAAATCATAATGCAGAGAACAGGAAATGTGCAATTTTTTTGTAGACATAACCTATTCTAATAAAATGGCATTTTTTTTTGACAACAGTAAAATTGAGCACATAATTCAGAGTCTTCAGCAAACCTGAAGGGGGTCAGAAGCTAGCCAGAAACTGTGCATCCCAGGAGTCTGTTTGCGACTCCTAATTCCCTTCCAACCAACCGATGGGTTTGAACACACAATTCTGGAAAAGAGGTTCAGAAAGCATATACCCTTTCACATCTATTGCACACATGCTGGTGCCGGAGAACTCCACTCCTTGGTGACATTTTTCATTTCACTGCAACAACACATGGGCACCATTTCCATTCATACAGAAGGAAACAGGAGTCAGGAGAACGCAATGAATTTGCCCCCAGCAAGTACACAATGAGCAATTCCAACCTCTATCGGTATGACTGTGAAGCACGTCCGCCTCTGTTGTTCCCGCAAGGCAGTTCTGAGAAATGTCCAAGGGAGCAGGCGGGTTGGCCCTCCAGCCGGTCAGGGGCTCCAAGCACTTTCTAGTGTGGTGAGGTTACCACATAGACAGCAGAGTCAAACACCAATCAGAATATTGGTCTTGGCTAGTTAGTCACAGTGTTTCTAGAAGGGAAGATGGGAAGCCTATAAATTCTTACTTAATCTGTAGAAGCAGAAAAGCTGTAAGTCAACTGGACAAGTGTCTGACCTGAATCATAAAAACAGTCGTGGCCTCTCCATCCATCCCCAGGCTTGAAGCAGTTTAGAGGCCCAGGACCCCTTAAATGAAGGGGAGGCCGGGTCCCCTTGAGGAAGGACCCTGGTAGAATGCCAAAAATGTATACTGTCAATCATTGTCCTACCCTTCCTCCGAAGGGACCTCCAGCCTTTCTTTAGGGGAGATGTGCCTTGGGGAAAAGGAAACCATCAGACCTTTTGGGGATTACTAGACACTGGTTTTGAACTGACACTAATACCAGGAGACCCAAAATGTCACTGGTGACCTACCAGCCAGCGTAGGTGCTTCTGGAATTCAGAGGGTTTTTTGCTCAGGTCTATCTCACAGCCAATCCAGTGGGGCCCGGAGCCCATCTGGTGGTTACTCTCCAGCTCCAGAATGTGTAATTGAAATCGACACACTCAGCAACTGGCAGAATCCCTGCGCTGGGGAAGCAAGTCCTTGTTTGTTTATTTTATTAAGGGAGAAAGGGGCTGTGGAAGATGAGAACGTGGTTCCAAAGGCCTGAATATGCTCTACTTTCGGAGTGAACTCAGAACACTGAAGTTTGGGGTTTACCGTGAGTGTGCTATTTGGCTTAAAAGAAATGGGCTTGGCTCAGTGCTGGAACATCAGGATTAATCATTCCAGCAATGAAGAGCCCTGACACCTATCAAGTTTCAATTGCTAGCTGAAACCCTTGGGAGCTGCTAGAAAAATAATGCGCAATTATAGCCTAGAAACATAAATTATCAAGGCCACGGTGCTCTCAGATTGTAATAAATGAAATGTGGGTAACCACATGTGTGGTAGGGATCCCAACCCCCAGTGTGTGTCACGAGAGCCTGGTCGCCCACAGGCACTGGAGGGGAAGGAAGAGAGAAGCATACTCTCCAGACTCAACACTGGCTGACCTGTGGATGGAGGCACAAAGGGAGAGAAGCTTCAGGGTTTAAGCCAAGAAATGTTTTCTACATTCTTACAGGTTATGGTCTCTAATACCCATGCCCCACAGGCTTTTTGATGAGTAGGAGAGAATGAGAAGTAGCTACATGAGATATAAATACTTCTGCAGACAGTAATGCAAATGACAAAACATTGGTTTCCTCCTCTGGAAAGTTCATCACATCCAGGGTAGATTCGGGTGCGGTGGAAGGACAGGAAGGCCGAGATCGTTGCCACCACAGGATTAGGCATTGCAAAACCGTGGCCGTTTGCTTCCCCACCTCGGACATCTGGTCTGGCCCACGCCTCAATCACAATGACCTCAGGCAGGGCTGGTCTTCAGCAAAACGGAGTACAATGAGAGTTACATCCCTGAACCACGTGTCCTTGGGCTCCTCACTCAGGGACAAAGAAACCATTTTTAAGGGCTCTTCCCAAACGGACTGTAGGACACAGTGCTCATATGCATGGATAATAGTGCTTCTTTCTGGAAACATTCAGTGGGCGTCTGTTATGGGCTTGGCACTGGGAACATGCACCTTTGGGACCTCCCATCTACTCAGCACAGAGAAGGACTCAGTGTGTCCTAGGAGACGATAGAAGGAAATCAAGGAAGGTTCCCAGAGGTGGTGACCACGGAGTCGTGTCATGGAGACCAGAGGGAGATGTGGGTCCAGGGCACTTTACTCTCGGCTCACCCACTGAATTGTCTGATGCCTTTTCTGTGACTTCTTTTTTGCTCATTTCAACCCAACTGCACCTGAGCAGGAATTCTGGGCTCCTCCACTCTCTAGGGAACAGCCAAAAGCAGTTCCCTATTTCGGGAACTATGGACTGGTCTCGCCCTGGCGGAACTCCAGAACACAGTCTCCTGCTCTGGAGGGCAGAGGAAGCAAACCCACGGAGGGGCTTCTCATCCCCCTCCTCGGCCGGCCGGCCTTCCCCACCACCTCCGCGCCCCATAACCTCATTTGGGACTTACAGAAAAAGATTCTTATTAAAATGGCGACAAAATGTAAAGTGAAATATCAGAGACACAGAGGGAATAAGTCACAGACCTGAGAAAACAGCTGCATATGAAAGGATTAGGAAATAAATTAGAAGAAACTCAGAGGATTTAGAATCCATTTCGGGTGCACTAGAAGAAAATCCCTCCAGGACGGAGAGAACAGGTCCCAGTTAAAACCAGGCAGGAACAGAGGCTGCCTCCTCTACTGGTGGCCTCGCAATGTTTTACCTCAGGGTTTATATTCTTTTTTTCACTCCTTAGCACTTTGGGGGATGATGCTTCTCAAAGTGGAGGCGGGACCATTGGCAACAGATCACCTGAGGGACCCAGTGAAATGCAGCTTCTGGGTCCCCAGCAATGCTTGGGCATCTAGAAGTCTAAGAACCACAGAACCAGGTACTGTATCATCCTTAAGTAGGGGCAATATCCATGCTAAATCCCTCGGTTCAGCTGCTGTTTAAAATCTGGAGGGGACACTAGTGACTGAATTGATTCTTTGAGAAACTGTTTGATTCTAAAAGCAGTAAGAGTGCGGTCACATTGTGACCAATTTTATTTTTTTAAGATTTTATTTATTTATTTGACAGAGAGAGAGAGAGCACAAGCAGGGGAGGGGCAGGCAGAGGGAGAGGGAGAAGTAGGCTCCCCGCTGAGCAGGGAGCCCGATGCGGGGCTCCATCCCAGGACCCTGGGATCATGACCTGAGCCGAAGGCAGACGCTTAACTGACTCAGCCACCCAGGCGCCCATGTTGTGACCAATTTTAAATCATGTAAGATTTACACACTGAAGCCAGGAAGACCTTTGCAATACTATACATCTGATCACATCACCCCCTCGGGTGAAATACTCCAGTGACTTCCCACTACTCTCCTGATAAAGACCCAGACCCCTGATCCCCACCAGCCCTCCTCCCAGGTCTATTCCAGGCCCAGCGTGCTCCCAGCCCTGGGCACTCTGCTCTTCAGTTCCTTCAACCCCCGCGCCTGCTCATCACATACGTACCAGGCATCTGCACGGACTCCCCTTTCCCCACTGAAGCCCATTCTCTTCCCAGCCCTCTCTGACTACATTAATCCCTTGCCGTAGGCTCTTCCAGCAACAGCACCTTTCTTCCCCAGCCCTGGGCCCAGCTTAACTGTCACATTCCTTTGTGTGATCCTGTGATCAATGTACCTTTCTTCCACTAGTGAGCACCTAAGCAGCCCAAGAAAGCAGCAACAGGTCTGCTATTTTTCATAGGAAGGGGACTCACCATTGCGTATGTGTCCCCTATCACCCCCCCCATGGTACCTAGCAGGTGCTCAGTACATATCTGTGGATGAACAAATGAATTAAAAAGTATTTTAAAAGGAAATGCTGAAGGCAAAATCAGACCCATGGTAGCCATCAAATACACTCGACCCCTCTCTTAAAAGTTAAGGACTCCAATGTCTCTGGTATCCTGAAGACTAAAGTTCTAGGGTAGTTTCCCTTCCCCTGTATAGGATACTCGATACTTTCTTTGGCACTTATCACTTCAAACGCATGGGCCCAACTCTTCATAATGCAATTCCCAGACTCTGAAAGAAGCAATTCTACAACTGCTATTGTGCCATTTCTCTGGGCCTTGCATTGATCTGGTTATGAACAATTACCCTAAAGCTTGTTCGTTGTCTGAAAGATATATTTTGAAATAAAAACAAACCTGGAGATTTGGCTTCTTATATTTTTGTCCCTCTTTATGTGCCTTAACAGTTTCAGCTCCCGGGGTCAATTCTCAGACTGTTTCATGGCACTTTCCCGTGCCAGAATCATTAGCAGCATATTCGATGACTGAAAATGGCCCTAAACAAGTCTGCAACAATCACAATTCCCAGGACAGAGGGACAATGTCTGCTGGGAATGTAAGTGACTCCACCACCACTGCCCTCTTCTTTCTGCCATCTTGCTGACAGTCAGCCCTGGCCCAGGTGACGACCTGGACAGTGTTTGCTCACTTGCTCCTGAAGCAAAGCTCTCATGGCATATTCTTCACCAACCAGCATGGCCACTCAACACAACGTGCCAACCTAACAGGTTCAACTGAGGCAAAACGAATTTGACAAACTGAGGAGGACTCGGCTGCAGGAGAGTTAGCATTAGGTGTGCTGCAGAAAAGAGCTTTCAGTTTGGATCTGCATGATGCTGGGCAGCCAGCCTCTCTGACGGACAGATATCCTCATCTGTGAAATGGGTACAAGGTAAGTCAATGTGTCTGAATTACTGTGAAAATGATAGATAGTTTGGTCTGAATATAATTCTCCAGTGATTTACTATGAATCTGTTTTTCACTATATAAATCTTCTTAGGTGTCTTCAAACATTTATTTAACACCGGATCCTCTGTAGAGTTACACACCAATCCTAATACATGGCGTAGAGGTATTGCTACTCAGTTGACAATCTAGCCCCTGAACAATCCATACTTATCACCCTTCTTCGGAGAAGAGATAGTGACAGGAAATTTATTTTACACTGGAAATAGTGTGCAATTTGTCAAGTACCAAACAAGATTTGCATATACTGATTAGATGAGGGACTTTTCACAACTATAGTATTCGGGGGTGGGGGATGGGGGAGAAGCTACACTCTTTCAAAGCACGAGTTCAGAGAAGTAGTTTCCGTTTGGCACAGTTCTCTTGCACACCCATACTTCACAGCAGTTTAATGTCTGTATGGAGGTTGTTGTTTTTTTTCCCATCCACTTCATGAAAGCCATTACCAGGTGACAGGTACATGAGCTACTGCTCAATGAGCTGGTGAGTCTGTGAGCTAGTTGTTACCTTCCTGAAGGCACAGAAAGCAGAAAAGTCACCCAAACAAACTGGCAGGAGCCAGAAAGAATAAACAGAAATGGAAACAGGTGGCTTCTACTTAGGTGGCCATAAAATGAATTGTCCAACCTGAGACACTTTGGAAAGGGAAAGTTAGTACGCTTCATTATGCTGGGCCAACAGAGCTATACTGGATCTAACACTCAGGACTATAGTCATCCTTTTATTTTTCTGTTTTATCCTCAGAGTATTTTCTAATTGGGTTGATAGGCTCAGATCAAAGAAGAAAGATTAACACTTTACTCCCGCCCACCTGCCAATGAATATTAACAGTCCCCCACTTACCGGAATGTTCTAAATGATTCAAAAAGGGACGTTTACCAAGTGTTATTGGAATGACTGAATTTCCTTAGTAGGCAACACAATCACATGAAACCCAGTTCAACTGAATTAAATTCCTGTCAATGGCCCCTTCATGAGTACTCCACTAACTGGGGGTTTCTCACTGGCCTTCCATCCATGCTGGGCAAGTGCAAACAGCTCCCCCCGCCCCCAGAAATTTGGATTCAAGGAAAGGGAAGGAGCCCCAATTAACAACCTCCATTCTCTCTACACAAGGCAAAATAATAATAAAATAAAACAGCAAAACCCCAGGTTAGTTCCAAGTGAATGGGAGATAGAGACCTATTTACAAGAGCTTTACTTTAGGACCTCAGGTTGCTAACAGGATTCATTATGTCAGTTCTTTTAATTTACAATCGATTGTAATTTTCCCTGACCTGTATTTCAGCAGTCTACCTCTTCGTGTGCTTGAGGAAAAGTTACATAAATCAAACGAACAGTCTAGCAAAAATCTTAGGAGGAATTTCCTGGGCTACTTACAACTCATAAAGAAGATGAAATAATAAATGCATGTCTTTGAAGGATTTTAGCAAGATATTTGAATAAAACACCTGAATAGGAACTAGTGAATTAGTAATAATAACCTCAGCAAATCCAATGCACTGCTTTTTTGGGGGGATCCTACTTTCCGATCATTATTCCATTTAATGCCCTCAGCAGCTCCAAGAGGTAGGGACTTAGATTATTTCTATTTGAATGATAAGAAAATTGAGGCTAGGAATAATAATTAACTTACACCAAGTTGGTCAACAGGTAGAGTCAAAAAGATCCTTGAACCCTCACCGACGAGCATGTATATATTTAGCTTTAAACCTCAAAGACTCCTGCTTTTTCCTTCTTCCCAAATCCAATCAGCCACCAAATCTTTTTTTTTTTTTTAAAGATTGTATTTATTCATTTGACAGAGAGAGAGAGCACAAGTAGGGGGAACAGCAAGCGGAGAAAGAAGCAGGCTCCCCGCCGAGCAGAGAGCCCGATGCAGGGCTCGATCCCAGGACCCTGGGATCATGACCCGAGCTGAAGGCAGACGCTTAACCAACTGAGCCACCCAGGCGCCCCAAATCTTTTTTTTTTTTTCATCAATGTCAACATCCTTTCTCTTTGACTTGCATCCAGCCAGGGGGTCTCCAGAAGTTGTCTCATTAAAGGAAGAGAATGCTCCACTACTCACACTAGAAGGTAGGGGCAGAGAGACCTGTTTTTAAGTTGCATTTACACAGCAAGCACCTTGATTTATTTACTTATTCATTTGACCAAGATTGAGTGTTTCTTAGGGTAGGCCCAGAAGGAAGGAACTGACAGCTTCCATCTCTCCTTGTCCTTCCTCCTCACCCTCTAATCTACCTTCCCTGTTGCCCTGGGAGTTAGATTTCTCACTGACTTCCAATTGTGTATTTTCCTTCCCTATTCCTTTCCACTCAATCCAAATGCCCAGCTCCCAGAAGAGTTGACACAGGCCTCTTCCAGACTTTCTCCTGACTACCCTGATTGCTGTATTCCTTGTTCTTTCTTTTAATGCTCAGCTTTCCAGATCTTTCTCAAAGTCACTTCATTGTGAACTCTTTCTTCTGTGATCTGCAAACACTCTACATACACTTACATTTATCACACTCCTTTATGACTACCTATTAATGGGTCTGTCTCCCACACAGCCCCCCTTCCCATACTGTCCCATATGAAGTGGATCTTATAATGTGCAGGAAGTGCCCTGACTACAGAACATAAAATGCAATCAAAATGGTTGCTGAATAAATGAATGAATGAATGATGTAAATAATGTATTATGATGGGCGCTGTAAGCCTAGCAATATTTCAATTTGAAAACATTTATATGCATTTTAAGGGTAAGCCACACATTTTTTTTAAATATACTACAATTAATAAATAAATCTTTATTGTGCTTCTCTTGCATAAACCCAGGCAAATATTTCCCAAAATTCTCGATTAAAGAATGGATGGTAATTGAGAAAATAGTCCTAATGAGTTGAAGTCACTTTCTGGCAGTAGAGTTAAGTCTAAAGAGGACGGAAACATATTCATTTCTGGATAAAGGTTTTGATTTAATGAGATTTGTAGTGACTTGCTATAAATGTGACAAGCACTGGAGAAAATGGGATTTAGGAGCTGATATGATAAGTTTCTTTGTTTTTAAAGACTTTTCATTATTAGGAAAGCTGCATGGAGGTTTGTGTGTGTGTGTGTGTGTGTACGTATCTTTCTCTCTCACACATACATACACATATGCTTACTAGTAAGTTTATGAAAGAATCAGTCCCCTTCCCCCAAATCTGAATTTTTGAGTACTCAGTCACTTCCCACAGAGTGGCCCAGTGTTGGACTAACAAGGGCACAGCGTCCACTCTAAAAATGCTATGAAAATGGTGAGGCGGGGCAAGGGGGGAAGGTGGTCAGGAGTCAAGAAAAAACCAGCCTTACTGAGTGTTATTGGAATTCACTCTTCACTCAGCCAAAAATACGCAATCTAACCAAAGTCCTTCCACTAGCTCTACCTCCCAAGCCACATGCCTTTTCAGGGCCATGGGCAAAGCCAGCTGTGGCTCTGTATTTGGATTAAATAGCCTGAAAACAGGGGGAAAAAAAAATATTATTTTGAAATGCATTACGCTTCAAAATTAAGGGTAATTGTGTGTAGCAGCCTGGAAAATATAGCTCATCCAGTACTGCTCAGCCACAGAACCCCACAGCACAAAATGCTGGCTCTCTAAATGCAATTTCAAACTTTAAAAAAAAAAAAAAAAGGCACAAAGGGCGGAAGGAAGGGTGGAGGGCTGCTCTAGGGCTGTGACTTAGAAGAAGGCTGCTGGCCTTGGAGAGACAGAGCCGGTATGCCAGCCGGCGGGATTTCTAGGTTGGTTAAGCCAGTAGATGCTGCTCTACCCTGTTCCTGCAGCCAGACACCGAAGGTAAATAAAAGGTCGACAGATAATTACATAAGAAAATAAATGTGGCAAGATTAGGACAGAAATCTAACGGCTAGAGCAGGAAAGGACTTCACAGAGAGACCCACCTGAAAGCTTTTCCCCTGACCAGTACAACGTCCTGGTCACACTAATGGAATATCAATATCTATTACGACCCAACTAGCCAAGGTCCATTGTACAAGCAAAGGGGGAGGCTTTTCACCCTGTTCACTCATTCCCACGCAGACACTGCCTTAATCTGGTGACGGAGGCCTCTGAAGGAGCCAAACTGAGCTTCGTGAACTACCTCCCTCATTTCATTTATCATATTCCCATTATGTAGACATTATGGTTAATGCAGCAACCAGTGGCCAGGATTCTAGACCTTGTGTGGAAACTGAAACATAAAATCACTAGCTATAGGTCTCTTCGGCCATAGCACACCAGAAAGAAACACACGGGAAATTCAAACACAGCTGAGCTGGGTTAGGAAGACAATGGTAACACAGGAGGGAAGGAAGCTCCAGAGGAAATCCGAAGATCTAGAGGAAATTAAAGAACGTGTATGAGAATATACCACATTAGGGTCTAAGGATTAGGCAGTAAAGAGAAAACTGGGGTACTTAATATTGCTGTCAAGTCCAGTCTGTCTGACAGCACACCATTAGTCTTAACTTATGCAAGAAAACAAAACAATGGCTGGGGGGGAGGGTGTCGCCTGGGGGGGGGGGGGGGGCGCGCGTTTGCCCCCGAGGGGACCACAGGCATTTTTTGGTTATCAGGACTGGGTGTTGCTACTGGCTTCTTGAGGGTAGAAGCCAAAAAAGCTAAAGTTTCCTACAATGCACCAGCCAGCCCCCTCGACAGAGAATTATCCAGCCCCAAGCGTCAAGAGCGCTGAGGTTGAGGCTGCCTGAAATAAAGGGTCAGCATAGAAGGGGCAATAGCCTGCAAGTAGAAAATGAACACAATCAGGGGCGCCTGGGTGGCTCAGTTGGTTAAGCGACTGCCTTCGGCTCAGGTCACGATCCTGGAGTCCCTGGATCGAGTCCCGCATCGGGCTCCCTGCTCAGCAGGGAGCCTGCTTCTCCCTCTGACCCTCCCCCCTCTCATGTGCTCTCTCTCTCTCATTCTCTCTGTCTCAAATAAATAAATAAAATCTTAAAAAAAAAAAAAAAAGAAAATGAACACAGTCAGTAGCCTCGGTATCTCCCAAGGGAGAAAGCACCCTGGTTAAAGACTCCAGTCTCTGGTTCCCTTCGTTGGTATTAATCTATGGGCCCAGAGAAATAGCAAAAGTTAAGACTCTGTTATATGTACTCCCTACCCCCTACTTGGTCCCTTCCCACCACCAATTGGTTCCATGCTTTTGCTTTTACCATGACTCATCCACAGAGGGGGGGGGGGGGGGGAAAGTGTTTGCTAAAGAATAAGTGTCTATTCTCCTTGGCAAACACTGTTCTCATTTTTGATTAATGAATTCCATTCTGGCTTATATGCTTCAATATCATGAGCTTAGGTGATGGGCATGCTGTCCCCAAGAAAGGATCCTCTAACTCTCTCAAGGCTAAGAAGTTTAGCTGTGGAGTGAGATACCCAAAGAGAGGCACCAACTCGGCCAAACTCGGCCTCAGTGCAGAAGACACCGCCCTGGGAGCCATGGCAACCCAGGGCATTTCTACCAGCATACAGGTGTGAAGGGCTCCCTGGATGCCCTGCAGCACAGCTCCACACAGGGGTCCTGGCCTCAGACCAGGCTAGTGGAGGAGAATCAACAAGGGCAGAAAATAACCAGTACCGGCATCATGGTGCCTGGGAAAGGAACAGCAGGGGGAAAAGAGTCGGAAAAGCTGGGTGTGGGCTCAGATATACTCTCCAACTATCCCTGTGACACTTCAGTCCTCCAAACCACATCTATAAAACGGGATAATAACACTCTACTGCCTGTTCTCCACCATTTCCAAAGCAGCATTCCAGGAAGAAGGGTGTCAGCTGTCGAGGCAGGAAGGGAAATTTCACATGGATCCTGTGACTTCCAAGATCTCTGGGGCAACGCTCCGTCAGGGCTTCCAACCACTATTCACAACCCACCAGACACACAGCAGTCCTGGAGTCCAGCAAGTAGTAAACGTTTTCTAACTGAGGAAAGTTCTGTTCCCTGAATTAACCATGAGAACTAAAATAGCCAAAACTATAGCCTCAATTCCTAAAATTGAGGTTCCAATAATAATCTTGCTCAGATTCTGGAAACCAGTGTTTGTGGGGGCCTAGAACACTGACTGAGAATCGTCATCTCCTTCTATTTATACATGTGACTAATCTCTCCACTCAGCGCTACACCAGGTTGTTGCTGTGGTTAATTCTGTTTGATGAGCCAGCATTCCTTCTCCCACACAGATTCCTACTGGATACTTCACTGTTACTCCACCTTAGGCCGGTGACAGAACTCTGCTCAAACTGTACCTGCACTTATCCTGGGAAAGTGCGGAAAACACAGTTACCTTAATCCTGGATCCTAACAGTGTTCTTCGGGCTTCAGCGCTGGCTCTCATAAATGAGTTCTAATAGTTAACACTCAGACAACCTAAATCATCGGGGCGATTGCAAACTGCAACCCATGTGTGTAGGATGCACGCAGGGGTGGCTTTGCTGTCCCTGATAACGTGGTGCTAGGCCTAGTCAAAGGTTTTCATGGCAGTCACACTCTGTCGCCTGGATGGTTGGTCTTCAACATCCGTGTTTCGGATAGAGCTAAAGTTCTCATCCTTTCTCTTCCTTGGCTGCTCCGTCCAAAGCCCAAGTCACCTAAAATGTTTTATCTACTTATGTACATGACAGTGGCTGTCCGCAGAAAACGTGACTACTGTCTCTGCAAATGTCCGAAAGTAATTAAAACAGGCATATGGAGAATACTGAGTGTAAACAATGAAAAGTTGAGCAGAGTCAAGTTCCAAAGACCTGAAAAGCTTAAAGACCTCCAAAGCTCTGAACTAAAACTTGGCCATAAAAGAGTACATTGCGTCATTTTATTCTTAGTAAGATTAAAGAGTTATTTCGGATGAATCTGCTGCCTCTCCATGTCGCTAGGTGACAAACATACCACCTGGGTTTCCAGTTTTGCCAATATGGCGGCATCATGACCTGGCGCACCATCAAGTTCTATCAGCAGCAGCATTTTAAAAGTTAAGTCCATGGCTGATGCTTTTACTGCATCTGATTGAACATTTGTAAATAGCAGCTCTTGCAGGAGATTAAACCAACAGCACTTTGTAAGAGGTGGGAGCAGCTAAATATTCCTTAAAGTACGGCCTTGTGAACCACTTTCATCAGAATCCCTAGCAAACTGGTTGAAAATGTAGATTCCTAGCACCTCCAGAATTATTAAAAGAGACATTTTTTTTTTTTTTTACCACATTAAGCAATACATTTGACCTTAAGATTCAGTGTCTGTTTTGTAAAACGCCCTATTTTTCCATTGTACTTTCTTCCACTTCATGTTTTAAACTGCTGGTTTGTACCTGATAAATTGATACTCCAATCTACTCCTGGATTGCAAGCCTAGACTTCAAAAACACCAGACAGACTAGTTGACAAGAAGGAAGCAGAACTGGAGTTGTGTAATTAGCAGCAAACACGTGAGGCTTTGTGATGCAGAGAGCGTTTAGTAATTCCCCACCTTTTCCCAATTCAACAGAATGAAGGTCTGAAAAACCAAGCTACCCACTTGGATGGTTTCAGGCATTAAAAAGTGGTTGCAGGCTTCAGAAACAAACCTTAAGGGTAGGCATTGTCTTAGATCAGGACAGGAAATGCCCTCCATAGGAATGGATTAGCTCTAAACTAAACCTTCTTGTTAAGAAAAATGATAAGGTAAGCAAAGTGTGCACTCCATAGAGCCCCTTGGCACGGCCCCAGCCACATCCTCTCTGCAAGGACTTCAAAGCACTCCCTTCCTCCACCTCTCCCCACCCGTTCACACCAAACACTCAAAGGGGGTAAATTACTTTAAAACACTTACGTATTGTCCTATCTCAATACTGTAATTTCATAAATGCTTATGATTTAGAAGCACTATAAAAGCCTCTCATCTGTTATCTCTCTTATTTTTCTTTTCCTAGACATTTCTCATTTCTCTTCTCCCCTGCATCTGCCACCCAGTTTCTTTCTGCCTCCCTGTCTCTTTCTGCCTCCCTGTCCTTCCTCCCTTACCCCTTCTCCCCCTCTGCCTTCACCTCCATCTTCTGGGAGGCAAGCGGGATAGAGTGGCTATCTCTGACTTCAATCCATGCACAGTAATCCTCTTTTTCCTAGGGGAGTATTTCTTTGGCTAAAGCAACACATGTTTTGAAAAGACTTTCTCCAAGGAGTATGATAAACAAATACCAGATCTGAAGTGGTTATGTGCTATCAGTAAGTTGTACTGGTTTTCCACTCTCCCAAGGAATCACCTCTCTGTTCCTTTCTTCAGGCTGAAATTCTGAGTCGGCTCAAGCACAAAAGGGTCTGCAAGAGGAGCGGCTGGGCATGGTGAGAAGGACAAAGGAAAAAAAAAAAAAGCCTGTTACCTGGGTTCACTTGCCACTGATGCTGCAATATTTTCCTGGTATATTTCCCATAATATGCATCTCTTATTCAGTCCATCAGCAAGTATTTATTGAGCACCTATTCTGCTGGGAATCAGTCTAGGTTCTGGACCTAGACACAAGACAAGGTCCCTGCCCTCAAAGAACTTCCATCCTAATGGGGAAACAGACATAATCAAATAAACAAATGAATATATAATGCCAGGGAGTAATATGTGCTAAGGGGGAAAACTGAGTAACTTAAGAGGACCAGAGAGGGGCTGGTTGCTATTTTACATGAGGTAATCAGGAACGGCTGCCTGTAAGCTGACAACTAGGTGGAGACCTGAAGTGAGCAAGGCAGTGAGCCATCTGGACTTGTTGGGAAAAGTTCTTTGTGCAAAAGGAGTAACTTGTGCAAAGGCCCTGGGGAGAGAAGTTGGTGAAAAAGAAGAATGGAAGGTGGTCAGAATGGCTGCAATTAAAAGCAAGAGGGGCACCGGGGTAACTCACTTTGTTAAGCATCTATTGGTTTCGGCTCAGGTCATGATCTCAGGGTTGTGGGATGGAGCCCCGCCTTGGGCTCTCCACTCAGTGCGGAGTCTGTTTGAGATTCTCTCGCTCCCTCGCTCTCTCTGCCCCTCCCTCCTGCACTCTCTCTCTCTAAAATAAATAAATAAATCTTAAAAAAAAAAAGGCAGAAAGATAAGACATGGGAGTGGGGGTGGAGATAAGACCATTAATAACACCACCCACCCTGTAGCCCAGTGCCTGCTCCTGGATTCCACAAGACCCAGGCCTGGGCCTGCTTGACAACCTCCTTTGCCCTGATATCTACCAAGCTTCTTCCCCAGTTCCCTTCCCTCCTGACCCATGCACCCCCCTCCCCCCCAGGCAGAGTTCCAACACTCCAGGTCATTCCCTCACAATTTCCCAATTAGACAACCAGTCCATCTAATTTAAAAAAGAAAAAAATCTGAGTAATAAATGAAGTAGGAAAAAAGGCAACATTTAACCACAGCCCTCAAGAGAGAGGAAATGTACCATGGTAAAGAGCAGAGGTTCAGAAGGGCAACTCTAAAAAAAAAAAAAAAAAAAAAAGCCTGCCACATGACAGCAGGAGATCTGGGCTTCTGAGGTTCTGTAAACTGGGGGAGGATAATCCTTGAAATAACCTTGAGAAGTAGGTATGGAGAGGCCCTTAATAGTAGCTGCGGCCAGCCTTTCTGATCTAAAAGTGAACCTGAGCGGGTTATGTCCCTCTAGCTCCCAAAGTTAACCCTCAAAGAGTTAATGCATAAGTACAGATCATTAATTACTTTTATTTTATAAACAAACAAACAAAAACCTAAATTCTTCCATTGCCCCACCTCCTCCACCCACCCCCAAGTCAGGGGCAGCGCTAAACTGGGAGCCTGCCGCCTCTGCTTCTTGAGGCAGAAACCCTTGTCTTAGGTTCTCTGAAGTGTTGAATACGAGGAATTAGTGTTAGCAGGACCATGGTGCGAGGCACAGGGCATCACAAAATACGCTCAGTGAGTCCCAGGAGCTGTCCAGAGGCCCCCGGGGCCAGGTCACTGGGGGAGGCCAAGCCCTGCAGCTTTAGGTCAACGCAGGTCCGACCGCCAACAACCTCTGCCCGGAGCTGCCAACTTCAAACGGCCCCCAAGCGGGAGAGGGTCACATGGCGGGAAGTCCCCAGCTCTGGAGCCCCTCGCGGTCACACACACACAAACACACGCACACGCACACGCTCACTCGCTCACACGCTCGCCGCCCTCGCGCGCGCCCGCGACACAACACGGACTTCCCAACCCCAAACACACGCGCGCACCCCCGGGCCGGCTGACTTCTGTATTTCCTCTTCCTCAAAGCTGCTCTTGCTATCTCCGCCGCCGCTCGCAGCTCGGATTCCAGGACCCCCAGAGCTCCACTGCCCCCTTCTCGGAAGGCGCGCCGTGTGCCCCCCCCCCATGCCGGGATCTCCCATCGAAGCCCCCCTCCCCCGCCGTCGTTCCCGGTCCTAGCCGGGGACCCCAGCAGGTCTCCAGGAGGCGGGTATTTACTGTCTCCCCCGAGGGTCCCAGCCGTCCCAACCGCTCCCTCCCGCCCCTCCGGGCCCTCCATCCCTCTAGCCCATCGCTGTCCCCTCCCAGGAGCGCGCTGGCCGAGGGATTCCCTCCCATCTGCCAGTGCCGGAGAAAAGCCAGAGCCGGAGCCGCCAGTCCCTTCTCCCGCGCAGCCTCTCGGGTCTCCAACCCCCGAATCCCACACTCTCCGGTCCCCAGTCCCCCGGCGCCAGCAGCACTGTCCTCTGGCAGCCCCGACCAGCCGGCCCCGGCCAAATCCTCTCCGCGGGTTCCGGGGCCCGGGGCCCTGCGCTCCATCTCCCGCGCCCGCTCGCTCCGCTCCCACTCCCACACCCGCCGCCCGGCTCTGCCCAGACTTCCCCAACTGCGGAGCGCCCGGGAGCGCCCGCAGCCCTCGCCCCGCAGAGCGCCGCGGCCACCCCCGCTCCAGCCCCGGCGCCCCAAGGGAGGAAACAAAAGTGTCTCCGCGGCGCCCGGAGTCCCCCCCCCCCCAGAGCAGGGCGCCTCCTCCGGTGCCCCAGCCCCAGCTCCCTCCCCGGCCGCGCTGAGGTCAGCGAGTCGGGGCGCGGCGCCAGCCCAGGAAACTTTACGAACCTGCCCGGGGTCGCAGGACAGCGGCGGTCGCGGCGCGGATTCTCCGCGACCAGAGCTCTGGCGACCCGTGACGACTGAAAGGGGGCCAGAGGCTCTGTCCCCCAGCTCAGGGCCGCGGCGGTGTGGGTGGCTCTGCCTCTATCCCGTGCCCATCCTCGCCCGCGCACACGCACTTACACTGGGGATCCGCCGGCTGCTGCGCCGCCGGCTGCCGCTGCTCTCACTTCCTCTTCCTTCCTCCTGCTGGCCAGAGACACATTTTGCATCTGCAAGGCATCCCGAGATCAACCGCGAACTCTCCTCCCAAGCGGACGCTGCGGAGTGGCCGCCGCCGCCCCCGGCACCTGCGCCGGGACACGCGTGGTTGGCGCTTTCACCTGCCGCCCGCACGCTGGAGCCTGCCTACTGCACTTTGCCTGCGGGTCGGTGGGGGGGGGGGTGGGGGAGGGTGCCCTCGACTTTTTGAAGTCCCCCTACTTAAAAAGAAGGAAAATGTCAAACACCGTGCACGCCTCAGATCGGCTATAAATAATATGTGTGCAGAGCATGACTTCTTGGATGAGCTCACACGCGGCGCTTTGCAGGCACTAATTAACTCCGTCACCGTCATAGCGCCACCTCCGGGAGGCCGAGAGCGCGTGGCATCTTTTTATATGCTTTCATTTTTGGCAGCTGGTTTGGAATTTCGAGGGGAAACTTCGGTGGGTTGTTTTAAAGCTACTTTAAAAGGCTGATGTGTTTGTTCTGCCGCTCTGCCTCTACCCTTGAGCAGCGTGGCGAAAGTAACAGAACCCTTCCTCCCTCTTATAGTCAACTATGCATTTACACGGTTTATTTCTGATTGCCGGGGACTCCCTAACTTGGCATAACTTTGCATAAAGCAAGACTTTCTACCCCCAGTTTGGTATTTGGAGTACACGATTTAATGCAACCTACTTCAGTGATTTTCAAAGCAAAAATAAAAAACTAACTCCCAGCATAGCTACCAGGAGGGAAATAACAGTCGTTGGAAGGTTGCAGGAGAAACACCTGTCCTCTCCCAAATCAGAAACATCTACATTGGCTCTGCCGGAAAAGACAAAGGCGGTTACTAATGCATTCCCTCCAAACTGGCAAAGGAGATAAATCTGGAGCAGGAAGGCACTGGAATCTACGGTAGAAAGCAAAACTCCTCTTTAAATTGCAGTCCCACCCCCTCCCCCAAGGAGATTTAAATTTTAACCCTGTGCTGGCTGTTCATTAGCAGCCAAGAGCCCCAAGCAACTCTTGAACACTTTAAATGTGGTTAGTCCTGAGATGTTCTGTAAGTGTAGAATGGACACAGGACTTAGTGTGAAAAACAGAATGTAAAATAGCTTGTTAATAATTTTTATGTTGATGACATCATTTCAACAAATGATAATAGTTTAAGACGTGATGAGTCAGTTGGGTTATTGTATTGGGTTAAAATGTAAATATATATAATTTAAAATATTTTCACTAGTTTCTTTTTACATTTAAAAAAAATTTTTTTTAAGATTCCATTTCTTTAAGTGGTCTCTACACCCAACATGGGGCTCAAACTCACAACCAGGAGATCAAGAGTCCCATGCTCCACCAACTGAGCCAACCAGGCTTTTTACATTTTTAATGTGGCTAATAGAAAAGTGAGATTACACATATGCCTCTCATTAGTGGCTCACATTACTGGCTTATATTTCTCATGAAAAGCCCTGATCTGACCTCTTATTATATGCATAACCTCTAGAGGCAATATTAGTAGCAGGAAGACTTGGGTCCACACCACTATAAGCCAATAACTTAAAACAGCATGATTCCAGAAAAGTAATTTACCTTCTCTATTTCTTCATCTGTAAAATGATGATATAATAACAGTAAACAGGGTAACTATCAAAATGAAGTAATTTAATAAGCAGGCAGTAAATGGAGCCTTTACTAAATGATGCTCTGAGGCACTTGTAATGATAACTAAGAATTTGATCCACACTTTTTAGCTAAGGCATATAAAGATTTTAACTGTAGTGCAGACATCGTGAGCACTCGGTAAATGTTAGCTGTCATAATTGTTCCAAGAGTAAATAGGGAACTCTGTGTCTCCTCTTGCAAAGCAATTAGACAAATCCACCTCCTTGTAACCTTTGGTCCCAGCTCTGCCCTCTGCAGTTAACATGGAGTGAGTCACATCCTTCCTCCAAGAGATAACCTTAGAGATAGATCTTTGAAGACAGACATCGAATCCCATCTAAACATTCTCTCCTGAGGATTCTCGGTTATTCTTAACTCCTTTTCATAACCTATGGTTTCAAATCTCTCTCCTCTTAGCCATCTTTCCCTTGAAGGATGCCAGTCTCGGCTTTTAAAAAAAAATTAGTTGTCACATAAATTAATTAACCATTAAAAACAATTAATACAGCCTGAGGTCTTGTCAGTTCTTTCTCAAATGCATCTATCTCACCGCTGATCCAATGACAAAGCAAAGACTGGAAATTCTTTGCTGTGTTACTGCTAGGCCATGTCTGTGCTTATGGGGTTGGTATCTGGGACCAAAGCCCCTGGTCCACCTTCTGGAAGTCTTTTCAGATTCGATGCAGGCACCCAGTTTCTCCCCACATCCACAGATCAGGTAAGAATACTATGGTTCTGGATGACACCCCACTAATGGGCTCTCTCTGCCATGATGAGGATCAGATTCTTTGGGTTCACTAGTTCCTCTTATTTTTTTTTTCCTTTTCCTTTCCCCCACCCCACCCGCCTTACTTATATTCCACAAATGCTATATAGTGAGACCCTGTTCTTAACCTCCAATTTTTTTCCTGTTAAGCATTGGGTCTAAGGGTCTCTCTGAGGTTTCTTCTTTAGTCATCCAGATTCTAACTTGTCCATTAACTTTATCTATGGCCTACAGTATTAGGAAATAAAATGCCCCCTTCCTTCTATCTAGAACCTGTATTTCTTTTTTTTTTTTAATTATTATGTTATGTTAATCACCATACATTACATCATTAGTTTTTGATGCACTGTTCCATGATTCATTGTTTGTGTATAACACCCAGTGCTCCATTCAATACGTGCCCTCTTTAATACCCATCACCGGGCTAACCCATCCCTCCATCCCCTCCCCTCTAGAACCCCGTTTGTCTCTCAGAGTCCATAGTCTCTCATGGTTCGTCTCCCCCTCCGATTCCCCCCCTTCAGCAGGAAGAATGAAGGGGGGGAAATAGAACCTGTATTTCTAATCACTCTTCCTAATAAGGGGCAGGGTCCCGGCAAACCCTCTTAGAGAATAGCTCACAATCTGGATTTGTCCATTTCTTATGGTGTCATTTCACTTCACCCTTTATCCTTTGTGCTTTTTCCATAGGAGTTGAGCTTCAGGATCATTTTTGGTAGAGTGATATGGGCACTCGACACTGCATCACACTGGTATATGCATCGCCAGTCTGCGCCCCTCGTGGTGGTACTAACTTTAACCACTTGGGAAGTGTCACCACAACTAGATCACTCCAGTGAAAAAGTGCATTTTCCCTTTACAATTAATAAGAAATCTGTCCTAGTGGGGTACCTGGGTCGCGCAGTTGGTTGGGCTTCTGACTCTTGGTTTCGGCTCAGGTGGTGATCTCAGGGTCATGGGATCGAGCCCCACATTGGGCTCCGTGTTCAGCACGGAGTCTACTTGAGATTCTCTCTCCCTCCCCCTCTGACACTCCCACTTGAAAGCGTGCTCTCTCTCTCTCTCTCTCATTCTTTCTCTCTCTCTCTCTCTCAAATAAATAAATAAATCTTTTAAAAAAAAGAAATGTGTGGGGATACTTTGCACTACGTGAATATCCTATTCCACAACGTTCTTTTACCCAGTGGTTTTAGCATCTTCTGACAATTCTCCCCACTTACAGTTTGATTCCAGCTTGCTTCCTACTTACTTTAGTTTGTTTCCCCAGTTCTGAATTCCAGTAACCATATCTTACTTCTCTCCCACCTCCAGGCCCCCTGGAATTGCCACCCTCCCCTCCACTCTCACCTGGCTTTGGACCTGTTTTTATGTTCTCTTTTAGAATGAACTCCTATCTCCAATCCTATTGTCTTTCATTGTTTTTGCTCCAGTCTTTCTCCCTACAACCAGGAAAGTACTGTGTCCTTCAAGGGTGGGAGGATTTGGGGATATATATTGGGCTAAAAGATCTTCTTTCCATCTGGGCATGCCATTTGCTATATCAGCACTACATACTTTTTGGAAGAATGGAGAGGGCTCCTAGCAGGGCATTGGTAGAAAATATCACAGTGTATTTTGTCATGAAAGAATCCCAAGAAAAACAAATAAATTGTTCCTTGTTTGCTTTCTGCTATTGGAGATAATTTCAACTTCATGTCTTACCAATTAGTGGACTCAAGAGAATTTTGCTGTCAATTTTCCTGCAGAATTTCCACACCTGCAGGCTCCATGCTCTTTCCTTCTGCATTTATAGGGCTAAGTTTTTTTTTTTTTAATTTTTTTTTTTAAGATTTTTTATTTATTTGCGAGAGAGACAATGAGAGACAGAGCATGAGAGGGAGGAGGGTCAGAGGGAGAAGCAGACCCCCTGCTGAGCAGGGAGCCTGATGTGGGACTCAATCCCGGGACTCCAGGATCATGACCTGAGCCGAAGGCAGTCGCTTAACCAACTGAGCCACCCAGGCGCCCTAGGGCTGAGTTTTATTTGGGGACCCAAAGAAGAACAGGGCACACATCTGTGTAAAGATCACAAACCAAGTAAGGGGGGATCTGCATATTACAAACTTGATATCAAGTAGGTGAGACTCACATCCCTGGTGTTATAACGCTCCAATCAGCTTTCTGAAGTTTGAAGCTTTGATAAGTTTCTTTCAAGTTTCCTCTATTTTCACCTTTGGGGTTCATTACTCTTCTATACCTTGGTTCTCTGGGCATCTATTATCCCTACTTTACTCTTTTTACTATCCCCTATAAACAAATTTATTTTTCAGCACTTCCTTGTTTTCTTCTACTCTGAGCAACAGATTCTCCCCAGCTTAAGGTTAAAAATGTTCTCTTAAACCACGAAAAGTTTTCTTGTGCCCCTTTGCAATCAATCCTTCCCTTCCGCTCACCCAGCCCTAGGCAATCACTGATCTGCTCTGTGACACCAAGAAAGCTTTACCTTTTCTAGAAATACACATACATGGAATCATAGAGCATGTATTCTTTTAGGTCTTGCCCTTTTACCATGTGTGATATTTACATCAGTAATTCCTTTCTTTTTTCTGCTGAGTGGTATTGCGCTCTACAGATTATTTATTTATTCATCTGTGGTTGGCCATTTGGATTGCTTCTGGTTTTTAGCTAGTATGAGTGAAACTGCTACAAACATTCATGTAGTCTGTATGTGAACATATATTTTCATTTCTCTTGTCCCATTTATGCTTATGGCAGTGATTCCATGGGTGCATCAATTTGTCAAAACTCATCAAAAACATAAACTTAAAATTATACATTTCATCCTTCACTGGTTAAGCAAATTGGGGTGATCTATGTCGTGGAATACTACTCGGCAATAAAAAGGAATGAACTATTGGTTTTTATAGCAATTTGGATGAATTACCAGGGAATCATGCTGAGTGACAAAAATCCTACCCTTAAAAGGCTACATACCATCTGATTTTATTTAAATGCCATTCCTGAAATGATAAAACTGTTGAAATGGAGAACAGATTTGTGGTTGCCAGGGGTCAGAGATGGTGGAGTGGGAAAGTGGGGGAAGCCGAGGCATGTGGCTACATAAGACTACATGAGGGATCCTTATGGTGATAGAACTGCTCTTTATCTTGACCGTGTCAATGTCAATATTCTGGTTGTGATATTGCACAGTACAGTAGTACAGTATAGTATACACTACATTTACAATAATACTAGAATACAATATCACAATCAAGATTTTGACATCGATATGGTCAATAACAGTTGCACAATAGTACAGTATTGTGATATTTTACTATAGTTTCACCATTGAAGGAAATTGGATAAATGGTTCAAGGAATATTTCTGTATTATTTCTTACAACTATGTGTGAATGTACAACTATCTCAAAATAAAAATCTTTAATTTTTAAAAAGGGTGAATTTTATTGTATGTAAATTATGCCTCATTAAAATGGATTTTTAAAAAGCTCTTCTTTTGGTCTATAGAACACCCAGTAGTACCCTCCAGAGACCACTCAGAATTCTCCTGAAACACTGTTCCCTCTTTGTCCAGGCACATGACACACTAATTAGACACCCTGAGCCATTTTGTTCTTCCACCTTTTTCCTTATATCATCTCCAAAAATCACAATGGCATCTTCCAACTTCCCCTCCTGGGTCACCGTGTACAATTCAGTGGATTAGCACACCTCAGCTCACCTACCAGCGTGGTCTCTCCAAAGACATATATATCTAGAGAAACTTGGATCATCTGTAGTTTTATATACATTGATTTTTTTGGATTTAGGACCCAGATTGATTGAAGGTTACTTTCAACTCTCAAAGATCCACCATGCCGTCAATTTTATTTCAAGACCATGTCCCAATTTTTGCAGTTCTTTGTCAACACTCTATTGTTTGCTCCCAAATATGACCTTATCTCTTCTTTTTTTTCTTCTTCTTTCATTTCAAAGGAAAAAATGGGTGGAGGGATTAAATGTGAAAAGATCATTAAAAACAGAGTGTAATTTTACTATTAATTGCCAATTTTAAGGCTTTGAACTTGATATGGTTCTTAAGACTTACATAAAAAAGAAAAAAAGTTTAGCTAAATATTCAGATGAAATATGGAGGCAGTACAATATTAGGTCTCATGTTAATACAATAGCATTTATGACCAAGAACAGTAATTACTCACTTCCAAGTATGTGGATTTGTTCCCCTAATGAGTCTAGTATTGGGGGCATGAATGGGTAAAGTAAAAGGCAAGTAGGATTCCCTATATATTTGCTTGATGGCAAAAATCTTAAATAGCATTTTGTTTCCATGAGCAAAATGTTTTAGATGAACCTAAAGAAGGTAGGCCAACTTTTCTGAAAAATAGACTATGAATTTGATTACAAATCTGAGGTAGTTTACATGAATAACATAATTATTTATCTTAAATACTCATAATTAAGTTGAGATCCTCTTTAGTTTGTATGTACACTTATGAAAATAGGAAAGTTTTATGATATTTGAGGAAAATAATCTGTGGTTTATTCCAAAAAGACTAATTATAAAGGAAACATATTTCAGCATTTTAGACAGTGGGTTGGGGGTATGTTACTTTTTTTAAGATTTTATTTATTTATTCATTTGAGAGAGAGTTTGAGCAGGGGGAGGGGCAGTGGGGAAGGGAGAGGAAGAGGGAAAGGAAGAGAATCCCAAGCAGACTCTGCACTGACCATGGAGCGCGGCACAGGGCTCCATCCCACAGCCCCAACATCATGACCTGAGCCAAAGCCAAGAGTAGGACACTCAACTGACTGAGGAACCCAGGTACCCCTGGGAATGTTACTTTTAATTTAATTAAGATAAAAAGTAAAACAATCCAGTATTTATATTCCTTGTCTCAAATTCCTAATCTAGAGAGACAAGAATTAAGTCAAGGAAGGGCTTTTATTTGTGTTCAATTCACATCAACTAAAGGAAAGATACTTTATTATCCTCATTTTAAGGATGCAACACAGACTCAAAGAGGTTAAGTGACCTGCCAAATTCACTATAAAGTGGCAGATGATGATTGAAAGCAGATTTTTCAATCCAGAACCATGATCATCCATGCCACACTTCTACAGCTGACTTACGGTGACTGCTGAAGACTTGGATTTGAAGGCTATCAGATGATAAATTGTATTTGGGGAAAAGTACCTCTGCAGTTATTGAAATGAAACAGAACTGGTATATTACTGTATATTACAAACATACAGAACATGGAACTTGCTTTAATTTAACATTAGGCACAGACATACTGGGTGCCATTTTGGATCAGGGACTGTATATAAATAAGCCCTAGCCCCTATCCTGTTTTACTTCATTCCATATAAGAAGGAAAGAGAGGAATTTGACTATTTTATCTGGTGAAATTTACTCTAAATAAGGTTTGCTTTAGAAACCACCACTGAGATGACAATTCAACAAGCATTAGCAGGATGAGAGGATATATATGATTAAAGTAAAGGTGGAGGCATTCTAAATATACTGTTTTTCACCCCTCTGCTTTCATTTAAATATATTTTGAAACCATTTCAAGGTTAATAAATACAGATTTGTGTCATGACAATCATTTCATAGTATTTCATCTTATGGATTATTGTTGGATATTTAGTTTTACAATTTTTTCTCTATTATAAATAACAGTTCAGTTAGCATCTTTGCACATACAATTTTAAACACTTTTTCTGTTATTTCTTTAATAAATTCCCAGGAGTGAAATTGTTGGGTCAAAAGATGGATGTATTTTATTTGTTGCTACATATCACCAAATTGCCTTCCAGAAATACTGTATCAAAGCAATAAACTTATAACTGATCTTCCTGCTTCTATTCCCTCTCTTTTCAATCCATACTACACATTCCCAGGTTAATGTTCCCAATGAACTACTTTATTTATGTCTAAAACATAAAGGTTACCTATTCCTACAAATAATTCTAAACTCTAACACTCAATGCTTTCTGCTCTCGGGCTTGCCTATCTCTTACGATTTTCTCTCTCTTTCTTTTCTACATAATTTCTAGGATTTAGTCAAATATGTTCACCAAACAAGCACATTTTGGAAAAGAAAGTCCTGTATTCCTTTAATGTCAGCCTCACAAACACTTCTAATTTATTGATATCTTCACTCATCTTTATCTATTTTCTTTCTCTGAGAAAGAAATTTTCATCCCATACTCCATTCCTTATTTTAGCTTAAATGTAAATATTCAAATTTAAGCATAAAGAAAAAGTCATGTAAGTTAACCCTAGGAGATCACTGAGGAGGCTGTCAATAGTCCAGGAACAGACAGGGAAGGTCCCTTTCCCCTCCAACTCATCCTTTTCCCTACTGCTAGATCTCCATTCCTAAGAGATGGGTCTAATTATATCACTTCCTTTTTTTTTTCTTTTTCTTTTAAGCCTCCAATAGTTTGTCCCTGTATACTAACAATAATCCAACTATGAACCATACACAGCTCTTAATAGCCACTTTTCAGATTCATCTGCAGGACAGAGGCACATGTGTCCAGAAACTCCACACCCACCTGAACCCTCCTGTTTCCAAAGGCATCAAATGCTTTAATGCTTCTCTGCCTCTGCTTTTGTCCATCCTGATGACAGAAAACAGAGACAATTGAAAGGCAAACCATTAGTGAGGAAAATATTTGGAAATATTTGTTACAAATATGATAATAGGTTATGACTCTTGATATACAATGAATTCAAACACATCATTAAAACGCTAGCACACCAAAAAGCAAATGAGCAAGGGATATTAAAAGATTAGTCACAAAAGGGAAAATGCAGGTGGCAATGGAATACTAATGGAATTTAAGTAAAGAACTCAAAGAATTCAAAAACTATGAGTAACTGTTTTATTCATCGAACTAATAAATATATATTTTTTAAAAAATGACTATGGTAGTCTAGAGTTTAGTGAGACAGACACACCTATATGTTCCTTGAAGAAGTAGAAATTGCTGCAGTCTTTCTGGAAAATCATTTAAAAAGAGCCCTAAAAATGTCCCTGTCTTTTGATCCAGAAGTATCACTCACTCTGGTGATGTTTTTAATTTTTTTATTTTGAAGTAGGCTCCAAGCCCAGCGTGGAGTCCAAAGCAGGGCTTGAACTCACAACACTCAGATCAAGACCTCAGCTAAGATCTAGAGTCAGATGCTTCACCGACTGAGCCACCCAGGCACTCCCACTCACTCTGGTATTGTATACTTAAAATAATTAGAGAAAAAGACAAACATGGTTGGCACCAAAGTGTTTATCCCGTCATCTTATAAGCTACAACAATCAAAAATTGCACTGAACTCAAATGGTCAAAAAAGGGTAATGCTTAAATAAGTTGCTGTTTATCCATATACTGGAGTATTAAACACTCATCAAAATGACCTGTATATATGAAGAATTTTTAATGATGTTGAAAATTAAATAATGTGGCAAGAAACACGACATACCACTGAATGAAAAAAGAGACTTTTATATGTACATTGTATTTGTATATATGTACAATATCAATTGTATAAATGCATACCCAGAAATATCAGTGCTCCCTGAGAATGAATTATGTGTTTGTTGTACTTCTTTTCTTTGCAATTTAAACAGTGGACAACACATTTCCTTTAAAATTTGCAAAAATTAAACAAAAACCACCTATATTACACCTTTGCATTGCAGTCTTTCACACTATTCGCTACTCTTTTTTCTGTTCTCACAACCACCTTGCTTTGGCGTCTATCACTCCTGTGGCACTTCGCAAGTAAGCCAAGGAACTCATCTTTCTCCTGACGATCAAAAATTCCTCAGAAGCTTGAACTGCCTCTTTTGCAATGCTATGTGCCTTGAAAAACTCAAAACCATTTGTGAGATGACTAAATGCATGGATCACTGAATGACTGTGTGCCTTAAACATTTCTTAGAGTTGAGTTGTGCCTCTTTGCTCTCTGAATGAGTACAGCAGCTCTTGGTTTGGAGAGCCAAGTGGGTTCTGTTTTAAGGGGGCATTCATCCTGTGCAGGCTCACTCTCCGCCTCTGTCTTTTCTTTACATGTACACATTTGGTGATCTCTTTAGACAATGTGTGAGACTCAACTTTTCTACCTGGATGTTGCCTTAAATACTGATGGAATATGGGTTCTGGTTATTCAAATGTTTGGGGAACCTACTTTTTTTAAAAAACATACCTAGAAATTATTGCTATAAGCACATTTTCATAAATCCCATAAATAAAGGACAGACTACTTCTACTCAGACACTTCCTTTATGAATGTTTGGGGCATATTGTTAGAGACCTTTAGAATATTAAGTCTTAAATATTCCAGATTTAGTGGGACATTGATGGCATTTCCTAAATCTCTTTCCTGCTTGCATTGAAAAGGTGTGGGGGGGCGGGACGGGGTAGAGGGATCACATCAAAGGCCTCCATTCATTTATTCTCACCAGCAGAATTATCTAAATTACTATTGAGGATTATTTAACAAAAGCATTCATCTTGTTACCAAAATTATGAGTGAACTGAGAAAGACCATTTTTCTGTAAATGAGGATGGCTTAGATTCTAGTTTTTATCCTATGTCATTAATACCTTCTCTCTTATCTCCAACTCTTGTTTTGCAAAGTTTAGGAATGCATACTCTGAAGTCAAAACTTCGGTTCCAATTCAGCCTGTACCACTTTCTAAGTCTCTGGTCTGATGTAATCTCTTAACTCTCTAAGACTTGGACTCCTCACCTATAAGATGGGATAATCAGAGCCCCTGCCTCATAGGGCTGTTATGAGTGCTGAATAAAATCATATATTTTATTTGGGCAAATTTCAGTTGTTCCTAAGATGTCAGCTATTATTTATTTAGCTGTGCAGGATAGAACAGAAACTAACAAAACAAGTATTATGATTAACAGAGACTTCTCTCTACTCACATCATTTATTATAAATATTACTATTTGGTCAGTTGATTCTTCTTATATTTTGAGTAGTCTTGGAAAAAAGTATTGATGTGTTCAAAAATCTATGTCTTGTATATGTTGTGGAGATAGGCAGAAAGTAATTTCTCTGCTCTCCTTCACAGCGAAATTTCTCTCAGAGCTACTCCCCTATCATCTCTCCTTCCTCACTTAGACCCCCTCTACAATCCATTCCAATCTAACTTCTGTTCCTGACACCCCATCAAAACTGCTTTGGACAAGGCCACCAACCAGCTGGGGTGGATCAGCTCGGAAGGAAACCCATCCTCATTTATTCCACTCCCAGCAGCATTCTCCACACTGGGCTGTTTGCTCCTTCTCAAGTACTTTCCTTTCGTTTTCCTTCAAATCACACTCCCCAACATTACTGGCCCCTCCTTCTCGAGCTCCTTTGTTAGCTTTCCCTCTTCCATCTGACCTCCAAACGTTTGGTTGCCTCAGGACTTGGCCTGAGTCCTATTCCGGGTCCTTCCAAAGTAATCCATTCCTAGCCCATAGCCTTAAATACTATGTATATGAGAATATCTTCCAAACTAAATCTCTGAGCCAGACATTTCTCATGAACCGCAAGCTCATAAATCCACCTACCTACTTGATTCTTACACTTTCAAACATACTGTGTCTAAAACCCAATCGTTCAACACCCCTTGCCCCACATCCTTCCCAACTTCAGTAAAATGGTACTACTGTCCACCCAAAATATGTCTCATGCCAATTTACTTCCCCAGTGAAGAATTTTCATTTCTTTTAAAAATAAAAATGAGGTAATGTCACTTCCCTATTTAAAACTCTTGAATGGTAACTCATGACTAATGGATTTAATCAAAATTTCCCACTGACTGCTGGGCCATCACGATCTGGGTCCCTCTGCCTAAGTGACAGCTCATGCCACCACTCTCCCTTGTGGGGGATTCTCACCCTCTGCTTGAGACATGCTAAACTTTTTCTTTTCCTTGAACAGAGCAAGATTGTGTCTTCCTCAGGACCTTTGCATCTGCTACTTTCTCTGCCTGGAAGGCAGTTGCCCAGTTTCTACATGTATAGCTCCTTCTTGTACTTTGGACCGTGGCCTTAGTTTGCCCTCCAATACGTCTGCCTTGACTACCCATGTAAAGTAGACCCCCCTACACACACACATTCCATGAATATCATTCCGTCTATTTTGATCATGGCTCTGTCAAAACTAATCGTTATCTTATTAGATAAGCTCTGGAGCTCCATGAAGACAGTACCATGTCATAGTTCATTACCTGTTCCATGTTGTATCTTGGGAGCCTGGGAGAGGGCCTCGCACATAACTCTCCATAAATTGGGTTTATGAAGGAGATACAGGTCCACTTGATAAACATTGTAATGACTGTACAATGGGAAATGGAAACCCATAGGTGGAGGAGAGGCTTCATCAAGGAGGTGATATCTGAATTCAGATGAGTATACAAAAAGTTGAAAATAGAGCTACCATATGATCCAGCAATTGCACTACTGGGTATTTACCCCAAAGATACAAAAGTAGGGACCCGAAAGGCTACGTGCACCCCGATGTTTATAGCAGCAATGTCCACAATAGCCAAACTGTGGAAAGAGCCAAGATGTCCATCAACAGATGAATGGATAAAGAAGTTGTGGTATATATATACAATGGAATATTATGCAGCCATCAAAAGGAATAAGATCTTGCCATTTGCAACGACGTGGATGGAACTGGAGGGTATTATGCTGAGCGAAATAAGTCAAACAGAGAAAGACATGTATCATATGACCTCACTGATATGAGGAATTCTTAATCTCAGGAAACAAACTGAGGGTTGCTGGAGTGGGGGGTGGGGTGGGAGGGATGGGGTGACTGGGTGATGGACACTGGGGAGGGTATGTGTTCTGGTAAGCGCTGTGAATTGTGCAGGACTGTTGAATCTCAGATCTGTACCTCTGAAACAAATAATGCAATATATGTTAAGAAAGAAAAAAAGAAGAAGAATGTAGCAGGAGGGGAAGAATGAAGGGGGGGAAATCGGAGGGGGAGAAGAACCATGAGAGACGATGGACTCTGAAAAACAAACTGAGGGTTCTAGAGGGGAGGGTGTTGGGAGGATGGGTCAGCCTGGTGATGGGTATTGAGGAGGGCACGTTCTGCATGGAGCACTGGGTGTTATGCACAAACAATGAATCATGGAACACTATATCTAAAACTAATGATGTAATGTACGGGGATTAACATAACAATAAAAAAATTAAAAAATGAATTCAGATGAGTATAAATATGCTGGGGGGAAAGGATACTTGGGCCAGGAAACAGCATGAGCAAAGGCCTGGGGGTATGAAAAAGTGTGCCACGTTTACGTTGTTAGCTCAAACAGGTTTTCTGAAGAAAATAAAATTAATGCGGATCCATAGAACTTGGGGGAAGAAAAGTCAGGACCTAAATAATATCAGACGATGGAAAAAGAGTTTTAAATTTAAGCAGAAAATGCAATTTCACAACTATGGCTCATTTAAGCTACTGGTAATTAAAAGCATATATAGTAACAAACACCACCTGGGTTTGCAGGTGTGAGTAAACTTAAAAAAAAAATACAGAGGAAGGAATCATTTGGAATTGCTCAAGATGCAACTAAAGAAATCTGAGGCTGTGTGTTTCTTGCCTTTTGATCCGTAAGGAGAATGAACATGGTGATGGCAACAATCATCCGGCAGAACAATTTAATTTACATCATTTCATTTCACTTGAATGTGACAAACATATAACCAGGCCCTGGGCTGGGTAGTGGGAATGAAAAAAGAAATAATCTTGGGCTTGAAAGAGATCACTATCTAATGAAAGTACATGAGTAGTTGCCATTCTAGCATTTAAAGAAAAGAAGAACCCTCTCTACAACCTCAGTGCAAATGTTGTGCAAATGATGTTTGAATTGCAAATCATTGTTTAAAGGGATTCAGGTCATTTTTTTCCAAAAGTACAACTGGAAGTTTGCACTAAGCCCATTTTCTCAGGGGATGTTTAATTGATTCTGCACATAAGGACAGTTTTGATGGTGAATTGCACAGAGCAAACAAATGCGGCTCATGGAAACTGGTTGGAAAATGCCAATGAATTTCTTTTCATTTATATATATGAGACATTTCTTGTAAAAAAACAATTTTGATGTTTAAAATTAATATATGTTCATTTTAGAAAACAGTAAAAATTGAAAAAAATATCCTACCATGTTACATATAGATTTTAATAGACATTTTTAAAACTAAAACTAGGATCACATCATATGTCTGCACTTATCTTCATTGATTTGAAGGTTACATATTGTGTATTTTGTGTTGCTGTTGCCTATCTTTAAGGTTTTTTTTAAATAAACATGAAAAAAACTATAATCTTCTTACATCAAAATCAAGAATGAAAAACTATCCTGAGTCTTCCTTATATGAAATGTGGAATTTAAGAACCTTCTTTTTCTACCATAATCACCCTAATTCCTAGATTTTGTGACAATTTGAAGTTTTTGATTAAGATTTTGAGAAGTAAATTATTCTTTTGTTGTAGAAATCTTCTTTGTCAAAAATTATTTTAGAATTGCATTTGGTACTGTAACTAAATTTTCAACAGTTATTTGAACTAAGTGGTGCCTGTCGTTATTGGCTGACTTTAAATCTACAATCTTGAGTTCTTTATTTCAGTTTCTCTTTTAAAAAAAGGTAAAGAGGCTAATAATATATTTTCATATAAACATTTCACTCTGGAAATGTTTTTATGTTGACCTCACACTGTGAGGAAACAACCTTGCATATGATAAAATTCTTACATTTCAATCTTCTGCCTCAAAACTCTGCCAATATTTTGTCTTTAGCATTTAGTGTCACAGAAGAAAAGGCTAAGGACAACCTGATTTTTACTTTTTGCACATAACCCACTTTCCAATTTATAGACTTATTTTTTATTTTCTTGTAGTTCTTGTAAAGCAAGTATTTTGTCAGTATGTATCTAAGTTTCTAGAAATGTGGTAAACCCAATTGAGTTGAATTCCCCAGTATTTTCTGGTCTTTGAAAGTATTCAACATTTATGTCTGATTCTTGCTCTTGTTCTGTCCTTTGATTTTTCTTCAGGTACACCAAATAATTATTCTGTTGACTCTATTTTCTGTCCTAGATACTTATCTCCTTTCTTGTCATTTTTTTTTTAAATTTCTTAGTTCTCTTTCTCTGTTCTCCTGAAGCGTTTCTTAATCTTGCTGTCTCTATCACTTATTTGATTTTCTGAATTAGCAGTTTTGTTTTTTCCCAGTAATTGTTGCAATTCTGGGTTCTGCTGTTACTACATTTTTAGTTTTCTTGAATATCTTTCTTATCTTATCCATTTCCCTTTGCATCTCAGGCTCTTCTATTTCTGTTTTTTTCCTGCTTCTTTTTCATGAAGGATAGATATGTCTTCTTTAATCCTGCTGAGGTTGACAGTTTTTAACAATTGCCTTCAGTTTCTGAAATAAAGTCATTTCAGAGGCTTATTTTTCCGCTGGAGTTCTCAACGTCTTGTTTTGGCATTCTTTATCCCTTGGTAATAACCTTTTTTTTTCCCCCCCCCCACAGGCTTATTTTGTTTCTGTTTTTGTTTTGCTTGCCTATTCATCCCAGAGGAAGAAAAATCCATACAGCCCTCTTTTGGATTTTAATAGCCAGGGCATAAACTGTGCAAGGCGAAGGCAAGCACTTCCCACCTTAGGCAAACTGGCATTCAGTGAATGAGCCACTGATTGTATTTTTCTCTCCAATTCCATCAGCTTTAGTGCTAGAGAGCATTCTTTCCAAACTCCAGTAATAGGCTGGTAGAAAGTCTTGGTTTTAAATGTGGTTGAATGTCTCCCTTCTCCTGACATCTTTATCTGTATTTTATTTTTGGAGGTTAGGATGAGCCATTTGGGACCAATAACCTGATGTCATTTTTTTTTTCTCCTCTGTGAAAGTAATTTCCTGCAGGTCCATTTCTCCAAGGCTCTGAACTTCTATTGAGTGGTAAGAGCTTCTGCTATTGATGTACTAGGTTGGATTTCCACCTTGTGATAGAGAGAAAATCTTCTCGCTCTCATCAGCAGTCCTAAACCATCCTTTTCCTTCATAGTGTGACAAGTTAATGGTCAATAATAAAGCATAGAGCATCCTCCTGAGTATTTTTCTTAGCACTCAGATAGGGCAAATCACCAGGGCAAGGATGAGGATGGTTCCCTGGGAATAGAAGCGGTTTATTCATATCCAGTTTGAAACCCTTTTTTATAGGTTTGAATTTATAGGTAGCCCGACCTTCCAATACTGGAGTTCCACATTGTAATGGAAGTCACCAAGTGAGAAATGCTTGGTTTACTACTCGGGTAAACTGAATCTATGCCAAGTGCCTTTTGTATTAACCGTGTCTTCTATTTTCAGTATTCTGATGCTTTGACATCTGGGGCCTGGCTGACCGTGGAGGGACTATCATTCCCAGGGTTAGCCAATTCCTACAGAGAGTAAGCAACTGGCCCCTGAGCATGCCTTTCAAATGCAAACCAACCAATCCAGAGCCCTTATCCCCACCCCCACCTCCTTCCTCTGGCTTTCACACTTTGGGCCACTATCCACTTGCCCTAATCACCCCAGGACTAGGTACTAGACAACTAGGGACAGACCCTATGCCCCAGAACCCACTAAACTTATCCAAACCAGCCAATCCTAAACCTTCTCATCATGCCAGGCCCATGCCTTCTTACGGAAATCACAATAAAGGCTCTGGCTCACCATTTTCCCCTCTCCCTCTGCCTCCTGACTGACCCTGGCGCTTCCCCATGTAGCCCTCCGTGGCATGGCGTGGCATGATCCTCCTCTTGGGATCTAAAGGTATAACAAACGATCTTTTCAGGGGCAGTTGTCTTCTGACCTGGTGGCCTTACCATACTTAAATAATAATAATAAAACCTATATTTTAAAGCACTTTTAAATGGCAGAATTAAAAACATTTTAATCTAGTATTTCTTGTTTATCTGTCAAAGTTGAGGAGGTAGAGGAAGAAAGTAATTTAGATATAGAAATCACAGGAGTTTGGTGCAGGGTTGGAAAGAGAAGGATAAAGAAGACCTCAGAGTACCTTTCACTTCATGGACACTTAAACCTCCAATCAGTGCTCATGATATGAACGTCCTTCCTAAAGCAAGTAGGTTGCCAGGAGGTTAGGGAGCATTCTGCACCTTGTCTAAGCAGAGGGAAGCCAGTGGTAGTAGTGTGCAGAGGTGGTGGAGAGGTGCATGCCAACCACACTGCGGTACCGGGTTGGTCTCCCCATGGGTTTCAACTCACTGTTTTTCCACACACTTCATTCTGTTCACTGAGTTTCCGTCTCTAACCTTTCTAGTCTGACATGAAACACAGTATTTCTTTTGTTCCCACTTAATTCTTTATTTTTCACAAATTGAATTTTCCCAAGTGCTTAAATTAATGTGTGACTTTAAGAAGTAATTATTTCTTTTTCCTTCCAGTGTCAGCAGCATTGACAGGGAACCTAGCTCTGCTCCAGCAAATGAGGAGGCTTGTTAACACTTGCTTTGGTTAGGCGGAGAGAGGACACAGGGCTGCTTCCTTGAAGGTCACTAATAAACAAAGGCTATTTTAGTTCCCTTGCTGTTAAATGTTTATTCTTTCTTTCAACCAACTCCTGTATTTCTCTGAGGTCTTGGTGAATTTCATGATAAAATTCTTTATAAAACTTTTTAACCATTATTAAAGAATTTTGTACCTAAATTATCTTTAAAAAATAAAGTACAAGTGTGATTAAAAGTTAATTGTGGTCCTATTGACTTTTTAAAACTAATTATATACACACATTCAAACAATGAGTATTAATTGAGTGTCTACTCTTTGTAGGGCACTGTTCTAGGTACTAGACATGCATCAGTGAACAAAACTGAATTCCTTGTATCCTAAGTTAAATTTAAGATAATTTCACCATAGTATTGGCCAAACGCATATAGAAGCAATATTGCCAAAAATATAAATATAAAGACAAAAATCAAAATACCCAATCTTTTCTAATTAGTTTGATCTGAAAAGGGTGGTTTGGGCCTCCCGATGGGGGGGAAGGCAGAACACTTATGCAAGTTATGACTGGGAGAAACTCAGCTCCCTGAGCCAGGGTGGGAGGGATAAGGCTTTTTCAATCACAAAATGTTTTGTTGGTTCCACCAAATGCAGCTTCAGTTCTTCAAATATTAACTCCACTAATGAGTTAGTGCAAGTGCCACACGTGCTCTAGTAACAGGTGAACTGTCTATCTGAGGGTTCATTGTTCTGAGTTTCCATGCGTGTTTCAATGGGAAACTGGATGAGGCCAAGTCAGAAACTGCTAGTTAGATGCCACATGAAAGCAGCAATGGCTCATTTTAAGTTAGATTTTCAAAAGCCCTTTTATTCTACGAACAATGAAATTCCATTAATCTTTGAGATTCCATAGTCTAAAGCTAAATGACGAAAAATCTAGCTTTATCACTGACCTAAAGCAGTATAGATTTAAAAAAAAACCCATTAAATTGTATACTTTATTTTTTAAAGTTTATTTATTATTTATTTATTATTATTATTTATCATTTATTTTTAGTAATCCCTATACCCAACATGGGGCTCGAACTCACAACCCCTAGATCAAGAGTCACGTGTTCATCCCCTGTGTCAGCCAGGTGCCCCTTAGATTTTTTTTTAAACAGCCAGAACATCTTGTTGTTATGTGTTTGTGGTGAAAGAATTAGGGAGGATCGTGTTTCCTCCAGGTGTTATGGCATTTCTTCATTAGTAGCTGGTCAAAAATGACTGGAAAGATGCTCTCTCCCTCTTCATTGAAAGTAGTAGTCTTGCCTGACCAAAAGAACAAAGGTCAAGGGTGAGGGAAGGGCAGAAAGTCCTCACCTGACACCTGGCAGATACCTGCATTGTTCCAGGCACAGAACTGATGCTTGTTGAATGAATACATGGTGACTTGATCTTGAGCATGTGCAAAATGCCTCCAGGAGACTCTGAAAAATATTTGGGCTGGGAGGTCCTTTATATGAAGCAAGGCTTCTGTGAACTGTGGGATTTCCTCTGTGAGTCAAGTTGGAACCTTAACCTGACTCATGTTTTGCCAAAAACCTTGTGAGGCTGGGAAAGCTCAGGATGCTTCTGTGAATTAAATGGAATGTTCCAACACTTGTTTGTTTAGTCCTAGGATCTCTTCCTTAAGCAGAAACTCCATATTTAGAACAGGTAAAAGTGGAGCTTCTCTGGAGAACCTGGAACATACCCTCCTCGACCTCTAAGGAGCAGAATTTGAAAACACAGGCCTACAGATCAATTCTGGGCTGATTATCTAAATACTGTGAACAGGTTGAAGTGTATTTAATTTTTGCCCTTACTATACCTGATACCAAAGTTAATACTTTCATCTCATTCTCAAGATCCACTGATTTCCTAATCAAATTCTGGAAGATTATTCCATCTGTTCTTGGCTTCATGTAGAAAACAATACTTATCAAGCTTAAGCTCCGGAGATTGAACACTGTGACAAATGCTACTTTATAGTCTGCCATTTGACATCAACTTTGCTCTGAGCCTTCCAATTTTCAAGGCAAAGGTATGAGGGATCAAAGTTCTCCTTGAGGGGAAAAAAATCTCACTTATGTTAGACCCCATCATTAAAAAGGCACATCGTGAACACAAGCAGGGGGAGTGGGAGAAGGAGAAGCAGGCTCCCCTCTGAGCAGGGAGCCCGATGCGGGGCTCGATCCCAGGACCCTGGGATCATGACCTGAGCCAAAGGCAGACGCTTAACCACTGAGCCACCCAGGAGCCCCGTCTTTGCCCATTTTTATTTGGGCTATTGACTTTTTATTACTGAGCTACAAGGGTCCTTATATATTCTAGATGCAAGGCTGTTATCAGATATATGATTTGCAAATGATAATGTCTTTTGGAAGCACAGAAGTTTTTCATTTTGATAATGTCCAACTTATCTATTTTTTCTTATCTTGCTTATGTTTTTGATGTCATATCTAAGAATCCATTTCCCAATCCAAGGTCACAAGGATTTATTCCTATGTTTTCTTGTATGAGTTTTATAGATTTGGCTTTTACATTTAAGCCTTTGATTCATTTGCGGCTAATTTTGTATATGATTCTTATTTCTGTTATCTCTTTCTTCTTCCACTTTTAGTGGACGTGTCCGAAGAAGAATCACATTTAAGACAACCTGACTGAATAACATGTAGAAATATTAATAAACTGGTTATTAGTGTGTTGAAGAAGGGGAATAATGAGACAGTGGGTTAGTTGGTTTTGTGTTTGTATGTTATATTATGTGATACACACATCTAAAGCTTCCTGGATAAAATTGTGGTCAAACAATATTCAGAATTTCATCTCCTCTTCCTCCTTGCAAATGAACGCTTCTTCCATTTTACTTATGAATATTCATACCTTGTTTCCATTCTTGCTATACAAGCTGTTTTGAACAGTGCTGCTTATATAACCCAGCTTTTGTTCCTCATTAAAAAAAAATCTGCTTTCTCCGCAGGCGCACACACACACACATACACACACACACAGAGTGCTACCTCTTACCAATATGCTCATGTGTTTGCTGGCACGGATGTCCCTGCAATTCACCTCTTCTCATCACTCACATTTTAAATCATATATACATCTGAAGTTTCGCAGTTATTTTTACAGGCACATTTCAGCATGGGGGCAATCTAGATGATAAGAAAAAACCACGATGGTAAGGAAGGGCAAGATAACACACTAGAGTATTTAGTCATTCCTTTGTGTTTTAGTATAGAAATGTAAGATTCAGCCATGGAGTAAGCATAATGCATAATTATCACATTGGGATGCTAAACACAGACACTGCATTCACTCTGTGCATGGAGTGAGATCTGGTTCATGGAAAATGCAGGTTTTGCATTTTTCCAACAAAATAAGTGAGTGGGGGTGGAAGGACACTGGCATTCTGATGATTATTTCAGAATACTAATGCCTACAAGAAGCAGTGGCAACGTTGGCTGGTCTCCACTGCATTATGTCGACAGAAAATTGAGGGTTTCCCCTTCCTCTTTAGATGTCTTTTATGGCAGCAGCGCAACAGGTACTTTTGGTCAACCAACAAGTAATTCTTTTGCACCTCCATTAAGAAAACATTGTCCGAGTGCTCAGGGAGAGCTAGGACAGGAAAACTAAAGCAATATTCATGAAGAAACTGGAGGACAATTGAGTATCAGATTATGTGATCCTGAATCTAAGGGCCAAAGAAGTACAGAGAGGAGGGAGGTCAGTGAGCGTGGTGGTGGGTGTGGTGGAAGTGTCAAGAAGCTTTCATGGAGTGTGTAGGTTGGGATTGGGCTGGGGAGAATGAAAACAATTTTTAACATTAAAGGAGGTGGGGAAGAAAGGCTACACCATATGCAAGGGAGGAGGACAGAAACTAAGCCTGTTGATGGACCAGGCGCCAGACAAGGCCTCGTTACAATCTCACTTAGAATGTTTAACAATTGAAAGGAGGTGTAATAAGTATCCCTTCCAGGAGTTTAATTACTGGCTCCTGGTCATACAGGTCTAAGCAGTAAGGTAGTGTTTGGATCAAAAGTTCCGAGTCTTCCTCAGCGACACACCCCATAGCTGGTGTGCGGTAGGCACAGAGACTGGAGCTAAACTCAATGTTTTCTGCAGCAGCTCTGGTTCCTCCCTGCTCACCTTCTCTGACCTACCAGGCAACACAGAGACTGAGAACCTCTGTTTCAGATCGCTGGGTTCCCAACTTGTTAATCCTTAGAATCATCTCAGGAGTTTAAAACAAACAAACAAACAAACAAACCTTTTTCTAGACCCCACTCCAGACCTAATGAAACCAAATATCCAGAGATAAGATGCTTACATCATTTCCAATTGTCCTCCAGCACTTCATATATTACTGTGGAAAACTAGGTCAAATGATGAATGCCTAATACTACTGTCAAATGATAAAAGTCTGTCAAATGAATAATTAATTAATACATTAGCAAAAATCATTGTTTTAACCACTGATTCGATGACTGTGAGTTTCCTGTTGCCTTGGTTTGTTTCTTCAGTATTATACCATGGTCATTCTTTTGGGGAAATATCTGTTTCTGTGTGATGAACATGAGGATTGATGGGCTTTTCCCAGCCTGGAGTCCATCCATTTGGAATGAAGCCAAAGTGCATTTGACTAGCACTTCAAAAAGGCAGACGCATATCTCCTGGCCCAGGGGAGGATCCACACACCAACTTTCCTCGCAATCCTAGCTCTCTCTTCATCCTAACCTAACCCAACTGTGTTAAAACCAGCCTCGACTATTTCTCTTTTCCCAGACTAAAACATCAATGCTTTGTACCCTCTTTACCATTGTCCTATGGACTAGAAAGGTGGTTGATAGACCCTTGCTGATTCTCCCAAACTGACCCAAATCAACTCTGGTCACTGAGCCTTGTAGTAGGGTGGAAGACAAGACATTGGCAAGGAAGCTTACTTGGTCTTTATTAATTCCATCGATAATCTGATATAATGTCAAGTTGTGGATGTGTTTTGGGTTGGATTGTGTTCTTCAGGTTGATTTAAACATTGCTTGATTTGGTTGCAGATTGAAGTGCTTGATTAAGTGGTTCTGTGATTTTTCCATCACTTTCTTTCTGTATCCATCCACTTCAGCATGCTACCAAGGCTTCTGTAATGAATCGTCCAGATCTCATACAGACAAGTGATTGGTAATATGTGACAATGTGATTAGAAATACTGGAGTTCTCCAAGTTGAAGAGTGCTTCAGTCATAGACATAATTATTAGTGTAATAAAAACAGGAAAATTTAAATGAGATTCACCTCCCTTTAGTATCCAATGGATCTCAGATGATATTTCAGCTTTGGTTCATTTTCCTTTCTGCATTTATTATTCCATTATTATAAAATGTCACATTGCCTATAAAATATTTTGCCTTGCTGTCAAGTTTTATTTGGCTCAGCTTTTAAGTCAGGAGCTTTTGTGGCTGAAGGCTCTTGTCTGTGCCAAAGGAATTTTCCAAGCTACAATGTTTGTTAGTTTTGTAAATACACACATTGTTTCTAAGGTAGTTTGGGAACAACATTGGCTTAAAAAAACTACATACTAAAGCAAAAGACATACATTCACAATGTGACTCAGGTCTGATGGGAACATTCTTCATCATATAAACTGAACTTTAAAAAATTGCTTTTAGAATTGATTTAGGTAGAAGAAAAAAAGGCAAATAATCTATGTCATTCATGGGACAGTAGTCACTGGAGAGAATAGCAAACTGTTTGACGCAAAAAGAAAAGAGTTCTTTAAAAGCTTTAACACGCATGAGATGATTCAGGTTTGCCACATTATCCTGGTCTGCTCCACTTTCCCACCCACCATTTCAATTTCAGTGACCTTTTTCTTATCATCAGGCTTTCAAAACTGTCACCCAAATTTCCAGCTGCTTCTCCAGCATGTAAAACACCAGCCAACCTGGTAGAAGCTCCAGCTGTTGCCCTTTCCTCCTACTGCTTCTTCCTAAATAGAAACTCTTCATTAAATTAATTCTCTCCATCTAGTTTGATGGGCAGCAGTCTGTTACCAGCAGCATATCCTTTCCCTTAGTCTTTGAAAGGGGAACGAATCAAAGTACTAACTGTATTGAGATGAGAAACAATTTTTTTAAAGGATTTTATTTATCTGAGAGAGAGGGAGAGAGAGAAAGCAAGAGAGAGAGAGAGAGAGAGAGCGCTCACGTGATGGGGAAGGGGCAGAGAGAGAGGGAGAAGAAAACTCCCCACTGTGTAGGGAGCCCAAGGTGGGGCCAAATCCCAGGACCCTGGGATCATAACCTGAGCCGAAGGCAGATGCTTAACCAACTGAGCCACCCAGGCATCCCAGGGAAACAGTTTTTGTAAAAAATAAATCTAATAGGAACTCTGGTTAATTGATGCATTCAGGATGTTTTAGTTCATGCTCATAAGATTTGTATGACCAGACAAATTTAGTGTTCTATCTACAATCTACCAGATTGCTTTTACCATAAAATAAGCCTTCTTTATGGCTGATGTTTGCAGTGCATCCCTTCTAGGCATAAGAAGAGACAGGAATTATTTTTTAAGAAAGCCAATGATTCTCATATAAATCCAGTTTTCAAGTGTTTTGTCAGTAGACAAGTCCCCGTCACCTATAGGGACACCTATAGGGACTCTTTTGATAAGAGTGTAACAAGGTAGTAGATTTTACTTATTTTCAGGGAAGGGGCTTTACTTTGATGAGGTTTTGTCTTTGCTAAATACATTGTGGATGGAATTCCTACCTTTATCACAGCTCTAAACATGCTGCTTAGACCACCCTTCAGAACGTGTCACAGTGGTCACTGTCAGCTTTCAGCAGAGACAACAGATGAGCACCAGTGGTTTATGGCGAGTGCCATACTGATCTGTATGCGCTTGTGGATCATCTCCATTTCGGACTCCCTTGCTGTCAATCGGCTTGCATTAGAGGTTGTCCATTATGACTGAATAACTATATTTTAAGTCACATGCAATGTTACTGTACGAATGAAGGCTAATGTAAAGGAAAGAACCAATGGAGAAGGAAAATCCCTAATTAAGTACTAGAAAGACCACATTTTTTGTTAATTTCCAATAAAACTGAGGGCTTCTGATGCAGCATCAGTCAACTTCTCACTGAAAAGTGAGTATGTGGGCTCGTCATAACCAATGCCCAAGAGTGAGAACAGACAGATAGCAGAAGGAAGATGGGAAGAAGTGTGGTTGCAGCTGTAGGAAGGGAAAGAAGCTGAGAAGACTTTAATGTCGCACAAAAAATAATAACTCACATGCAAAATAATGGGTCCATTGTGATTGCTCTGTGAGCTTGCTCTTGCATTTACATCATCCCTCAATACATGAGACCTCTAGACCAAGAAGGGAAGGTGAAGGAGAGGGGAAAGCAAATTTTCCAGGTGATCCCAGCCAGGAGAAAAATGCAGTAAATTTACAGTTGAGTTCAAAAGCCAAGAGGCAGCAGACATCCCTGATTCAGCCACATAGACAGTCCTTTCGTGGCAATTTGCAAAGGTGGGTTTTTGTACTGGGTCCAATTGTCTTGATAAATAGTGCAGCCGATAAAAACCTCCTGGCAAGGAACTTGCAGTAATTGAATAGATCCCCAGGCTGGCTGCCATCCGGGAATATAGTCCCAGACACCCGCTTGGCAGGGCCATTGGGCTGTTCACCCCGGTCAGGAGTACCTCCCTGCTCTCAGAGCTAGAGGCTGCATTCTCACTTTTAAAAGAGTCTCATTTCCCCCATTTTACAAGAACAATGGTTTTCAGCCTTCAGTGTGCCTGGGAATCCACTGAGCTTGGCTCACTTCAATTCTCCCGTGCACAGAATAGACTGTGATTTAATGTGGATTTTCATTTCTGCCTCAACAGAATGGATTTCCAGCATGAATCACCTTTATTGTGGTTTTATCCTGGGCCACTTAGCCAAGTTATAAATGATCTTCAGAGGCATGCGATAAATCTTCTGCCCCTTTGATTCACCAATTCTATGAACCAAAAAAGGCTTAGGCTTATTTAGCAATCTATTTCCAGGGACGCCAACAGGGCTTTTGGTAGGTTGACGGCAGAAGACGAATGGGCAGTTTCGGGGCAGTCTATGAAATGGCTCGTGCGAGAGTTCCTTGTATTCCCTGACCCATCATTTGTCTTCCCAAATTCTGTTAGCAGATCTTCTTCCACCTCTGAATTCATGCTGTGTGCAGGGCTCTATCTTTTCAAAGTTGCAACCTTGTTCCGGATACCACCTTGAACAGGTTCTTCTGAATACCAACTGGGACAAAACTCCTTCTTTGGCAGTGTTTCTGGGCAGGATGGCCAAAGTGAGTTCCACAAACTTCCAGGATCAGCCTCATTAGCTAGGGGAAGCTATCAGGGTTCTTTATCTCCCTCCTCTCTTTCTACACAAACAAACAAAAAAAAGCAGGGATTGCATTTCAGGCAGGTGCCTTGAGAACAAATCATTACTTTTTTTCTTCTACCCTCCACCAATCCTTCAAATCAATGTCTTATTTTGGGAACTGTTCCTAGTTGCTCAAGGCAGCTCACAAAGAATAGATTTCCTGGGTGACCATGCGAGCAGTCCCCCTGATGACAGGGGCCCTGTAAGCTCTTGGAACTCTGCTCAGGACTGGCCTTGCTCGCCTGCACAAGACTGCTCTGCTTTTCTCTCTCTTGCACGTTCCCGTCCCAGAACCCAGCCTTCCTGTGATCTGTCCTTGTCAGAGTTTGGCACTGATACGTACAAGTAAGTATCCAGAGGTAGCAGCCAGGCCAAGGAGCATAGCTGACTCCTCCCAACTCACTGAAGCCCTGTGTCTGGGACTCATCCTGTCACCTGGTGAGTTTGTCTTTTTGCAGGGGGACTAGTACACTAGAGGCAGTTGAGAGTCTTCCTCACTAGGCTGACTTTCATTTCTAATGAGGCTTTTCAGAAAACAGCCTGGTCCTCAGCTAGATACCAGGACAAGGGCATGTGGCTGACCCTCTGATGCAGGCTTATGGATGTGCTCCATTGGTCCTCGTATGATAATGAGTTGTGCCCATTTCACACATCAGTGCTTCTTTCAAATTGATGACTAAGACCCCAAGGGGAACCTTAATTGGATGCAAGTCACCAGCTGCAAAACTCGGAAGTTCATTTACCTAGCAAGATGGAAATTTGGCAATATTTAAAACTTTTTTATTTTGAAAGTATAGACACATGAGGAGCTGCAAAAATAGTACAGAGAGGTCCCACATTCCCACTACTCAGCTTTCGCCAATGATACCATCTTACATAATAGAGCACATTAATACAGTCAGGAAATTGGCAATATTTTCATGGCAAGGGAGAATAAGCATCAAAAAGCCTCAAATGTGCACTTAGTATTTAGAGTTTTGGTCCAAATTTACTTATTTACTTAAAGAATGGCTATAAATTAGTCACACAGGGACATTCCATGTGTCCCAAAAAAGAAGGATCTTATTAAAAGCCATTCCAGGCTATTTTTATCTCTATTCCTACACAGAAAAGATTCTAGGCAAGAGGTGGTGCATTATTCAGAAAGGGGCTTTCAAAAATAAGGGACCTTCAAACAATCTTAGTCACCTTTAAAAATAGGTGTTCTTGACTAATTGGGTCACTTCTGGCATCTTTTTTATAGAATTCAATTCCCCAGATATCTTGAACATTATGTTGGCTGAATGAAGCTTAGGAAAAATGGAAAAGCCAGCCTTTTTAATACTCATGTACCTAGGATGGGTTGGCAAAATGCGGTTGACATTTATTTATTACATAGGAGATAAGAGCTCAGCTTCTGAACTCAGGTCAGGTTTAAGTCCTTTTATCAGAAGGTTGACTTTGAACAAGTTACTTGACTGTTACAAGCCTCAGTTTTCTTAAGCATAAAATGAGGATGACATAGTACCCGAGAAATCCATGCCAATTGGTTGGACACTCTCAGGCATAGAGTAGGTGATCAATAAATTTTAGCTGTTGTAAAACCAAAAGACAACCAACAGAATGGGAGAAGATATTTGCAAATTACATATCAGATAAAGGGCTAGTTTCCAAAATCTATAAAGAACTTATCAAACTCAACACCCAAAGAACAAAGAATCCAATCAAGAAATGGGCAGAAGACATGAACAGACATTTTTCCAAAGAAGACATCCAAATGGCCATTGTGTCTACATGAAAAAGTGCTCAACATCGCTTGGCATCAGGGAAATCCAAATCAAAACCTCAATGAGATACCACCTCACACCAGTCAGAATGGCTAAAATTAACAGGTCAGGAAATGACAGATGTTGGCGGGGGTGTGGCGAAAGGGGAACCCTCCTACACTGTTGGTGGGAATGCAAGCTGGTGCAACCACTCTGGAAAACAGTATGGCAGTTCCTCAAAAAGTTGAAAATAGAGCTACCATACGATCCAGCAATTGCACTACTGGGTATTTAACCCAAAGATACAAATGTAGGGATCCGAAGGGGTATGTGCACCCCAATGTTTATAGCAGCAACGTCCACAATAGCCAAACTGTGGAAAGAGCCAAGATGTCCATCGACAGATGAATGGATAAAGAAGAAGTGGTATATATATACAATGGAATATTATGCAGCCATCAAAAGGAATGAGATCTTGCCATTTGCAACGACGTAGATGGAACAGGAAGGTGTTATGCTGAGTGAAATAAGTCAATCAGAGAAAGACATGTATCATATGACCTCACTGATATGAGGAATTCTTAATCTCAGGAAACAAACTGAGGGTTGCTGGAGTGGGGGGTGGGGTGGGAGGGATGGGGTGGCTGGGTGATAGACACTGGGGAGGGTATGTGCTATGGTGAGCGCTGTGAATTGTGCAAGACTGTTGAATCACAGATCTGTACCTCTGAAACAAATAATGCAATATATGTTAAGAAAAAAAAAAGAAGATAGCAGGAGGGGAAGAATGAAGGGGGGGAAATCGGAGGGGGAAACGAACCATGAGAGACGATGGACTCTGAAAAACAAACAGGGTTCTAGAGGGGAAGGGGGTGAGAGGATGGGTTAGCCTGGTGATGGGTATTAAAGAGGGCACGTTCTGCATGGAGCACTGGGTGTTATGCACAAACAATGAATCATGGAACACAATATCAAAAACTAATGATGTAATGTATGGTGATTAACATAACAATAAAAAATTTAAAAAAATTTTAGCTGTTGTTCTGAATAATCATTTCTGATTAAGGCATTCTGGGAAATAATTTTTATCGCATTCAGTTTCTTTAAAGCTGGCCCAGATAATTTGTGAAATATCTTCTAGTTTTATGGTATGAAAAGTAGCTGGAGGGGATTTACTTCTCCTCATATTTGGAAAACCATTTGGATTTCCATTGCAGTTATTACTTTCAAATAGTAACTGCTCAATATCCCATCATGCATTATAAATCATTGTATAACTTCGAGATTATTAACTGTTTGTTGATAAAGTACGTGCATAATAAAATAGTCTAAAATTGGAGCAAAACACAGTCATAGGGTTTTCAGGTCTAACATTAATATAACCTAGGTCCATATAACTAATGTAAAGTTAATGGATCTAGATCCATGGTTATGAAGACATCAATGTCTTCAAAAATGTAACAGATATCATGGAAGTGCTTGTAACAATTAGTCAAACATTAAGGAACATTAATTGTTTTCGAAAAAAATTTATTTGTTGTGGAAAGTAGATCTGTTACCATGGTTGCCTATGTCTTGTTTATAATTGTAGGGTTTTTTTCCTGGCAGTTAAAGTAGTTTAGGAACCAATAGCAAATCCACCCTTTCAACATCAGAGCTACTTTAGTTGAGAGTTAATTAATAAATCACTGAAAATTGCATGTAAATATTAATTTTAGGCTTCAGATTTTGCACTGTATCCCCAAAATATGTTTATGCTTCTTTTTAAACAGAATATTATACTCCCATTTATGCTGGCATAAATTAGTAGGATGAAAAAAATCTCAAAGTTTTTATGTGAAGAACTATCCGCAAACAGTGTTGGGAAAATGAAAGGAGTCTTAATTGTGGCATTATGAGGTTTTGTTGTCAGATAATGTGATGCTTTGTAAACAAAGACTGCTCCACAGTGATTTAGCATAAAGGCAGATATCTGTGATTGGAAATATGTCCTTTTAGGGCTTATGTTTCAAAAATCAACGCTTCATGAGTAACTCTAGCCTTCTGGCTCCTTATACTGAGAGTCAGCCCAGTTCCCAAGAAAAGGGAACTTGTGTTAGTGACACCAAAGCAGAATGCCCAGGACCAAAACCCAATCCTCTGTATTAAATCATTATCACTAGCAATGTGTATCTATGCTTTCTTTGTTTTTCTCTTCTAGGGAGAGGGAGCAGACAAAGTTGCTGCCTTCAAATTTCTGTGAATTTTGTTTTTAGAGTATCGTAAATATTAGAAAATACTTGTTTCCACTTGGATTCTAAGAGTGAAGTCTCAGACAAATAGAAGAAACCTGTGGCTACCAGCAAGACTTTCTAGGTAAACAGACTGGTTGATCCACACAGGGAAAGGATAGAGTTTTTAAAGAAAATTTAAGTTAATATCTGATATCTGGATATGGAACTACTTTCCGAGCATAAAATTAGCGATGGAAGGAATCACAAAGAGAAATAACATATTTGACTTCTTAAAAACAAAGAACTTTCACAAGTTCAAATATCATAAATACAATTACATACCAAACAGGAGCAATATTTAGCCACCAACAGGCACTGAAAAATCAGAATATTTTTAATATTTAACAAGTTTATATTTTTTTAGAAAAAGGGAGAAGAGGCACTAAGTAGCAAATGATAGAGACAATTCACACTGGAAGAAATATAACTAGCTAGTAACTATAATAAGAAAGCACATGAAGTTGCTAATATTAAAATAATGAAACTTAGAAACAACAACAAGATACTGTCTTTTCTTTCACGAAATTAGCAAAGAATTAAAATACTGGATATATAGCATTACCTTTCAATGTTGGTAAAGATTCCTTCAGTATACTGAGGGCCAGGGCTCTGGAGTTGGATCATCTGGATCCCAAATCTGGTTGTATGATATTGGAAAAGTTATGTAACATCTTTGTGCCTCAGTCTCTCATCTGTAAATAGGTATAAAATAATACCTACTTCATATTGCTATGATTACAGTTAAATGAGATAACACACATAAAACATTTAGCACAGTGCCTGGCACACAAGACAAAAAAAAAAAAAAAAAAAGAGGTAGTTGCTATTGAGCTCTATTACAGTCCTATTCACTGCTGGTAGAAGTTTAATCCACAAATTGTAATAAAACCAGAAGGCAATATGGCAATACTTAATCAAAAGCCTTAAAAATAGTCAAGTCTATTTTTAGGATACCATTCCAAGAAAGTATTCTGTTGTGCTCAAACATTATGTGCACATGATATGCACAAACACTATCTTTAGATGGTCATAAAGATAAAATATTCCAAATGATCTAAATGTTCAACAATAGAGAAATGAATCTAACTTGATTACATGGCATCTCTTCTATGATGGAACACAACATGACTATTAAAATTATGCTTTTAAAGAGGTTTTAATGACTGGCATATGCTTATGAAAGAATATGAAAGAAGCAGAAATGAATTTATGTTTATAACACCTCAATTTATGTGAACATAGCTATAAATGGAAGACATAACTACAGAAAAATATGAAGGAAACAACTAAGTCAGTGGCTGTTGTTCCTGG